>NC_086448.1:85952564-87152564 GCF_028390025.1 Pseudophryne corroboree
CTCTGATGATGGTAGAAGACAAGTACCTCACGTGGAATACAGTGATGTTACTGGCCCTGGCTTCTGCTAGACGTGTCTCAGAATTGAGGGCCTTATCGTGTAAGAGCCCATACTTGGTCTTTTACGAGGACAGAGCGGAGCTCAGGACTAGGCAGCAATTCCTGCCGAAGGTTGTTCCTGCGGTTTACCTGAATCAACCTATTGTGGTTCCATCCAGTTCTGACACTTCTGCTCCTCCGGAGGCATTGGATGTTGTGCGAGCCTTGAAGATCTATGTCAAGCGAACAGCTTGGATCAGAAAGACTGATTCCTTGTTTGTGCTCTATGATGCGCAGAAAAAGGGTTGTCCTGCTTCAAAGCAGTCCATTGCTTGTTGGCTTAGGCTTACTATGCAACAGACCTATGTGCCGGCAGCCTTACCTGTTCCTAAGTCTCTGAAGGCCCACTCTACTAGATCAGTGGGTTCTTCCTGGGCGGCTGCCCGTGGAGTCTCGGCCTTGCAACTGTGCCGAGCTGCTACCTGGTCGGGGAAGAACACTTTTGTAAAGTTCTACAAGTTTGATACCCTGGCCAGAGAGGATACCCAGTTTGGGCAGGCTGTGCTGTAGAAGTCTCCGCACATTCCCGCCCGTTCTGGAAGCTTTGGGACGTCCATCATACTAAGTCTCCCCAATATCCCTTATGGATGCTAGAGAAAATAGTATTTTAATTACCTACCGGTAAATCCTTTTCTCGTAGTCCATAAGGGATATTGGGCGCCCGCGTCAGTGTGTTGACTTTTCTGCAGGTTCTCTGTTATGTGGTTACCTGTTCAGCTGTTATTGTTACCAGCCATTGCTGGTTGTTATATGTTCGTGGTGTGCTGGTATTAAATCTCACAACTCTTTGTTATCATGTTCCTTCTCTCATATATGTCCTTTCTCCTTTGGGCTCTGTTTTACCTACAACTGCCTGTGGGAGGGGACAGAGGGGAGGAGCCAACACACCCAGTGAAGAAATTTAAAGTGCACCGGCTCCTTTGGACCCCATCTATACCCCATCGTACCAAGTCTCCCCAATATTCCTTATGGACTATGAGAAAAGGATTTACCGGTAGGTAATTAAATTCCTATTTTATTTTTATCTGAATTTTATGTGATGGATCTGCACAAAATAGTCTAAGTTGGTGAAGTGAAATGAGAAAAAAAAAATGTATATAATTTTTTTTAAATAAATTTAAATTCGAAAATTGGCATCTGCATATGTATTCACCCTCTTTGCTATGAGGCCCCTCAAAAGTTCTGTTGCAGCCAATTACCTTCAGAAGTCACATAATTAGTGAAATGAAGTCCACCTGTGTGCAATCTAAGTGTCACATGATCTGTCAGTATAAACACACCTTTTCTGAAAGGCCCCAGAGGCTACAACACCACTAAACAAGAGGCATCACACCATGAAGACTAAGGAGCTCTCAAAACAAGTCAGGGACAAAGTTGTTGAGAAGTACAAGTCAGGGTTGGTTTATAAAAAAAAAAAAAAAAATCCAAATCTTTGATGATCTTCCGAAGCACCATCAAATCAATCATCTTCAAATGGAAAGAACATGGAACCACAACGAACCTGCCAAGAGAGGGCCGGCCACCAAAACTCAGACCAGGCAAGGAGGGCATCAGAGAGGCAGCACAGAGACCAAAGGTAACCCTGAAGGAGCTGCAAAGTTCCACAGCAGAGACTGGTGTATCTGCGCATGTGACCACAATAAGCCGTACACTCCATAGAGCTGGGCTTTATGGAAGAGTGGCCAGAAAAAAGCTATTACTTCGTGTTAAAAATAAGAAGGCACGTTTTGAGTTTGCCAAAAGGCATGTGAACGACTCCCCAAATGTATGGAGGAAGGTGCTCAGAGACTAAAATTTAACTTTTCGGCCACCAAGGA
Organism: Pseudophryne corroboree; assembly: GCF_028390025.1. NCBI lineage: Eukaryota > Metazoa > Chordata > Amphibia > Anura > Myobatrachidae > Pseudophryne > Pseudophryne corroboree. The sequence continues at coordinate 85,954,480 of NC_086448.1, forward strand.
AAACACTATGTCTGTCGCAAAACCAACACATCCCGTTACCCTAAGAACACCATTCAGCAGCAGGGACTGGGAAACCGTTTCGAGTCAAGGGAAAGATGGATGGTGCTAAATACAGAGATATTCTTGAGCAAAACCGGTTTCAGTCTGCCTACGATTTCAGACTGGGACGGAGGTTCAGCTTCCAGCAGGACAATGACCCGAAGCATACTGCTAAAGCAACACTCGAGTGGTTTAATGGGAAACATTTAAATGTGTTGGAATGGCCTAGTCAAAGCCCAGATCTCAATCCAATTCAGAATCTGTGGTCAGACGTGAAGATTGCTGTTCACAAGCGAAAACCATCCAACATGAAGGAGCTAGAGCAGTTTTGCCTTGAGGAATGGGCAAAAATCCCAGTGGCAAGCTCATAGAGATTTATCCAAAGTGACTTGCTGCTATAATTGCCACAAAAGGTGGCTCTATAAAGTACCGACTTTAGGGAGGGGGTGAATAGTTATGCATGCTGAAGTTTTCTGTTATTTTGTCCTATTTGTTGTTTGCTTCACAATAAAAATAAAATAAACAAAAACCAGCTTCAAAGTTGTAGGCATGTTCTGTGAATGAAATTATGCAAACCTTCAAACAATCCATTTTAATTCCAGGTTGTGAGGCAACAAAACATGAAAAATGCAAAGGGGGTGAATACTTTAGCAAGGCACTGTATGATATTGTATAATGTAACAAGCACCAAGGCCATTGTGTATGGTTTAGTGCAAGTACCATGAGTTAGATACAGTTCAACGCTGTGGCAGAACTAGAGTCCAGCAGTATACAGGTGAAACGCAGAAAATTAGAATATCGTGCAAAAGTTCATTTATTTCAGTAATTCAACTTAAAACGGTGAAACTAATATATTATATAGACTCATTACATGCAAAAGTTAGATATTTTCAAGCCTTTGTTATAATTAGTGATGAGCCGAACCCGCCTGAACTTCACCTTTTTTTCCACGGGTCCGAGCAGCTCGGATCCTAACGCCTTGCTCGGTTAACCCAAGCGCGCCCTAACGTCATCATCCTGCGGTCGGATTCTCGCGAGATTCGTATTCTATATAAGGAGCCGCGCGTCGCCGCCATTTTTCACTCGTGCATTGGAGATGATCGTGAGAGGACGTGGCTGGCGTCCTCTCAGTTTCTATGTTCAGTGGGCTGCAAATATCTGTGCTCAGTGTGCTAATTGCTTTATTGTGGGGACTGGGGAGCAGCTGTATTATATAGGAGGAGTACAGTGCAGAGTTTTGCTGACCAGTGACCACCAGTATTATACGTTCTCTGCCTGCAAAACGCTCCATATCTGTGCTCAGTGTGCTCAAATATCTGTGCTCACACTGCTTTATTGTGGGGACTGGGGACCAGCAGTATTATATAGTAGGAGGACAGTGCAGAGTTTTGCTGAAGAAATAATGGAAATAGTGTTGCGCTCAATCCAGTTGCCTTAATTAATTGATTAATGAACTTAATGGTAACCCTTAATTTAAGTCAATTATGGATGTAGTGGATAACACATTAAACAATGTATGGAGCAAGTAAATAATGTGTGGTCCTTTGTAGGACAAGAACAATGATGTGGAAACAAATGATAATTATATAGTAAACAGGTACTAATGTACCGCTTTATTAAGATCAGGCTAGCTAAAGAAATCCCATTGGTATGGATGAGTATTTAAATGGCAATGATGATAATATTAGCAGTGTCTCTCTCGGTTATGAAATCAGTGCAGGTTGCGGCGTCCCGCACCTTTGGTTATTTAAGTCTCATCTACTGCGATCTGTAGATGAAGGACTTTTAGCAGTACCTAGAATCTACCGTAATTCATCTGGGGGTCGAGCTTTTAGTCATGCGGCTCCGACTCTATGGAACTCACTTCCCAGCACAGTGCGAGAGGCCCCAACTATAGAATCCTTCAAAAGTAGACTCAAGACTTTCCTGTTTACTCAAGCATTTCCATAGTGTCTCTTTTAGTATCTTCATGCTTCTGTATTTTATGAAAAATGTACTTCATTATTTTTCTGTACTATATTATGCTGTGTATCTGTTAAGCGCCTTGAGTCCTATTGGAGAAAGAGCGCTATATAAATAAAATTATTATTATTATATTATAGTGCACTGAACAGTCTAAGGTTTTCCATAAAGCGCTTATTATATAAGTGGCAATTGCGTGTCCTTCTTAATCTTCACGGTGTGGGCGTTTAGCAGGTACACATAGGGGGTATGATAGGGAGGCTCTGGACCGGTCTTACCAGCCGGCTTCAGCTACTCGTGGTGCGTCCTGATGCAGACGTCCCCTGAGAGCCGATGGGCCGGATTGGTAGTCCTGTCTAGGGTAGAGGAGAAACTCAGATAGCGCTCTACGGAGCTGCTTGCTGAGTGACTCCCGCCGCATACGGAGACTCGCTTCTTACCTTCTCCTGTGTCCGCCGCGCTCCGTCACCGGCTTCTCTGTCTTCTGTTGCTCGGCAACGGGTTCGGCTTCCGGGTTCTCCCGATCACGGGTCTTGTTGGTCTGTCAATCACTGTCTCTGGTGCTTAAATGCGGTTCTGCAGAACTCCAATGTCTGTATGTTGGTAACTCCAATGCGTTTCAGCCTTTCAGAGTTCTTCCTCTGGGAGAAGTGAATGATAGGGATAGTATTCCAGTAGTTTTTAAGGGATGATTCTGTGACCTCATTAGGTCATGTGACATGGATTAATGATTTCTATTGGTCTGGTTGAACGTATCTGACTCAGTAGCATAGTAATTAACCCATTCACATTAATTCCAGTTTCTATTGTTTCTTAAGCATGATGTATCAAACCTTGATTTGATTATACAGAACATGTAACCAGATAGGGACTAAAATCCAATGCTTTCTTGTTGTGTGGGTGGTATTAATGAGGCTTTAATATATATATATATATATATATATATATATATATATATATATATATATATATATATATATATATATATATATATATGTGACTGACCTGCAAATTGTTGATTCTTAAGCTTGAAATGACACCTATAGGTAATTCAAATTTTTTTTTGTTGACCAGTGACCACCAGTATTCTACGTTCTCTGCCTGAAAAACGCTCCATATCTGTGCTCAGTGTGCTAATTGCTTTATTGTGGGGACTGGGGACCAGCAGTAAAACTTATCATTAATGATTGTGGCTTACAGCTTAAGAAAACCCAAAATCTCAGAAAATTAGAATATTACATAAAAGCAATAAAGAAAGGGGGGGGGGGGGGGGGGAAAGGGGATTTTAAATACAGACTTGTCGGCCCTCTGAAAAGTATAATCATGCATATGTACTCAGTACTTGGTTTGGGCCCCTTTTGCATGAATTACTGCCTCAATGCGGCGTGGCATGGATTCTATCAGCCTGCGGCACTGCTGAGGTGTTATGGGAGACCAGAATACTTCAATAGCGGCCTTCAGCTCTTCTGCATTGTTCGGTCTCATGTCTCATCTTTCTTTTGGCAATGCCCCATAGGTACTCTATGGGCTTTAGGTCAAGCGAGTGGGGGGGGAGCTTCACAAGGAGTGGATTGAGGCCAGAGTTAATGCATCAAGAGCCACCACACACAGACGGATCCTGGACATGGGCTTCAAATGTCGTATTCCTCTTGTCAAGCCGCGCCTGAACTACAAACAACGTCAGAAGCATCTTACCTGGGATAAAAAAAAAAAAAAAAAAAAAAAAAAAAAGAACTGTTCTGTTGCTCAGTGGTCCAAAAGTACTTTTCTGAGGAGAGCAAATTTTGCATCTCATTTGGAAACCAAAGTCCCACAGTATAGAGGAAGAATGGAGAGGCACACAATCAAAAATGCTTGAAGTCCAGTGTGAAGTTTTCACAGTCTGTGTTGATTTGGGGAGCCATGTCATCTGCTGGTGTTGGTCCACTGTGCTTTATTAAGTCCAGAGTCAACCAGGATATTTTATCATGCTTCCTTCAGCAGACAAGCTTTATGGAGATGCGGACTTCATTTTCCAGCAGGACTTGACACCTGCCCACACTGCCAAAACCTGGTTCAATGATCGTGGGATTACTGTGCTGGATTGGCCAGCAAAATCAACTGACCTGAACCCCATAAGAATCTATGGGCATTGCCAAAAGATGAGACATGAGACCGAACAATGCAGATGAGCTGAAGGCCGCTATTGAAGCATCCTGGTCTTCCATAACACCTCAGCAGTGCCACAGGCTGATAGAATCCATGTCACGCCGCATTGAGGTAGTAATTCATGCAAAAGGGGCCCAAACCAAATACTGAGTACATATGCATGATTATACTTTTCAGAGGGATGACATTTCTGTATTTAAAATCTTTTTTTTATTTTTTTTTTATTGATTTTATGTAATATTCTAATTTTGAAATTTTGGATTTTCTTAAACTGTAAGCCACAATCATCAAAATTATAACAAATAAAGGCTTGAAATATCTCACTTTGCATGTAATGAGTCTATATAATATATTAGTTTCACCTTTTAAGTAGAATTACTGAAATAAATTAACTTTTGCACAATATTCTAATTTTCTGAGTTTCACCTGTATTTGTTGTGTAGTTATATAGAAACATAATAACAGAACACGCCCAAATACAATCAATGGGAAAGATTCACACCTACTTAAGAACCATAAAAACAAGATTTATGGTAAGAACTTACCGTTGTTAAATCTCTTTCTGCGAGGTACACTGGGCTCCACAAGGATTAACATCAGGGTGTAGAGTAGGATCTTGATCCGAGGCACCAACAGGCTCAAAGCTTTGACTGTTCCCAAGATGCACAGCGCCGCCTCCTCTATAACCCCACCTCCGTGCACAGGAGCTCAGTTTCGTTAACCAGCCCAATGCAGTAGCAGGTACTAGAGACGACAATCGCTCGTAGCCAATTACACCACACACTCACCACAGGAAAGGGCGTCAGCGGCTATGCCACACCAACCCAAAGAAGCTAAGTGCGTCAGGATGGGCGCCCTGTGGAGCCCAGTGTACCTCACAGAAAGAGATTTAACAACGGTAAGTTCTTACCATAAATCTCGTTTTCTGCTGCGGGGTACACTGGGCTCCACAAGGATTAACATCGGGGATGTCCTAAAGCAGTTCCTTATGGGAGGGGACGCACTGTAGCGGGCACAAGAACTTGGCGTCCACAGGAAGCATCCTGGGGAGGTGGAAGTATCGAAGGCATAGAACCTTATGAACATGTTCACTGAGGACCACGTAGAAGCCTTGCACAATTGTTCAAGGGTCGCACCACGGTGGGCCGCCCAAGAAGGTCCAACCGACCAAGTAGAATTGGCTTTGATTGTAGCAGGAGCTGGATGACCAGCCTGTACATAAGCATGTGCAATCACCATTCTAATCCAACTAGCCAGGGTCTGCTTGGAAGCAGGCCAGCCACGTTTGTGAAAACCAAACAGTACAAACAGAGAATCAGATTTCCTAATGGAGGATGTTCTCTTCACATAGATACGTACCACATCCAAAGTCCTGGTAAACACAAGGGCCCTGAACGAGGAGGTCTGCTCGTGTGGAAGTAGATGGGGACGACCTAGCGAGAGGCCCTGTAGATCAGAGAACCAGTGCCGTCTGGGCCATGCTGGAGCGATCAGAAGTAGGTTTTCTCCTTATTGCTTGAACTTCCGTATTACTCTGGGCAGGAGTGACACCGGAGGGAACACATACGGCAGCCGAAAGTTCCATGGGATTGACAGAGCATCCACGAACGCTGCGTGAGGATCCCTTGTCCTTGCGCCGAAGACCGGAACCTTGTAATTGTGTCGAGACGCCATCAGGTCCACATCTGGAAGGCCCCACTTGTCCACAAGAAGTTGAAACACCTCTGGATGGAGGCTCCATTCTCCGGGCGTGTATGTCCTGACGACTGAGAAAGTCCGCTTCCCAGTTTAGGACCCTCGGAATGAATACTGCGGATATGGCTGGCAGATGGCGTTCTGCCCAATGAAGAATCCGTGATACTTCCCTCATTGCCATGCGGCTTCGAGTGTCACCTTGATGATTGATGTATGCCACCGTGGTGGCGTTGTCCGGTTGTACTTGAACAGGTCTGTTCTCTATTAGATGCTGGGCCATTGTCAACACATTGAACACTGCCCGCAGTTCCAGAATATTTATTCGGAGTAGAGACTCCTCCTTGGTCCACCGACCCTGAAGAGAGTGTTGTTCCAACACCGCGCTCCAACCTCTCAGACTGGCATCCGTCGTCAGCCGGACCCAGTTGGATATCCAGAAGGGACGGCCCCTGCTTAATCGTTGGTCACCAGCTCAGAGACAGGCGGACCTCCGGAGACAAGGCGATCATGTGAGATCTGATACGGTGAGGCAGGCCATCCCACTTGGTCAGAATTAACTTCTGCAGAGGGAGAGAATGGAATTGAGCATACTCCACCATGTCAAAAGCAGACACCATGAGACCTAGCACTTGCATTGCCGAATGTATCGACACTTGCGGATGAGATAGGAAGCATCGAATCCTGTCCTGAAGCTTCAGGACTTTCTCCTGAGACAAGATCAACCGTTGGTTGCGAGTGTCCAATAACGCTCCCAGGTGTACCATGCTCCGAGCAGGAACCAGGGAAGATTTCTTCCAGTTGATCAGCCACCTGTGGGCTTTCATGAACTGGACTGTCAGATCTAGATGACACAGGAGAAGTTCTGGGGAATTTGCCAGGATCAACAAATCGTCCAAGTACGGTAGGATCCTGACCCCTTGACGGCGGAGTGTAGAAGTCATGACCGCCATTACTTTTGTGAAAACTTGGGGAGCCGTTGTCAAACCAAAGGGTAATGCCCGAAATTGGTAATGAAGGTTGCCCACTGCAAACCTGAGGTACTGCTGATGAGACACTGCAATAGGAATATGCAGGTAGGCATCCTGTATGTCCAGGGAGACCATATAGTCCCCAGGCTCCAAGGCCAGAACAATAGAGCGCAGAGTTTCCATATGAAACTTGGGAGACCCGCACATACTTGTTCAAGGACTTCAGATTGAGAATGGCCCATGGAGGACCCGTTCGGTTCGGGACTAGAAACAGCAGTGAATAGCACCCCTTGCCTCTCTGAGCCAGAGGCACCTGTACTACCACTCCTGTGGACAGGAGGGAATGTACCACCGAATGCAGAGTTTGCCTTTGTAGGGCCCAGAGGAACATCTGTCAGGCAAAATCGATGAGAGGGACGATTCTTGAAGGATACAGTGTAACCTCGAGTGATGAGTTCCCTTACCCAGGCATTAGAAGTGGCCTTCAACCATTCCTGGGCAAAACCTAGAAGTCGACCCCCCACCCTGGGATCCCCCAGAGGGAGGCCTGCCCCGTCATGCGGCAGGCTTGTCAGTTTTGGAAGCTTCGGTCTGGGCGCACGAGCTTGCTTTGGGTACGCCTGACCTTTTGCTTTACCTGGAGAACGAAAGGGCCGAGGGAAAAGTACTTTTAGCCTTCTGCGTGGAAGGAGCCGTACTAGGTAGGCAAGCCGTTTTAGCAGTAGCCAGATCAGCCACAATCTTATTGAGGTCTTCTCCAAAGAGAATGTCTCCCTTGAAAGGAAGCACTTCCAGGGATTTCTTGGAGTCCATATCCACCGACCAGGATCTCAACCAAAGGATACATCTGGCCAAGACGGACGTAGTAGCAGCCTTGGCCGCCAGCACCCCGGCATCGGAGGCCACCTTCTTAAGGTACAGAGAAGCCGCGGCAATATATGAGAGACATTGTCGAGCATGCTCAGATGCGTTGGAAGGCAGTTCCGCCTCTAGCTCCTGAGCCCACGCCTCAACAGCTTCAGCAGCCCAAGTTGCTGCAATGGTTGGCCTATGCACAGCCCCCGTTAGGGTGTAAATCGCTTTCAAACAACCCTCCACACGTCTATCCGTCAGTTCCTTCAGAGAGGTGACGGTAGTTACTGGCAGAGCAGAGGAAACTACCATGCGTGCCACATGAGAATCTACAGGCGGAGGAGTTTCCCAATTTTTACATAGCTCCGCAGAGAGAGGATAGCAAGCCAACAGTCTCTTATGCGGTGTGAACTTCGTTCCCGGATTTTCCCAAGATTCCCGACGTTGAGAATGAGGTAAAACTTGTTTAACCACCTTCTTTCATTTAAATCTGTCCGGATTTTTAGAGACTACGGCAGGCTCAGGTTCACCAGGCTCATGCCCAATAGCCTCAATCAAATCAGGGACATCCACCATTGACTTCCTTTCCCCATCAGAAGCATCCGAGTCAGTGTCTGTGGGGTCAGTATATGCACCATCCTCCTCAGAGAATGTGTCCGGGATAGCAGTGGATTGTGAGGAGGTAATTGACCTTTTAGAAGACGTCTTAGGTGGGCGAGTGTGAATTTTAGATTTAGTCAGTGACCGGTTCAATTGCTGTAACTGAGTGGAGATTTGATCTGCCCATGGTGGATTAATTGCAGGGACCATAAAACTGCTGCATTGGCACAGGTGGTCCCACAGGGGGAGTCAGTTTAGTTACAAGCGTGTTTAACAGTGTGGAAAAGGTAGCCCAAGGTGGGTCATTTGTTGCCCCCAGTGCTACAGACCCACTGGGGGGGTAAGGAACCCCCTGAACCTGAACTCTCTGCTGCCAAATTTTCCTCCAAAATGTCCGCGGCATCACCACGCAACGTGGGAGAAGCCCCGGCTCCGTTGCCTTGTGTAGCTGACATAAGAAGCACAATATCATGCAACCTGGTACAATCTTAGCAGCGATATGCCTTAGCAAGAACTCCCATAGTGGTGTGACTTGTGTCAGCACAAACCGCGAATCCAAGAGATATATGGCGACTATAAATCACAAAGAAACATACACAGCAAGTATATCTTGTGTAACACCTATATTATTCAGAAAATCTGACACACTAAGCCCCTCAGGTTACAGAATATAGGAGTAGCACGCTGAGTGAAATACCCGATTTGGGGTGTGTGTGTGTGTGTGTGTGTGTGTGTGTGTGTGTGTGTGTGTGTATGTATATATATGTGTATATATATATATATATATATATATATATATATATATATATATATATATATATATATATATATATATATATTAGTCACAAGCGTACCATGCAAAAATTATACACCATAAAACTACACTGGACCAGCAATACAAATACTCAGTATAGCTATATATGTAAACAGTAGATCTAACAAAGCACAGTAGGCACTGGATGTATATCACAGGGCGTTTGTACCACACAGCCCTGAATGTATGCACTCTTTCTTAACCAATACTGTCCCTTGACAGGTAGAATACTTAAGTGTCCTGTAAAATGCACAGCGCTGGCGATCAGGCGGCTTTACAGAGGAGGATATGCCCCAGCAGTCCCAGGAACAGCTCAGCTCCATAGTGATGGCTGCTGACAGGGAGTGAGGGAGAGAAATGCAGCTCCAGGGCGAGAACATTCACAGAAATGGCGCCCTGGGGCTGGGGGAGTGGCTACAAGTTAGGCCTGATCCCCCTGCTGGCTTCCCCACCGGGTGCTGCGGGCTTTGATTTAAACAGGGTTTTTATGAGAGAAAACCCCCCACCTGTGCCCAGTGACTAGTGGAGCGGCTGCCCTTTACAGTGATCACACCAGCGCCAGATAGCGGTTAACAGCGGGCCAAAGTGACCCCTTACCTCCCCTTGTACCTGCGGCCACGCGATCCTGGAGGGCAGCGGCGGGTGTGTGTGACTAACAGAAGGACACCGGAGCCTCTGCTGTAGTTACCCGGCAACTAGGGCGCGGGAGTATACAGCGCCGCTGGGGGGAGTGATGGAGCTGCAGCAACGGATGTCTTATGACATGCATAAAAGCTGCAGCCCTTGAAGTCTTCAAAAGTTCTTCTTTTCTTCTGAATAAAGCTATAGTACCAGCTTGCGGGGGAGGCTTGTTGGGACTTGTTTTTTGTAGCAGAACTACAATACTCTTTTTGACACAAAAGGCTATCAGCCTCCCATCCGCCGCCCACGGATGGGGAGTAACGACAACCTCGGGCTTCACCCCTGGACCTTGGGTGGCTGGAGGGAGGGGAAGAGAGAGAACCCCTTGATTTAAGGGGTCCCCACTCCTCCAGGGTACCCCGGCCAGGGGTGACTAGTTGGGGATTTAATGCCAGAGCCGCAGGGACCAATATATAAAAAAAAAAAAAAAAAAAAAAAAAAGTGTCCCCCGGCTGTGGCATTCTCTCTCTAACTAGTGGAGCCCGATGCTGGTGTTAAAAATACGAGGGACCCCTACGTTTTTTGGCCCCCGTATTTTTTGCACGAGGACCAGGCGCAGAGCCCGGTGCTGGCTGTTTAAATATGGGGGTACCCCAGTCATTTCCCCCCCCCCCGTATTTTTACAACCAGGACCAGCTCAAAGAGCCCGAGGCTGGCTATGCTTAGGAGGGGGGACCCCACGCAAAAAATTTTTGTGGGGTTTTAACTCTCTTTACTTCTCAGAATATACACAATGAAGCCTGCACGGATCTCACAGATCCGGCCGGGATTCATTGTGTTAAGTCCAGCAGTGTTTTACTAATCACTCCCGTAAAACACTGCCTGACATTACGAATGACATCGGCAAAAACGAAAAAGCAGAATACGACAGCATAGTAAATGAGGCGGAAAACCCCCCAAAAAGTTGCAAATTCACACTACCAATGTAATTCGTGTTTAATCTCCCTCCAAATCCCGACAATTACAAATCTTAGTAAATATACCCCAAGGACCCCGGAGGAAAGTCTCTAGTCTAAACAAATACTGTTGGGTCATATTGCAATGTAATTATACCAGTAAAGAACAAAAAAAGATGTACGTACGTACATAATCCATATTATACATTTAAAATAAAACCAAAAAGAGGAAACTTTGTACATTCTGCATTTATTGATATATATAAAAGTCATTACAAAATACACACAAGCCGTTACATTTCAACAAGCACTTCAGTTCCAAAAATAATAAGATATGGCGTTGTTTACAGGCTAAATGCAGTACTTCTCAGTTCCCCATGTGTCACTCAGACGCTCATCACGCTCATTATGAACTGCAACAAAACAAACACAAGAAGTAGTTAATATACAATCATCAATATTCCTGTATGGACACATATGAACGCCTCTTCTCCAGAACTCTCCCCACGTAGTGCTTCTCCTTCATGTTAGTGATTGGACAACCACAGTCCTGCTATGCCATAAACTCACAGCGCAAAACAGCTTCCGCGCTTAATGTACATTGCAATATGTGCCAGCAGGTTGATTCAGAGATGTACACTAATGCCGCCACTGAATGTCAAGGTGTGCGCAGATAATCTATGAAAATATGGCAATGCCGCAGTCATTATCAAACTTACCCTATGTGAATACCCTATGGTCGCGCAGTATGGCCGCAGGAAGTGAGACGCAGGCTGAGACACAGCCCGCAAGCGGTCATGGCGCGGTCTGGGCTTCCACTGCCACCGCTACCTCCCCAACAAACGGTCCCTGTACGTCAATCACTTTGCCAATTGATGATGTTCTCAGCGACCGCTGTCGCAAGTCCATCGCAGCAAATGAGCAGCGCGACTTAAACGCTCAACTGCGAACACATTGGGTTTGCGTACATCTCTGAATAATGTCCAGAGAGCGAGGCTGACAGTAAGTGGACAAACCAATTTATGTTACTAATGGTAATTACAGGAAAGCTTAAAGTCTTCCATATTATATATTGCGCAATGTATCAATCCTACATCTAACCATTGGTTACACAGGAGTCTATTTACTAAGCCTTGGAGAGAGATAAAGTGGCCGGAGATAAAGTACCAGCCAATCAGCTCCTAATTGCCATGTTACAGGCTGTGCTTGTAAAACGGACATTAGCCAGTTGGTTGGTACTTTACCTCTGCACTTAGGGGCGAATTCAGTATGAATCGCAAGTAGCGTTTTATACGGAATTTTTGCTGAGGGGCCGCGGGCGCTTGCGCAGCAGGCCCTACTGTGCATGAACCCGCATTTTCTGCGGGGGGCCGCAAAAAATACGATCACCTCTGCCTGTCAATCAGGCAGAGGCGGTCGCGGGGTGGAAACGGAGCATTGCGGGGGTGTGCCAGCCCAAACGGTGGGCTGGTACGCGCAAACGGGGGGGGGGGTGCGTGACGTCACCTGCAGCCGCTGCGACAGCAAGAATGGCGCCGGGACTCCTGCGGCCGCAGCAGGAGTCATCCTTAATTTCTGCTAACAGGCAGAAACTGCGTGCTGTTCGTAATTTCTGCTTGAAGTGGGGGGAGGCGCCGGTCAGCATGCTGGGCGGCCCGCAGCATGCGTGCTAATGGCTAGCAAAATTCTGCGGTGTAGCAGAATTTGCTAACCTTACTGAATTGGCCCGTTAATCATTCTCCAAGGCTTAGTACATCTGCCCTCCCTTCAAGTATTAGGGGGAGATGTACTAAGCCTTGAAAAAGTGATCCGTTTCACGGTGATAATGTACCAGCCAATCAGCTTCTAACTGTCATGTTACAGGCTAGGTTTGAAAAGAGACAGTTAAGAGCTGGTTGGTTGGTACTTTATCACCGTCAAATGCTGCAAATCATTTGTACATGCTTGCAGTGTCAACCACTGTTTTTTTTGGTGGCGGCCACGGACCATGGAGTGTACTCATATTTACAAAGGCATCCTTTCTGCAAACCTGGAGTAAAATCAGGATTTTGGTACTTACCGATAAATCCCTTTCTCCGATTCCACAGGGGCCACTGGAGTGTAGTTACAATGGGGAGATAGTAGGTGGTATTGGTAGCTGGCACTTTAAAAATTCTCACACTGTGGCTAGCTCCTCCCCTACTATCTCCCCTCCAAGCCAGTCTACGTTAAACTGTGCCCGAGGAGAGCTGTAATAAACAAACCGTAAGGTAGAGGAGGTTAACGACGCCCTGTAAACCAGGCGAACACAAACTAAACCTGGAACAGAACCTGACAAAAAACCAGGCTAGCCTGAACCCAACAAGCAGTCATATGGTGATCTGCAATCGTTAATCAAACAAAAATCAGGAGAAACAGCGCTGGGCGGGCGTCCAGTGGCCCCTGTGGAATCGGAGAAAGGGATTTATCGGTAAGTACCAAAATCCTGATTTCTCCTTCATCCACTAGGGGCCACTGGAGTGTAGTTACAATGGGGACGTCCCAGAGCTCCCAAAAAACGGGTGGGAAAGCGCTGAGAGTCCTGTAAAAACTGCTCGGCCAAACAGTGATGCAGAGGCCGTAAAAGTGTCAAACTTGTAGAATTTGACAAAACGAATGTCGGTTTGACCAAGTAGCCGCCCGACAAAATATTCATGGAGACCCCGCGGGCGGCTGCCCACGAAGGTCTTACAATGCGCGTAAAGCGCGCTGAATTGGAAAACGGAGGTTCCCTAGTAACCGCCAAGAAGACTGTCTGATGATCAGATGTATCCAACTGTCCAGCATATGCTGGGGCCCCGGCTATTTAGTACGGGAGCATCGTCCAGAGCAAAGAAGAAAAAACACTTCATCGAATAGCCTGAGACCTCTGTAGAGAGAGTTGACGAGCCCTGACAACATTCAGAGAGGATTGAAAACCACTAGTGTCAGATTTATATGAAAAATGGACCTCCCCTCTGGAAGAAACGACCGCTGAGGCCGAAGCCGAGCCCGGGGAGTTGCCAATAGAGTACTCCCTGAACAAGAGGCCGAACTTACGGCCGCTAGGCTAATCTCATTTGGAAGAAAAGCGAAAAAGGCAGAGACCTAAAATTCCGGTCAGTGTGGTTTGAAGCGCAGCGGAGCAAAAAACCTCCCAGAGAAACCAAAGATGAATGGTAACTGGAAGAAGGGGGAAAAACCCCCTTTTATCTTCATTATGTTCCATAAAGTTTTCCCAAAGTGGCAAAAGCGAGAAGAGGTAATAGACTTCTGAAATCGGAGCCCAGTAGGCCTAACCGAACTAGGGAACTCCTCCCTTCTGAGGTCTCGTGAACAGTCACACGGGTAACCGAAACCAGTGTAAAATTGAACAAGGAGAAAAAAAAAAAGGAGCCTGTTGAAGTAGACAGTCCCGTCGAGGTAGGAGCCAAGGCTCCTCTACTGACAACAGGCGTATCTGTATCTTCAAGTCATGCGTGGCCCAACCAGCGCCACCGAGAGGACTAGCACGCATAATCCCCTCCTGTGTTACTGAACATGAAGTAGAAATAGAAAAGGAGGCAGGATAGAATAACCAGAAAACTCCCCGGAGCCCTGAGGGCCTCCACGGCTACTGCCGTCCGAGAGTAATAAAGGGTTAAAGAGTCAGTCAGAACGCCCTGAGGTCGATCCGAAATCTCCGCCCACAGCGGACCAGCTGACAAAACTCCGGGGCATGTTCCCTCACCCAGGAGTCTGACCTGGTGGCTTGATCTGGAAACAAGATTGTTGTCCCCCGTTCCGAGAGGAATGGAGGCGACCACTCATTACGTCGCAACTTGACTGAAGAAATAGAGTCTCTGGTGCCGAGGAATGAAAAAACCTCTGACGGACCGTGTTGAGAAACGTCTATGCGGAGCATAAATTGGATCTGTGTCGAATCAGAAGCTCGTGGATCCTCCGGATATTCAGAAGCCACCTAATGTACAGAGTGGGATAGTAGCAGTAAATTGTCCCATTAGGGAACCAACGTCACCCACTGCCCTTGAAAAAGAGTTATTCTGTTATCTTCCTAAACTCTGTGGGAGCGGAAGAGAGAAGAGTAAAGGACTTACAGTGAAAATGAGAATCCTGTTAAGGGGGAATCTGAGAAAAGCCTGTCCAACGGAAATCAGTAAACAGGCATCTCTGAAGACAAGGGACACGTAAAACTCCCTTTCTTGTTTAAACTAGCAATCACAGACTAAAAGGATTGTAAGGCCAGAATAGGCCTGTCCGAGCCACTTGGCTTCGGAACGTGAAAAGAAAACAAAGGCCTGAGAACTGTCCTAATTCAAATGACATGTGTAAAACAGGGATCAACACCCTTTGCGGTTAGAAACCTATGGAGCGCAGCCTGCAGTATGACTCTCTTGTCATCGTAAATCAGCCGACCCATGCCGAGGGACTCCTGAGACGGTTGTAACCGCCCAAGCCTTCTCCCATCGACCTGCGCCTACCCTGGGACCCTGCAGGTGTAATGGGTGTATAGGATGACATAAAATCAGACTGGACTGAGGATGTTGAACCTCTGCTTCAGCCTTTTTACCCTGAGAACCCCTGGCGACGAAGATATCACCCGTGTGGAGTCAAAAACCTGAAAGGGCACGAAACAATCTAAAGGGAAGACCAGTAAAGGTCTGTCTTGGAGCTGGGGCAGTAGTAGGAGAAATCAAAGTGGACCTACCTCCATTGGTTCAAGAAATCCTGCAGAAAGTTCCTTCCCCAGAACCATCTGCCCCGTAGGATTTCATGTTTACTTGTCACTGTCGCAGCCCCAGAGGTCGTCGGGTTAAGACAGCCCAAGCGAAGATGCAGGGTCCGAGTCTGTAGACATGGAGACCTCCAAGGAACATAAAGCAGAATCGTGATTCTGACCTGTATCAAAGTATCAATTGATCCTGATGCGAAGCATCCTGTAACCTAGAGGACAATTGTTCCCCAACCTACCTGCTCCGGATACGGTAGAACCATGCTGCCGCATATGTCGATGGATCCCTGAGCAAGGTTGCCTCAGGAAAACGGCGGCTTGATGGACCGGCGATACACCGAGGTGTATACCCTAGAGAGGTTCTGATACCATCTCCTGCCATCTGCGGGGAAAAGATAGGAAAACAAACCCTGTTTGATACCTGATATTGTGTATTCGGGTGTCTGTCGGCCGCCTACCGGAGCCTGCCCAGCTCATCCGAAACTGAACCAGTCGCTGTCATTTTCGTCAATGGCGTGGAACCCTGATGGACTTGACGTGTCCTCCTCCTTTACCTGCAGTATCAGATGAACTGCTGTATTATGTACCTGTATATTCTGAGACACTGGTTCAGATCCACAGAAAACAGACATCAGTAATGCATGGAATGTTAGCAAAGTTTCTTTTTGGAAAGGTGTGTTTGGTCCCGCTGTGATTTGATCCTGTGACCTTGGAAACCAAAGTCCAAGGGCTTACCTGATGAGCTATTGTCTGGTTAATAGTGACATTACCTGCATCATTGATCAAACAGGGGTGTGCAGGTGCGTGGAGGGCGAAGCAGATGGCTCCGCCGCATACTTCACACCTAAGAGGGAATTCTTCGACTATCCCAGGAGAGACAAACGAAAGGAGAAAAGGTGGGTTAAATAAACAGAGCCCTACGTAAGGTCTGCACTATAATGTGTAGTGACCGATACGATTAAAATAAACTTTCTGGAGCAGCGGAGACCTGAACCAGCAACGCTGCGCTGTGGGACAGGAGTCTTAGCCCTAGGCTATAGGAGTTCTCCTTAAAGTTTTGTTTGGATTCAAACCCCTGTTCAGATACCCGCTACTAGCGTACTGAGCCGCAGCGCTATTTGTCTGATGCCTTACACGCATTCCACAATTACAAATAGCATTAGTAACTAGTGACAACAAGGAATAATAAAGGGAAGGCAACACCCCGCCCTGTATTTAGTGTACCGCTAATTAAGGTGCACCAGATGTTTCTCTGAGGTTCCGTAAGAAAAATAAAATAATAAAGAAAAAAGAAGAAAATTCTTCAGCTAAACCCAAGTGAACCAGCTACCTCGGGCACTTAACTAAGACTGGCTTGGAGGGGAGATAGTAGGGGAGGAGCTAGCCACAGTGTGAGAATTTTTAAAGTGCCAGCTACCAATACCACCTACTATCTCCCCATTGTAACTACACTCCAGTGGCCCCTAGTGGATGAAGGAGAAAGTGACTAAATATTCCTGTTGTACTAAGACCAATGCCTCCACCATGTACGCTCATAACAGACACGACCATATAAAATCTCCCTTTCCAGTGTTTGATGAACAATATATTGGACTGTTGTACTCACATCATCATATTGAAAACTCACTATCCCCTGTTGGGCGCCATCTCTCCTCCTGAACGTATCTGCAAACAAACAAGCGCACATCTTTAGTTCCAAGACGTTATCAAGGATCTCACTTAGCTTATACCACCCGCCAACATACCTGTCATGGCGCGGAGTTTCACACAGCAAGCAATGTAATCGTCAAATGTTATTCGCCCATGGGTGCTGTATCTCCGTACAACCACATTCACCGCTTGCGGGCTCAGCCGGTAACCTGAAACATATCAGGCAAGAATAAATAAGTGCATCTGCCATCATTGGCTTTCAGAAAGCCAACATCTCATCACCACCAAGACCCAATCACCCCCTATTTGTATGTAAAGGACAGTAAGAGAACCAACACTGGAGACTTGACATGGGCGTCTCTTGTTCAAACTTTTATTCTTGATGTTAAAATAGTTACTGGCACATTTTGATATTTTCCTCCTCTTAGAGGACATCACCAGATGGTTACTACAATGAACAGACTACAGAATAAGTAATAGACTAAATTGAGGAAAGAAGGGAGATATCTAAAATTACCGATATCAGATTTAGGGGGACATTTACTAAGCAGTGAGAAGAGCGGAGAAGTGAGCCAGTGAAGAAAGTTTCCCCATCAACCAATCAGCAGCTCTGTATAATTTTATAGCATGCAAATTATAGATGTTACTTCAGTGCTGATTGGTTGCCATGGGCACTTCTCCACTGGCTCACTTCTCCGCTCTTATCCCTGCTTAGTAAATGTACCCCTTAGAGCAAAACCAACCAATCTCCACCTTAAACTTAGCAGCAATCTCGCTGCTGCCCACGCTCGCAGCCTATTACATTTGGGCTTACCTATGTAAAAGGACCATGATCGCCAAAACCATAAAAGTAAATGTACTTGGTCTAGGCCACAGGTTCTCAAACTCGGTCCTCAGGACCCCACACAGTGCATGTTTTGCAGGTCTCCTCACAGAATCCCAAGTGAAATAATTATCTCCACCTGTGTACCTTTTAAAATGTGTGAGTAATTAATACACCTGTGCACCTGCAAAACATGCACTGTGTGGGGTCCTGAGGACCGAGTTTGAGAACCCCTGTTCTAGGCACACCATTAAGGTCAACCCAGTTTCATGAAGCACAAATACTTTGGGACACAGTGCAATCAGGATTTTGGTACTTACCGATAAATCCCTTTCTCAGATTCCACAGGGGCCACTGGAGCGTAGTTACAATGGGGAAATAGTAGGCAGTAATTGGGAGCTGGCACTTTAAAATTCTCACACTGTGGCTAGCTCCTCCCCTACTATCTCCCCTCCAAGCCAGTCTACGTAAAACTGTGCCCGATGAGAGATGGAATAAACAAACCTTAAGGTAGAGGAGGTTAATGACGCTCTGTAAACCAGGATAATCCAAACTAAACCTGGAACAGAACCTGACAAAAACCAGGCTAGCCTGAACTCAACAAGCAGTCATATTGATCTGCAAACGTTTAAGCAAAAAACAAGGATGAACAGCGCTGGGCGGGCGTCCAGTGGCCCCTGTGGAATCGGAGAAAGGGATTTATCGGTAAGTACTAAAATCCTGATTTCTCCTTCATCCACTAGGGGCCACTGGAGCGTAGTTACAATGGGGACGTCCCAGAGCTCCCAAAAACGGGTGGGAGAGCGCTGAGAGTCCTGTAAAAACTGCTCGGCCAAACTGTGATGCAGAGGCCGCAAAATTGTCAAACTTGTAGAATTTGACAAAACGAATGTCGGTCCGACCAAGTAGCCGCCCGACAAACTATTTATGGAGACCCCACGGGCAGCCGCCCACGAAGGTCTTACAACGCGCGCAAAGTGCGCTGAAATGGAATACGGAGGCTCCCTAGCAACCTCCAAGAAGACTGTCTGATGGTCAGATGTATCCAACGGCCCAGCGTATGCTGGGACCCCGGCTATTTAGCACGGGAGCACAAAGAAGAAAAAACTTCGTCGAATAGCCGAAGACCTCTGTAGGGAGAGTCGGCGAGCCCTGACAACATTAAAAGAGGACCAAAAAACACTAGTGTCAGATTTATCTGAAAAATGGACATCCCCTCTGGAAGAAACGACCGCTGAGACCGAAGCTCAGCCGGGGGAGTTGCCAATAGAGTACTCCCTGAAAAAGAGGCCGAACCTACGGCCGCTAGGCTAATCTCTTTTGGAAGAAAACCGAACAAAAAAGGCAGAGACCTAAAATTCAGGTCAGTGTGGTTTGAAGCGCAGCGGAGCAAAACCTCCCAGAGAAACCAAAGATGACGGCTGAATGGTAACTGAAAGAAGGGGAAAACCCCTTTTATGCTTATTATGTCCCATACAGTTTTCCAAAAATGGCAAAAGCGAGAAGAGGTAACAGACTTCTGAAATCGGGGCCCGGTAGGCCTAACCAAACTAGGGAACTCCTCCCTTCTGAGGTCTCGTGAACAGTCACACGGTTACACGGAACCAGTGTAAGATTGAACAAAGAAAAAGTTGTTTAAGTGGACAGTCCAGTCGAGGTAGGAGCCAAGGCTCCTCTACTGACAACAGGTGTATCTGTATCTTCAAGTCATGCGTGGCCCAACCAGAGCCACCGAGAGGACTAGCACGCATAATCCCCTCCTGTGTTACCGAACATGAGGTAGAAATCAAAAAGGGAGGCAGGGTAGAATAACCAGAAAACTCCCCGGAGCCCTGAGGGCCTCCTCGGCTACTGCCCGAGCTCACGTCCGAGAGTAGTAAAGGGTTAAAAAGTCAGTCAGAACGCCCTGAGGTCGATCCGAAATCTCCGCCCACAGCGGACCAGCTGACAAAACTTCGGGGAATGTTTTCTCACCCGGGAGTCTGACCTGGTGGCTTGACCTGGAAAGAAGATTGTTGTCCCCCGCTCAGAGAGGAATGTTGTCCCCCGCTCAGAGAGGAATGTAGGCGACCACTCATTGCGTCGCAACTTGACTGAAGGAATAGAGTACCTGGTGCAGAGGAAGGAAAAATCCTCTGACGGACCGTGTTGAGAAACGTCTACGAGGAGCATAAATTGGATCTGTGTTGAACCAGAAGCTCCTGGATCCTCCGGATATTCAGAAGCCACCTAATGTACAGAGTGGGAAAGTAGCAGTAGATTGTCCCATTAGGGAACCAACGTCACCTTCTGCCCTTGAAAGAGAGTTATTCTGTGATCTTCCTGAACTCTGTGGGAGCGGAAGAGAGACCGAAAGGAAAGGACTGACAGTGAAAATGAGAATCCTGTAATGCGAATCTGAGAAAAACCCGTCCAACGGAAATCAGTAAACAGGCATCGCTGAAGACAAGGGACACGTAAAAACTCCCTTTGTTCAAACTAGCAATCACAGACTGAAAGGATTCTAAGGCCAGAATAGGTCTGGCCGAGCCAACTGGCTTCGGAACGTGAAAAGAAAACAAAGGCCTGAGAACTGTCCCGATTCAAATGATATGTGAAAAACAGGGATCAACACCCTTTGCGGTTAGAAGCATATGGAGCGCCGCCTGCAGTATGACTCTCTTGTCATCGTAAATCGGCCGACCCCTGCCGAGGGACTCCTGAGATGGTTGTACTCCGAAATCTAGTTTGTAACCACCCAAGCCTTCTCAGTTCTTCCCATAGGACCACCGACCTGCGCCTACCCTGGGACCCTCCAGGTGGTAGGAAAGTCTGACCTGTAGTGGGTTTATAGGAGGATGCTGAACCTCTGCTTCAGCTTTTTTAATTTTTTTTTTTTTTTTTACTGAGATCCCCTGGCGACTGAGATATCGCCCGTGTGGAGTCGAAAGTTTTTGAAGGGGCACGGAAAAATCTAAAGGAAAGACCAGTAAAGGTCTGTCTTGGAGCTGGGGCAGTATTAGGAGAAAGCAAAGTGGACTTACCTCCAATGGTTCAAGAAATCCTGCAGAAAGTTCCTTCCCCTGAACCATCTGCCCCGTAGGATTACATGTTCACCTGTCACAGTCGCAGACCCAGAGGTCGTCGGTTTAAGACAGCCCAAGCGAAAATGCAGGGTCCGAGTCTGCAGACGTGGAGACCTTCAAAGATCATAGAGCAGAATCGTGATTCGGACCTGTACCAAAGTATCAATTGATCCTGATGCGAAACATCCTGTAACCTAGAGGACAATTGTTCCACAACCTACCTGCTGTGGACAAGGTAGAACCCTGCTGCCGTATATGTCTTCGATGGGTCCCTGAGCAAGGTTGCTCAGGAAAACGGCAGCTTGTTGGACCGGCGATACATCGAGGGGTATACCCTAGAGAGGTTCTGATACCATGTCCTGCCGTCTGTGGGGAAAGGATAGGAAAAAATAAGATTTTACTCACCGGTAAATCTATTTCTCGTAGTCCGTAGTGGATGCTGGGAACTCCGTAAGGACCATGGGGAATAGACTGGCTCCGCAGGAGACTGGGCACTCTATAAGAAAGATTTGGTACTATCTGGTGTGCACTGGCTCCTCCCTCTATGCCCCTCCTCCAGACCTCAGTTAGGATACTGTGCCCGGAAGAGCTGACACAATAAGGAAGGATTTTGAATCCCGGGTAAGACTCATACCAGCCACACCAATCACACCGTATAACTCGTGATACTATACCCAGTTAACAGTATGAAATATAACAGAGCCTCTCAACAGATGGCTCAACAATATCCCTTTAGTTAGGCAATAACTATATACAAGTATTGCAGACAATCCGCACTTGGGATGGGCGCCCAGCATCCACTACGGACTACGAGAAATAGATTTACCGGTGAGTAAAATCTTATTTTCTCTGACGTCCTAGTGGATGCTGGGAACTCCGTAAGGACCATGGGGATTATACCAAAGCTCCCACACGGGCGGGAGAGTGCGGATGACTCTGCAGCACCGAATGAGAGAACTCAAGGTCCTCCTCAGCCAGGGTATCAAATTTGTAGAATTTAGCAAACGTGTTTGCCCCTGACCAAGTAGCAGCTCGGCACAGTTGTAAAGCCGAGACCCCTCGGGCAGCTGCCCAAGATGAGCCCACCTTCCTCGTGGAATGGGCTTTCACTGATTTAGGATGCGGCAATCCAGCCGCAGAATGCTCCAGCTGAATTGTGCTACAAATTCAGCGAGCAATGGTCTGCTTAGAAGCAGGAGCACCCAGCTTGTTGGGTGCGTACAGGATAAACAGCGAGTCAGATTTTCTGACTCCAGCCGTCCTGGAAACATATTTTCAGGGCCCTGACAACGTCTAGCAACCTGGAGTCCTCCAAGTTCCTAGTAGCCGCAGGCACCACAATAGGCTGGTTCAGGTGAAACGCTGACACCACCTTAGGGAGAAACTGAGGACGAGTCCTCAATTCCGCCCTGTCCGAATGGAAAATCAGATAAGGGCTTTTACAGGATAAAGCCGCCAATTCTGACACGCGCCTGGCCGAAGCCAGGGCCAACAGCATGACCACTTTCCATGTGAGATATTTTAAATCCACAGATTTAAGCGGTTCAAACCAATGTGATTTGAGGAACCCCAAAACTACATTGAGATCCCAAGGTGCCACTGGAGGCACAAAAGGAGGCTGTATATGCAGCACCCCCTTGACAAATGTCTGAACTTCAGGAACGGAAGCCAGTTCTTTCTGGAAGAAAATCGACAGGGCCGAAATCTGAACCTTAATGGATCCCAATTTGAGGCCCATAGACACTCCTGTTTGCAGGAAATGCAGGAATCGACCCAGTTGAAATTCCTCCGTTGGGGCCTTCCTGGCCTCGCACCACGCAACATATTTTCGCCAAATGCGGTGATAATGCTTTGCGGTTACATCCTTCCTGGCTTTGATCAGGGTAGGGATGACTTCCTCCGGAATGCCTTTTTCCTTCAGGATCCGGCGTTCAACCGCCATGCCGTCAAACGCAGCCGCGGTAAGTCTTGGAACAGACAGGGTCCTTGCTGGAGCAGGTCCCTTCTTAGAGGTAGAGGCCACGGGTCCGCTGTGAGCATCTCTTGAAGTTCCGGGTACCAAGTCCTTCTTGGCCAATCTGGAGCCACGAGTATAGTTCTTACTCCTCTCCGTCTTATAATTCTCAGTACCTTGGGTATGAGAGGCAGAGGAGGGAACACACACTGACTGGTACACCCACGGTGTTAC
This sequence comes from Pseudophryne corroboree, assembly GCF_028390025.1. Lineage (NCBI taxonomy): Eukaryota > Metazoa > Chordata > Amphibia > Anura > Myobatrachidae > Pseudophryne > Pseudophryne corroboree. The sequence goes on from NC_086448.1 coordinate 85,977,590, forward strand.
CAGAGCGTCCACAGCTATTGCCTGAGGGTCCCTTGACCTGGCGCAATACCTGTCCAGTTTTTTGTTGAGGCGGGACGCCATCATGTCCACCTTTGGTTTTTCCCAACTGTTTACAATCATGTGGAAGACTTCTGGGTGAAGTCCCCACTCTCCCGGGTGGAGGTCGTGCCTGCTGAGGAAGTCTGCTTCCCAGTTGTCCACTCCCGGAATGAACACTGCTGACAGTGCTATCACATGATTTTCCGCCCAGCGAAGAATCCTTGCAGCTTCTGCCATTGCCCTCCTGCTTCTTGTGCCGCCCTGTCTGTTTACGTGGGCGACTGCCGCGATTTTGTCCGACTGGATCAGCACCGGCTGACCCTGAAGCAGAGGTCTTGCTTGGCTTAGAGCATTGTAAATGGCCCTTAACTCCAGGATATTTATGTGAAGTGATGTCTCCAGGCTTGACCACAAGCCCTGGAAATTTCTTCCCTGTGTGACTGCTCCCCAGCCTCGCAGGCTGGCATCTGTGGTCACCAGGACCCAGTCCTGAAGGCCGAATCTGCGGCCCTCTAGAAGATGAGCACTCTGCAACCACCACAGGAGAGACACCCTTGTCCTTGGTGACAGGGTTATCCGTCGATGCATCTGAAGATGCGATCCGGACCATTTGTCCAGCAGGTCCCACTGGAATGTTCTTGCGTGGAATCTGCCGAATGGGATTGCTTCGTAAGAAGCCACCATTTTTCCCAGGACCCTTGTGCATTGATGCACTGAGACTTGGCCTGGTTTTAGGAGGTTTCTGACTAGCTCGGATAACTCCCTGGCTTTCTACTCCGGGAGAAACACCTTTTTCTGGACTGTGTCCAGGATCATCCCTAGGAATAGAAGACGTGTCGTCGGGATCAGCTGCGATTTTGGGATATTGAGAATCCAACCGTGCTGCCGCAACACTACTTGAGATAGTGCTACCCCGACTACCAACTGTTCCCTGGATCTTGCCCTTATCAGGAGATCGTCCAAGTAAGGGATAATTAAAACTCCTTTCCTTCGGAGGAGTATCATCATTTCGGCCATTACTTTGGTAAAGACCCGGGGTGCCGTGGACAACCCAAACGGCAGCGTCTGAAACCGATAGTGGCAGTTCTGTACCACAAACCTGAGGTACCCTTGGTGAGAAGGGTAAATTGGGACATGGAGGTAAGCATCCTTGATGTCCAGAGACACCATATAATCCACTTCTTCCAGGTTCGCAATCACCGCTCTGAGTGACTCCATCTTGAATTTGAACCTCTGTATGTAAGTGTTCAAGGATTTCAGATTTAAAATAGGTCTCACCGAGCCGTCCGGCTTCGGTACCACAAACAGCGTGGAATAATACCCCTTTCCCTGTTGCAGGAGGGGTACCTTGATTATCACCTGCTGAGAATACAGCTTGTGAATGGCTTCCAGTACCGCCTCCCTGTCGGAGGGAGACGTCGGTAAAGCAGACTTTAGGAAACGGCGAGGGGGAGACGTCTCGAATTCCAATTTGTACCCCTGAGATACCACCTGAAGGATCCAGTGGTCCACTTGTGAGTGAGCCCACTGCGCACTGAAATTCTTGAGACGGGCCCCCACCGTGCCTGAGTCCGCTTGTAAAGCCCCAGCGTCATGCTGAGGATTTGGCAGAAGCGGGAGAGGGCTTCTGTTCCTGGGAACTGGCTGTTTGCTGCAGCCTTTTTCCTCTCCCTCTGCCACGGGGCAGAAAAGAGGAGCCTTTTGCCCGCTTGCCCTTATGGGGCCGAAAGGACTGCGCCTGATAATACGGCGTCTTCTTATGTTGAGAGGCTACCTGGGGTAAAAATGTGGATTTCCCAGCAGTTGCCGTGGCCACTAGGTCTGATAGACCTACCCCAAATAACTCCTCCCCTTTATAAGGCAATACTTCCATATGCCTTTTGGAATCCGCATCACCTGACCACTGCCGCGTCCATAACCCTCTTCTGGCAGAAATGGACAGCGCACTTACTCTTGATGCCAGTCGGCAAATATCCCTCTGTGCATCACGCATATATAAAAATGCATCTTTTAAATGCTCTATAGTCAGTAATATACTGTCCCTATCTAGGGTATCAATATTTTCAGTCAGGGAATCCGACCAAGCCACCCCAGCACTGCACATCCAGGCTGAGGCGATTGCTGGTCGCAGTAGAACACCCGTGAGTATATACATTTTAGGATATTCTCCTGCTTTCTGTCAGCAGGTTCCTTTAGGGCGGCCGTATCAGGAGACGGTAGTGCCACCTGTTTAGACAAGCGTGTGAGCGCTTTATCCACCCTAGGGGGTGTTTCCCAACGTGCCCTATCCTCTGGCGGGAAGGGGTATGATGCCAATAACCTTTTAGGAATTATCAGTTTTTTATCGGGGGAAACCCACGCTTCATCACACACTTCATTTAATTCTTCAGATGCAGGAAAAACTACAGGTAGTTTTTTCTCACCAAACATAATACCCTTTTTAGTGGTACTTGTACTATCAGAAACGTGTAAAACATTTTTCATTGCCTCAATCATGTAACGTGTGGCCCTACTGGAAGTCACATTCGTCTCTTCATCGTCGACACTGGAGTCAGTATCCGTGTCGGCGTCTGTATCTGCCATCTGAGGTAACGGGCGTTTTAGAGCCCCTGATGGTCTTTGAGACGCCTGGACAGGCACAAGCTGAGTAGCCGGCTGTCTCATGTCATCAACCGTCTTTTGTAAAGAGCTGACACTGTCACGTAATTCCTTCCATAAGCCCATCCACTCAGGTGTCGACTCCCTAGGGGGTGACATCTCCATTACAGGCAATTGCTCCGCCTCCACATCATTTTCCTCCTCATACATGTCGACACAATCGTACCGACACACAGCACACACACAGGGAATGCTCTGATAGAGGACAGGACCCCACTAGCCCTTTGGGGAGACAGAGGGAGAGTATGCCAGCACACACCAGAGCGCATGTATATTATAATATATATATATATATATATATATATATATATATATATATATATATATATATATACATACATACACACACACACACACACACACACTGGGATAACACTATACAGAGTGTTTTTCCCCTTATAGCTGCTGTTTATATTATTACTGCGCCTAATGAGTGCCCCCCCCCTCTTGTTTTACCCTTTTCTGTAGTGCAGGACTGCAGGGGAGAGTCAGGGAGACGTCCTTCCAGCGGAGCTGTGAGGGAAAATGGCGCCAGTGTGCTGAGGAGATAGGCTCCGCCCCCTTCTCGGCTGACTTTTCTCCCGCTTTTTTCTGGAATCTGGCAGGGGTTAATATACATCCATATAGCCCTGGGGGTTATATGTGATGTATTTTTGCCAGCCAAGGTGTTTTTATTGCTGCTCAGGGCGCCACCCCCCCAGCGCCCTCCACCCATCAGTGACCGCAGTGTGAGGTGTGCATGAGGAGCAATGGCGCACAGCTGCAGTGCTGTGCGCTACCTTGTTGAAGACTGATGTCTTCTGCCGCCGATTTTCCGGACCTCTTCTTGCTTCTGGCTCTGTAAGGGGGCCGGCGGCGCGGCTCTGGGACCGGACTCCGAGGCTGGGCCTGTGTTCGGTCCCTCTGGAGCTAATGGAGTCCAGTAGCCTAAGAAGCCCAAGCTGGCTGCAAGCAGGCAGGTTCGCTTCTTCTCCCCTTAGTCCCTCGATGCAGTGAGCCTGTTGCCAGCAGGTCTCACTGAAAATAAAAAACCTAAAACTATCTTTTTTCTAAAGAGCTCAGGAGAGCCCCCTAGATTGCACCCTGCTCGGTCGGGCACAAAAATCTAACTGAGGCTTGGAGGAGGGTCATAGGGGGAGGAGCCAGTGCACACCAGGTAGTCCTAAAGCTTTTTCTATTGTGCCCAGTCTCCTGCGGAGCCGCTATCCCCATGGTCCTTACGGAGTTCCCAGCATCCACTAGGACGTCAGAGAAATCTATATATATATATATATATATATATATATCTATATCTATATCTATATCTATATACACACCCACAGTGAATCCAACCGTGTATGTGAACCCAATAGGGTAGATAAATACTGTGCCTGTGAACCTAATAGTATTTGTAGAGTAAAGAAATACTGCACAGTAGATTTTTAATCATTAATGAGATGAGCCCCAGCTCCTGTAATAGAGCAGGCTCCTGTATGAAATGCCTGGCAGAGGACTCTCCTGCAGGGAGGAATGGCTGCCAAAGTCAGATATTACAAATATGTCAACAACTCCCTGCACAGAAAAACTAAAAAAAAAACCCTTGCCTAGAGGCAGTGAAGGCTGCGATCCGCCGCCGGGAGCCCGCTGAGCGGGAATAGCCTTCACCCCCACATCCTACCTTTATCCTCCCTGAACAGCCCGGAGAGGGAAGGGAGCTTGCAGCGGCCGGGGAGCGGTGTGACAGTGAAGCGGCGGTCCTGTAGCGGCCGGGGGACGGAGAGCGCTTAGCCCGCCGAACAGAGCGGGAGTTAGCTCCGCCCCCGCCCCCCCCCCCCCCCGCTTCGGCGCCAAATTCAAACCTGCTCTACAGTAAGCGGGAAGCGCCCTGTATCTCCCCGGCCGCTTGTATGCTGCGGCCGGGAAGCGTTTCATCAACAGAGCCACATGTTTTTGTTGTTTTTACACCACACGGACATAAGATGGCGGCAACTATAAAAGGCAACCAGCCTTGGATTCAACTTACATCTGTTCTGTATCCCCCGGCTGCCTTCTGCAGCCGGGTAGTGAAGAGCGCTGAGCCCGCTTACAGAGCGGGCTGAAGCTCCGCCCCCCATATAATGGCGCCAAGTTCAAATTAGTAAGCGCCTTTGATGCACTCCAGCCTTCTATGACTGGAGAGTATAAGGGTCCATACATACGTTGAAAACTGAAACTGTAAAAACATACATCAGTCTGGAGGGGGGGGGATGTTCGTACTCACCACACTTTAGGCGTACTCTGCTCGACCCCGCGGCCCCGACACGCGCCGCACGCAGCGGTGTCCGGCCACTTTTGATACTCACCGCTGCCGTAATCTTCTGCTGGATGGAGTGGCCCCGACACGCGCCGCACGCAGCGGTGTCCGGCCAACTCAGGAGAGCTCGGTGTCTCCCTCAGCCGGGGCCCATCCCGAGCCGCACGCAGCTGCGATGGGACCCCGCCGGCAGCCTCCCGCGGTGCAGAATGGCAGTGGCAGAGCTGCCAGTCTGTGCATGTGTGAAAGAAAAATAAAATAAAGAAAAAAGAAAATTTTCTTCAGCTAAACCCAAGTGACCAGCTCACATCGGGCACTAAACTAAGACTGGCTTGGAGGGGAGATAGTAGGGGAGGAGCTAGCCACAGTGTGAGAATTTTAAAGTGCCAGCTCCCAATTACTGCCTACTATTTCCCCATTGTAACTACGCTCCAGTGGCCCCTAGTGGATGAAGGAGAAAAAGGCTTAGACACAAAGTCGTATTTCCTGTTTGGTTGTAAAGCCCTTTCATCTTCACTGTGCCCGCCTGGCAGTCATGGAAACAGCGGACAAATAAGCCACCTATGATGCGACAGCAGTATTGTTCTCTCCAAGTACACTGTATGTGTTTTATTGTCAGTGCTACCACACCTTGTGTGCACCAAGCCACCTGCTGCTCGTCACCGTTTCCTTGTGTATGCATAAACTTAATATCAATAATGGCTGCCTACCCTAACTGAAATACAGAGGGCCGGCCTCCCTCGTACTCACCCATAGTCCCCAGGGCTCGCTGCAACTCCATCCCATCGACGCTTCCACTCCTGTCAGCATCAAATGACATGAAGTTTTGCTTCCAACCATTTAAAACAATCGCCAGTTCTTTAAACTCATTAAATCCCATCTTGCCCGACATGTCCCTCTTATAGCAAGTGTCAAGGAAAATAAGAATTTACTTACCGATAATTCTATTTCTCGTAGTCCGTAGTGGATGCTGGGAACTCCGTAAGGACCATGGGGAATAGCGGCTCCGCAGGAGACTGGGCACAAAAGTAAAGCTTTAGGACTACCTGGTGTGCACTGGCTCCTCCCCCTATGACCCTCCTCCAAGCCTCAGTTAGGATACTGTGCCCGGACGAGCGTACACAATAAGGAAGGATTTTGAATCCCGGGTAAGACTCATACCAGCCACACCAATCACACCGTACAACCTGTGATCTGAACCCAGTTAACAGCATGATAACAGAGGAGCCTCTGAAAAGATGGCTCACAACAATAATAACCCCATTTTTGTAACAATAACTATGTACAAGTATTGCAGACAATCCGCACTTGGGATGGGCGCCCAGCATCCACTACGGACTACGAGAAATAGAATTATCGGTAAGTAAATTCTTATTTTCTCTGACGTCCTAGTGGATGCTGGGAACTCCGTAAGGACCATGGGGATTATACCAAAGCTCCCAAACGGGCGGGAGAGTGCGGATGACTCTGCAGCACCGAATGAGAGAACTCCAGGTCCTCCTCAGCCAGGGTATCAAATTTGTAGAATTTAGCAAACGTGTTTGCCCCTGACCAAGTAGCTGCTCGGCAAAGTTGTAAAGCCGAGACCCCTCGGGCAGCCGCCCAAGATGAGCCCACCTTCCTTGTGGAATGGGCTTTTACAGATTTTGGCTGTGGCAGGCCTGCCACAGAATGTGCAAGCTGAATTGTACTACAAATCCAACGAGCAATAGTCTGCTTAGAAGCAGGAGCACCCAGCTTGTTGGGTGCATATAGGATAAACAGCGAGTCAGATTTTCTGACTCCAGCCGTCCTGGAAACATATTTTCAGGGCCCTGACTACGTCCAGCAATTTGGAGTCCTCCAAGTCCCTAGTAGCCGCAGGTACCACAATAGGCTGGTTCAGGTGAAACGCTGAAACCACCTTAGGGAGAAATTGAGGACGAGTCCTCAATTCTGCCCTGTCCGTATGAAAAATCAGGTAAGGGCTTTTATAGGATAAAGCCGCCAATTCTGACACGCCTGGCCGAAGCCAGGGCCAACAGCATTACCACTTTCCATGTGAGATATTTTAAGTCCACAGTGGTGAGTGGTTCAAACCAATGTGATTTTAGGAACCCCAAAACTACATTGAGATCCCAAGGTGCCACTGGAGGCACAAAAGGAGGCTGTATATGCAGTACCCCCTTGACAAACGTCTGAACTTCAGGAACTGAAGCCAGTTCTTTCTGGAAGAAAATCGACAGGGCCGAAATTTGAACCTTAATGGACCCTAATTTTAGGCCCATAGACAGTCCTGTTTGCAGGAAATGCAGGAAACGACCCAGTTGAAATTCCTCTGTAGGGGCCTTCCTGGCCTCGCAGCACGCAACATATTTACGCCAAATACGGTGATAATGCTGTACGGTTACATCCTTCCTGGCTTTGATCAGGGTAGGGATGACTTCCTCCGGAATGCCTTTTTCCTTCAGGATCCGGCGTTCAACCGCCATGCCGTCAAACGCAGCCGCGGTAAGTCTTGGAACAGACAGGGTCCCTGCTGGAGCAGGTCCCTTCTTAGAGGTAGAGGCCACGGGTCCTCTGTGAGCATCTCTTGAAGTTCCGGGTACCAAGTCCTTCTTGGCCAATCCGGAGCCACGAGTATAGTCCTTACTCCTCTCCTTCTTATGATTCTCAGTACCTTGGGTATGAGAGGCAGAGGAGGGAACACATACACTGACTGGTACACCCACGGTGTTACCAGAGCGTCCACAGCTATTGCCTGAGGGTCCCTTGACCTGGCGCAATACCTGTCTAGTTTTTTGTTGAGGCGGGACGCCATCATGTCCACCTTTGGTTTTTCCCAACGGTTCACAATCATGTGGAAGACTTCTGGGTGAAGTCCCCACTCTCCCGGGTGGAGGTCGTGTCTGCTGAGGAAGTCTGCTTCCCAGTTGTCCACTCCCGGAATGAACACTGCTGACAGTGCTATCACATGATTTTCCGCCCAGCGAAGAATCCTTGCAACTTCTGCCATTGCCCTCCTGCTTCTTGTGCCGCCCTGTCTGTTTACGTGGGCGACTGCCGTGATGTTGTCTGACTGGATCAGCACCGGCTGACCTTGAAGCAGAGGTCTTGCTAGGCTTAGAGCATTGTAGATGGCCCTTAGCTCCAGGATATTTATGTGAAGTGATGTCTCCAGGCTTGACCACAAGCCCTGGAAATTTCTTCCCTGTGTGACTGCTCCCCAGCCTCTCAGGCTGGCATCCGTGGTCACCAGGACCCAGTCCTGAATGCCGAATCTGCGGCCCTCTAGAAGAGGAGCACTCTGCAACCACCACAGGAGAGACACTCTTGTCCTTGGTGACAAGAGTATCCGCTGATGCATCTGAAGATGCGACCCGGACCATTTGTCTAGCAGATCCCACAGGAAGGTTCTTGCGTGGAATCTGCCGAATGGGATTGCTTCGTAAGAAGCCACCATCTTTCCCAGGACCCTTGTGCATTGATGCACTGAGACTTGGCCTGGTTTTAGGAGATTTCTGACTAGTTCGGATAACTCCCTGGCTTTCTCCTCCGGGAGAAACACCTTTTTCTGGACTGTGTCCAGGATCATCCCTAGGAATAGAAGTCGTGGCGTCGGGATCAGCTGCGATTTTGGAATATTGAGAATCCAACCGTGCTGGCGCAGCACTATCTGAGATAGTGCTACCCCGACTTCCAACTGTTCCCTGGATCTTGCCCTTATCAGGAGATCGTCCAAGTAAGGGATAACTAAAACTCCCTTCCTTCGAAGGAGTATCATCATTTCGGCCATTACCTTGGTAAAGACCTGGGGTGCCGTGGACAATCCAAACGGCAGCGTCTGAAACGGATAGTGACAGTTCTGTACCACAAACCTGAGGTACCCTTGGTGAGAAGGGTAAATTGGGACATGTAGGTAAGCATCTTTGATGTCCAGAGACACCATATAGTCCCCTTCTTCCAGGTTTGCAATCACTGCTCTGAGTGACTCCATCTTGAATTTGAACCTTTGTATGTAAGTGTTCAAGGATTTTAGGTTTAAAATTGGTCTCACCGAGCCGTCCGGCTTCGGTACCACAAATAGTGTGGAATAGTACCCCTTTCCCTGTTGTAGGAGGGGTACCTTGATTATCACCTGCTGGGAATACAGCTTGTGAATGGCTTCCAATACTGCCTCCCTGTCTGAGGGAGACGTCGGTAAAGCAGACTTTAGAAAACGGCGAGGGGGAGACGTCTCGAATTCCAATTTGTACCCCTGAGATACCACCTGAAGGATCCAGGGGTCCACTTGCGAGTGGGCCCACTGCGCACTGAACTTCTTGAGACGGGCCCCCACCATGCCTGAGTCCGCTTGTAAAGCCCCAGCGTCATGCGGAGGACTTTGCGGAGGGCTTTTGTTCCTGGGAACTGGCTGTTTGTTGCAGCCTTTTTCCTCTCCCTCTGCCACGGGGCAGAAATGAGGCGCCTTTTGCCCGCTTGCCCTTATGGGGCCGAAAGGACTGCGCCTGATAATACGGCGTCTTCTTAGGTTGAGAAGCTACCTGGGGTAAAAATGTGGATTTTCCAGCAGTTGCCGTGGCTACCAGGTCTGATAGACCTACCCCAAATAACTCCTCCCCCTTATAAGGCAATACTTCCATGTGCCTTTTAGAATCCGCATCACCTGACCACTGCCGCGTCCATTAACCTCTTCTTCCAGAAATGGACAGCGCGCTAACTCTTGATGCCAGTCGGCAAATATCCCTCTGTGCATCACGCATATATAGAAATGCATCCTTCAAATGCTCTATAGTCAGTAATATACTGTCCCTATCTAGGGTATCAATATTTTCAGTCAGGCCCGCACTGCACATCCAGGCTGAGGCGATTGCTGGTCGCAGTATAACACCCGTGTGAGTGTATATACATTTTAGGATATTCTCCAGCTTTCTGTCGGCAGGTTCCTTTAGGGCGGCCGTATCAGGAGAGGGTAGTGCTACCTGTTTAGACAAGCGTGTGAGCGCTTTATCCACCCTAGGGGGTGTTTCCCAACGTGCCCTATCCTCTGGCGGGAAAGGGTACGATGCCAATAACCTTTTTGGAATTATCAGTTTTTTATCAGGGGGAACCCACGCCTCATCACACACTTCATTTAATTCCTCAGATACAGGAAAAACTACAGGCAGTTTTTTCTCACCAAACATAATACCCTTTTTAGTGGTACTTGTATTATCAGAGATATGCAATACATTTTTCATTGCTTCAATCATGTAACGTGTGGCCCTAGTGGAAGTCACGTTTGTCTCCTCATCATCGACACTGGAGTCAGTATCCGTGTCTGCCATTTGAGGTAACGGGCGTTTTAAAGCCCCTGATGGCGTTTGAGACCCCTGGACAGGCACAAGCTGAGTAGCCGGCTGTCTCATGTCGTCAACTGTCTGTCGTAAAGAGCTGACACTGTCACGCAATTCCTTCCATAAGCTCATCCACTCAGGTGTCGACTCCCTAGGGGGTGACAACTCTATAATAGGCAATTGCTCCGCCTCCATCTCATTTTCCTCCTCAAACATGTCGACACAATCGTACCGACACACCGCACACACACAGGGAATGCTCTGATAGAGGACAGGACCCCACTAGCCCTTTGGGGAGACAGAGGGAGAGTATGCCAGCACACACCAGAGCGCTATATATAGACAGGAATACCACTATAAAATGTGCTTTTCCATTTATAGCTGCTGTTAGTATTAAAACTGCGCCAAATTAGTGCCCCCCTCTCTTTTTTACCCTTTTCTGTAGTGCAGGACTGCAGGGGAGAGTCAGGGAGACGTCCTTCCAGCGGAGCTGTGATGGAAAATGGCGCCCGTGTGCTGAGGAGATAGGCTCCGCCCCCTTCTCGGCGGCCTTTTCTCACGCTTTTTGGTGAGTTCTGGCAGGGGTTAAAATACATCCATATAGCCCTGGGGGTTATATGTGGTGTATTTATGCCAGCCAAGGTGTTTACATTGCTGCTCAGGGCGCCCCCCCCCTAGCGCCCTGCACCCTCAGTGACCGAAGTGTGAAGTGTGCCTGAGTAACAATGGCGCACAGCTGCAGTGCTGTGCGCTACCTTGTTGAAGACTGATGTCTTCTGCCGCCGATTTTACCGGATCTCTTCTTGCTTCTGGCTCTGTAAGGGGGCCGGCGGCGCGGCTCTGGGACCGAGCTCCGAGGCTGGGCCTGTGTTCGGTCCCTCTGGAGCTAATGGTGTCCAGTAGCCTAAGAAGCCCAAGCTGGCTGCAAGCAGGCAGGTTCGCTTCTTCTCCCCTTAGTCCCTCGATGCAGTGAGCCTGTTGCCAGCAGGTCTCACTGAAAATAAAAAACCTAAAACTAAACTTTCACTAAGAAGCTCAGGAGAGCCCCTAGTGTGCACCCTTCTCGGCCGGGCACAAAAATCTAACTGAGGCTTGGAGGAGGGTCATAGGGGGAGGAGCCAGTGCACACCAGGTAGTCCTAAAGCTTTACTTTTGTGCCCAGTCTCCTGCGGAGCCGGTATTCCCCATGGTCCTTACGGAGTTCCCAGCATCCACTAGGACGTCAGAGAAAGTATCATTCACCAGGCAATACTAGATCATATTATATTTATGTATCGCTTTCATAAAATCTAAGGTTGTAATACACACATTACCCTAAGATGGCGCTAACATGTTCTGCAATGCAATGTGTAATGCCGGTATGTGGAATACAATACAATATAAACACACTGCAAATAATGTGAACAATCATACGTCAGATGATCCTGCTTATGAAGATCCCTGTAGTTTAGTAATAAAAAAAAAAAAAAAAACAACACAACGTAAAAACACCCATGATAAAAAGATACATCCAACATGGCGATCATAAGTCTGCAGGTTTCCAAGTTAAAGGCTGTAAAATATACAAACACAGGTTAATGACAACATACTGTACTAATCAACGACACTCATTTAACATTAACTGAAAAGTATACCTTAATTATAATTAGGTTGTATTTGCACTTTGTCTACAGAACACGGAAAGACAGTGGCAGATTTTATTCACCACAAACAGCCTTTTGGGATTTTAGTGATCGCGTCAGCTGCCGACCCAAAGACACACTCGCTGTTACGGTCCTTTCTAAAAAAAAGTCAGCCGTGGCTGAAACGTTGCGCAAAAATCCACTCATTGCTGTGTTGCGATTCTGCCTTACTTATAAATATATATCAGGTTTTGAAAAGCCCTTCAAATTTTATTACTGGGGATTGGGATGGGGGGGTGGGGGGGGGGGATTCAGACCTGATTGCTGGGCTGCTAACTTTGCTGTCCTGCGTTCAGATAGTCGCCGCCTCCAGTGGGAGTGTATATTCACCGTGCAAGTGTGCGATGCCATCTGTACGCCGAGCTGCTAAAATCCACTTTGTGCAGTCTCTGCGCAGCCCAGGACTTACTCCTCCAGTGCGATGAGAATCAGGCTGATCGGGTCCGGAGCAGACGTCAGACACCCTCCCTGAAAACGCTGGGGCACGCCTGCATTTTCCGGACACTCCCAATAAACGGTCAGTTACCACCCACAAACTGCTTCCTCCTGTCAATCACCTTGCGAACGCCCGTGCGATCAGATTTTTCGCACCATCCTGTCGCTAACCGGCGATGCCCTTTGTTGCTGTGCGACGCGCGTGTGTATTGCGGTGCATGCGCAGTTAGTACCCGATCGCCCGCTGTGAGAAAACGTACAGCAGCGATCAGAAATGAATCACCCCCTTGGCTTTGCCCAGATGCGGTCACACAAAGCAGACTTTCTGGTACTATACTAACTGTAGCGTTTAGCGCCAGCAGCAAAATCGCTCTCTCAAAATAACGAAAAGCTTTATCCCAATCTATTTCTCAGTTTATACGCTCATGTTTGGGTAAGACATTTAACCCCTTCAGCACAGACCGTAGTAATTAGAGAACATGAACTAGCAGTTGTAATGTGTTTAAACACTAGTTCCGAGGTCGCAGAATTGGACCATCTGCGATACCATTGGCCACCTCAGTAACCCTGAGGTTATCCAGGGGGGAACTGCCTGCGACGATGCAAGCCTCGTTCTGCACATGCACAGACCCCCCCCTTTCTCAGAGATCGGGATTGCGTACATCACCCAATTAACCACAAATCACCGATTTATCAATTAAACACCAACCTTAAAACAAATGAAAAGCCTATGTGAGCTATTAAACACAGAAGTCCCTTATTTTATACAACTTTGTACTCTAGAATGTTAAAACCATTGTAAGTATCCATGCGTCCCACAAAAAGCAGTAACGTTACCATTACACACTCACGTTTATATCCGCCTGACATGCCGGCCTGTGTGAGACATCTCTGCAGCTCCTCGGACTCTATCTGACCATCCTTTAATGAAAGAAAACAATTATCACAGCAGGTTTTACAGCAAGAGCTTCAATTGTGCAATTTAGAAATACAATACTTATAGGGTTTCTTGCAAAACAACAATGTAGTCTATTCCCCGCTTGTATTGATATGTAAAGGGGGGTACTCACGGAGCGATATTCTAAGCAATCTGACTAGATTGCTTAGAATATCGGCAGGATCGCTCCGTGTGTAGCCCCCTCGGCGATAGCGATGCGCGGCCCCGCATATCGCTATCGCCGCTGCTAGATTGGCCTGCATGCAGGCCAATCTAGCGGGTCGCTCACTTCACCCGCTGGGTGAAGTGAGCGGCCCCCCCGTCTCCCCCCGCACGCTCAGCACAGATCGCGCTGTGCTGAGCGGCAGGAGAGATGTGTGCTGAGCGGTTCGCTCAGCACGCATCTCTCCTTGATCGGCCCGTGAGTACTGGGCTTTAGCTATGAACAGATCTCCCAAGGAAGAGTTTTAGGGTTGCAAAGTGTTTTATTAAGTCAGCACCCAAAGAAAATAGGATGTGGACTGAATGAATTGCAGCTGACTTACAAATTATATACGCAGGTTTTAAGTCATTCAAGGGAGGAGGGGAAGGGGGTTTAAATTCTAAGCAATGGATGCAATGAACCGTTCAGGAACGAGAAGTCGGGTCCGCCAGCATCGCAAGTATTCCCCCCCCCCCCACAGAGGTGCAAGGGGAAACGTGCAATATCTGCTCTTCCGTGAATGCCAAATATGTGCGCAGCCGTCCATAGCTGCTTTGATTTCAATTCCCACAAGAGCGCACGATGGCACATTAGGAATACTGGAGCTGTGTGCATTCATCAGAAGAGATTCATTACTGAAGGGAAATGGAGGCAACATCTACATCAGTCAAAGGAAAACAAAAGGGTCAGCTCACCTGGCCAGCAATGGCTGCAAAATAGCCATACAATGGATCTTGCTGCTGGTACGCAGGACCCCCGGGCGCACCACCATACTGTAAGGAAACAAACATAGACAGGTGATGACAATGTCCCCTCCAAACACATGATACTGCAACGCAATTATTAGATTAAGAACAATATTATATATATATCTATCCGGAGCGCCATACTTCTTCTTGGAGATATATAGCTAGAGATGTAAAATGCATCTAAACCCTCCCACCAGAACGCCCTGCATCCAGCAAGTGGAGGTAATAAGGATAATGGGACTGTGGGGTGTATTCAAACTGAAATCTGAATTGCAGTGTAAAAATAAAGCAGCCAGTATTTACCCTGCACAGAAACAAAATAACCACCCAAATCTAACTCTTTCTGCAAATGTTATATCTGCCCCCCCCCCCCTGCAGTGCACATGGTTTTGCCCAATTGCTAACAAACTTGCTGCTGCGTCAACTCAGAATTACCGCCATTATTGCATCCAGCTTAATGAAATAAATAGGAGAAAATCTCGGTCAGCGTGAATGACATCTCAAAATTCCCATTATTGTACAGAATGCTCCAATACGTATAAAGCATATTCCCGCAATAAGGGTGCAGACAGAACTTGCTGTGTAGCTCACAGCGCCTGAAACATGCAAGCAAGTTTAGGCCGTGCCCGCAATACAGTACGGCAGTCACGTCCTTCAGAGCAAAGGGCAAAAGCCCACTAGCTGCAATTAGGCAATGATATACCACACTGTGTCTACACAATATACTCTGCTAGCAGAAACAGCCAAGCAAGAGGCATCCCCTCCAGTCACAGAGCAGAGGCTGCAGGTTATGCAGCCATATGTAACAATCTATGCAGCACAGAGCATTATTCTCCATTAACCTGTGTTTATATAAGACAAACATATTAAGCAGCGCTCTACAGAGGTGGTTTGTTTAATCACAAATAAATAAAATAATAAGGCACCGACAGGTTCCTTCTGTACTATTGTCATGCAGGGAAGTCAAGGGAAAGGCTCATATTAACCACCCTTCACATACTATGCACTCCGTTATCAGTGTTGGCTCTCACACCCCGTTACTATGAGTCAGCGTAGCAGGATTAGTAATGCACACGCCTGTGTATATTAGTGCCGAGCCGTTAGCGGTGGTTACCACACACCTCAAAAGCAAGGTGCATTCCAGCCACAGAATGCCAGCCATCACTAGTACGCTCTATAGCACCTGTAAACACTTGTTTATAGCAACCAGGGAACATTAAACCTGCAATCCGGACAGTACAAGTTTCTCCATCATCTATTTCACGGTTCTGCAGCAGCTAGGCCTATTATTGAGCCATGCATGCTGCAATCTGGCAAATTGGCCATTTGTGAACAGATTTGCTCACTGTTGTAAATGGGGGAAGGTCATGCTACCCCCGCTGTTGCGATTGGTCAGGCTCTGAGAGGAGAATAGCCAATGAGTATGCTGGTCTGTTCAAATTATCTGCGGAAGTCAAAAGACAAAGGGGTCTATTCATGAAGCAGTGAAGTGTGGAGAAGTTGCCCATGGCAACCAATCAGCTGCTTCGTCTAATTTTATAGTATGCACTTTTATAGTATGCAGTTACCTCAACACTGATTGGTTGCCATGGGCAACTTCTCCACTGGCTCACTTCTCCACTCTTTTGACTGCTTCATGAATAGACCCCTATATAAGTGAACTTTACATTTCATTCTTTTTTTTTTTTTTTAAAGGCCTTTGCCCACCTATATCTTCCCCAATAGTCAAACATTAAGTCGCTTATCTCACGATTTCCCTTCTAATGTCGAATAAACACACACCCTGACTTGCGTCTGGACGCCCGTATAAATGCACACTTTCCATTCTAGACCCGGCTGTGATCTTAATAGAAGCCAATGGTATCCCCTCACATATATCACTGCAACCACAAGGGATGAATGACAAATATACCCCTCAATCCACCATTCATAGCGATTCCTGCTTAAACCATGGGGAAAGAATGGGCTGAATTAGTGCATTAGTGAATTCATTAGCATACCTAGAAGTTTAGGTCTATAGTGCCACTGGCGTTACTCTTAATTAATAATACAGGGAAGACATGACAGTAAGGCATGGGTAACCTATGACTCTGCAGCTGCAATTAAACTACAAGTCCCAGCACGCTATGCAAAAAAGCTGCCAGGGAATGCTGGGATCTGTAATTCCAAAACACTTGCAGAGTCACGGGTTGCCTGTTCCAGAATATCAGGAGCTTATCAGATTCTTTTGGACAGAACTGAAACACTGAGTTCATGACTGCATATGAAATGATTGCCCATGATATACCCTGACAATAAGTGGTAGGCGCAGTCTTTCCACTGCAATCCTCCATGGCTTGGCACAATGCTGCCCTTTTCCTGCTCATTAGGGGGCAACACGTTTAGGGGGAGATTTATCAAATCTTTAAAGTAGAGGTGTTGCCCATAATAACCAATCAGGTTCTAGCTGTCATTTTATAGACTGTACTAGTCAAATGATAGCTAGGATTTCATTGGCTGCTACAGGCTACACCTCTACTTCTCCTCTTTGTAAGGAATCATGGCCCTCATTCCGAGTTGATCGGTCGGTATTTTTCATCGCATCGCAATGAAAATCCGCTTAGTACGCATGCGCAATATTCGCACTGCGACTGCGCCAAGTAATTTAACAATGAAGATAGTATTTTTACTCACGGCTTTTTCATCGCTCCGGCGATCGTAATGTGATTGACAGGAAATGGGTGTTACTGGGCGGAAACACGGCGTTTTATGGGCGTGTGGATGAAAACGCTACCGTTTCCGGAAAAAACGCAGGAGTGGCCGGAGAAACGGGGGAGTGGTTGGGCGAACGCTGGGTGTGTTTGTGACGTCAAACCAGGAACGACAAGCACTGAACTGATCGCACAGGCAGAGTAAGTGTGGAGCTACTCTAAAACTGCTAAGTAGTTTGTGATCGCAATATTGCGAATACATCGGTCGCAATTTTAAGAAGCTAAGATACACTCCCAGTAGGCGTAGGCTTAGCGTGTGTAACTCTGCTAAATTCGCCTTGCGACCGATCAACTCGGAATGAGGGCCCATGTATTTATTGGTTTGGAATCTTGATGGATATTAAACTCTGCTAGACAACCAAGGCCACATATGAGAACAGCATGCCATAAAACTGAAGGACCTACCCCAAACCGAAGTCCGGAAATACCTAATACTTGGGTAGTTGACAAGATATAGCCGTGCAAAGGTCACACATTAAATGTGATTCAGCATATAGTTAGCCCATTTTATGGTCTCTATTTATTGCTGGATGTTGGAGATAACAGGAACACACAAATGTAATCATTAGTCATCCAAAGTCCGAGCCAATCCGATGGAAACATGACCGCAGCGGCAGCCACTCACAGGGCAAATGTGGAACAAAAACTGACCAAGCTGCCAGCCTGACCAGCAGCCGTGCCCAACTTTACGGCTTTAAAAAGGCCTAGATGTACCTGCTGCCTTTGTATTGCGCTCAGAGAGGGAGAAATGCTGAAAGCAAGTCACTTTGTTCTAATGAATCCTTTATTTTCAGCCCTTTAAATGACTGTCCCTGTTTACATGTATTCCAATTAAGGGGGTTATTCAATTAGGTCCGTTGTTTTCGCCTAGGTGAAAATAAAACTGGCCTTTTCGCTATTTTTAGAGCGAATGGGGATTCGCCCTATTCAATAGTAGGGCCATTTTTTCGCCTAGGCAAAAAAAAATTAAAAAAGGTGAAAAGGCTTTGCCGAAAATGCCTTAAAAAGGGCCTTAATTCAATAGGCAGGGAGGCAAATTCAATAGCGCTGAGACTACCGCAGCTAACTGAATACCACCCATAGGGGTCTATTTACTAAGCCTTGGATGGAGATAAAGTCGCTGGAGATAACGTACCAGCCAATCAGCTCCTAACTGTCATTTTTCAAACCCAGCCTGTAACATGGCAGTTAGGAACTGATTGGCTGGTACTTTATCTCCAGCGACTTTATCTCCATCCAAGGCTTAGTAAATAGACCCCTAAGCCTCTTATAGGCCCTACACACTGGGCGATCTGACTGAAAGATATGAGCGATCTCGTTCATTAATGAACGAGATACCGTTCATATCTTTCAGTGTGGAGGCACAAGCGATGAACGATGCGCGGCCCCGCGCTCGTTCATCGCTGGTGCCCCGTCGCCTGTGCATGCAGGCCAATATGGACGATCTCGTCCATATTTGCCTGCACTTCTATGGAGCTGGGTGACGGGGGGAGTGAAGAAACTTCACTCCCCCCGTCACCGGGTCGCCCGTATCCGCCGTCGGGCAGCTCGGCGGCGGATCGCTCAATGTGTAGGGCCTTTTAGAAGCAAACATTATTGATTATAAGACCAAACCTGCTGCAATTTACTCTTTTTCCAATCTAACTAATGTCATGTAGTATCTGCTACCTGGCCAAGGAAGGAACAAACTATTATGGGTACTATGCAAAAAGTAGGAAGTATTACCCAAGCCTAACCTCTTACAACACTATAACTGGCCTCACGAAAGACCAGCTAAAACAATTAATGTAGAATAGCACTGGGCTGTATAATATAGTGGAGCGCTTCTGTAACCTAGTCCTCATGGAACCCTAATGCTGGGTACACATTGGCCAATATATCAGACGGTCAACTGAACAGCCAATTTATTGTGAGTACAGCGGCGGGTGTGTACCAGCGATATGTCTGTGAACGACGTTGTTCACAGACATACTGCTCCGGCTGTGCAGCACAGTCAATGGCCGATATATCGGTGCATCATGCTATGTGTACGGACGGTCGGCCGACCGCCCATACAATTGCTGCAGAGGCCGCCGGTGACTGATATCACAACCGGGCGGGCACATGTAAATGCCCACCCAGATGTGATGTCAGGTACGACACATAGGGCCGACGATTGGCAAGTCTGCATGCACTTACCAGTTGTCAGATAGGTCGGCAGATCACCCGTCGTCCTAGTGTGTACCCCAACATAACAGTGCATAATGTCCAGATCATCAAGCTGGAGCACAGGTGTGTTAATTGACTAACACAACAGATCTACAGATAGGAATAATTATTCCTGAGGATACCTAGAAAACATGCACTGTCAGGGTTCCACAAGAACAGAGTTTGAGAAATACTTATGCAGGCCTCGGAGCCATGCCTGCCCAAGGAGTTCTCCAGAAAGGGTTAAAGGGCACTACGGTCAGTTGAATGGAACACCATCATTAGCAACTAATAAAGCAATCAAAATTGATCATTTTAAAACAACTTAATGCAGGAGGAGTGGGTACAAGTGCACCGAGCTTAGCAGGTACAATGAACCATGTGCACACTGGAGGCTGTACTTAATAAATAATACTATAACAATAGGAATAAGCCATAACAGCTGGTGTAAAGAGTATGAAGAAACCCTCCCCCTGCATCTTTGCAGCAGCACACTAATGGATGTAGAGGAGGCCAGCCTAGTTCCACAGTCCCCCGGGTCCTGTATGAAGCAGACCATTGCAGATAGCTGTACAGCAATCCCTGCATGTACAGTGCACCCATAAATAAACCTTCCATATCCAACCAGCAGCCCACCAACACCATCCCGGGGCCTGTGTGCAAAGGACTTACCCCAGCCTGATAGTAGCCCCCTCCTGCTCCTGGATAAGCCATTGCTGCAATGAGAGATCTGAATGCACAATGAGAATAGAGATCCGGCCGGTGACCTCACTCTGGTAACTAGTACCGCTAAGCCCCGCCTACTCCTCCCTGCACTGAGAGGTGGGCGGGGGCCGCATCCGGCATTCCTCCGCCAGCCCCATACCCCACCATCAGGGATTTCCCTAATTCCCCTGGCTGATAGCTGCCTGTTATCTCCTGTTACTGTTCCTCTCTCTCACACACATAACACAGAGAGACAGCAGAACAAAGCCTGATGATTTACTCCCAGTAAAGCTCAGTACAGCCCAGCACTGTTGTGAATGATGTTGTGATGTGGAGGCATGTTGGTGTGTAACCCTGCATTTACAATCCCTCTGCTGGATTCAGCTGTTTATGCGTTTTGCTCTTTTATAGCTTAAACTAAGTCACTGGCTGCATAGCCAGATTAAGGGGGTGTCGCAGGGCATACAGTACCCCGGACCCCCCTTTGTTAGGGGGCCCCCCAGCCAGAGCACACCGACATCGCTAGCTTTCACTCTCACGCAGTAGCAGAGCCAGACAGCCAGAATGCGAGCAGGGCAGTATTGAGTATATACTGCGAGCAGGGCAGTATGTATTGCAGGCAGAGGGGATGCGGTCAAGATCCCGCCGGACAGGATTCCGGCGGTCGAAATACCAACACTGGGATTCCGACCGGCACAATCGCGACATATTCTCCCTCTGTGGGTGTGCGTTGCGCTCGCCCCCCTGTCGGGATTGAGCCAGTCGGAATCCCGGTGTCGGTATTCCGACCGCCGGGATCCCGTCTGGCAGGATTTCGTACTGATCCCAGGCAGAGTATCAGGTTTTATGAGCTGCTGATTGAGCTTTCTGACCAGAGGAGACCAGAGGAGAGATAGGAGGGCGGAGAGAGCTGTAAGTGACACAAGGATCCCAGCTTCTCCTCCTCTCTGCCTGGGTGTCTGGGTCCTATGTAACCTGGCATTATTCAACTATTAGCTTATATCTAATATACCTAGGGTGACCATATTATCCCTTTTACCTGGGACGCTCATGGATTACACAGGTTCTGGGGCTGACTGACTTCAAGCCTACATTTCAGCTGGTTTTAATCAGCCACAAAACCTGTGTAATCCATGAGCGTCCAGCTGAAAGGGATAATATGGTCACTCTAAATATACCCCATTGGATTAAATTTAATATACACAATCCATACATCCTAACATGACCCAGTCCTGGAGGGACAACATGCTATCTTCTTAAGTTATGATTGCAATCACCTGTGGTGAAGCACCTTTCTTATATATTAAATAGTTCAACACAGGTGACACCAATCATATATTAACAAGGAAGTCCAGGTAGAGAGCATTTTGTCCCTCCTGGAATGGGTCATGTTGGGGGGGTATGCACAATCCAAAATACACTCCCCCGCCTTCCACCGGGGACCCTCTTATCTTAAGTGCCCCGAGGCTTAATCCGGCCCTGGTACTACCCTTTAGTCTTTCCTAGCAGGAGGCTACGACTGCATCTAAATCTGGTACCAGGGTGGGAAAGAAAAAATCTACACCTTAGTAGGTCTCTGATTATTAAGGTGAAGAGAAGGGAAGGAAGAAAAGCTAGGTGATCCCCACATTGCATACGGTGGCAGCATTTGTACTAAGGGCTATGACTTTGGGCCTGATTCTCATGTGTCTGCAATGTGTCTGGTCAAGATGAATACTCTCCCTAAACTGTTATATATTCTTAAAACTTTACTGATAGGAGTTCCAGACTCCTGGTTCTGGTCCACACAATTGCTAATACAACAATATGTATGGTTCCGTAAAAGGCCCCAGATAAGCCATAATGTTATTACGAGACCTGTTCGGCGAGGGGGTTTTCAATTGTCAGATATGAAGACATATTACCATGCAATATTGCAGTGCCGTAACTAGGCATTTTAGCGCTGTGTGCAATGCCCCATCCGCACACACCTAGTTAGGGCACTGCAATATTGCTTAATAGAATCTTGGACTGGACTAGGAATTGGGAGTGTAAACAATGGGTGGCGTTAGAAGTTAAATTACTTCACAGAAAGGGTAGTGGATGTGTGGAATAGCCTCCCATCAGAGGTGGTAGAGGCTAAGACTGTAGGGCAATTTAAACATGCTTGGGACAGGCATATGAATATCCTTACAAAGAATTAAGGTTAAAAAAGGGTTGAGATTGCCTAAAGGATAAAATAAAAAAGGGGCAGACTAAATGGGCCAAGTGGTTCTTATCTGCCGTCAAATTCTATGTTTCTCTGACGTCCTAGTGGATGCTGGGGACTCCGTAAGGACCATGGGGGATAGCGGCTCCGCAGGAGACTGGGCACAAAAGTAAAGCTTTAGGACTACCTGGTGTGCACTGGCTCCTCCCCCTATGACCCTCCTCCAAGCCTCTGTTAGATTTTTGTGCCCGAACGAGAAGGGTGCACACTAGGTGGCTCTCCTGAGCTGCTTAGTGAAAAGTTTAGTTTAGGTTTTTTATTTTCAGTGAGACCTGCTGTCAACAGGCTCACTGCATCGAGGGACTAAGGGGAGAAGAAGCGAACTCACCTGCGTGCAGAGTGGATTGGGCTTCTTAGGCTACTGGACACCATTAGCTCCAGAGGGATCGAACACAGGCCCAGCCATGGAGTCCGGTCCCAGAGCCGCGCCGCCGGCCCCCTTACAGAGCCAGAAGCAAGAAGAGGTCCGGAAAATCGGCGGCAGAAGACATCCTGTCTTCACCAAGGTAGCGCACAGCACTGCAGCTGTGCGCCATTGCTCCTCAGCACACTTCACACTTCGGTCACTGAGGGTGCAGGGCGCTAGGGGGGGGCGCCCTGAGCAGCAATTAAAACACCTTGGCTGGCGAAAATACATCACATATAGCCCCCAGGGCTATATGGATGAATTTTAACCCCTGCCAGAATCCATAAAAAAGCAGGAGAAAAGTCCGCGAAAAAGGGGCGGAGCCTATCTCCTCAGCACACTGGCGCCATTTTCCCTCACAGCTCCGTTGGAGGGAAGCTCCCTGGCTCTCCCCTGCAGTCACTACACTACAGAAAGGGTTAAAAAAGAGAGGGGGGCACAAATTAGGCGCAGTATTAACAATACAGCAGCTATAAGGGGAAAAACACTTATATAAGGTTATCCCTGTATATATATAGCGCTCTGGTGTGTGCTGGCAAACTCTCCCTCTGTCTCCCCAAAGGGCTAGTGGGGTCCTGTCCTCTATCAGAGCATTCCCTGTGTGTGTGCTGTGTGTCGGTACGTTTGTGTCGACATGTATGAGGAGGAAAATGATGTGGAGGCGGAGCAAATTGCCTGTAATAGGGATGTCACCCCCTAGGGGGTCGACACCTGAGTGGGTGAACTGTTGGAAGGAATTAACAGTGTCAGCTCTTTACAAAAGATAGTGGTTGACATGAGACAGCCGGCTACTCAGCTTGTGCCTGTCCAGACGTCTCATAGGCCGTCAGGGGCTCTAAAGCGCCCGTTACCTCAGATGGCAGATACAGACGCCGACACGGATACTGACTCCAGTGTCGACGGTGAAGAGACAAATGTGACTTCCAGTAGGGCCACACGTTACATGATTGAGGCAATGAAAAATGTTTTACACATTTCTGATAATACGAGTACCACCAAAAGGGGTATTATGTTCGGTGAGGAAAAACTACCTGTAGTTTTCCTGAATCTGAGAAATTAAATGAGGTGTGTGATGAAGCGTGGGTTTCCCCCGATAACAACTGATAATTTCTAAAATGTTATTGGCATTATATCCTTTCCCGCCAGAGGTTAGGGTGCGTTGGGAAACACCCCCTAGGGTGGATAAAGCGCTCACACGCTTGTAAAAACAAGGGCTCTACCCTCTCCTGAGATGGCCGCCCTTAAGGATCCTGCTGATAGAAAGCAGGAGGGTATCCTAAAATGTATTTACACACATACTGGTGTTATACTGCGACCAGCAATCGCCTCAGCCTGGATGTGCAGTGCTGGGTTGGCGTGGTCGGATTCCCTGACTGAAAATATTGATACCCTAGATAGGGACAGTATATTATTGCCTATAGAGCATTTAAAAGATGCATTTCTATATATGCGTGATGCACAGCGGAATATTTGCCGACTGGCATCAAGAGTAAGTGCGTTGTCCATTTCTGCCAGAAGAGGGTTATGGACACGACAGTGGTCAGGTGATGCGGATTCCAAACGGCATATGGAAGTATTGCCTTATAAAGGGGAGGAGTTATTTGGGGTCGGTCTTTCAGACCTGGTGGCCACGGCAACAGCTGGGAAATCCACGTTTTTACCCCAGGTCGCCTCTCAACATAAGAAGACGCCGTATTATCAGGCACAGTCCTTTCGTTCCCATAAGGGCAAGCGGGCAAAAGGTTCCTCATTTCTGCCCCGTGACAGAGGGAGAGGAAAAAGGCTGCAGAAATCAGCCAGTTCCCAGGAACAGAAGCCCTCTCCCGCCTCTGCCAAGCCCTCAGCATGACGCTGGGGCTTTACAAGCGGACTCAGGCAGGGTGGGGGCCCGTCTCAAGAATTTCAGCGCGCAGTGGGCTCACTCGCAAGTAGACCCCTGGATCCTTCAGGTGGTATCTCAGGGGTACAAATTGGAATTCGAGACGTCTCCCCCTCGCCGTTTCCTAAAGTCGGCTTTACCGACGTCTCCCTCCGACAGGGAGGCAGTTTTGGAAGCCATTCACAAGCTGTATTCCCAGCAGGTGATAATCAAGGTACCCCTCCTGCAACAGGGAAAGGGGTATTATTCCACACTGTTGTGGTACCGAAGCCGGACGGCTCGGTGAGACCGATTTTAAATCTAAAATCTTTGAACACTTACATACAGAAGTTCAAATTCAAGATGGAGTCACTCAGAGCAGTGATTGCGAACCTGGAAGAAGGGGACTACATGGTGTCTCTGGACATAAAGGATGCTTACCTTCATGTCCCAATTTACCCTTCTCACCAAGGGTACCTCAGGTTTGTGGTACAGAACTGTCACTATCATTTTCAGACGCTGCCGTTTGGATGGTCCACGGCACCCCGGGTCTTTACCAAGGTAATGGCCGAAATGATGATACTCCTTCGAAGGAAGGGAGTTTTAGTTATCCCTTACTTGGACGATCTCCTGATAAGGGTAAGATCCAGAGAACAGTTGGAGGTCGGTGTAGCACTATCTCAGGTAGTGTTGCGGCAGCACGGTTGGATTCTCAATATTCCAAAATCACAGCTGGTTCCGACGACTCGTCTTCTGTTCCTAGGGATGATCCTGGACACAGTCCAGAAAAAAGGTGTTTCTCCCGGAGGAGAAAGCCAGGGAGTTATCCGAGCTAGTCAGGAACCTCCTAAAACCGAGCCAAGTCTCAGTGCATCAATGCACAAGGGTTCTGGGAAAAATGGTGGCTTCCTACGAAGCAATCCCATTCGGCAGATTCCACGCAAGAACTTTCCAGTGGGACCTGCTGGACAAATGGTCCGGGTCGCATCTTCAGATGCATCAGCGGATAACCCTGTCACCAAGGACAAGGGTGTCCCTCCTGTGGTGGTTGCAGAGTGCTCATCTTCTAGAGGGCCGCAGATTCGGCATTCAGGACTGGGTCCTGGTGACCACGGATGCCAGCCTGCGAGGCTGGGGAGCAGTCACACAGGGAAGGAATTTCCAGGGCTTATGGTCAAGCCTGGAGACATCACTTCACATAAATATCCTGGAGCTAAGGGCCATTTACAATGCTCTAAGCTTAGCAAGACCTCTGCTTCAAGGTCAGCCGGTGTTGATCCAGTCGGACAACATCACGGCAGTCACCCACGTAAACAGACAGGGTGGCACAAGAAGCAGGAGGGCAATGGCAGAAGCTGCAAGGATTCTTCGCTGGGCGGAAAATCATGTGATAGCACTGTCAGCAGTATTCATTCCGGGAGTGGACAACTGGGAAGCAGACTTCCTCAGCAGACACGACCTCCACCCGGGAGAGTGGGGACTTCACCCAGAAGTCTTCCACATGATTATAAACCGTTGGGAAAAACTCGACAGGTATTGCGCCAGGTCAAGGGACCCTCAGGCAATAGCTGTAGACGCTCTGGTAACACCGTGGGTGTACCAGTCAGTGTATGTGTTCCCTCCTCTGCCTCTCATACCCAAGGTACTGAGAATTATAAGATGGAGAGGAGTAAGCACTATATTCGTGGCTCCGGATTGGCCAAGAAGGACTTGGTAACCGGAACTTCAAGAGATGCTCACGGAGGATCCGTGGCCTCTACCTCTAAGAAGGGACCTGCTCCAGCAAGGACCCTGTCTGTTCCAAGACTTACCGCGGCTGCGTTTGACGGCATGGCGGTTGAACGCCGGATCCTGAAGGAAAAAGGCATTCCGGATGAAGTCATCCCTATCCTGATCAAAGCCAGGAAGGATGTAACCGCAAAACATTATCACCGCATTTGGCGAAAATATGTTGCGTGGTGCGAGGCCAGTAAGGCCCGACGGAGGAATTTCAACTGGGTCGATTCCTACATTTCCTGCAAACAGGTGTGTCTATGGGCCTGAAATTGGGGTCCATTAAGGTTCAAATTTCGGCCCTGTCAATTTTCTTCCAAAAAGAACTAGCTTCAGTCCCTGAAGTTCAGACGTTTGTAAAAGGGGTACTGTATATACAGCCTCCTTTTGTGCCTGCAGTGGCACCTTGGGATCTCAATGTAGTTTTGGGTTCCAAAAGTCACATTGGTTTGAACCACTTAAATCTGTGGAGTTAAAATATCTCACATGGAAAGTGATCATGCTGTTGGCCCTGGCCTGGGCCAGGCGCGTGTCAGAATTGGCGGCTTTATCCTGTAAAAGCCCTTATCTGATTTTCCATTCGGACAGGGTGGAATTGAGGACTCGTCCTCAGTTTCTCCCTAAGGTGGTTTCAGCGTTTCACCTGAACCAACCTATTTGTGGTGCCTGCGGCTACTAGGGACTTGGAGGACTCCAAGTTGCTAGACGTTGTCTGGGCCCTGAAAATATATGTTTCCAGGACGGCTGGAGTCAGAAAATCTGACTCGCTGTTTATCCTGTATGCACCCAACAAGCTGGGTGCTCCTGCTTCTAAGCAGACTATTGCTCGTTGGATTTGTAGTACAATTCAGCTTGCACATTCTGTGGCAGGCCTGCCACAGCCAAAAATCTGTAAATGCCCACTCCACAAGGAAGGTGGGCTCATCTTGGGCGGCTGCCCGAGGGGTCTCGGCTTTACAACTTTGCCGAGCAGCTACTTGGTCAGGAGCAAATACGTTTGTAAAATTCTACAAATTTGATACCCTGGCTGAGGAGGACCTGGAGTTCTCTCATTTGGTGCTGCAGAGTCATCCGCACTCTCACGCCCGTTTGGGAGCTTTGGTATAATCCCCATGGTCCTTACGGAGTCCCCAGCATCCACTAGGACGTCAGAGAAAATAAGAATTTACTTACCGATAATTCTATTTCTCGTAGTCCGTAGTGGATGCTGGGCGCCCATCCCAAGTGCGGATTGTCTGCAATACTGGTACATAGTTATTGTTACCAAAAATCGGGTTATTGCTGTAGTGAGCCATCTTTTCTAGAGGCTCCTCTGTTATCATGCTGTTAACTGGGTTCAGATCACAAGTTGTACGGTGTGATTGGTGTGGCTGGTATGAGTCTTACCCGGGATTCAAAATCCTTTCTTATTGTGTACGCTCGTCCGGGCACAGTATCCTAACTGAGGCTTGGAGGAGGGTCATAGGGGGAGGAGCCAGTGCACACCAGGTAATCCTAAAGCTTTACTTTTGTGCCCAGTCTCCTGCGGAGCCGCTATCCCCCATGGTCCTTACTGAGTCCCCAGCATCCACGACGGACTACGAGAAATAGAATTATCGGTAAGTAAATTCTTATTTTCTATGTTTCTATGTAAGCCCTATATATGCAGCAATACTCAGAAATTTTTCCCTGGCTCCAACCTCTCCCTAAGCCTTCCTTTGTGCACCCAACTATTTCTCCTACTCTCTGTTTCTGGAAGACAGTGCGTCGATGGCCCCATATTTCTTCCATCTTCAGCCCTTTGACCTCTTTTCTAGCTAATGTGGACTTCACGCCGGGATTCACTCTCTCCCACTTTAGTACATGGGCGATGGAGAGGCTTTTCAGGGTCGTCCAGCTGATGACTCCATCGGAAGTTAAACAATTCTCACATATTACAACAAAATGGAATATTAAATTTTCTTATTTTTGGAAGTACCTGCAAGTCAGACACTTCTTGAACTCAGGTGGTGGGGTCTTCCATGCTTCTAGAGAATTGACGCCATTCTAGAGACTTTGTGTTGCTCCAAATAACCCAACCCACATGATTTCCACCTTGTATAAACTCATACAATTTGCTACCTCACAGACCCTTCCCCTATTTGCCTCAGCTTTGGAAATAGATTTGGGTTACTCACTCTCAGATAAAGAATGGGAAGTGATTTTTCTTAAAGCTCATAGCAGCTCTATTTGTATCCAGGTGATCCCGTCTGCGTTTTCTCTGACACTCCCAGTAAACGGTCAGTTGCCATCCACAAATGGCCTCTTCCTGTCAATCTCCTTGCGTTTACCCGTGCGAATGGATTTTTCACACCATCTCGTCACATAGCGCTGATGCCCGTTGCAGCTGTGTGACGCGCCGACACAGTGCAGTGCATACGCATGCACCATTCAGATCTGATCGCCCGCTGTGCGAAAACGCACAGCAGCGATCAGATCTGCATTAAACCCCATGTGCACTGCAGGGTGGGCAGATATAACAAGTGCAAAGAGAGTAGATTTTGGTGGGGTATGTTCAAACTGAAATCTAAATTGCAGTGTAAAAATAAAGCAGCCAGTATTTACTAGAGATGAGCGGGTTCGGTTCCTCGGAATCCGAACCCCCCCGAACTTCAGCCTTTTTACACGGGTCCGAGGCAGACTCGGATCTTCCCGCCTTGCTCGGCTAACCCGAGCGCGCCCGAACGTCATCAACCCGCTGTCGGATTCTCGCGAGGCTCGTATTCTATCGCGAGACTCGGATTCTATATAAGGAGCCGCGCGTCGCCGCCATTTTCACACGTGCATTGAGATTGATAGGGAGAGGACATGGCTGGCGTCCTCTCCGTTATAGATAGAGACACTTGAGTTGATTACTTAGTAATTTTGGGGGGCATTAGGAGTACTCAGAGTGCAGAGTTTTGATGATAGTTATACTAGTGACCACCACCAGTTTTATTTATTATTTAATATAATCCGTTCTCTGCCTGAAAAAAAACGATACACAGTCACATACCATATCTGTGCTCAGCCTCAGTGTGCTGCATGATAATATCATCTATGTATATCTGACTGTGCTGAGTGCTCACTGCTCACACAGCTAAATTGTGGGGGAGACTGGGGTGCAGTTATAGCAGGAGTACAGTGCACACTTTTGCTGCCAGTGTGACTGACCAGTGACCACCAGTATATTGTCTGCCTGAAAAAGTTAAACACTCCTGTGGTGTTTTTTTTTTTATTCTATAAACGCATTCTGCTGACAGTGTCCAGCAGGTCCGTCATTCATTATATTATATAAATATTTACCTGCAGTAGTGTTATATATTTTTTGTTCATCTCTATCATCTTTATCATCTCTATATTAGCAGACGCAGTACGGTAGTCCACGGCTGTGGCTACCTCTGTGTCGTCAGTGCTCGTCCATAATTGTATACCTACCTGTGGTGGTTTTTTTTTTCTATCTTCTTCATACTAGTAGTTTAGGAGTCTGCTGACAGTGTCCAGCAGGTCCGTCATTATATTATATATACCTGCAGTAGTGATATATATATATTTTTTATATCATTATCATCTCTATACTAGCAGACGCAGTACGGTAGTCCACGGCTGTAGCTACCTCTGTGTCGTCAGTGCTCGTCCATAATTGTATACCTACCTGTGGTGGGGTTTTTTTTTCTATCTTCTTCATACTAGTAATTTAGGAGTCTGCTGACAGTGTCCAGCAGGTCCGTCATTATATTATATATACCTGCAGTAGTGATATATATATATTTTTTATATCATTATCATCTCTATACTAGCAGACGCAGTACGGTAGTCCACGGCTGTAGCTACCTCTGTGTCGTCAGTGCTCGTCCATAATTGTATACCTACCTGTGGTGGGGTTTTTTTTTCTATCTTCTTCATACTAGTAGTTTAGGAGTCTGCTGACAGTGTCCAGCAGGTCCATCATTATATTATATATACCTGCAGTAGTGATATATATATATTTTTTATATCATTATCATCTCTATACTAGCAGACGCAGTACGGTAGTCCACGGCTGTAGCTACCTCTGTATCGTCAGTGCTCGTCCATAATTGTATACCTACCTGTGGTGGGTTTTTTTTTTCTATCTTCTTCATACTAGTAGTTTAGGAGTCTGCTGACAGTGTCCAGCAGGTCCGTCATTATATTATGTATACCTGCAGTAGTGATATATATATATTTTTTATATCATTATCATCTCTATACTAGCAGACGCAGTACGGTAGTCCATGGCTGTGGCTATCTCTGTGTCGTCAGTGCTCGTCCATAATTGTATACCTACCTGTGGTGGGTTTTTTTTTTCTATCTTCTTCATACTAGTAGTTTAGGAGTCTGCTGACAGTGTCCAGCAGGTCCGTCATTATATTATATATACCTGCAGTAGTGATATATATATATTTTTTATATCATTATCATCTCTATACTAGCAGACGCAGTATGGTAGTCCACGGCTGTAGCTACCTCTGTGTCGTCAGTGCTCGTCCATAATTGTATACCTACCTGTGGTGGGTTTTTTTTTTCTATCTTCTTCATACTAGTAGTTTAGGAGTCTGCTGACAGTGTCCAGCAGGTCCGTCATTATATTATATATACCTGCAGTAGTGATATATATATATTTTTTATATCATTATCATCTCTATACTAGCAGACGCAGTACGGTAGTCCACGGCTGTAGCTACCTCTGTGTCGTCAGTGCTCGTCCATAATTGTATACCTACCTGTGGTGGGTTTTTTTTTCTATCTTCTTCATACTAGTAGTTTAGGAGTCTGCTGACAGTGTCCAGCAGGTCTGTCATTATATTATATATACCTGCAGTAGTGATATATATATATTTTTTATATCATTATCATCTCTATACTAGCAGACGCAGTACGGTAGTCCACGGCTGTAGCTACCTCTGTGTCGTCAGTCACTCGTCATCCATAAGTATACTAGTATCCATCCATCTCCATTGTTTACCTGAGGTGCCTTTTAGTTGTGCCTATTAAAATATGGAGAACAAAAATGTTGAGGTTCCAAAAATAGGGAAAGATCAAGATACACTTCCACCTCGTGCTGAAGCTGCTGCCACTAGTCATGGCCGAGACGATGAAATTCCATCAACGTCGTCTGCCAAGGCCGATGCCCAATGTCATAGTACAGAGCATGTAAAATCCAAAACACAAAATATCAGTAAAAAAAGGACTCAAAAATCTAAAATAAAATCGTCGGAGGAGAAGCGTAAACTTGCCAATATGCCATTTACCACATGGAGTGGCAAGGAACGGCTGAGGCCCTGGCCTATGTTCATGGCTAGTGGTTCAGCTTCACATGAGGATGGAAGCACTCAGCCTCTCGCTAGAAAAATGAAAAGACTTAAGCTGGCAAAAGCACAGCAAAGAACTGTGCGTTTTTCGAAATCACAAATCCACAAGGAGAGTCCAATTGTGTCGGTTGCGATGCCTGACCTTCCCAACACTGGACGTGAAGAGCATGCGCCTTCCACCATTTGCACGCCCCCTGCAAGTGCTGGAAGGAGCACCCGCAGTCCAGTTCCTGATAGTCAGATTGAAGATGTCAGTGTTGAAGTACACCAGGATGAGGAGGATATGGGTGTTGCTGGCGCTGGGGAGGAAATTGACAAGGAGGATTCTGATGGTGATGTGGTTTGTTTAAGTCAGGCACCCGGGGAGACACCTGTTGTCCGTGGGAGGATTATGGCCATTGACATGCCTGGTGAAAATACCAAAAAAATCAGCTCTTCGGTGTGGAAGTATTTCAACAGAAATGCGGACAACAAGTGTCAAGCCGTGTGTTGCCTTTGTCAAGCTGTAATAAGTAGGGGTAAGGACGTTAACCACCTCGGAACATCCTCCCTTATACGTCACCTGCAGCGCATTCATCATAAGTCAGTGACAAGTTCAAAAACTTTGGGCGACAGCGGAAGCAGTCCACTGACCAGTAAATCCCTTCCTCTTGTAACCAAGCTCATGCAAACCACCCCACCAACTCCCTCAGTGTCAATTTCCTCCTTCCCCAGGAATGCCAATAGTCCTGCAGGCCATGTCACTGGCAATTCTGACGAGTCCTCTCCTGCCTGGGATTCCTCCGATGCATCCTTGAGTGTAACGCCTACTGCTGCCGGCGCTGCTGTTGTTGCTGCTGGGAGTCGATGGTCATTCCAGAGGGGAAGTCGTAAGACCACTTTTACTACTTCCACCAAGCAATTGACTGTCCAACAGTCCTTTGCGAGGAAGATGAAATATCACAGCAGTCATCCTGTTGCAAAGCGGATAACTGAGGCCTTGGCATCCTGGGCGGTGAGAAACGTGGTTCCGGTATCCATCATTACTGCAGAGCCAACTATAGACTTGATTGAGGTACTGTGTCCCCGGTACCAAATACCATCTAGGTTCCATTTCTCTAGGCAGGCGATACCGAATATGTACACAGACCTCAGAAAAAGACTCACCAGTGTCCTAAAAAATGCAGTTGTACCCAATGTCCACTTAACCACGGACATGTGGACAAGTGGAGCAGGGCAGACTCAGGACTATATGACTGTGACAGCCCACTGGGTAGATGTATTGACTCCCGCCGCAAGAACAGCAGCGGCGGCACCAGTAGCAGCATCTCGCAAACGCCAACTCTTTCCTAGGCAGGCTACGCTTTGTATCACCACTTTCCAGAATACGCACACAGCTGAAAACCTCTTACGGCAACTGAGGAAGATCATCGCAGAATGACTTACCCCAATTGGACTCTCCTGTGGATTTGTGGCATCGGACAACGCCAGCAATATTGTGTGTGCATTAAATATGGGCAAATTCCAGCACGTCCCATGTTTTGCACATACCTTGAATTTGGTGGTGCAGAATTATTTAAAAAACGAGAGGGGCGTGCAAGAGATGCTGTCGGTGGCCAGAAGAATTGCGGGACACTTTCGGCGTACAGGCACCACGTACAGAAGACTGGAGCAACACCAAAAACGCCTGAACCTGCCCTGCCATCATCTGAAGCAAGAAGTGGTAACGAGGTGGAATTCAACCCTCTATATGCTTCAGAGGTTGGAGGGGCAGCAAAAGGCCATTCAAGCCTATACAACTGACCACGATATAGGAGGTGGAATGCACCTGTCTCAAGCGCAGTGGAGAATGATTTCAACGTTGTGCAAGGTTCTGCAACCTTTTGAACTTGCCACACGTGAAGTCAGTTCAGACACTGCCAGCCTGAGTCAGGTCATTCCCCTCATCAGGCTTTTGCAGAAGAAGCTGGAGACATTGAAGGAGGAGCTAACACTGAGCGATTCCGCTAGGCATGTGGGACTTGTGGATGGAGCCCTTAATTCGCTTAACAAGGATTCACGGGTGGTCAATCTGTTGAAATCAGAGCACTACATTTTGGCCACCGTGCTCGATCCTAGATTTAAAACCTACGTTGTATCTCTCTTTCCGGCAGACACAAGTCTGCAGGGGTTCAAAGAACTGCTGGTGAGAAAATTGTCAAGTCAAGCGGAACGCGACCTGTCAACATCTCCTCCTTCACATTCTCCCGCAACTGGGGGTGCGAGGAAAAGGCTCAGAATTCCGAGCCCACCCGCTGGCGGTGATGCAGGGCAGTCTGGAGCGACTGCTGATGCTGACATCTGGTCCGGACTGAAGGACCTGACAACGATTACGGACATGTCGTCTACTGTCACTGCATATGATTCTCTCACCATTGAAAGAATGGTGGAGGATTATATGAGTGACCGCATCCAAGTAGGCACGTCAGACAGTCCGTACGTATACTGGCAGGAAAAAGAGGCAATTTGGAGGCCCTTGCACAAACTGGCTTTATTCTACCTAAGTTGCCCTCCCACAAGTGTGTACTCCGAAAGAGTGTTTAGTGCCGCCGCTCACCTTGTCAGCAATCGGCGTACAAGGTTACTTCCAGAAAATGTGGAGAAGATGATGTTCATTAAAATGAATTATAATCAATTCCTCCATGGAGACATTCACCAGCAGCAATTGCCTCCACAAAGTACACAGGGAGCTGTGATGGTGGATTCCAGTGGGGACGAATTGATAATCTGTGAGGAGGGGGATGTACACGGTGATGAATCGGAGGATGATGATGAGGTGGACATCTTGCCTCTGTAGAGCCAGTTTGTGCAAGGAGAGATTAATTGCTTCTTTTTTGGAGGGGGTCCAAACCAACCCGTCATTTCAGTCACAGTCGTGTGGCAGACCCTGTCACTGAAATGATGGGTTGGTTAAAGTGTGCATGTCCTGTTTATACAACATAAGGGTGGGTGGGAGGGCCCAAGGACAATTCCATCTTGCACCTCTTTTTTCTTTCATTTTTCTTTGCGTCATGTGCTGTTTGGGGAGTGTTTTTTGGAAGGGCCATCCTGCGTGACACTGCAGTGCCACTCCTAGATGGGCCAGGTGTTTGTGTCGGCCACTAGGGTCGCTTATCTTAGTCACACAGCTACCTCATTGCGCCTCTTTTTTTTCTTCTTTGCGTCATGTGCTGTTTGGGGAGTATTTTTTGGAAGGGCCATCCTGCGTGACACTGCAGTGCCACTCCTAGATGGGCCAGGTGTTTGTGTCGGCCACTAGGGTCACTTATCTTAGTCACACAGCTACCTCATTGCGCCTCTTTTTTTTCTTCTTTGCGTCATGTGCTGTTTGGGGAGTATTTTTTGGAAGGGCCATCCGGCCTGACACTGCAGTGCCACTCCTAGATGGGCCAGGTGTTTGTGTCGGCCACTAGGGTCGCTTAGCTTACTCACACAGCTACCTCATTGCGCCTCTTTTTTTCTTTGCGTCATGTGCTGTTTGGGGAGTGTTTTTTGGAAGGGCCATCCTGCGTGACACCGCAGTGCCACTCCTAGATGGGCCAGGTGTTTGTGTCGGCCACTAGGGTCACTTATCTTAGTCACACAGCTACCTTATTGCGCCTCTTTTTTTTCTTCTTTGCGTCATGTGCTGTTTGGGGAGTATTTTTTGGAAGGGCCATCCGGCCTGACACTGCAGTGCCACTCCTAGATGGGCCAGGTGTTTGTGTCGGCCACTAGGGTCGCTTAGCTTACTCACACAGCTACCTCATTGCGCCTCTTTTTTTCTTTGCGTCATGTGCTGTTTGGGGAGTGTTTTTTGGAAGGGCCATCCTGCGTGACACTGCAGTGCCACTCCTAGATGGGCCAGGTGTTTGTGTCGGCCACTAGGGTCGCTGAGCTTAGTCACACAGCTACCTCATTGCGCCTCTTTTTTTCTTTGCGTCATGTGCTGTTTGGGGAGTGTTTTTTGGAAGGGCCATCCTGCGTGACACTGCAGTGCCACTCCTAGATGGGCCAGGTGTTTGTGTCGGCCACTTGGGTCGCTGAGCTTAGTCATCCAGCGACCTCAGTGCAAATTTTAGGACTAAAAATAATATTGTGAGGTGTGAGGTGTTCAGAATAGACTGAAAATGAGTGGAAATTATGGTTATTGAGGTTAATAATACTTTGGGATCAAAATGACCCCCAAATTCTATGATTTAAGCAGTTTTTTAGGGTTTTTTGAAAAGAACACCCGAATCCAAAACACACCCGAATCCGACAAAAAAAATTCGGTGAGGTTTTGCCAAAACGCGTTCGAACCCAAAACACGGCCACGGAACCGAACCCAAAACCAAAACACAAAACCCGAAAAATTTCCGGTGCACATCTCTAGTATTTACCCTGCAGAGAAACATATAACACACCCAAATCTAACTCTCTCTGCACATGTTATATCTGCCCCACCTGCAGTGTACATGGTCTTGCTCATTAGCTAACAAATTTGCTGCTGCGATCAGGTCTGCATTGGGCCCTTGGCTCTTTTTATGTTTTTTTTTTTTAAATCCAGATCCAAAACCACCTTCTGCTTTAAAAGGAGGGGTCGAGGGGGACTGTGGGAGTCATCGGTGTACCGGGCTCCAAGATTTCTGTTGGCGGCCCTGACTGTATATGCATTAACGACAGTATTTTGTGTTTAATTAAACCCCAAAAATAGAAATATCAATTAGCAGTAGAGGCTTCTACTGACCCCCAACCAGATTTGTCAGGTAAGAGTGGTCACTTAAATATATATTAGAGGTGTGCAATTTGGTTCTTTAGAAATCTGAACTACCCGAATTTTGTGGAACCGAGCCGAGTCCCGGTTCGGACCTCCCCGTGGTTAAAAATGTGGACTTTAAATCTGGATATCAGGGTTTTGGATTGCATGACATGATTTTACTTTTTTTATCCATTTCCAAGAAATCCAAAACCGGCTTTTCAATCTGAATTTCCGAACCAAAACACTTGAAAGTGGCTTTTGCAAAACCAAAACACGACGATAAAATTAGAACCAAAACACGAGACTACGCACATCTCCAATGTTTATATATTTCAACACCAAAATGCTGGGATTTGCAGCAACGAAAATTTAGTTGTTTTAAATCCTGCGGCACAATAACGCATACAGTTGTAGCTTATTCAGCAGCAGTTGCTGCGTACATGCAGACCAGCTGATTTATCCGTCTGTGCAGGCGGCAGGGGGCAGTGGCATTGCAGCATTGCGGGGGCAGGGTCCAGACAATGAAGGTGTGACCGGACCATTTTAGAGGCGGCCACATGACGTCAACCACAGCCGCTGCGAGGTGAAGGAAGGTGGCACTGCGTCTGAATATGCGGGCTACCGCTTTTGTAATGCAATCGCAATGCAGGACGGCCCTTATCATGCTGGATGGCCTTGCCCTGCGCTGGGCAGAAACATTTGGTGTACCCCCATGCCGACTCTTTCACTTTGCAAAATGAACGACATGTACATGACATTCCTATGAAATGAGTTGTATTGTGTGACTCAGCACACCCCGTCCAGTTACAGTTCATTTCCCGCTAACCTATGAATCATTAACCCATGGGTACCGAGAGTATTTTTGTGGCCACCAGACAATATGGAAAACATTTTTGTGACTGCTACACAATACTAAGAGCATATTAATGACTAATACACAATACTAAGAGGATATTAGTGACCGCTACACAATAATAGTATTGTGTAGTGGTCACTAATATTAGATCATATTAGTGACCGCTGTGACCACCAGACAATACTGAGAGCATTATTGGGACCTCCAGTCAATATGGATAGCGTTAGTGTGACCGACAGACAATACAGAGCAGCGCCGTAACTACCTATGTGCCAGGTGTGCCTGGCACACAGCGCAGATACACTGAGGGCGCCCGGCGAGCGGCATGTAATGAGTCAAATTGACTCATTACATGCTGCCTCTGCTGGGTGCCGCGCGCCGCGCTGGAGGGAGAGCAGCGCAGGAGACAGAGAAGGAGGAGGAGGGAGGGGGACTTGAGCCGCAGCAGCGCTATGTCATTCTATATTGGCTGCCCGGCGCTGCTGTGAATGCTGGGATGTGGTTCCCTCATCCCAGCATTCTCAGCAGCGGCCAGCCAATACGGAAGGAGAGGGTAGTGCTGCAGCGGCGCTGCTACCAATGACATAGCGCTGCTGCGGCTCAAGTCCCCCTCCCTCCTCCTCCTTCTCCACTGCGGCTGCCTGGGATCTCTGCCAGCACGAGGAGCCTGACTGCCAGCGGGAGAGATGGTAAGTATATATCTCTCTCTCTTTCTCTCTCTCTCTTTCTGTCGCTCTTTCTTTCTGTCTCTCTTTCTCTCTCTCTCTCTGGTGTCTGTCTGCCGCAATGTGTAAAAAGGGGGTCTGGCGGCCGCAATGTGTAAAAAGGGGGACTGGCTGCCATAATGTGTAAAAAAGGGGACGCTGTCTGCCATAATGTGTAATAAGGGGGACGCTGTCTGCCGTAATGTG
Source organism: Pseudophryne corroboree (assembly GCF_028390025.1). Classification (NCBI taxonomy): domain Eukaryota; kingdom Metazoa; phylum Chordata; class Amphibia; order Anura; family Myobatrachidae; genus Pseudophryne; species Pseudophryne corroboree. Next base: position 86,015,641 of record NC_086448.1, read on the forward strand.
TAATAAGGGGGACGTTGTCTGCCGTAATGTGTAAAAAAGGGGATGCCGTCTGCCGTAATGTGTAATAAGGGGGACTCTGCCGTAATGTGTAATAAGGGGGACGATGTGTGCCGTAATGTGTAATAAGGGGATGCTGCCTGCTGTAATGTGTAATAAGGGGGACTGTCTGCCGTAATGTGTAAAAAGGGGCTCTACCTGGTGTAGTGGCTCTACTGTGCAGCGTAATTTGAATAATGGAGACTACTATGCACCGTAGTATGAATTGCCATTATTTTGTGGCCACGTCTCTTCCCCATGAAGCCACGCCCCTATATATTTTTCACGCACCTGCGGCGCGCACTGTTCCTTTCTTGCGGTGGGGGGGCGGCAATGCCGTTTCTTGCACACAGCGCTTAAATACCTAGTTACGGCACTGATACAGAGAGTGCAGGGGTGTATCCAGGGGTCCGAGCGCCCCTGGCAAAGTCAGGGGCAGCCCCCCCTCCACACACACATATTTGAAATAAGGGAGGCGTGTCAAAAAATAAATGTGGCCTTGTGGGGAAGGGAAGGGGCATGGCCACACAATAGTACTTCCAATTCAAATTATGCCTCACAGTATCACATTACACCGCACAGTAGTGTCCATTACTCACATTACAACGCACGGTAGTGTCTTTTATTCATGTTACGCCACACAGTCATACCCCTATAGAAAACACAGTCTATAAAGGGCATATGGGGAATGCAAATAGAAAATGGAGATGTGGACCAGTGCTAATAAATATATTCCTAATTTTATATGGGAAATGCGGTCAAACCACATTTGCCATTAGTATCTCTGATCCTGCCCATAGGCAGACACATATATACTTACATACATAGTCACACACAAAACACATACATATGATATACAGTCCAGTCACACATGCAGTATATACAAATACAGTCACATACATACTGTACATAGTTACACACTTATTCACATACATAGTCACACACTAAAACACACAAATACAGTAGATACTTATACACACACAAACATACATTCATACATACATAGTCACACACATACATAAATTCAATCACAGACACACGTACAGACAGACTATATAGTATCCCCCTCACCCCCCACATTACAGACAGGGTACGCTGACTGCATGTACTTTAGTAGCTCATTGTCCTCTCTCCCTCTCCTCCATGCTGCTGGGCTGCCTGGCAGTGAGTGTAGTGTTGTCCCACCCCCGTGCTTCCACTCCGTCCACGGCCCTAGCCCAATGCAGGGCAGTGTAGTCCTGTGCCTTGACCCCCCCACCTCCCTATAATCCGGCTCTGACTGTACCTGGTGACTGTCTGTCACTGCCGATGCCAGGGTCCAGCGGCACAGCTCCACACTAGTGATCAATCAGACTCAAAGTAAACTACAGCTCCTAGCAGCCATTGGTGCCGGGAGCTCCCAGCAGCCCTTGTTGTAGTTTATGTTGTGTCTGATACTCTGATTACAAGCGATGTGCAGTGTGCTGCTGCCGGACACTGGCGCCGACACTAACAGACAGTCACCAAGTCTAACAGTACCACTTGGTTCTACCACCTGGCCATGGATGGCACAGCCGGACGGCGCCCCCTCCTTGCCTGGCGCCCCTGGCGAGTGCCATCCTGGCCAATAGGTAGATACACCCCTGAGAGAGTGTTATTGTGACCACCAGACAATATGGAGAACATTATTGTGACTACCAGACAATATGGAGAACATTATTGTGACTGCCAGACAGTACGGAGAGCATTTTAGTAACCACTCCATTTATATTGCATTTTATGACAACGGGTGGAGGTAAAACATACATATTTATTTTTCAGTTTTGTCAACAATTTTAAAACACCATATAAGCCTATTGGGCCTAATCCCAGCTAGCTGGCTACAAGCAGTAGGTTACAGGTGGCATTATGACATCACTATGACATCACAGACACTAGGTGGTAATAAATTGCTGCTGCTGGGAGGTGCGGCTTTGATAGGTGAAGAAGGAGTTGTCGTCTAAGGACGAAGTTGAGAAGAATGATGAAGATTATTCTTTTTGCGATTTTTCTCATGGTGAGCTTGCTCACCATGGGGACCCAAGGCCGGCCTATATATCCATCTAAAGGTAAAAGAGAATTATTTCTAGGACTTTCTATTAGTAAGGATTAAAAAACAAAGTTATATAGGATTACAGCCTATTATCATAGCAGAGCCCTATGGCTGATGCGCCCACCCTATTTATTATTATTATTTTAATTACATAAATATATGTAATTTCTTTTTAAACATATTGCAGTATTGTACATGTTACTATGTTGTACATTATGGCAATTTGAAAAAAAGGAGATTGAACACCCGTCACTTTATCAGACAGACAAGTGTTATGTTATTATTATGTATACACTGCACTGTCTCTTATTTCATTCTTTACACCATGTGGGGTATTTTAGGGAGCGCCAGCTTCCAACACCCCTCTTATTCTGTATGTATTTATTACAGCAATTACCCCCTCACATTACATGTCGCTGCGATATAAGTACCGATGTAATTCCTGTTCTGGTAACACTACAGTATAATGTCACTGCCAGAACAAAAGCATCAAAAATCCTTTATTCCTGTGTCCGGGTTTTCTTTATTCTGTGTCTAGTATTTATAGGATGTTTTATTATTACTACAGAGCAAATAATATAAATACAATGTGTAGATAGATAGATGTATAGATAGATAGATAGGGCCATATAAAACACACCACACGCCTATTGAGCCTGATCCCAGCTATCTGGCTCAATGCAGTAGGTCACAGGCGGCATTATGACATCATTATGACATCATAGACACTAGGTGGTAGTAAATTGCTGCTGATAGATAGATAGATAGATAGATAGATAGATAGATAGATAGATAGATAGATAGAAATGCTCTCTTGTGAGTCTCCATGCACTATTACATCACTGGGTCACAGAATACTCTGTAGTTATGTAATGTCTAAGTAATACACATGTGACCTTCTTAATAAAGACACACAAACACACACATATGTATAATGCATGTCTTTCTGTTTATTTTTAAAGGCTCGGCAGAGGCGCCATTGGCGCACGCTGCTCAATCGAGGAGCTTTGATTGGCATCAAGGTACAGTAATTGTTGTATTTGTTGCTCTGCACCAATTCCCTTGATGTATAAGTGTGATACCCCTTTTCCACTAGCTCAAAAAACACGGGTAAATGCACGGGGGCGCGCATTTACCCGTGTTTTTGGCAAGTGGAAAAGGGTAAACCCGGATCAAGTGACCCGTGAATCCTACCCGGCTATTTACCTGGGTAGGACACGGGAATGATCCGGGTAGGGTGTAGTGTAAACGGGAGCCGTGTCGATGCGACACGGCTCCCGTTTACACTGTATGGATGGGCGGCGCTGGGAGATCATGTGATCTCCCTGCGCCGCCCCTGCCGTGTAGCTAGAAGCGTCACCAACCCGGCATATGCCGGGTTGTGACTGCTAATGGGAAAGGGACCGAGCACGGGTCGCAGCAGGGGGCAGCTCCCGTGTCAGGCTCCCGGCTGCGACCCGTGCTCGTAGGTGTAAAAGGGGTATAAATGAAGATATTTACCGTGTTGGCTGGGAATGACATTATTAGTCCCCTATAGTTACATACTCCCTCTATGGATGGTTATAGCAGTGTGTGTCAGAGAGGCGCCTCAGGCAGCAGTACAGCTCTGCAGGCGGCACACATAGGCCTGTACATGTCACTGTCTCATACACCACCCTGTGACAGGATTACTGGTCAGTTTCTGAATTACACAGGAGTCAGCCATTCGTATCCTGGCCATAAATAACCACACACGATAGGCCGGCAGCAGTCATGTGCGCATTGTCCCCTCCCGATAGGCTCATTATCAGCACCTCAGCTGTTCTCAGGTGACACGTGCTGTGATACCCGGCCAATTGGCAGATATAAGTGGCAGTATCACAGCATCCATTATGTAGGCAGCTTACACATATCAGCCTTACTGATGTGATCTGTCTCTCTAAGGGGGTATGCAACTATGCAATTAGCCCTGTTAAGCGCTGGCATTGGGGCAGTGGTAAATTACCGCGGCTAATTGAATACGCTATAAGTGTAATAATTCCCCATATCCAATGTCTCTATACACATGTAACGTTTCTCACGTGCGTCTCTCATCTGTCTTTCTTTCCTGAACAGTTACACTGGACTGGAAATCCGTGGGTACCATCATCGGTTTCCTCGGCCTGGTGATACTTGCCGGAATATGCCTTTGCTGTACTGCATAGTAAGTTACTAACATTCTGTACACATTATATTACATTACATAGGTGCTCTAATCTCAGATATTTACTTTTCCTGAAGCGCTTATCACTTACACATGATGGTGGAAACCATTTTGTGTATTTAACCAATATTCATAAGGATGCAGCCTAACACCTCAACAGGACCCATTGCCTCATGAATATTGCTCATCAGGTGCCTCAGTGACACCATTGGTACCCAGTGAATGGATAGGCTGCATTCCTGTGCATTTTGGTTTAACCCATAAAATAGCTGCCTTGTATAGTACAGGAGGAGACATCTATTTACCTTATCACCTATCTGGGATGTATGAGGAAGCATGGGTTTATTTTATGGGCAAAGTCTGGTCATATGGGAGTCCTAGATTATTTGTAAATTATGAGGTTTCTAAGTATACTGTATATAGAGCAGTAGTGGTTTAAGACCTCAGAGGGCAGAACTAATGGGTGCTTACATGGGGCATGTGTACCCATAGAGGTGAAGAATTGAATTGCTCCGGTGGATACCCATAACATTTGGGCACCCACAAAACAACTGAATTCCCCCCATTGAGTCTGTACCTAGTGAAGGGTGAGCACACAGAGTCAGAGCCGCTTAAAGGGAGTAGAAGACAAGAGACAAGTATCACTGGAAGTGAGGATAGTGCTATGGATGATATATGAGGAAGAAGGGTCCTGTCTCTGAGACCTTATATGCTTAGTAGAAAGGTGAACAGTTGGTGGGTAAACTGGGAAGAAGAGTAGGAGAGGGGAGGAGGGAGCAACAGAATTAGGATGAGGGATGGATGGTAGGCTCTGATGAAGGTGTGTGTTTTTGTTTTAGCGCCCGTTTGAAGCTGAAAACATCCAGACTTTTCCTCTTTGACCAATTACAAAGTACACTGTATACACAATGCAATTGTCAATATACATTTTATTCTGGGGTTTATATGACCATCTATTGCATTGGAATACTGAAAATGAAAAAACAATAATTTATAATCACCTAGTGAAGGTGTCATTATGGGAATTGCAGAACGTCATTAGAACAATGAGTTAGACTATGAATATGGCAGAACTTGAGTAGAACACAAAGAGAATGAGAATTATGGCTCAGTGATGGATACATTGGGGGAACAGGTCTGTGGGCTGTGCTCTGTGCACTATTGTACCCTGACAGCTTCTCATTATTGTTACATTTCAGCTTCCAAGCACTAAAGAAGTATCTGAGTAACACCTTCCAGTTGGTTTACGGAGTAGTGCAAGATAACATCGAGGCACTACTGCAGCAACATCTACCCAAGCGAGGTAATTATACTTATTTCTTCTACAAAGTTGTCACTGCCAGGCATTTCTTATACTGAGGGAGCGACACCTGCACTGCGCACTTGTCTTACTACAACTGTCAGTAATAATTCTGTATAGTTACTAATTTACATACCACATTACTGCAGAGGGTCAGGCAGCCACCAGGGGCGCCCTCAGTTGTGTTCTATAAAACTATCACTTCAGTCCCTGCACCACTGGAGCTTACAGTAATGTCTTATCACTCACACAAATACACAGGATCTACCAGTATGTTTTTGTCAGCGTATGCTGATACTTGTAGTTTAGGAGAGATGTTTAGTTCTGTCAGGCAAGATACAAGAGCTCATATGGCATGCAGTACCTCTGAGCACCTCAAGGGGGAGTATTACACTTACAGTACATACAGTACACACACCCTACTGTACAGAGATTATGCCTGTCCACCTCAGATTCACCACTCCAGGCATTATGTGCGTGTTTCTGCACATGTACAATGTAGAACAGCATATTCTTACCATGGGCTTGTGTCCAACCCTCAGTAGGGCCCATGGTGCCACCAAATCAGTAACACTTGATATTAGGACAGTGTTTTATATTACACATGGTGACATCACTCCTGCTTTATTATAGCTTCATAACTAAGTCTAGAATAGTCATTGTTTTTTTTTAGTTCTGTACTTACATTTTCTCATAATTTCTTTCATGGTCAACAGCTGGCAGATACCTGGAATTGGACGATGAGGATGATGAACCCCGTGGAAAAGATCACTACCATGTGGAACACGAGATGGGACATCATCAGAGAGACCACCGCCAGAAACAACATGTGGCAGAGCGTTATAACATCGTACGCTACGGGAGAAAGGACCCCAGGCAAATGAAGAAACAACAAAAACCATCCATAAAGAAGATCATTAAGAAGCCCATCCAGAAACTGAATTTAAAAAAATTTGTGCCGAAAGCACCCAAGATCGTCCGGAAACTGAAGGTGCCCAAATTCATCAAAAAAATGAGGCGCTAAAAATCACCATTCATGAGGGACGGCATTAACACCCTGTCCTGTGGTGATTTTCTGGATGAAGGCTGTTTCTGGCTTCAGAGGCTTGATGGTGCCTATTACATTCTCCTGGCCGGTCCTGCCTTGGATGCTGTGGGCACTGACCATCGTGCCACAGACTGCAAACATCTTGGAGGCCTCCTGCTGGTCTCTCTGTCATTCCTGGTTCTTCCGCTGACACCGCACTCTAGTGCTGGGCTACGTGGAGCTGGTCTCTGCTGTGGCTTCTTATCCATTCTGAGTGCTGGTGGTTAACAACAAAAATTTGCCTAAATTAATAAAGATCTTCTTGGGCACTTTTGTGTATTTGTAAATTGAAAACATAGACTTTAAGGTATTGGAAAACAGCACACAAGGGCATCAAGCATTGAGCTAGGAAAGGATTAATCGGCGCAACTTTGTATTAACTATGTAGCGATTAAGGGGGTAATTTAGACCTGATCGCTAGGGTGCATTTTTTGCAGCCCTGGGATCAGGTAGTCGCCGCCTACAGGGGGAGGGGAAAAGTGGTGTGCATGTGTGCGTTCGCCTTTGTAGCAGAGCTGCACAAACATCAGTTTGTGCAGTCTCTGCTCAGCCCAGGACTTACTCTGCCGCTGCGATGGATTGCTGGTGATTGTGGCTGGAGTTGATGTCAGACACCCTCCCTCCAAACGCCTGGTCCCTCCTGCTTTTCTCTGAACACTCCTTTAAAACGGTCAGTTGCCACCCAAAAATGGCCTCTTCCTGTCAATCACTTTGCGATAACCCATGCAATTGCTTTTTTCGCACCATCCCGTCTCTAGGCACCGAAGCCCGGTGTAGTCATCCGACACGCCGGCGCATTGCGGTGCATATGCATGCGCAGTTCAGATCTGATCGCCCGCTGTGCGAAAACTCACAGCAGAGTTCAGGTCTGAATTACCCCCTAAATGCGGATCAGGTGATATATATTTAGTCAGCAATGTTCTCCCGTCAGGTATCTACTCAGTAGTGTATATGTCACGGCACTCCCTATAGACACTTGATAGGTGGCTGCTCAGTCTGTCAGTGAACTGATGGAATAGTCCGTGTATGAATCTGGTAAAAGTAGAGATGAGACAAGCACCTAACAGTGTATTAGATATAAAAATTAATATACATATTCTTAATATTAATTGTGCATACCGGATTCCACTCCTCTCCTGAGCGGCTCTCAGATTTCTCAATCCCTCCGAGTAGTGGCAGCTTCTTCTAATCAAGGACTCTGTATAATACTTCCAGTCACCAATGGGTTATATAAGATTGCTCATCTCTGTCCAATGGTGTTTGGATGGATGTCCTTACCCCAATATTAGCCAATGTCACCAGCAATTCATAAGTCCATATTGAATAAAACCAGTCAAATATTAGAGCATAACAGAAAGTACAGTGTACCAACGCATTTTGCCCTTTTCTGGGCTTTTTCATGGGTATAAAATATAGATTATTATGGCTGTAATGCAAAAACCACAGAGTTTATTAGTAAAATACATTAAAGTATATTAAAAAATGTGGACAAATTCATAGATATATGTACATACATATAAAAAGGACTTTGTACGAGGAGATCTACTGGCTATGTGTTGGAACCTTCTGCACATTGTCGCAGAGTTGGAGACTCCTCACCATGGAACTGGGGTTTGGGGATTATAAATCTGGATGTCAGGGTTGTGGATTGCGTGCATGACATGATTTTAGCTGTTTTTATACTTCTCCACAAAATCCATAACCCAAGATTCGTTTTTCAATCTGAATTCCGAACCAAAACACTTGAGGGTGGTTTTGCAAAACCAAAACTAAAACACAATGATGAAATTACAACTAAATCCATAACACAAGACTGCGCACATCTCTAGTATTTGTATAATTCAACCCCAAAATACCGGGATTTGTCTTAAAGAAAAAAATGGTTGTTTTAAATCCCATGGCGAAATAACGCATAAAATTGATGATTTTGTTGCATCGCTCTTTGTTACACTTTTCTATTAAGGGAGGTACACACAGAGAGATCCGTTCTTATAATCTAGGCAATCTGACTAGATTGCTTATATTTTAAGCACAGATCTCTCGTGTATATGCCCCACAGCGGGTGGTAGTCATGTGACCGCCGGTCGGCTGACCGACAGTCACATGACCTCCTCCGTGAGCCCGACGGCTCACTATCCCGATGGTCGGCATGCCGACCAACAGGGACTATTTCCACTCGTGGGTGTCCACGACACCCATAGAGTGGGAGTAGAACCCATGGCGACCGCAGGTCGCCACCGAGCCCGCAGCGTGGCAAGCGCAGCGAGCCCGCAAGGGGCTTGCTGCATTCGCCCCTCCCCGCCGGGATCCCGGCGTCGGTATGCTGCTGGGATCCCGGCGTCGGTAAGGTGACCGGCGGTCAGGAGACCGCCGGTCACCCGTACTACACCCCCCACAGCGATAGTGATGGACGGGCCCGTGCAACGCTATAGCCGGTGCCAGATTGGCCTGCATGCAGGCACAATCTAGCACATTTCTCATTTCACCCGCTGGGTGCAATGAGCGGCAACCCCGGTCCCCCCACCTCGCTCAGCACACATCGTGCTGTGTTGAGCGGGGGGGAGAGATGTGTGCTGAGCGGTCTGTGACAGATCGCTCAACACACCTCTCTCCCATGTGTACTGCCCATAGCCAGATTAAAGGGGGGGGGGGGGTCGCAGGGCATACAGTACCTCGGGCCCCACTTTGTTAGGGGCCCCCCCAGCCAGAGCACACCGACATCGCTAGCTTTCACTCTCACGCAGTAGCAGAGCCAGAAAGCCAGAATGCGAGCAGGGCAGTATATACTACGAGCAGGGCAGTATGCATTGCAGGTAGAGGGGATGCAGTCAAGATCCCGCCGGATGGAATCCCAGCGGTCGAAATACTGACACCGGGATCCTGACCGGCACAATCCCGACATATTCTCCCTTTGTGGGTGTCCACGACACCCAAAGAGGGAGAATAAATTAATGTACCAAGCGTAGCGAGCCCGCAAGGGGTTGTGTTGCACTCGCCCCCCTGTCGGGATTGAGCCGGTCGGGATCCCGGTGTCGGTATTCTGACCACCGGGATCCCGACTGGCGGGCTTTCGTACTGATCTCAGGTAGAGTATCAGGTTTTATGAGCTACTGATTGAGCTTTCTGACCAGAGGAGAGATAGGAGGGCGGAGAGAGCTGTAAGTGACACAAGGATCCCAGCTTCTCCTCCTTTCTGCCTGGGTGTCTGGGTCCTATGTAACCTGGCATTATTCAACTATTAGCTTATATCTAATATACCTAGGGTGACCATTTTATCCCTTTTCCCTGGGACGCTCATGAATTACACAGGTTCTGTGGCTGGCTGACTTCAAGCCTACATTTCAGCTGGTTTTAATCAGCCACAAAACCTGTATAATCCATGAGCGTCCCAGGTAAAAGGGATAATATGGTCACTCTAAACATACCCCATTGGATTAAATTTAATATACACAATCCATACATCCTAACATGACCCAGTCCTGGAGGGATAACATGCTATCTTGAGTTATGATTGCAATCACCTGTGGTGAAACACCTTTCTTATCTATTAAATAGTTCAACACAGGTGACACCAATCATATATTAAGAAGGAAATCCAGGTAGAGAGCATTTTGTCCCTCCTGGAATGGGTCATGTTGGGGGGTATGCACAATCCAAAATACACTCCCCCGCCTTCCACCGGGGACCCTCTTGTCTTAAGTGCCCCGGGCACCCCCAAGGTTTAATCCGGCCCTGACTGGCTGTGAAATCTGTATATGGCAATACCCTGTCTATGGGCTTCTATCACATTGCCCCTGTGAGGATCCAATCAGATCACTCACAGCACCCCCTGTGGCGCATGTGTCACTACTAGAGGATGTAGTTACAATACCGACACCTACATCTCGAACCCCCACTATCCTGACAGGGCCTATTCCCACTTTGGGCTGTCCACGACACCCATAGAGTAGGAATACATACTTGCCTACCTGACCCTCTCCATGAGGGAGAAAATGCTCTGTTCCTGGACTTTCCTGATAATGTATGATTGTCATCACCTGTGGTGAGCTAGTTAATTGATAAGAAAGGTGTTTCACCACAGGTGATGGCAATCACACATTACCAGGAAAGTCCAGGAACAGAGCATTTTCTCCCTCATGGAGAGGGTCAGGTAGGCAAGTATGGGAATAGAACCTGTGCTCGCTGGTAGGGCCCTTTAGCTGGTATTGCGGCAGACGGGATGCGTCTGTCGGGATACTAAAAGCCGGCATCCCGAATACCAGGATATCGTATGTATCCCAATCACTTACCCAGGGTATTAGGGCAGTGCTTTTCAAATGAGGTACCCATGGAACCCTAATAGTGCACCCTCAACATTGGCGTTTCTATAATTGGTGCACATTGCACTCATTTTTAAATACTTACCTTTCCGGAGTCCAGCATCAGGCACTGCAGCCGCAGCGAAAATCACAGGCAAAATGGCTGCAGAGCATGCACAGTAGTGAAATTGGTCTCCAGAACATGGCGCATGCACGCGTAGTATATTCCAGCACAATGACGGAGTCTGCTGCAACATGTAGAGGTGGGGTCCCTCCTGGAGTCTGCGCATGAGCTCTCTCCTCTGTTGAAACGACCCTGACCCTCAAGCATGGTAAGGACTGTAGAGTACCAGCAAAAAATACACTTTAATTTTGTTCTGGCTTTTTTCCCTTGGGGTAAGGGAGGACATTTCCCTAGTGAATTCAGAGGCCCACTTACTTGTCTATAATAAATGGTGCTCCAGCCAATCATGTGTTTGAAAAATGACAGGAGCTGATTAGCTGGAGCACCATTTATCATAAGCAATGAGTTTTAAGTAGCTAAAACTCATTGATAAATGGACCCGTCAGTCTCGTATTGAACAGGCTAAGCTGCTAAACAACAGGCGCATCACCCTGCCATGGTGTCCCAGACAGAACCGGTGCAAGGTCTCTCTGCACCCTAGATAAAGCTTCAGCCTACCACCCTTCTAACCTGGAAACCCGACCGACACCAACAGTTTGGAGGTGACAGGGCCACAGCTAGGGGGGGCTAAGGGAGTATGCGCCCCGGGTACAGGATTTGAGGGGGCGCCGAGGAGTTACAGTTTTTTTACCGGCAGTGCTGTGCTGCTCCAGTGAGACAGCAGACGACTCCCAGGGCAGTTTCTCTGACCCACCTGTCTGCCCGCAGCTGGCTCATATGCTGTGCGGGTGAGCTCTAGTACCTGGGATCTCTGCTATGCCGGGTACACTCTTAAACTCTCTTCTTTGCCATGCAGTGCTGCGACTAGCGTGTGGTGCACCGTGCAAGCTATAGAAGCAAGCTGTTGGTACTGTGTTTTTTGAGCAGGCTATGATGCCGGCTGCAGAGCCATTTCTAGGGGCGGGCGAGGCGTGCATTCGCACGGGGCGCCCGTCGCGGCTCTTGCTGGCTTAGTTTGTGCTCCCACTCCTCCCCTTTATTACTACTCCGCTCGGGGGGCGGAGTTTCATGTAATGATGCATTTGCGTTGTGACGTCACGACGCAAACACGTCATTAAATGAAACTACGCCCCCGAGCGGAGTACTGATGATGAGGAGGAGGGGGAGCAAGGACACGGTGGGTAAGCCATGAGGAGGGAGAGGCGGGCAGGCGCAGGCCGAAGAGTGGGATGGAAGAGGACCTCTGGCCGGCGGATGCTGCTGCTGCAAACGTGAGTATAACACACTCTCTTTTCTCTCTCTCTCTTTCTCTCTTTGTAGAAGGGGACTGCTATAATGTGTAAAATGGTGACTCTTGCCTGCCGTAATGTGTAAAATGGGGACTCTTGCCTGCCGTAATGTGTAAAATGGGGACTCTTGCCTGCCGTAATGTGTAAAATGGGGGACTCTTGCCTGCAGTAATGTGTAAAATGGGGACTCTTGCCTGCAGTAATGTGTAAAATGGGGACTCTTGCCTGCAGTAATGTGTAAAATGGGGAGTCTTGCCTGCCGTAATGTGCAAAATGGGGACTCTTGCCTGCTGTAATGTGCAAAATGGGGACTCTTGCCTGCCGTAATGTGTAAAATGGGGAGTCTTGCCTGCAGTAATGTGTAAAATGGGGACTCTTGCCTGCCGTAATGTGTAAAATAGGGACTCTTGCCTGCCGTAATGTGTAAAATGGGGACTCTTGCCTGCCGTAATGTGCAAAATGGGGACTCTTGCCTGCCGTAATGTGTAAAATGGGGACTCTTGCCTGCCGTAATGTGTAAAATGGGGACTCTTGCCTGCCGTAATGTGTAACATGGGGATTTAGTGTATCAAGGGCATTGCAGTGTGTGGCATAATATGGTGCAGAGGGAATTACTGTGTGGGGCTTAATATGGTAGAATTTTTTTCTCTTACGTCCTGGAGGATGCTGGGGTCCACATTACGGGTCCACTAGAAGCCATTGGCACTTTAAGAGTTTGAGAGTGTGGGCTGGCTCCTCCATCTATGCCCCTCCTACCAGACTTAGTTTAGAAAATGTGCCCGGAGGAGCCCGTCACAGCTAAAGAAGCTCTCCAGAGTTTCTCTAGTAAAGTTGTTTTTTAGAGTTTATTATTTTACAGGGAGGCTGCTGGCAACAGCCTCCCTGCTTCGTGGGACTAAGGGGGGGAGTAGCGTCCGCCCTGCGGGGTCTGAGCCACTATCTCCGCTGACAGGACACTGAGCTCCTGAGGGGATCGAACGTTCACCGCCACAAGGGATCGCTCACCCCAGCAGCATGCCGCCACCCCCTTACAGAGCCAGAAGATCTGTGGCGAGTCAGTCACCGGCCCCCCTAGCAAGCGGGGAGCCGGTGTGAAGATGGCGGCAACAGGGTATGGACTAACTGCGCTCCGAGGCTCAGCGGTACATAGTGCGGCGCTGTGAGGGGCGCCCTGAGCCAGCGCCTACACCCTACACTGACCTCCAAGCCTGTCAGGGTCCCAGGATCGCTGCCAGCAAAATTCCTCAGGCCAGTATAATCTCCAGAAGAGCGGGAAGACAGCGCCATTAAGTGGGCGGAGCTTCTCCTCAGAGCGGACCCAGCAGCGTTCAGCACCATTTTCCTGCCTGCAGAAGCGCTGTCAGTGAGAGCAGTCCCTCCAAGTCAACTCCAGCTATCTCTTACGGTACCAGGGGGTTGGTGAAGGGGGGCGAGGCTGTGTACAGACTGTGTAACCTATTAAGGTGCACAGTCAGCACTGGTTGGGGGTCTCCCTATACCTTGAAAGCGCTGTGTGTGGGTTGGCTCCAATCTCTGTGTCTCTCTTGCCATTCTTGGGGGTGAAACTCTGTCTGTCCTCCCCTGTGTGTGTATGGAGTGTCTGTGGTCTCCATTAAGCTATGTCCAGGGACTCTGTGTCATATGCTGCAGAGGATATGTCCTCTCAGGATGATCCCATTCCATGTAATCAGGATTGCACTGTGTTAGCGCAGATACCAGCAAGGGCGCCTGAATGGTTATCCTCTATCAAATCTATGATTTCTCATTCTACTAGAGCTGCACAGAATGAATCTGCAACTCAGGTTTTACAGAACTCTATGGCAGTTTGGTCCGGTTCTGTAACCTCAGGGCCCTCCACTGTAGGTTCCCACAAATGTGCTCTTGCCCAGTTTATGCAAGTTGACACGGATACCGATTCTGACACGGCAGACCGTGATGGGGATGTGCTGAGGGGGGCCGCATCTCTTGCAAAAGGGGTGCAGTTGATGATAGAGGCTATTAGAGATGTGTTGAATATTGCTGATACAACACCTGAGCAGGTTGAGGAGGCTTACTTCACTGACAATAAGAAAGCCTCGCTAACATTCCCTGCGTCCAAAGAATTAAATGCTATATTTGAGAAAGCATGGGAAAACCCGGAGAAAAAATTCCAGAGCCCTAGAAGGGTTCTGGTTGCTTTCCCCTTCCCTGAGGAGTATAGGAAGAAATGGGAAAACCCACCCACAGTGTACGCGTCTGTATCCAGACTCTCAAAAAAGGTGTTTTTACCTGTTCCAGGATCTACCGCCTTAAAAGAGCCGTCTGATCAAATCCATATACACGGCTTCAGGGGCGATACTACGTCCCACTATTGCATGTGCATGGATTTCCAAAGCTATAGTAGAGGGGTCTGGCACGTTACTTGAGGATTTGGATACAATGGAGTGATGTTGAATTGTTTTTACGTAACATTCAGGATTCTGCAGGATTTATGGTGGAATCCATGAAAGACCTGGGTTCCATAGCTGCAGGGATATCTTCCATGTCTGTTTCAGCTCGTAGGGGACTTTGGCTGCACCAGTGGTCTGCCGACGCGGAATCCAGGAGAGGTGTGGAGACCCTACCCTACACAGGTCAGGCTCTCTTTGGGGAAGCGTTGGATGCATGGATTTCCACGGCTACAGCGGGTAAGTCTCCTTTTCTTCCCTCACCTGCACCTGCTACGAAAAAAGCCTTTTCTTTCTTCTTTCGGACTGCCAAAGCAAGAAAGACCAAGCCGTCCAACACCTTCTTTAGAGGAGGTCGGCCAAAATCCAAGAAACCTGCTGCTGCGGGTTCCCAGGAACAGAAACCTACTTCAAGTACACCAAAGTCCTCTGCATGATGGTGGACCGCGCGGCCTGGAGGTGGGGCTGGTGGGGGCGAGACTCAGGCATTTCAGTCACGTCTGGGTGCAAGATATTGTGTCCCAGGGGTACAGGCTGGAATTTCAAGATCTCCCGCCTTACTGATTCTTCAAATCGGGCTTGCCAGCTTTGCTGGCAGACAGGGCTATCCTACAGGAAGCCATCCAAAAGTTGGTGAGGGCACAGGTTATTGTACCAGTTCCACTCCATATGCAAAACAAAGGTTACTATTCGAACCTTTTCGTGGTACCGAAACTGGATGGTTCGGTCAGACCCATTCTGAACTTAAAATCGCTAACCCCTTCCTGAGGGAGTTCAAGTTCAAAATGGAGTCTCTAAGGGCAGTGATATCAGGTCTGGAGGAGGGGGAATTCCTGGTATCCCTGAATATCAAGGATGCGTACCTCCACATTCCGATTTGGCCGCCGCATCAAGCTTATCTTCGATTCGCGCTGTTGGATTGTCATTTTCAATCCCAGGCCCAGCCATTCGGCCTCTCCACAGCACCGAGGGTATTCACCAAGATGTTGGCGGAAATGATGGTTCTCCGCAGACAGTGGGTGAACATAATTCCATATCTGGACGATCTGCTGATAAAGACATTATCTAAGGAGAAGCTGTTACAGTCCATTGTTCTCACGACCCATCTACTCAGGGAACACGGTTGGATCCTGAATCTTCCAAAATCACATTTGGAACCAACCAGGAGGTTGTCCTTTCTGGGAATGATCCTCGACACGGAAGTGCAGAGGGTGTTTCTTCCAGAGGAAAAAGCGTTGGTGATACAAACAATGGTTTGGAGAACAAGGGTTCAAGTGATCCTCATTGCTCCAGACTGGCCAAGAAGGTCTTGGTACGCGGATCTACTGCTAGAAGAACCGAGGCTTCTTCCTCTTTGGGAGGACCTGCTGCAGTAGGGGCCATTCGCCTATCAAGACTTACCATGGTTACGTTTGACGGCATGGAGATTGAACGCCAGATACTAACTCGGAGGGGCATTCCGAACAAGGTTATTCCTACCCTGAAAAAATATGTATCTTGGTGTGAGTCCAAGAAGTTTCCTACGGTGGAGTTTCAACTAGGACGGTTTCTCCTCTTCCTGCAAGCAGGCGTGGATATGGGCCTGAGGTTAGGATCCGTAAAGATCCAAATTTTGGCGCTATCAATTTTCTTCCAGGAACAATTGGCTGCCCTCCCTGAGGTTCAGACTTTTTTGAAGGGAGTTCTGCACATCCAACCTCCCTTTGTACCTTCTATGGCGCCCTGGGATCTTAACGTGGTGTTGCAGTTCCTCCGGTCGGACTGGTTTGAGCCTCTACAGGAGGTTGAGGTCAAGTTTCTCACGTGGAAGGCTGTCACTTTGTTGGCCTTAGCTTCTGCTAGACGTGTGTCGGAGTTAGGGGCTTTGTCCTGTAAAAGCCCATACTTGATCTTCCATGAAGATAGAGCTGAGCTCCGGACACGTCAGCAGTTTCTTCTGAAGGTTGTGTCGGCATTTCATATCAACCAACCTATTGTGGTGCCAGTTGTGACTGACTCCTCAATCTCATCAAAGTCCTTAGATGTTGTAAGGGCTCTAAAAATCTATGTGAGGGGGACTGCTCGTCACAGAAAATTGGACTCTCTGTTTGTCCTGTATGATTCCAAGAAAATTGGGTGTCCTGCTTCTAAGCAGACGATTTCTCGCTGGATCAGGTTCATTATCCAGCATGCCTATTCTACAGCAGGATTGCCGTGTCCTACGTCTGTTAAGGTTTACTCTACTCGTAAGGTGGGTTCTTCCTGGGCGGCTGCCCGGGGCGTCTCGGCTTTACAACTCTGCCAAGCGGCTACTTGGTCTGGGTCGAACACGTTTGCAAAGTTCTTCAAGTTCGATACTTTGGCCTCTGAGGACCTTAAGTTTGGTCAATCAGTTCTGCAGGAGCCTCCGTGCTCTCCCTCCCATTCTGGGAGCTTTGGTACATCCCCTTGGTACTAATGTGGACCCCAGCATCCTCTAGGACGTAAGAGAAAATAGGATTTTAATTACCTACCGGTAAATCCTTTTTTCATAGTCCGTAGAGGATGCTGGGCGCCCGCCCAGCACTTCGTTTTCCTGCAGTGGTTATCTGGTTCAGAAGGACTTTGGTGTTTAATTAAGTACTGCATTTTACTTGGTAAGTAATGTTTTAGCGGTTGATGAGTTGGTGTGAATCTCGCCACTATCTGTGTATAATCCTTCTCTCGAAGATGTCCGTCTCCTCGGGTACAGTTTCTAGACTAGTCTAGTCTGGTAGGAGGGGCATAGAGGGAGGAGCCAGCCCACACTCTCAAACTCTTAAAGTGCCAATGGCTCCTAGTGGACCCGTCTATACCCATGGTACTAATGTGGACCCCAGCATCTTCTACGAACTACGAGAAAAGGATTTACCTGTAGGTAATTAAAATCCTATTTTTCCCACTGTGGTGGCCGTGAACTGTTGGTGCAGGGTCAAAAACTGGTGTGTAAGGTAGTCTTTTCAGAAGAGGCCACACCCATCCTAACAAGGCCACGCACATTTTAACAAGGACACGCCCCCTTGACGGGAGCGCGCACACATTCTTTATTTTTATATCTATGGTGGGGGGGGGTCTATGAGGGGGGCATCTTTTTTGATGTTACAGAAATCAAAGGCTCACCTTGCTAGCTATCCACTTGACAGTGAAAACTAAAGGGCCCTACACACTCAGCGATTACACTGAAAGATATGAACGATCTTGTTCATTAATGAACGAGATATCATTCATATCTTTAAGTGTATAGGCACCAACGATGAACGATGCGCTCGTTCATCGTTGGTGCCGGCTCGTTTATACATGCAAGCCAATATGGACAATATCGTCCATATTAGCATGCAGGGCTATGAGGTCGGGTGACGGGGGGAGTGAAGAAATTTCCCTCCCCCCGTCACACCTGTTCGGTCGCTAGCGTTTTTTGCAGTGCTGTGATCAGGCCAGAACTGCGCATGCGTATGCACCGCAATGCGCAGGCGCGTTGTACAGGTACAAAGCAGATCGTTGCTGTGCGTTGGGTTTTACATCATTATAAAGAAAAAAAGGAGGTGAACTTAGATGCTCTTCCCTATTACACTGTTTATTAGAGTTATCGCCTTAGTTTCCATATTCCCGAAGAGCGTGTGGAGTAGTCAAAGCCGCAGTGGGTTAACAAACATTTTGTTTGTCAAGTCTTACGCCCGTTTATATGCCAGCCTGGAGCCCTAGAATGCTCTTATATATCACTCCTCTTCAACAAGACCCTTTACATGCCATCAGCTCAGTGCCTCCTCATGCCCTTGGCTTTGCTTACCTTGTATTGATTGGGGTACACGTGTATTAAGTTAATATGGTGATCAGGGGCATTTTAACAGAGGAGAGGGCCCCTGTGCAGACTTCAGGTGGGCCCCCTCCTCTGTACAGCGCAGTAGCCTCTGGCATTATGCCGGAGTCTACTGTGCAGGTCCCCAGAAACATGGCGCCCGACATGTTCCGGAGACTAATTTACCTACTGCGCATGCGCATCGCCCATTTTGGCTGTGATTTTTACCACGGCTACAGCGCCCGACGCGGGACTCTGGAGAGGTAAGTAATAAAATTTGGGTGGTGTGTGTGCACCGCACACATTACACCCATCATAGAAACGCCAGAGCTGGTGATCATGGCAGAACTGCAGAGGCTGACTGTGTGTAGGAGCACTGTGACTGCACCCAGGAAAAAGCAAGACTGCAGGGCACATGGACGGACAGAACATTCAGCGCCACTACAGGACAAGAGATTAGCCTTGGCTGAGTGCTAAGAATAAATATGTGTGTGTATGTGTATATATATATATAGAGAGAGAGAGAGAGAGAGAGAGAGAGAGAGAGAGAGCATTGGCGTTTCTTTAATGGGTGCAATGAATGCGGTGCACACGGGCCCCTGGGTCCAGGGGCGGCCCACACCGCACCCATTGCACCCATTTTAATACTTACCTTTCCAGAGTCCAGCGCCGGGAGCTGCGATCGCGGTGGAAATGGCTGCCAAAATGGCCACTGCGCATGCGCGGTAGCCAAATTGGTCTCTGGATCATAACGGGCGCCATGTTTCCGGAGACCTGGCATGCGCAGTAGATTCCGGCACAATGCCGGAGTCTACAGCGCCGTGCAGAGGAGGGGGCCCACCCGGAGGTGCACACGGGCCTCCTCCTCTGTAGAAACCCCCCTGATAGAGAGAGAGAGAGAGAGAGAGAGATTTTAGATGGCCCATACATGATTTCTAAAATTCGGGACTCCAGGCAGATGTCCTGTATGGGTGGGAATTTTAATATAAACAAAGGAGCCAATTAAATCCAGCAGGATGATAGGAACGTTTCACTTACTAACAAATACTGCACCTTTTCCAACTCACATTTCCATATTTCACCAAATTAAATGGCATTTCTGGATCAACAACTCCAGCTGTGGACAGTAATCTCCAGTTACTGAGGAACTTCTGCCATCTTGTTCTACAATCAATCTCACATGTCCTTCCAGTCAGTTTATGCCAG
This sequence comes from Pseudophryne corroboree, assembly GCF_028390025.1. Classification (NCBI taxonomy): domain Eukaryota; kingdom Metazoa; phylum Chordata; class Amphibia; order Anura; family Myobatrachidae; genus Pseudophryne; species Pseudophryne corroboree. The sequence goes on from NC_086448.1 coordinate 86,035,453, forward strand.
TGCAGGATAGTACATATCACTAAATAAAGTTTCATTGATTAAATCCTCTCCAAAACCTGGTCCACCACTTTATTATGAAATAAAAGATTAATTCTTTGTTCTTGTTATTAAGATTTTATTTGTAAAAAAAAGTGGCATAGTGTAAGTTTTATTTTTTATTAACAATAAACTTTATTTAAAAATGTATTTCTTTTTTTTAAATTTTGCAATATTTTGGCATTATTTTCAGAGATCTTGAGAACCTTGCTCCATTATGCAGGAACCCACTGGAGTGTCAAAGCTTCCCTCCAATGACCTATGTAGCCCAGGGGCAGGGCGACGACAGCTCTGCTGGGTCCCGGTAATGGGAGGGGTGTGGTCAATGTGGGGAGGTGTGGCCACACACACCCCCTCCACGGAAAATCATTAAAAAAGTTATGTGCAGAAACAAAGCATGCGCCGCACAGGGGGGTCCAGGTGAAGGATTCAGTGGGCGGAGACTGCAGATGACAGGGCTGGTACAATCACAGGACAGTTAGGAATAACCGCTTCTGCTGCTGCCTCTCTCTCCTGTGCAGCACACAGCAGTGTGTGATGTGTTCTGGGTTGGGGAAAGAGGCTGCTGCAGCAGCAGTCAGTCCTCTTTTTGCGTACATGAAGCATACCTCCCAACATGACCCTCTCCAGGAGGGACAGAACGCTCTGCTCCTGGACTTTCCTCTTAATGTATGATTGTCATCACCTGTACTGAAACACCTTTCTTATCCAGTAACCTGTTCAAAACAGGTGCCAGCAATCCTAAATTAGGAGAAAAGTCCAGAAGCAGAGCATTGTGTCCCTCCTGGAGAGGGTCATGTTGGGAGGTATGCATGAAGTGCCTACTGTCTGCAACGACAGTGATGGGGGCGGGAGGCAGCAAGACCCGGGCTTCTCCAACCTAGCCGGGCCTGGGTAAAGATCACCTGCTCCCCTCTCTTGGTGCCACTGCCCAGGGTTGCCTACAAGAGCCCTAGTGCAGCGTTTCCCAAACTTCACCATTACAGACCAGGTTTTAAAGATATCCAAGTTTGAGGTACATCAAATTGACAGAGTAACTAATTGAAACCCCTTTTACCCAAAAGTCCAGGGTCAGATCTGGGACAGACCTCTTTCACACCAGAAATAACCCTGGTCCGAGTCCAGGGTTATTTCTGGGATTGCGCCATTTACACACAGGTGCAATTTGTCTCTTCTGTCGGCGCTTGCAAATTACGCAATCTCCAAAAGCTGAAAGCTGGGACTCTATGGGTTTTTTCCCCCCATTAAGAAATCCACTTGCAGGATGCAGAGATATATCCGGGAGAAGGGGCTGCGTGACACTCCACCCACCCATCCACCCCCCAGACAGGACGGAGGTGGAAGTCTGGTCTAGCATTCCTGGGTCCGGACTGTTCCATTTCTCAGTCCAATCCCTATGCTGTAAACAGGACCCAGGTTGTTTGACCCGGGTTACATGTTTACACTGACCCTTAACCCGCGTTCTTCCTGGGTCAAACCTTGGTCGCTACTTTGGTTGGATTCCTGGGTCACTGGATGCGATGTATTTTTGGGTGAGCCATTTTCACTGAGCCACGTCCCGGGTTATCACAGCAATAACCTGGGTTTTGGGGCAGTTGAAAAGGGGTATAAGTCACCGGAGCTCATGTATGGATATCCTTAAAACCTGGACTGTAATGGAGGAGTTTGGCAAACTCTTCCCTAGTTCTTTTCAGTGCATACTGCGCTTATGAACTACATGTGACATGCACGGGGCCGGATTAAGGGAGGGGCGAAAGGGACGGTCGTCCCGGGGCCCCCACACCCAAGAGCGTGTTAGTCTCCCCCCTTCCGGCGGCTCAGCTCAGCTGTTCATTAACAGCGCCGCCGAGGAAGTGTTCCTTGCACAGCATTTCATAGTCTCGCGGGATTTCAATGCAGCATCCCGCGAGTCTCCCCCCTCCCGCCGGGAGGGGGGAGACTACTACGCTCCTGGGTGTGGGGGCCCTGACTCCGGCATCCGCTGCACCGCCGGACGGACTGGTAGCGTGCGCTCATATGTGTGTCTGCGTGTGTGTGTGTACGTCTGTGTGTGTGTTGTGTGCAGCATGGTTGTATGTGTGTGTGTGTTGTGTGCAACATGGGTGTATGTGGGTGTGGGTGGGTGTGTGTGTTTGTGTTGTGTGCAGCATGGGTGTGTGTGTGTTGTGTGCAGCATGGGTGTATGTGTGTGTGTTGTGTGCAACATGGGTGTGTGTGTGTGTGTGTGCTGTGTGCAGCATGGGTGTATGTGTGTGTGTGTGTGTGTGTTGTGTGCACCATGGGTGTATGTGTGTGTGTGTGTGTGTGTGTGCGTGCGTGTGTGTGTGTGTGTGTGTGTAAGGGGGGGCTCAGGGGTCTGTCATCTACTATAGTGGGGGCCCCCACAACTTCATTGCCCGGGGCCTCCACCGTGCTTAGGAGGTAATTCTGAGTTGATCGCAGCAGGAATTTTGTTAGCAGTTGGGCAAAACCATGTGCACTGCAGGGGAGGCAGATATAAGATGTGCAGAGAGAGTTAGATTTGGGTGGGTTATTTTGTTTCCGTGCAGGGTAAATACTGGCTGCTGTATTTTTACACTGCAATTTAGATTGCAGTTTGAACACACCACACCCAAATCTAACTCTCTCTGCACATGTTATATCTGCCCCCCCCCCCCCCCCCCGCACTGCACATGGGGGGTAATTCCAAGTTGATCGCAGCAGGATTTTTGATAGCAATTGGGCAAAACCATGTGCACTGCAGGGGAGGCAGATATAACATGTGCAGAAAGAGTTAGATTTGGGTGGGTTATTTTGTTTCTGTGTAGGGTAAATACTGGCTGCTTTATTTTTACACTGCAAATTAGATTGCAGATTGAACACACCACACCCAAATCTAACTCTCTCAACACATGTTATATCTGCCTTCCCTGCACTGCACATGGGGGGTCATTTCGAGTTGTTCGCTCGGTAAAAATCTTCGCATCGCAGCGATTTTCCGCTTAATGCGCATGCGCAATGTCCGCACTGCGACTGCGCCAAGTAAATTTGCTATGCACTTAGGAATTTTACTCACGGCATTTTCATCGTTCTGGCGATCGTAATGTGATTGACAGGAAATTGGTGTTACTGGGCGGAAACAGGCCGTTGTATGGGCGTGTGGGAAAAAACGCTACCGTTTCCGGAAAAAACGCAGGAGTGGCTGGAGAAACGGGGGAGTGTCTGGGCGAACGCTGGGTGTGTTTGTGACGTCAAACCAGGAACGACAAGCACTGAACTGATCGCAGATGCCGAGTAAGTTTGAAGCTACTCAGAAACTGCTACGAGGTGTGTAATCGCAATATTGCGCTTACATCGTTCGCAATTTTAAGATGCTAAGATTCCCTCCCAGTAGGCGGCGGCTTAGCATGAGCAAATCTGCTAAAATCCGCTTGCGAGCGAACAACTCAGAATGACCCCCATGGTTTTGCCCAACTGCTAACAAAATTCCTGCTGCGATCAACTCAGAATTACACCCTTAATCCGGCCCTCATGCATATCAAACACGTGAGCAATTATATACACTGCTCAAAAAAATAAAGGGAACACTAAAATAACACATCCTAGATCTGAATGAATGAAATATTCTTATTAAATACTTTGTTCTTTACATAGTTGAATGTACTGACAACAAAATCACACAAAAATTATCAATTAAAATCAAATTTATTAACCCATGGAGGTCTGGATTTGGAGTCACCCTCAAAATTAAAGTGGAAAAACACACTACAGGCTGATCCAACTTTGATGTAATGTCCTTAAAACAAGTCAAAATGAGGCTCAGTAGTGTGTGTGGCCTCCACGTGCCTGTATGACCTCCCTACAACCCACACAAGTGGCTCAGGTAGTGCAGCTCATCCAGGATGGCACATCAATGCGAGCTGTGGCAAGAAGGTTTGCTGTGTCTGTCAGCGTAGTGTCCAGAGCATGGAGGCGCTACCAGGAGACAGGCCAGTACATCAGGAGACATGGAGGAGACCGTAGGAGGGCAACAACCCAGCAGCAGGGCCGCTACCTCCGACTTTGTGCAAGGAGGAACAGGAGGAGCACTGCCAGAGCCCTGCAAAATGACCTCCAGCAAGCCACAAATGTGCATGTGTCTACTCAAACGATCAGAAACAGACTCCATGAGGGTGGGATGAGGGCCCAACGTCCACAGGTGGGGGTTGTGCTTACAGCCCAACACCGTGCAGGACATTTGGCATTTGCCAGAGAACACCAAGATTGGCAAATTCGCCACTGGTGCCCTGGGCTCTTCACAGATGAAAGCAGGTTCTCACTGAGCACATATGACAGACGTGACAGAGTCTGGAGACGCCAAGGAGAACGTTCTGCTGCCTGCAACATCCTCCAGCATGACCGGTTTGGCAGTGGGTCAGTAATGGTGTGGGGTGGCATTTCATTGGGGGGGCCGCACAGCCCTCCATGTGCTCGCCAGAGGTAGCCTGACTGCCATTAGGTACTGAGATGAGATCCTCAGACCCCTTGTGAGACCATATGCTGGTGCGGTTGGCCCTGGGTTCCTCCTAATGCAAGACAATGATAGACCTCATGTGGCTGGAGTGTGTCAGCAGTTCCTGCAAGACGAAGGCATTGATGCTATGGACTGGCCCGCCCGTTCCCCAGACCTGAATCCAATTGAGCACATCTGGGACATCATGTCTCGCTCCATCCACCACAGACTGTCCAGGAGTTTGCGGATGCTTTAGTCCAGGTCTGGAAGGAGATCCCTCAGGAGACCATCCGCCACCTCATCAGGAGCATGCCCAGGCGTTGTAGGGAGGTCATACAGGCACGTGGAGGCCACAGACACTACTGAGCCTCATTTTGACTTGTTTTAAGGACATTACATCAAAGTTGGATCAGCCTGTAGTGTGTTTTTCCACTTTAATTTTGAGGGTGACTCCAAATCCAGACCTCCATGGGTTAATAAATTTGATTTTAATTGATAATTTTTGTGTGATTTTGTTGTCAGCACATTCAACTATGTAAAGAACAAAGTATTTAATAAGAATATTTCATTCATTCAGATCTAGGATGTGTTATATTAGTGTTCCCTTTATTTTTTTGAGCAGTGTATGTTTTCACAACAAAATTGCATGGTTTGGTATGTTTTTGTCAGGTGTTCAAATTACACTTCTTGTTTTGGCAGATAAACTAGAGGGGATAGATAGATAGATAGATAGATAGATAGATAGATAGATAGATAGATAGATAGATAGAGTGAGAGAGAGCGAGAGAGATAGACAGGGTGAGAGATAGATAGATAGATAGATAGATAGATAGATAGATAGATAGATAGATAGATAGATAGATAGATAGATAGATAGATAGATAGATAGATAGATAGAGTGCTGGGCGTGCTCCCCGTGACAAAAAAGGGAGAAGTAGCTTGCGATCGCGGCATCCGCAAAGCTCCCTTTTCGGGTACAGGCGCGGTTTTGACGCACAGAAGTCCAGAGTCCCATGTGGTGGAAGTTGGGAGGTATGTGGCGAGAGCTGAGCTCTCTGTTTTTTATTTTATATATATATATATATATATATATATATATATATATACATATATATATATACACACACACATATTTCTCTTACGTCCTAGAGGATGCTGGGGACTCCGTAAGGACCATGGGGTATAGACGGGCTCCGCAGGAGACATGGGCACTCTAAAGACTTTAGATGGGTGTGCACTGGCTCCTCCCTCTATGCCCCTCCTCCAGACCTCAGTTGGATCCTGTGCCCAGAGGAGACTGGATGCACTGCAGGGGAGCTCTACAGAGTTTCTCTGAAAATACTTTTGTTAGGTTTTTTATTTTCAGGGAGCACTGCTGGCAACAGGCTCCCTGCATCGTGGGACTGAGGGGAGAGAAGCAGACCTACTTAAATGATAGGCTCTGCTTCTTAGGCTACTGGACACCATTAGCTCCAGTGGGTCGGAATGCAGGTCTCACCCTCGCCGTTCGTCCCGGAGCCGCGCCGCCGTCTTCCTCACAGAGCCGGAAGATAGAAGCCGGGTGAGTATGAGAAGAAAGAAGATTTCAAAGGCGGCAGAAGACTTCAGATCTTCAATGAGGTACCGCGCAGCGGTAACGCTGCGCGCCATTGCTCCCACATTCACACACACACTGGCGGCACTGTATGGGTGCAGGGCGCAGGGGGGGGGGGCGCCCTGGGCAGCAATTATAAACCTCTAGGGACACTGGCATAGCTATATATATATATACTGCGGAGGCAGTATATTACAGAAACCCCCGCCAGTATAAAGATTTAAGCGGGACCGAAGCCCGCCGTTGAGGGGGCGGAGCTTGATCCCACAGCACTAACCAGCGCCATTTTCTCCACAGCACGCTGCAGAGAAGCTGGCTCCCCGCACTCTCCCCTGCTGAACACAAGTACAGAGGGCAAAAAAGAGGGGGGGGACATTTATTTGGCGCAGTGAGTATATATATATATATATATATATATATATATATATATAAAAGCGCTGTACTGACTGGGATTTTATTCCAGTGTCCGGTGGTGCTGGGTGTGTGCTGGCATATTCTCTCTCTGTCTCTCCAAAGGGCCTTATTGGGGGACTGTCTGCATATAGATATATATATCCCTGAGTGTGTGGGGGTGTCGGTACTTGTGTGTCGGCATGTCTGAAGCGGAAGGCTCATCTAAGGAGGAGGTAGAGCAGATGATTGTGGTGTCTCCGTCGGCGACGCCGACACCTGATTTTTTGGATATGTGGAATGTTTTAAATGCAAATGTGTCTTTATTACATAAGAGAATGGACAAAGCAGAGTCCAGGGGAAAAACAGGGAGTCAGTTTATGGCTTTGGCTGTATCACAGGGCCCTTCAGGGTCTCAGAAACGTCCCCTGTCCCAAGTAGCAGACACTGATACCGACACGGATTCTGACTCCAGTGTCGACTACGATGATGCGAGGTTACACCCAAGGGTGGCCAAAAGTATTCATTATATGATTATTGCAATAAAAGATGTTTTGCATATCACAGATGACCCCTCTGTCCCTGACACGAGGGTATGCATGTTTAAGGAAAAGAAACCTGAGGTAACCTTTCCCCCATCTCATGAGCTGTACGCTTTATTTGAAAAGGCTTGGGAAACTCCAGACAAGAAACTGCAGATTCCCAAGAGAATTCTTATGGCGTATCCTTTCCCCGCACAGGACAGGTTACGGTGGGAATCCTCGCCCAGGGTGGACAAGGCTTTGACACGCTTGTCCAAAAAGGTGGCGCTACCGTCTCCAGACACGGCAGCCCTCAAGGATCCTGCTGATCGCAGACAAGAAACTACCTTAAAATCAATTTATGCACATACGGGTGCCTTGCTCAGACCAACAGTAGCGTCGGCTTGGGTATGTAGCGCAGTAGCAGCATGGGCAGATAACTTGTCATCTGACTTTGATACCCTAGATGGGGATAGCATTTTATTGACCTTGGGTCACATTAAAGACGCAGCCTTATATATGAGAGATGCTGCGAGAGACGTTGGTTTGTTAGGTTCAAGAGCCAACGCCATGGCAATTTCTGCTAGGCGAGCCCTGTGGACCCGCCAATGGACGGGTGATGCCGACTCAAAGAGACATATGGAAATTTTGCCTTACAGGGGTGAGGTTTTATTTGGGGAGGGTCTCGCAGACCTGGTTTCCACAGCTACCGCGGGTAAATCTTCTTTTTTACCTTATGTTCTCCCACAGCAAAAGAAAACACCGCAATATAAGATGCAGTCCTTTCGGTCGCATAAGTCCAGAAGAGGTCGGGGCTCTTCCTTCCTCGCCAGAGGTAAGGGTAGAGGGAAAAGAATGCCTGCTACGGCTAGTTCCCAGGAGCAGAAGTCCTCCCAGGCTTCTACTAAATCCACCGCATGACGCTGGGGCTCCACTGACGGAGTCTGCGCCGGTGGGGGCACGTCTTCTACTCTTCAGCCAGGTCTGGGTTCTGTCAGACGTGGATCCTTGGGCGATGGAAATTGTATCCCAAGGCTACAAACTGGAATTCGAAGAGGTGCCTCCTCGCCGATTTTTCAAGTCGGCTTTACCAGCTTCTCCCCCGGAGAAGGAAATAGTTTTAGCTGCAATTCAAAAACTGTGTCAACAGCAAGTGATTATCAAGGTTCCCCTAGTCCAACAGGGGAAGGGGTACTATTCAACCCTGTTTGTGGTCCCGAAACCGGATGGCTCGGTCAGTCCCATTCTGAATCTAAAATCCCTAAACCTGTACTTGAAAAAGTTCAAATTCAAGATGGAATCGCTCCGGGCAGCTATCTCCAGCCTTTAAGGGGGGGATTTTATGGTGTCACTAGACATAAAGGATGCATACCTTCATGTCCCCATATATCCCCCTCATCAGGCGTACCTGAGATTCGCTGTACAGGACTGTCATTACCAGTTTCAGACGTTGCCGTTTGGACTTTCCACGGCCCGAGGATTTTCACCAAGGTAATGGCGGAAATTATGGTGCTCCTGCGCAGGCAGGGAGTCACAATTATCCCGTACTTGGACGATCTCCTGATAAAAGTGAGATCGAGAGATCAATTGCTGAAAAGCGTGTCGTTCTCCCTGAGAGTGCTGCAGCAGCATGGCTGGATTCTAAATCTACCAAAGTCACAGTTGATTCCAATGACTCGGCTATCTTTCTTGGGCATGATTCTGGACACGGAACAGAAGAGGGTTTTTCTCCCGTTGGAAAAAGCCCAGGACCTCCAGAACATGGCCAGAGACCTGCTAAAGCCAAAAAGAGTGTCAGTTCATCAATGCACTCAAGTTCTGGGAAAAATGGTGACCTCCTACGAGGCCATTCCCTTCGGCAGGTTTCATGCGAGGACGTTTCAGTGGGACCTTCTGGACAAGTGGTCCGGGTCCCATCTACAAATACATCAGAAAATAACACTGTCCCCCAGGGCCAGGGTGTCTCTTCTATGGTGGCTGCAAAGTGCTCACCTTCTAGAGGGTCGCAGGTTCGGCATTCAGGACTGGGTTCTGGTGACCACGGACGTGAGCCTCCGAGGATGGGGAGCAGTCACCCAAGGAAGAAATTTTCAGGGACTATGATCAAGCCAGGAGTCCTGTCTGCACATCAACGTGCTGGAATTAAGGGCCACATACAACGGCCTTCGACAAGCGGAGAGTCTTCTTCGCAACCTACCGGTTCTGATTCAATCAGACAATGTCACAGCCGTGGCTCATGTGAACCGCCAAGGCGGGACAAGAAGCAGAGTCGCGATGGCGTAAGCCACCAGGATTCTTCGCTGGGCGGAAAGTCACGTAAGCGCTCTGTCAGCTGTCTTCATTCCGGGAGTGGACAACTGGGAAGCAGAATTCCTCAGCAGGCACGATCTCCATCCAGGAGAGTGGGACCTTCATCAAGAAGTCTTTGCAGAGATAACGGGTCTCTGGGGAGTTCCTCAGGTAGACATGATGGCGTCACGCCTCAACAAGAAACTTCGGAGGTATTGTGCCAGGTCCCGGGACCCTCAGGCAATAGCAGTAGACGCCCTGGTAACACCATGGGTGTTTCAGTCGGTCTATGTGCTTCCTCCTCTTCCTCTCATCGCAAACATTTTGAGGATCATAAGACGAAAAAGAGTACAGACAATTCTCATTGTTCCAGATTGGCCTTGAAGGGCCTGGTACTCAGATCTTCAGGAAATGCTCACAGAAGATCTTTGGCCTCTTCCTCTCAGGGAGGACCTGTTGCAGCAGGGGCCCTGCGTGTTCCAAGACTTACCGCGGATGCGTTTGACGGCATGGCGGTTGAACGCCGGATCCTAGCTGGGAAAGGTATTCCGGAGGAGGTCATACCTACTCTAATAAAGGCTAGGAAGGAGGTGACGGCGAAGCATTATCACCGTATTTGGAGGAAGTATGTCTCTTGGTGTGAAACCAAGAATGCTTCTACGGAAGATTTCCATCTGGGCCGTTTTCTCCACTTCCTACAGACAGGTGTGGATATGGGCCTGAAGTTAGGCTCCATTAAGGTACAGATTTCGGCCCTATCTATATTCTTTCAGAAGGAATTGGCTTCTCTCCCAGAAGTCCAAACTTTTGTGAAGGGAGTGCTGCACATCCAGCCTCCTTTTGTGCCCCCAGTGGCACCATGGGACCTGAACGTGGTGTTACAGTTCCTTAAATCACACTGGTTTGAACCCGTTCAAACGGTTGAGTTGAAATTTCTCACCTGGAAGGTGGTCATGTCATTGGCCTTGGCTTCGGCAAGGCGGGTGTCAGAATTGGCGGCCTTGTCTCACAAGAGCCCCTACTTGATTTTTCATGTGGATAGAGCAGAATTGAGGACTCGTCCTCAATTTTTACCTAAGGTGGTGTCCTCATTTCACATGAACCAACCTATCGTGGTGCCTGTAGCTACGAGTGACTTGGAGGACTTCAAGTCCCTCGATGTAGTCAGGGCTCTAAAGGTTTATGTAGCCAGGACGGCTAGGGTTAGGAAAACAGAGGCTTTGTTTGTCCTGTATGCAGCCAACAAGATTGGCGCGCCTGCGTCAAAGCAAACTATTGCTTGCTGGATCTGTAACACGATTCAGCAGGCTTATTCTACGGCTGGATTGCCGTTGCCAAATTCGGTAAAGGCCCATTCCACTAGGAAGGTGGGTTCTTCTTGGGCGGCTGCCCGAGGCGTATCGGCTTTGCAGTTATGCCGAGCAGCTACTTGGTCGGGTTCAAACACTTTTGCAAAATTCTACAAGTTTGATACCCTGGCTGATGAGGACCTCGCGTTTGCTAAATCGGTGCTACAGAGTCATCCGCACTCTCCCGCCCGGTTTGGAGCTTTGGTATAAACCCCATGGTCCTTACGGAGTCCCCAGCATCCTCTAGGACGTAAGAGAAAATAAGATTTTAAACCTACCGGTAAATCTTTTTCTCCTAGTCCGTAGAGGATGCTGGGCGCCCTTCCCAGTGCGGACTTACTCTGCAAGACTTGTATATAGTTGTTGCTTACATAAGGGTTATGTTACAGTGGGAATCGGTCTTTGACTGATGCTGTTTTTTGTTCATACTGTTAACTGGTTGCATGTTTCCAGGTTATATGGTATGCTTGGTGTGGGCTGGTATGAATCTTGCCCTTAGATTAACAAAAATCCTTTCCTCGTATTGTCCATCTCCTCTGGGCACAGTTCTCTAACTGAGGTCTGGAGGAGGGGCATAGAGGGAGGAGCCAGTGCACACCCATACTAAAAGTTCTTTATAGTGCCCATGTCTCCTGCGGAGCCCGTCTATACCCCATGGTCCTTACGGAGTCCCCAGCATCCTCTACGGACTAGGAGAAAAAAATTTACCGGTAGGTTTAAAATCTTATTTTTATCACCACAATTATGTACTGAACACTCTTAGCCAGTTTTGGAAGTAATCTGGCATCACTATAGTCGACACTGGAATCAGAGTCCGTGTCGGTATCTGTATCTACTATCTGGGCAAATGCACGTTTCTGCGACCCCGAAGGGGTCTGGACCTGTGACAAAGCATCTACCATGGATTTGCTCCATGTCTGGTTCTTAGACTCAGATTTATCAAATCTCCTAGCCAACTTAGTCACATTCGTATTTAAACACTCAACATATTGACCCAATCATCCGTTGGCGGTGCCGACACTGTCAATCTCACAGAACTGTCTGTCCCCACGCCAGCTTCCTCCTGGGAAGAGCAGTCAGCCTCAGACATGTCGATACACACACGTACCGACAGCCACAACCACACTGGGGCTATAGGAGACAGAGCCACAGTAGAGCCTGATAGAGAGACACAGAGAGAGTTCTGCCAGCTCACACCCAGCGCCTATCCCGGTTCTGAAGTCAGTAACATGACTGCCCAGATCTGCTAGCGCTTTTATCATATATAATAATTCACCAATCACTAGTGCCCCCCCCCCCCCCCCCGTTTTGCCCCCTGTTACTTGCACAGCAGTGTGAGGTCAGGGCCAGCGTCTCTGCAGCCTTCTGTGAAGAGAAAAATGGCGCTGGTGAGAGCTATGCGGGTAAGCCCCGCCCACTACATGGCGCACTTCAGTCCCTCTCAAAATTCTTTATACTGGCAGGGGTCCCTTAACAAGTGCCTGGGCACTGTTATACTCTATGCCAGTGCTGTTTGAGGCCCCCCCATGCTGCCCAGGGCGCCCCCCCTGCTCCCTGCACCCTGCAGTGCCGTGATCAGTGTGGGAGCATGGCGCGCAGCGCGATCGCTGTGCGGTACCTCAAACCCCGTCTTCTGCCGTCACTGAAGTCTTCTGATCTTCTCATACTCACCCGGCTTCAATCTTCTGGCTCTGTGAGGGGGGTGACGGCGCGGCTCTAGGAACAAGCAGCTAGGCGTACCGTAGTAATCGAACCCTCTGGAGCTAATGGTGTCCAGTAGCCTAAGAAACAGAGCCCTTGAACTCTTAAGAAGTAGGTCTACTTCTCTCCCCTCACTCCCACGATGCAGGAAGCCTGTAGTCAGCATGCCTCTCTGAAAATATTAAACCTAAATAAAGTATTTTTCTGAGAAACTCAGGCGATCTCCTCAGTGTGCATCCAGTCTCGCTGGGCACAGAATCTAACTAACTGGAGTCTGGAGGAGGGGCATAGAGGGAGGAGCCAGTTCACACCCATTCAAAGTCTTATAGTGTGCCCATGTCTCCTGCGGATCCCGTCTATACCCCATGGTTCTTGAAGCATCCCAGCATCCTCTAGGACGTATGAGAAAACAAAATCCAAGGTGCGGGAGAGCTTATGCTTGATAGGGATCCTTTTACCACTATGGATGTTAGAATGAGGATCCACTAGTCATCGACCTACATGTCGTACAATCAGAGCAGCGAAAGCAGCCTGTTTTTCTCATCGTCAACCATGTGGTATTGATTTTTAGTGGTTGTAGCAGAGGTCGCATCAGTAGTTGTCATAGGTTTGGCCCTCTACGATATGAATGCATAGGGGGTCTTTGGTTGATACCCTCCAATTTGGGATCAGTTACAATGATAGGCCAGTGCTTCTTGATTGCTTTCTCAGCCACCCGTGCATTAGTGTCAAATGTCGAGGTGAAAATTAGTCAACTTGGGTCGAACACTGAGGAAGTCTTATGAGCGGTGTTATTGAATTTGACCTTCGCTTTTTTAAGGCATCCTCGTCACAACCTTAGGTGAGTATCCTCGTGATAAAAATCTCTCAGACATTTATGTCAATTGCAGATCTGCGTTGGCAGGAGAGGAATTATTTTGCAGAACATGTAAAAATTGGGAGATTGGCATACTCTCCTTCAAGTTCTCCGGATGACTTGTAGCATAAAGTAATGTGTTGCGATCAGTTTGTTTGCAAAACAAAGTTGATCCTAAATGGTTTTGTTCACGAAAGATCTTGACATTATGATCTATTTGGTACGTAAATCGAATTGGACTATCGAGGGAATTGAGGTATTGGACCATTCCACAGAACTCGCTCTCAGTACCCCTTCACAAAATAAATATATCATCGATATATCGCCCAAAATAGGCAAAATGTCACCAAAGTTAAGGAGAATATGTACATTTTCATAATGATGCATGTATAAATTTGCGTAGGATGGCGCCAAGTTGGAACCCATGGTGGTCCCCATGTTTTGGATGTAAAATTCACTACCATAGCAAAAGTGATTCTTGCTAAGAACAAGACCTGCTAGATCAAGCAGGAATTTAATAGGGGGACCGACATGGGCACCATTCAAGAACGCCATCCTAAGCGATTCCAAACCCTCAGAATGGGGAATCACCGTATACAGTGAATTGACATCCATAGAGGCCAACCAGATGTCATCGGTGATGTCATCCAGTCTGGACAGCTTATCCAAAAAATCACCAGTATCTCTAGTGTAACTCCACATATTTTGAACCAAAGGTTGCAAAAAACTATCAAAAATTTTGCAATAGGCTGTAATACAGAATCCCTGGCTGAGATGATCGGACGACCTGGAGGGGCATCCAAGGACTTATGGATCTTGGGAAGTGTGTACAAGATCGGACACACGGGATGATCAACATTTAGATAAGTCGCAATTTTATCATTAATCCAACCATTCTGGAGACCCATCACAACAGTAGTCTCAACAAGTTTTTTTATACCAGACATAGGATTAGATGTAACTTTCAAATATGTCATAGTATCAGAAAGTTGACGACGGATCTCTATATCATGTGCAACTCAATCTTGTATAACTATGGCCCTGCCTTTATCCGCTGGGCGAGCTGGCTGTTCATGCTGCACCTGGTGTCTTGCTTCTTGCATTGCCTAAGGATGTCTTGACAAAGATCATTAGATTTGATCGAAACTTCGACCTGACTATGCTTCTATAATAAATGACCTTTTGATGCTTTTTACATAATGATGAGTGCCCTCTTTCCCAAATGACTGTATATTGGAAACCTTTCCTTGGAGTTGAGCACCACCTGGTTGTCTAATTGATGTACGGATTAGTGCGGATATCTACAGATATATATTTTTATATATATATATATATATATATATATATACACACACACACACAACTATATATATGTGTGTGTGTGTGTGTCATGACTTCTATTACTGTCACTCTGTGGTGATGTTAAAATATCAAGTACAGTAGCACAGTATTTAATTCAATGATGATGGCCTCATTTACAGCAGGAGTATCAGAGGTGGTTTTAGACCTCATGGCGCCCTGAGCAAGATACCAATTTAGGGCCCCCACCCCCAAACAATCCATAGCACTATATTTTCATTCCTGATTTATGCCCATTACATTATTTGTTGTTTTTTCTCCTTATATTCTATTGCAGTATAATTAGGCTTACCATACTATCATAACTGGGACGCTCATGAATTACACAGGTTCTGTGTTTGGCTGAATTCAAGCCTGCATTTTAATCAGCCACAGAACCTGTGTAATTCATAAGTGTCCTAGTTTAAAGGGATAATATGGTAAGCCTAAGTATATTACTGTCCCCCTCACTGATTGCACCAAGTGGGTCATTCAGACCTGATCGCTGCCGTGCGTTTTTGCACAGCGGGTGATCAGATCCAAATTGCGCATGCATATGCACAGTAATCGCAGGCGCAATGGACATCTGCAAAGTGGATCGCCAATCAGTGACGGGTTTGTGCGAAGGATCCATTCGCATGGGCGTTCGCAAGGAGGTTGACAGGAAGAGGGCGGTTGTGGGTGGCAACCAATGCCGTAACTAGACTTTTTGGTGCCGTGTACCAGAAAGGGAATTTGCGCCCTCCCCCCCATTTTTCCAATAGGGACATAGGGGGTCATTCTGACCCGATCGCACGCTGCAGTTTTTCGCAGCGGTGCGATTGGGTCTGAACTGCACATGTGCCGCGACCGCAATGCGCAGATACGTTGCTTCCTGGTGACGGCCGAACTAACGAAGAAAGCGATCGCACCCGCGACTGCAAGAAGATTGACAGGTAGAGGCCGGCCAGAGGTGTCAACTGACCGTTTTCAGGGAGTGTCCATCCGAACGCAGGCGTGCCCAGCCGTTTCCAGAGTGGGATCCTGATGTCATCTCCGTCCTGGATGATCGCAGCGGGTGAGTAAGTCCTGAGCTGTGCAGAAACTGCCCAGCGATCAGGTCTGAATTACCCCCCATGTCCATTATTAGTTACACCAGTCATTTACTGCATTTTAGATCCTGGTGCCCCTCACTGAATGTATCAGGTCCCCATACCTCATTATTACACCCTCACTCACTGGGTAAGTATCAGGGTAACTATTAGGGTAGGACCTGTGGGGGGGGAGGGTTAGGGTTAGGCACTAGGGGGGCGGTTAGCCCTACCTGCCACCCCTGAAGGTTTAGGGTAGGGGAGGGTAAAACTACTTACCCCCTCCGACGTCGGAATCTTCAATGTTGCGTAGCTGGTGTCAGTCATGTGCTTTCATACGACTGCATTGCATATGAGTGACCCAAGCTTACTGACTGTAACAAGCCGCATTGCCTAAAATACTCATTATTATCCCCCCCTCACTCACTGACCCCATCTTATATCAGCATTTTAGAATACCCATTATTACACCCCTCAGTCAGTGACTGTATTTATTATATATCAGTGCCCCTTGTGTAATTCATGAGTGTCCCAGTTTAAGGACAGTATGGTAAGCCTACTGTATGTATAGTCAATACAGTTACTGACTGAGGGGTGCAATAATGGGTATTATAAGGGATGGGGGACGTGCTTCAATCAGTGTGTGTTGGGGGTGGGGGGGTGGGGGTGGAGACACTGATAAATAATGCAGGCTTCATACCTTGTAATACATATTATATTATACCCAATCACATTAGTGCCTCTCCCCCCTTACTGATTGTAGCAGCCTAGCAGGTCCCCCCGTCCCTTATAATACCCATTATTACACCCCTCTGAAATGTGACTGTATTGATTATATATCAGTGCCTCACTGATTGTAGCAGGCTTCTCCCATACACGGTAGTACTTAAACTAAAGTATAATAGCATATTGATATATCACCAGTCAGTGTGTGACTGTAGCAGGCAGATGTTATACACTGTACTTAAAATAACACTGTCCACCCCCCGCCCCCACCTGATTTGAATTAGGTGGATTTTATACAAAATGAAAAATAATACTGTAATACAGTACACTGGAAGACCTCATGTTTTTCTGTGTGTGTATCCCGGCTCCTCACTATGTATCTGACGTCATACACACGTTATCATGACAGGTCACACGCACATTACTGCAGGACTGGAGACACAAGCATGCGCTGAACCTTGCACCCAACAGCTGTCTGATCACTGGCAGCCTGCCGGGAGTATCCAGTCACCCCAGCTATCTGACAATTTCTGCATTGCTCGCGGTCAGCCTGAAATGCCCTTTTCTCTTACGTCCTAGAGGATGCTGGGGACTCCGTAAGGACCATGGGGTATAGACGGGCTCCGCAGGAGATAGGGCACCTAAAAAGAACTTTGACTATGGGTGTGCACTGGCTCCTCCCTCTATGCCCCTCCTCCAGACCTCAGTTAGATCTTGTGCCCAGAGGAGAAAGGGTACAAAGCAGTGAGCTCTCCAGAGTTTTCTGTTGAAGAAGAATTTTGTTAGGTTTTTTATTTTCAGGGAGTCCTGTTGGCAACAGGCTCCCTGCATCGTGGGACCGAGGAAAGAGAAGCAGGGCTGGCTTGTCAAGTTCGGCACTGCTTCTAAGGCTACTGGACACCATTAGCTCCAGAGGGAGTCGGAACACAGGTCTCACCTGGGGTTCGTCCCGGAGCCGCGCCGCCGTCCTCCTCACAGATGCCGAAGATAGAAGCCGGATAGAGAAGGCAGAAGACATCTTAGGCGGCAGAAGACATCAGATCTTCATGAGGTAAGGCGCGCAGCGGTAAGCTGCGCGCCATTGCTCCCAGTCACACACACACACACACACACACACACACACACACACACACACACACACACACACACACAGAGCAGCACTGAAGGGTGCAGGGCGCTGGGGGGGGGGGGGAGGGGGGGCGCCCTGGGCAGCAATAAACCTCACATTTGGGCAAATACAGTTTGATTAGGCTGCGGAGGCAGTAAATCTATGATCCCCCGCCATTTTTATTGAAAAATCACTGGGAACGAAGCCCGCCGTCGGGTGGGCGGGGCTTGATCCTCAGCACTAACCAGCGCCATTTTCTCCACAGAAGCTGCATGAGGAAAATGCTGGCTCCCTGGTCTCTCCCCTGCTGAACTTCACAGGCTGGAAAAAAGAGGAGGGGGGCACATTAGCGACGCAGTGAGTGGGAATTGGCATATTATATATAGAAAAGCGCTATCTGGACATATTTTTCCAGTGTTTTTAAGCGCTGGTGTGTGCTGGCATACTCTCTCTCTGTCTCTCCTTAGGGCCTGGTTGGGGTTTTGTCCCCTTATAGGTTAATCCCTGTGTGTGTGGGGTGTCGGTACGTGTGTGTCGACATGTCTGAGGCAGAAGGCTTCTCCAAGGAGACACTACTACCGACACGGATTCTGATTTCAGTGTCGACTATGATAAAGTAAAATTGCACCCTAGGGTGACTAAAACCATTCAGTGTATGATTGTGGCAATAAGGGATGTGTTGCATATTGTGGATGAACCCTCGGTCCCCGACACAAGGGTACACATGTTTAAGGAAAAGAAACAGATTATTAATTTTCCCACATCTCATGAATTAAATGAATTCTTTGGAAAAGCTTGGGAGACTCCGGATAAGAGACCGCAGATCCCCAAAAGAATTTCTATGGCATACCCCTTCCCTAAGCAGGACAGGGAGATTTGGGAATCACCCCCCACTGTGGACAAGGCCCTGACGCGCTTGTCCAAGAAAGTGGCGCTACCGTCTCCTGACACAGCTGCCCTTAAGGACCCTGCAGATCGCAGGCAAGAAACTACCTTAAAGTGTATTTATTCTCATACGGGTGCTGTGCTAAGACCGACAATTGTGTCGGCATGGGTGTGTAGCGCAATTGCAGCTTGGACAGATGAGCAGAAAGATCAATTTGATAATATGGATAAGGATACTATATTCCTAACTCTAGCCCATATTAAAGACGCAGTCTTATTTATGAGGGATGCTCAAAGGGACATTGGATTGCTAGCTTCTAGGGCCAATGCCATGTCTGTCTCAGCGAGAAGATCCTTATGGACTCGCCAATAGACGGGTGATGCGGATTCCAAAAAACATATGGAAGTACTACCCTATAAGGGTGATGTATTGTTTGGGGATGGGCTGACGGACCTGGTTTCCACAGCTACAGCAGCTAAATCAAATTTTTTACCATATATTCCCCAACAGCAAAAGAAAGTAACACCCTATCAGATGCAGTCCTTTCGGTCGCACAAGTCCAAAAGAGGTCAGGGATCCTCTTTCCTCGCCAGAGGTAAGGGCAGAGGCAAGAGAGCACCTGGTTCGGCAGGTGCCCAGGAACAAAAGTCCTCCCCGGCTGCTCCAAAACCCACAGCATGACGCTGGGGCTCCCCTGAGGGAGTCCGCACCGGTGGGGGCACGTCTTCGACTTTTCAATCAGGCCTGGGTCAGTTCGGACCTGAATCCCCGGGTGTTGGAAATAGTTTCCCAGGGTTACAAATTGGAATTCGAGGAGGTGCCCCCGCGCCGATTTTTCAAATCGGCCCTACCAGCTTCCACATCGGAAAGGGATATAGTGTTAGCTGCAATTCAAACGCTGTGTATACAGCAAGTGATAATCAAGGTTCCCCTGCACCAGCAGGGAAGAGGTTACTACTCAACCCTATTTGTGGTCCCGAAACCGGACGGTTCGGTCAGACCTATTTTAAATCTGAAATCCCTAAACCTGTACATAAAAAGATTCAAATTCAAAATGGAATCTCTCAGAGCGATAATAGCCAACATGGAGGAGGGGGAGTTTATGGTGTCTCTGGACATAAAGGATGCATACCTTCATGTCCCTATATATGCCCCCCATCAGGAATACCTGAGATTCGCTGTACAGGATTGTCATTACCAATTTCAGACGTGGCCGTTTGGACTCTCCACGGCCCCGAGGATTTTCACCAAGATAATGGCGGAAATGATGGTGGTCCTGCGCAAGCATGGAGTCACAATTATCCCATACTTGGACGATCTCCTGATAAAAGCGAGATCAAGAGAGAAATTGCTGAGCAGTGTGGCGCTCTCTCTGAGAGTGCTCCAGCAACACGGTTGGATTCTAAATCTACCGAAGTCACAGTTGATTCCGACAACTCGACTACCGTTCCTAGGCATGATACTGGGTACGGAACAAATTAAGGTCTTCCTCCCAATAGAGAAATCCCAAGACATCCAGAACATGGTCAGAGACCTGCTAAAACCGAAAAGGGTGTCAGTTCACCAATGCACTCGAGTTCTGGGGAAAATGGTGGCGGCCTACGAGGCCATTCCCTTCGGAAGGTTCCATGCAAGGACTTTTCAATGGGACCTTCTGGACAAGTGGTCCGGGTCCCATCTGCACTTACATCGGAAAATAACTCTGTCCCCAGGGACCAGAGTGTCCCTCCTGTGGTGGTTGCAAAGTGCTCACCTCCTGGAGGGTCGCAGGTTCGGAATTCAGGATTGGATCCTGGTTACCACGGACGCGAGCCTCTGAGGTTGGGGAGCGGTCACACAGGGAAAAAAATTTCAGGGTCTTTGGTCAGACCAGGAGTCTTGTCTACACATCAATGTGTTGGAACTCAGGGCCATTTACAACGGCCTTCGACAAGCGGAGAGTTTTCTTCGAAACCTACCGGTTCTGATTCAATCAGACAATGTCACAGCAGTGGCTCATGTGAACCGCCAAGGCGGGACAAGAAGCAGAGTCGCGATGGCGGAAGCCACAAGGATCCTTCGCTGGGCGGAAAATCATGTAAGCGCTCTGTCGGCTGTCTTCATTCCGGGAGTGGACAACTGGGAAGCAGACTTCCTCAGCAGACACGATCTCCATCCAGGAGAGTGGGGACTTCATCAAGAAGTCTTTGCAGACGTAACACGTCTTTGGGGAACTCCTCAAATAGACATGATGGCGTCACGCCTCAACAAAAAACTTCGGAGGTATTGCGCCAGGTCTCGGGACCCTCAGGCAGTAGCAGTAGACGATCTGGTAACACCGTGGGTGTTCAAATCGGTCTACGTGTTTCCTCTACTTCCTCTCATCACAAAAGTGTTGAGGATCATAAGACGAAGAAGAGTACAGACGATACTCGTTGTCCCAGACTGGCCTCGAAGGGCCTGGTACTCGGATCTACAAGAGATGCTCACAGGAGATCCCTGGCCTCTTCCTCTGAGGGAAGACCTGTTGCAGCAGGGGCCCTGTGTATTTCAAGACTTACCGCGGTTACGTTTGACGGCATGGCAGTTGAACGCCGAATCCTAGCAAAAAAGGGGATTCCGGAAGAGGTCATCCCTACTTTAATAAAGGCTAGGAAGGAGGTGACGATAAAACATTATCACCGTGTCAAAGTCAGAAAAATATCTCTATACACACTGCCATATTTGCACCTCATACACGTCCGCGCTGCGCATGCGTACGCTCTCCCGTGCGTGCGCATACTCACAGTCGCGGGCACCCGCAGGCGCACGGTATGCGTATTTACGGTAGAGTTTATGTGATCGTAGCGTGCGACTCAATCGTTACATATTTTAACTATATAATGTATTTTGTAGATCATGGTCCCTTTGATAGATTCTGAAAGTTTGGTTAATGTAGAATGTTCATGAACAGAGAAATCCCCCTTTGTTTGATACGAAGGGTCAGACAGGAGTAATACAGTGGTGTTTAGTATCCATCGGAAGAGTTTTTAATTAGCAATATTCCGGTGTTGGTTTGGAGCGGATTAATCGCTCGTGCGAATAGTTATGGACATAAGAAGTTTATGTCCATTTACTATTATTTACTCTTACTTAGCCATGCGGCGGGAAACCCAGTTTCCCTCCCACCTGAGCTGTTGGAAATAGTCACAGCCCACCTGTATGAATCAACCTATGACCTTTTGTTATAATGCGAGGAGGAATTCCTGTGTCCAATGAACAATGGGATTGTAGGGACCATTGAATTGTATTGTGTGTGGGGCATAAATAGACAAGCCGATCACATCCAGCTCTCACTCTTCAACGGTTCTCATTGCTGAAAATCGGGAGCTGGATGTCCAGAGGCGCATGCGATCGTTTCCTTTGTGCGTAAGTTTTCTCCGCAATCATATTGTCTTTCCTTGTTGTTTATGGGCCATATCTTTCTCTCTCTCTCTCTTCTCCTCTTTCCCTCTTATTTTCCCTTAAAACGTAATTGTATTGTATTGTATTTCCTGTGTAGTTATCTGGTTAGTTAGTCTATGTTATATTGTAGTGTATGACTTGTATTGTGTTAATTCTTTTGCAAGTAATATCCATAATATATATATAAGGCGTTAGACCCTAAGCCCAGGTATCCGTGTATTTTCTATATAGTGTTAAGTAATCTCAGAGCGTCGGTGACGCTCAAACAGCTTCTAAGTTAATCAGGTTACACAAGGTTGCATCTACACACTATCACTACACTAAGGTTTTACTGCATAATATACTGTTTATGGTTTAGATATAAAGGTTTAACATTGTGAGCGTCTGCGCCGCTCGTGATCTCCTTGTGGTCTCGAGCGTCCGCTACGCTGATAGCGTAGCATTACGGTAGTCGCTCACCTATAAGTGTGCCCGATACCAACAGCGTATTTTTGTGAGCGTCTGTATCGCTCGAGCAGCCCGCTCCCGATACAGCGTCCGTTACGCTATAGTGAACCATTACGTTAGTCAGCAGCCAATAGCGTGCCTGCCTGTGATCTTTTGGCCGTGAGCGAACGTGACGCTTGAGCGTCTCGACCACGGCTAAGCGATTGTTACGCAACAAGCGTACCCTTACGGTACTTCATACGTAAATAGCGTACAGTGTTCTTAGACCTCACAAAGGGTTTTATATAAGATAAATATTTAGCTTTATCAATTGGCGGCTCGCCCGTCCTTCACATATCTGCACTAGGTAAATTCAGCAGACATTATCCATCAGCAAAGGGCGGGAGGTTATATTCCTCGTAGTGCTGACGGGATAAGCGTCTGTTTCACTTAGTAAAGGGTGCTGAAGGAATCCGGGAACCGGAGGTAAGAACAACACGCTAGTGTCTTTTAAAACTGTTTATTTTTCTGTCTTGCGTACACACGCACGCACATATATATATCTGCATTTCTTTTTCATTTGTGTATTTTCGTATATCACTCTCCTGGTTGCCAGTTTTATAGTTGATAAAAGTGCTAAGAGAGATTTGCCGCTATTTCAATAGTTTGAGTAAAGGTAATATAGTTAAAGTATAGACAAACACACAGCTTTGCCTGAGAGACGAGGAGGTCAGTGTGGTGCGCGGTAGATGATCGAGGATCATCTACATTGATAAACGTATAAGTTGTGTTACAGTGGATCTTTGCTTTGCGTACACGTGTCTCTAACAAAGGACTGAGACTTGCGTACGCAACCCAGAGGCCGACGCACGCAGCGTATATTACGCAACGGAGCGTCCGTGTACGCCCATGTAACTCAAATCACAAGTGTTATTTTTAAAAGGAGATAAATAGCGCAACGCGGTAAATAACGCAAGGCGATAAATAGCACAAATTGATTTCAGTTTTCCAAAACTTAGTTTAAATACCTTACTTTACTGTAACGCCTCTGGGGAGAGCTATCAGACTACGGGAAATGATTTTTCTGATCAGAAAACTATAAGAATGATAGTGGGTTGAAAACGGTATGAGTGTATTGAATCCCGCTTTGTGGACTTTGTGATCTGTGTGATCTTTGGTGGAACGTGATGAGCACGGTCTGAAGTGAAAACGTGCAACAGAGTGTGATAAAGTTTTCGTTGTATTACGCTCTGGCTGTTTTGGAGCACAGTAGGGAGACTCCAATGATCCTACCATTTATGGGCAACAAGTGTCTATAAGTGGTACGATTGGACCGCACGGTTGTATGTGTGACCAATAACGCAACGTGATATGAGGTCGTATATCCATGCGTAAATCTTGCCCTCATACGTGTTGTAGGGAGCACATGCAAGCGTGATTTGTGTAAAGAAAAAGGAAGGGAATTTTCTCAGGAAAATCTCTAGAGATAGGGCCTGCAACGGCTACACGTGTCTGCTAGAAGGCGGACCGGAGATACTCGGAGCAGAAGAAGTTCAGTGGAAGAGCTTTAAGGATTTCCAACGTAAATTTCTGTGTTTGGTGCATTTTAGGAAGTTTTTCTGTGTAAGGTCCACAATGGCAGCCAAGTGCACAACACAGAGACGTTCAGCAGTCAGGATTCAGACTCCAGAGGCTTGCAGACCCCGAGGGTCTGCTCGGTTAGTAATGTGGGGGAAATATGGTCCCCACACTGAGACCTTTTGTGATGAATGGACACGAATGACTGCGGGGGATAAGGCACCATTTCCCGGGATAGGTAGTTTTGACACAGAGGTGTTGCATAATTTAAGGCGGAGGATCTGTCTCATAAAATACTGGAAACAACGAGTTAAACATGATGATTGTTTGCAGATATGGCTACAGGAAAGTGACATGCAAAGAAATGTAACTTACATACCTAACTTTCATCTTGAGAGGAGAGACATGGCAATGGAGAGGATTATGGTTGCGGAGAAAGGCACAATGGGGTGTGATAAAAGTGTACTTAGTAACTATATTAAGACTGAATGTAACAAACGTAATAAGGTTTATAAAAATGAAAGTGTTAAATGTACAACTATTAACCCATGCAAGTCGCACCCCATGTTAAACTTTCCTCAGGAATACAAACAAGAAAGTGAGCCCAGAACGATGTCGGCACCTCTTCCAGAAGCCATCACACAAGACATCCAGGTGGACGCGACCAAATCGGTAAAGACTGTAATCAAACCCCCTAACGGAGGGTCAGGTGAGGTCGTGTCCACAGGTACGTATGGTATTATACATCACGCACAAACAAATGTACCTCATATCGTAGAACCAATTCAGAATGACGTTACTGGACTTAATCCTGTCAGGGTAATTGCAGTACCGAATGGGAAAACTGACTCTTCAGGAGTCACTCCCGTCAGGAACATCGCCATGTACTGCCCCTTTTCCCGAACAGAATTAAGAACAATTCTGTCTGAATTTCCTGATCCCAGGAAAGACTTAGTTGCTTGTCAAAAATACATTAGAGTGCTAGAACATACTGCAGAGCCAAATAACAAAGATTGGAGGACAGTTTTGAGGACATGTTTACCCCCCAATGTTGATTCATTGAAATTTATCGCTGATTGTAAGCTAGATGAGGAAGTGCCACTAACAGACGAGTATAACCAAGATAATGTAAAAAGAATTAATCTACAGTTGAAAGAATATTTTCCTACAGTAGTAAAGTGGAATAAAATCTTTACAATAAAACAAAAAGAAGGTGAATCCGCATCAGAGTATTTTCACCGGGCTCTGCAGGATATGGCTAGGTACACGGGTATAGATGACATTGACACTAATGTACACCACAGAGAGGTAGCTGTGTCTGTATTAATGAACAACTTAAAAGACACACTAAAAATTAGGGTACAAACCTCAATACCTCATTGGAGAGGTATCTCGGTCGCTGCATTAAGAGAGTCCGCTATCGAGCATGACCGAAATATCCAAAGAACCAGGGAAGCGCAGGGAGAGCGGTTAATGGCACTGAACATCCAAGCACTAGAGGAGGCATCAAGTCGACCGGAACCCCAGGCCCCTAGCACATGGAGAAAGCCAAGGATTTGTTATCATTGTAGAAGAGAAGGGCATTATGCCAGCAACTGTAATAACCCACATAAAGTTAGACCCCCTAGACCAAGAAATGAGCAAAATTATAACACACCAAATTATAATCAGGGATCATATAGAAAATTTTTTGGCCCACACCCATAATGTGCAGTCAGGAAAGGTGATCATTAGGACTGATGGTAAGCCTGAGGTTATAGTTAATAAATTGGGAGGTCATTCCCTGAAGACACAGGAATGACCGGGTGAAACGTTGTAAATGTATCTGTGAAATGTTTCTTTTTCTCTCTCCCCATCTCTGACGATTATTGGTAGGATTCAAACATTGCATATATACTTGGTCTTTGCAGAAGTCTACCAAACCCCAGCATGACCTATCCGCACCAATGTATTCTGGCCAGATACAGACAATGGAATATGGAAGTGCTGGGGGGAGGGACTGCGCAAGGAAACCATTGGACATGTAGATATGACAGCCTGATGATCTGACAATGTTTTAGAAAATGTTTATGTTTGAAAAATGTTTCTTTTTTTTCCTGTTGTTTATTGATGTGTTATGTTATATATACATATATGAATTGTTCTCTCTCTCTCTTTTGTTTTTTTTACTCTTCTCACTCATGTTTTATGTTTTAAAGATGGTATGTCACACCTCAGTTAGACAAATGGTAATGCAAGATTTTTTTTTTTTTTTGCTCCTTACAGAAAGATCGCTGGTTTGGAGGGAATATTGCATCACCGGAATGTTCGTTTGGAAGACTGAGAGACAGCACCTTTGAGATGACAGCAGAACAAGAAGAACAACAAGACTAGAGAACTTAATTATCGTGACAAGTTTCTCTCCCCCTCAAACTGTTTTTCTGTACCCCCATTACAAATTTCTTCTTTTCTCCTCCTGTAAGATGGACTTGCCCAAAGAGACTGTGATATGGATTTTCCTGTTGACCATGATGTTGACCCGAGCAGTCTGTTCCGGCGAGAGTACCAGTGAGGTCGAGAAAGGATCCAGAAAGGTTCCGATGACTGAGACGGAGGTGTAAATTTCCAATAGCAATACAACCACCAAGCAAAAGGCGAGTACCGGAAACGATCTAGCAGCCATGTTATTTGTAAACATTGTTAGCTGAAAAGAAAACTGTATCTGTAGGCTCTGTGACAATGTGGTTGAGGATGGGTGCATTAAGAAATGCCAATCCAGTTTTAATATCCATATGGACCGGCATCCATTGAGTGACTATCACTCCTTAGTGGGTAGTGTGTTAAATAAAACAGATTGTTGGGTATGCTCTCAAGTACCTCAAGGTCATAGCAAATCAGGGCTAGTACCATTTCCTTTAACGTTAGGGGAGGTACTTGAGTTAAGCGGTGGGAGACCGGTGGACAGGAGGTTTAATATCTCCAGCCCTCCTAGTTTGAAGCTCCACCAATACCATGTGGATAGGTCCCTATTATGTTTTAACATCTCCAATTCCCGAAAGCCGGGAAATTGGGAAGTGTCATGGAGTAACCAAACCATGACCTTTTCGCATAGAACAGATAGAATGCCTACAGATACAGAGCTTATACGCCACATAGCCAGTAGAGGAAAATCTTTCCGGTATAGGTATACCTTAGGAAATAGGATTACGAGAGTTGGAGAGGTATCACCAGGATACTGTGCACATATCGTACAACCTGATACGTGTACTAAGCAGATGGAAGAATTAGGGTTAGGAGATTTCACATGGAAGGTGTGTAATATGGTAATGTCCTACTCCGTCCCATATGTTCTCCCCGATGATGCATATTTCATATGCGGGAGGAAGGCGTATAAAGTGGCTTGCCCCAAACTCTGAAGGATTGTGTTATATTGGAAAAGTACTACCTGAGGTAATGAGTCTAAGGAGTGAGGAAATTGTAATTCCAATAGATTTGATTTATGACCCAAATGTAGAAACAATGATGTGATGAAAATGCGATTTCTACGGTCCGTTTCTTTCACCTGTTTTTCCGTTTCCTCCAAGGTAAAAAGACCCACTTGGACGAGGAATTTGATGAGCCGATATACAGACAACAGATGGATTAAAGAAGAAGTTTTGACAACCCGATACACAGATTTTTGATGAACTTTGCCATAGATCCCCAGTTTCCCTAGAAATTTTAAAATTACGCTAGCCCAACACTTTTGTAAATCTATGGACATTGACAAAGCTTTTGCTCGCACCTTATGGGCAAAAGCACAAAGAAGACTGCATTCAACAGACACCGAACAAGACTTCAACCGACAAATGTTCATTTACCTGACATAGAATACCACTGCATTTACCGTAATTATGTCTTTTCTTCATCTCTACAACCTTCAGGTAATTACACACATAGTATAGGGAATACAGGCACAGATATCAGCAATCACATATTCCCCCATTCATGTATCATCAACTAAAATGTGCTCCCCCATTTTGTTACAACCAAAAGCCGAAAAGAGCTCGGTAAAGTTTGACAGCCCATCCACAGACCCGTACCACGGGATAAGAAGGAATTCAAATGTATACTTCGCAATGCCTCGAAGCTTGATGTACAACACGTACGGCACGATGATACATGACCCCCCCAAACATGGATTCATACACACATGCTTCTACTATCTCACTAGGTCATACCCTCTTCACACCTTCTCCACTCTCCTCCCTTACCCAACCACGGAAATGTATTAACCCCTGACATATATTTTTCTCTTTTTGAAATGTTTTAGAAGGTGGCAGTTATTGTTGACTGCCAAAGGGTGGACTGTCAAAGTCAGAAAAATATCTCTATACACACTGCCATATTTGCACCTCATACACGTCCGCGCTGCGCATGCGTACGCTCTCCCGTGCGTGCGCATACTCACAGTCGCGGGCACCCGCAGGCGCACGGTATGCGTATTTACGGTAGAGTTTATGTGATCGTAGCGTGCGACTCAATCGTTACATATTTTAACTATATAATGTATTTTGTAGATCATGGTCCCTTTGATAGATTCTGAAAGTTTGGTTAATGTAGAATGTTCATGAACAGAGAAATCCCCCTTTGTTTGATACGAAGGGTCAGACAGGAGTAATACAGTGGTGTTTAGTATCCATCGGAAGAGTTTTTAATTAGCAATATTCCGGTGTTGGTTTGGAGCGGATTAATCGCTCGTGCGAATAGTTATGGACATAAGAAGTTTATGTCCATTTACTATTATTTACTCTTACTTAGCCATGCGGCGGGAAACCCAGTTTCCCTCCCACCTGAGCTGTTGGAAATAGTCACAGCCCACCTGTATGAATCAACCTATGACCTTTTGTTATAATGCGAGGAGGAATTCCTGTGTCCAATGAACAATGGGATTGTAGGGACCATTGAATTGTATTGTGTGTGGGGCATAAATAGACAAGCCGATCACATCCAGCTCTCACTCTTCAACGGTTCTCATTGCTGAAAATCGGGAGCTGGATGTCCAGAGGCGCATGCGATCGTTTCCTTTGTGCGTAATTTTTCTCCGCAATCATATTGTCTTTCCTTGTTGTTTATGGGCCATATCTTTCTCTCTCTCTCTCTTCTCCTCTTTCCCTCTTATTTTCCCTTAAAACGTAATTGTATTGTATTGTATTTCCTGTGTAGTTATCTGGTTAGTTAGTCTATGTTATATTGTAGTGTATGACTTGTATTGTGTTAATTCTTTTGCAAGTAATATCCATAATATATATATAAGGCGTTAGACCCTAAGCCCAGGTATCCGTGTATTTTCTATATAGTGTTAAGTAATCTCAGAGCGTCGGTGACGCTCAAACAGCTTCTAAGTTAATCAGGTTACACAAGGTTGCATCTACACACTATCACTACACTAAGGTTTTACTGCATAATATACTGTTTATGGTTTAGATATAAAGGTTTAACATTGTGAGCGTCTGCGCCGCTCGTGATCTCCTTGTGGTCTCGAGCGTCCGCTACGCTGATAGCGTAG
This sequence comes from Pseudophryne corroboree, assembly GCF_028390025.1. Taxonomy (NCBI): domain Eukaryota; kingdom Metazoa; phylum Chordata; class Amphibia; order Anura; family Myobatrachidae; genus Pseudophryne; species Pseudophryne corroboree. Next base: position 86,064,742 of record NC_086448.1, read on the forward strand.
CATTACGGTAGTCGCTCACCTATAAGTGTGCCCGATACCAACAGCGTATTCTCGTGAGCGTCTGTATCGCTCGAGCAGCCCGCTCCCGATACAGCGTCCGTTACGCTATAGTGAACCATTACGTTAGTCAGCAGCCAATAGCGTGCCTGCCTGTGATCTCTTGGCCGTGAGCGAACGTGACGCTTGAGCGTCTCGACCACGGCTAAGCGATTGTTACGCAACAAGCGTACCCTTACGGTACTTCATACGTAAATAGCGTACAGTGTTCTTAGACCTCACAAAGGGTTTTATATAAGATAAATATTTAGCTTTATCAACCGTATCTGGCGAAAGTATGTGTCTTGGTGTGAGACCAAGAATGCACCTACGGAAGATTTTCATCTGGGTCGTCTTCTCCACTTTCTACAGACAGGAGTGGATATGGGCCTGAAATTAGGCTCTATTAAGGTACAGATTTTGGCCCTCTCGATTTTCTTTCAGAAGGAATTGGCTTCTCTTCCAGAAGTCCAGACGTTTGTAAAGGGAGTGCTGCACATCCAGCCTCCTTTTGTGCCTCCAGTGGCACCATGGGACCTGAACGTGGTGTTGCAGTTCCTAAAATCACACTGGTTTGAACCGCTTAACAAGGTTGAGTTGAAATTTCTTACCTGGAAGGTGGTCATGTTGTTGGCCTTAGCATCAGCAAGGCGAGTGTCAGAATTGGCGGCTTTGTCACACAAGAGCCCCTACTTGATTTTTCATGTGGATCGAGCTGAATTGAGGACACGTCCGCAATTTTTGCCTAAAGTGGTTTCTTCGTTCCATATGAATCAACCTATTGTGGTGCCTGTGGCTACAAGTGACCTGGAGGATTCCAGATCCCTGGACATAGTCAGGGCCTTAAAAATTTATGTAGCCAGGACGGCTAGAATTAGGAAAACAGAGGCTCTGTTTGTCCTGTATGCGGCCAATAAGATTGGTGTTCCTGCTTGGAAGCAGACTATTGCTCGCTGGATCTGTAATACGATTCAGCAGGCTCACTCTACGGCTGGATTGCAGGTACCAAATTCGGTTAAGGCCCATTCCACTAGGAAGGTGGGCTCTTCTTGGGCGGCTGCCCGAGGCGTCTCGGCTTTACAACTTTGCCGAGCGGCGACTTGGTCGGGGTCAAACACTTTTGCTAAATTCTACAAGTTTGATACCCTGGCTGATGAGGACCTAGCGTTTGCTCAGTCGGTGCTGCTCAGTCAGTACGCACTCTCCCGCCCGATTGGATGCTTTGGTATAAACCCCATGGTCCTTACGGAGTCCCCAGCATCCTCTGGGACGTAAGAGAAAATAAGATTTTAAACCTACCGGTAAATCTATTTCTCCTAGTCCGTAGAGGATGCTGGGCGCCCGTCCCAGTGCGGAAACTCTGCAAGACTTGTATATAGTTGTTGCTTACATAAGGGTTATGTTACAGTTGGAATAGGTCTTGGACCGTTACTGTTGTTTGTTCATACTGTTAACTGGTTATGTATGATCCAGGTTACATGGTATGATTGGTGTGGGCTGGTATGAATCTTGCCCTTGGATTGCTAAATCCTGCCTTGTATTGTCCATCTCCTCTGGGCACAGTTCTCTAACTGAGGTCTGGAGGAGGGGCATGGAGGGAGGAGCCAGTGCACACCCATAGTCAATGTTCTTTTTAGGTGCCCTATCTCCTGCGGAGCCCGTCTATACCCCATGGTCCTTACGGAGTCCCCAGCATCCTCTACGGACTAGGAGAAATAGATTTACCGGTAGGTTTAAAATCTTATTTATACAGTTACCAGCGGGTAACTGTATAAAGGGCTAGCGGGTAACTTTATACAATTACTAGCGGGTAACTGTCGGCGGACCCCTGGGACCCACAGCGTCCTAAGCAGCAACTTTGGTAGCCTTGTGGTAAATCCGCTACTGGTGTGACTGTATCCCCATATGAAATCCCAGCTTTCAGATGGCAAATGCTCCCACCAAAAAATTATATATCAATGGGAGGTGATTTAATAGAATTTTTTTTTTCCTTTAAACATTGCAGTCAGTGCTTAAAGTGGTCCTAGAGAGGTGGTGGAACTCACCCCCCTCCTGACGGCGCCCAAGTAATAAAGGTATTGCGCGCGCCACAAAAAAAAGGGAGTGGTCTCCAAAAGAATGGGGCGTGGTCACACAATAGTAATAATGCCCACAGTAGTAGCACCCCGTAATACACATAATGCCCACCACAGTAGCGCTTCTTATACAATGCCCACAGTAGTAGTGCTCATTATGCACTGTCCACTGTACTCATAGTGCCCACAGTGGTAGTGCCCCTTATATAGACCACATAGTAGTGGTGCCCCTTATGCAATGCCCGCAATAGTAGTGCCCCTTATGTCCCCAGGAGTGATGCCCCTTATGAAGTGCCCCCTTTACAATGCCCTCGTTAGTAGGGCCCCCAGTAGTAATGCCCTTAATGGTAATGCCCCTGTGTAGTATTGCCCCCAGTAGTAATGTTGCCTGTAGTAATGCCCCCAGTCGTTTAGCGCCCTAGTAGTTATGCCCCCAGTGGTAATGCCCCTGCAGTTATGACCCCAGTAGTTTACCCCCCCTCCCCATTAGTTTAGCCTCCCAGTGGTAATGCCCGCAGTAATTTGCCTGCTTGTAGTTTAGCCGCCAGTAGTAATGCCCCCCTGTATTTTGCCCCATTGTAGTTTAGCTGCTGTAGTTATGCCTCCAGTAGTTTAGCCCCTGTAGTTATGCCCCCCTTGTAGTTTAGCCCCCAGTAGTAATGCCCCCAGTAGTTTAGCCCCCAAGTAGTAATGCCCATGTAGTTACGCCGCCAGTAGTAATGCCCTCCTGTAGTTTACCCCCAGTAGTTAGCCCCTTTGTAGTTTGCCTCCAGTAGCTTGCCCCCTTGTAGCTTACCCCCAGTAGTTTGCCCCCTTGTAGTTGGCCCCCAGTAATAATGTCCCCCAGTAGTTTGCCCCCAGTAGATGCTCCCCAGTAATAATGTCCCCCAGTAGTTTGCCCTCAGTAGTAATGCCCCCCAGGAGTTTGCCCCCAATAGATGACCCCCAGTAGTAATGCCCCCAGTAGATGCCCCCCCAGTAATAATGCCCCCAGTAGTTTGCCCCCAGTAGTAATGCCCCCCCAGCAGTAATGTCCCTTGTTGATGCCCCCCTAGTAATAATGTCCCCCCGTAGTTTGCCCCCAGTAGATGCCCCAGCTGCACTAAGGGAGAAAAAACACACCATACTCACCGAGCCCCGTTCCCGCTTCCAGACCGCTGCAGTCCTCCTCTCTTGGCGTCCACTCCTCAGCACTATGAGAGAGACGTCATGACTGACGTCTCTCCAATAGTGCACTCCGCACAGTGACAGCGCCGGAAGCCGGAGCTCAGTACTGAGCTCCTGCCTCCGGATTTTGATGAAGAGAGATGGGCGCCCGCTGGTAACACAATCTCAGTGGGCGCCCGTCATCTCCCTGTGCGGCGCCGGGGACACATAGGGTTAGGTGAGTCGAAGGAGGCGGAACTGCCTGCTGTCTCCAAATGGAACTGACGGAACGCAGTTCTGCCCCGTTACGGCTCACTTTAACCCCTGATTGCAGTACATGTGGGACTAGTTACTAAGTAACCTGACATTTATATGTGGTTTTCTGACAACAAGCGTTTTATTATAGGCTACAGTCAGTTTGGTAATGTTTGCTTTGCTGTTTCATTTACAAGATGGGTTTATATATTATTTCCCTTTGGTAAAGAAGTGAAAAGAAAACTGAAGTCACAGACAAACCAAAAGTTACCTGGATAGCAGGAAATCTGTATAATACCCATTTATTACAGAGGGGAGACCCTGAAGATACTCATGCAGGAGAAAGTCTTTGATAGATTACATAGAAATGACAAATAGGAGATGGTAATAAACTTGTTATAGTATCTGATCTTACTTCTTACCCGGGCTAGATTTACCACAAGGTGGCATAGGCGCCCATCTAGGTACATGGAGACCTCCATGTGTCCTCCCTCCCAATCACCAATGTGTATGTCTCTATGTCCGCCCCAGTCAGCAGTGTGTATGTTTCCATGTCCACCTCACCACACCAACAGTATGATTGTCTTCATGTGCTCCTCACTTCCAGTAACCAATGTTTATGTCTCTATGTCCACCCCAGCTGGCAGTATGTATATCTCCATGTCCTCCTCACCACACCAATAGTATGGTTGTCTCCATGTGCTCCTCACTTCCAGTAACCAATGTTTATGTCTCTATGTCCACCCCAGCTGGCAGTGTGTATGTCTCCATGTCCACCTCACCACACCAACAGTATGGTTGTCTTCATGTCCACCTCACCACACCAATAGTATGGTTGTCTTCATGTGCTCCTCACTTACAGTCACCAATGTGTATGTCTCTATGTCCACCCCAGCTGGCAGTGTGTATATCTCCATGTCCACCTCACCACACCAACAGTATGGTTGTCTTCATGTCCACCTCACCACACCAATAGTATGGTTGTCTTCATGTACTCCTCACTTACAGTCACCAATGTGTATGTCTCTATGTCCACCCCAGCTGGCAGTATGTATGTCTCCATGTCCACCTCACTACACCAACAGTATGCTCCTCACTTGTCTAGGGCACCATGAAGTGTAAATCCGCCTCCGGGTGCAGGAGGGTGTAGGGGGTTAGGTAGTGGCTGCCTTGTCAGTCTGGAGGCATCAGGACTGGCTCAAACATGAAGAGAGCAAGGGGGACAGTGACGTAATGGGGAGCGACCAATAATGTTGTGCCTAGGGACAGCCTCACCCCTAAATTCACACCTGATCCTCACAAATAATTAATGCTACCTGTAAATCTATTGTGTTAGTCTGTGAACATATCAGAATGATTTGTTCTCAGATGATCTGTCAGCCCATCACACTGCACGATGTAGTGGCACGATGTACCATGCCATGCTGCATGTAGCACCATGGCATTGTTAATGGATCTCCTGATTGACCGTACAGCACGGCCAACCAAAAGATATTGTTAACGACACGCGGGAGCACGCAATCGCGGGTACACACTACACAATCCAGATGATATGTCATTCAGATATGCCCGGAATCTACATATCATACCAATGTCGTCCTGGTGTGTACCCAGCCGTAGTTAATTAGCACACCTGCTCCAGCTAGACAATCTGGAAAACATGCACTGTTAGAGTTTCATAAGATATAACAATAACAATGCGACAGTCGTTCCAATGTCACTAACTTCCACAATACAGGGCCTGATCGAGATGTGGTTGCTTTTTCAATATTTATGCAGTTGAGCGATTACCGTTGGACTGCGTATGCATCTTAGCCGCAGTGTGCATGCGCAGAGATTGAATTGCGATCAAATGCGACTACGCTTGCAGTGAGGAATTGTTAGCAAGCGATTGACAGTCTTTGGCAGTTTTGTGGGAGGTATCAGAGAGTTGTGGCAAAAATGTGGGCATGTCGTGATCATTCCTGGTATGTGTATCTGCCTACATCTGCAATCATTCAGACATGCGGGGGGACGCCCAGCACAGGGCTAGTCCACCCCACATGTCAGTGCTGGCCCCCTCTCCCCCCCCCCCCCCCCGCAGAAATGCAAAAGCATTGCAGCATTGCACAGCGGCGATGCTTTTGCATCTTAGGAGTTACTCCTGGCCAGCGCAGCTTCTGCGGCCGGCCGGGAGAACCTCTTCGCTAGCCCTGGGTCGCAGTGGCTGCGTGTGACGTCACGCAGCCGCCGCGGCCCATCCCCCCAACGGTCCATCCCCGCCTGCGTTGGCCGGACCGCGCCCCCTAAACGGCGGCGTCCAGCCCCCTCCCGCCCAGCGACCGCCTCTGCCTCAGAGGCGATCGCTAGGCAACGACGGCTGGCATGCGCCAACGCACTGCGGCGCCGGTGCATGAGCAGTTCCGACCCGATCGCTGTGCTGCGAAAAACTGCAGCGAGCGATCGGGTCGGAATGACCCGCCCATAAGGTAACTCAGATGGGCGATTGTTGCAGAATCTATGACCATAGCTGGGTGTTTGTATGCAGCTGCTGGGATCTGAGAGGTCGCTGTGGAAGCAGCTGCATTTCTATTAGTGGAATGAGGCTCATAGGGCGTGCAATCTATGCAAACTTCCATACCATGGCATGATATATCGTGTCAGAGGATTGTATCCAATAAATCGATTCTCATGTACAGTATGCGGTTCATGCGGGGGGGGCGAGTGCAACAAAGCCCCTTGCGGGCTCCGTGGAGAGCTTCACTCACAACAGGTTCTATTCCCACTCTATGAGTGTCGTGGACACCCACGAGTGGGAATAGTCCCTTTTAGCCGGCATGCCACTGTCGGAATGTTCAGGGGGCGGGATGGAGTTGTCGGGAAAACGGGCCAACAATTGTGTTGGTGTGTACCCGGCTTTAGATTTTGGTTCCAATTCCATTTATTATTTTTAGTGATGAGCGGGTTCGGTTTCCGAGAAACCGAACCCCCCCGAGCTTTACCTTTTTTACACAGGTCCGAGCAGACTCGGATCCTCCCGCCTTGCTCGGCTAACCCGAGCGCGCCCGAACGTCATCATCCCGCTGTCGGATTCTCGCGAGATTCGGATTCTATAAGCAGCCGCGCGTCGCCGCCATTTTCACACGTGCATTGGAGATGATAGGGAGAGGACGTGGCTGGCGTCCTCTCCGTTTAGTAGAAGTCAGAAGACAGTTGATTTGATTGCTTGTGCTTGTTTATTACTATCATTGTGGGGAGGATTGGGGAGCAGCTGTTAGGAGTAGAGATGTGCACTTGAAATTTTTCGCATTTTGTGTTTTGGTTTTGGGTTCGGTTCCGCAGCCGTGTTTTGGGTTCGACCGCGTTTTGGCAAAACCTCACCGAATTTTTTTTTGTCGGATTCGGGTGTGTTTTGGATTCGGGTGTTTTTTTCAAAAAACACTAAAAAACAGCTTAAATCATAGAATTTGGGGGTCATTTTGATCCCAAAGTATTATTAACCTCAAAAACCATAATTTCCACTCATTTTCAGTCTATTCTGAATACCTCACACCTCACAATATTATTTTTAGTCCTAAAATTTGCACCGAGGTCGCTGGATGACTAAGCTAAGCGACCCTAGTGGCCGACACAAACACCTGGCCCATCTAGGAGTGGCACTGCAGTGTCACGCAGGATGGCCCTTCCAAAAAACACTCCCCAAACAGCACATGACGCAAAGAAAAAAAGAGGCGCAATGAGGTAGCTGTGTGAGTAAGCTAAGCGACCCCAGTGGCCGACGCAAACACCTGGCCCATCTAGGAGTGGCACTGCAGTGTCACGCAGGATGGCCCTTCCAAAAAACACTCCCCAAACAGCACATGACGCAAAGAAAAAAAGAGGCGCAATGAGGTAGCTGTGTGAGTAAGCTAAGCGACCCTAGTGGCCGACACAAACACCTGGCCCATCTAGGAGTGGCACTGCAGTGTCACGCAGGATGGCCCTTCCAAAAAACACTCCCCAAACAGCACATGACGCAAAGAAAAAAAGAGGCGCAATGAGGTAGCTGTGTGAGTAAGCTAAGCGACCCTAGTGGCCGACACAAACACCTGGCCCATCTAGGAGTGGCACTGCAGTGTCACGCAGGATGGCCCTTCCAAAAAACACTCCCCAAACAGCACATGACGCAAAGAAAAAAAGAGGCGCAATGAGGTAGCTGTGTGAGTAAGATAAGCGACCCTAGTGGCTGACACAAACACCTGGCCCATCTAGGAGTGGCACTGCAGTGTCACGCAGGATGGCCCTTCCAAAAAACACTCCCCAAACAGCACATGACGCAAAGAAAAAAAGAGGCGCAATGAGGTAGCTGTGTGAGTAAGCTAAGCGACCCTAGTGGCCGACACAAACACCTGGCCCATCTAGGAGTGGCACTGCAGTGTCACGCAGGATGGCCCTTCCAAAAAACACTCCCCAAACAGCACATGACGCAAAGAAAAAAAGAGGCGCAATGAGGTAGCTGTGTGAGTAAGCTAAGCGACCCTAGTGGCCGACACAAACACCTGGCCCATCTAGGAGTGGCACTGCAGTGTCACGCAGGATGGCCCTTCCAAAAAACACTCCCCAAACAGCACATGACGCAAAGAAAAATTAAAGAAAAAAGAGGTGCAAGATGGAATTGTCCTTGGGCCCTCCCACCCACCCTTATGTTGTATAAACAGGACATGCACACTTTAACCAACCCATCATTTCAGTGACAGGGTCTGCCACACGACTGTGACTGAAATGACGGGTTGGTTTGGACCCCCACCAAAAAAGAAGCAATTAATCTCTCCTTGCACAAACTGGCTCTACAGAGGCAAGATGTCCACCTCATCATCATCCTCCGATATATCACCGTGTACATCCCCCTCCTCACAGATTATCAATTCGTCCCCACTGGAATCCACCATCTCAGCTCCCTGTGTACTTTGTGGAGGCAATTGCTGCTGGTCAATGTCTCCACGGAGGAATTGATTATAATTCATTTTAATGAACATCATCTTCTCCACATTTTCTGGAAGTAACCTCGTACGCCGATTGCTGACAAGGTGAGCGGCGGCACTAAACACTCTTTCGGAGTACACACTTGTGGGAGGGCAACTTAGGTAGAATAAAGCCAGTTTGTGCAAGGGCCTCCAAATTGCCTCTTTTTCCTGCCAGTATAAGTACGGACTGTCTGACGTGCCTACTTGGATGCGGTCACTCATATAATCCTCCACCATTCTTTCAATGGGGAGAGAATCATATGCAGTGACAGTAGACGACATGTCGGTAATCGTTGTCAGGTCCTTCAGTCCGGACCAGATGTCAGCATCAGCAGTCGCTCCAGACTGCCCTGCATCACCGCCAGCGGGTGGGCTCGGAATTCTGAGCCTTTTCCTCGCACCCCCAGTTGCGGGAGAATGTGAAGGAGGAGATGTTGACAGGTCGCGTTCCGCTTGACTTGACAATTTTCTCACCAGCAGGTCTTTGAACCCCAGCAGACTTGTGTCTGCCGGAAAGAGAGATCCAAGGTAGGTTTTAAATCTAGGATCGAGCACGGTGGCCAAAATGTAGTGATCTGATTTCAACAGATTGACCACCCGTGAATCCTTGTTAAGCGAATTAAGGGCTCCATCCACAAGTCCCACATGCCTAGCGGAATCGCTCCGTGTTAGCTCCTCCTTCAATGTCTCCAGCTTCTTCTGCAAAAGCCTGATGAGGGGAATGACCTGACTCAGGCTGGCAGTGTCTGAACTGACTTCACGTGTGGCAAGTTCAAAGGGCAGCAGAACCTTGCACAACGTTGAAATCATTCTCCACTGCGCTTGAGATAGGTGCATTCCACCTCCTATATCGTGCTGAATTGTATAGGCTTGAATGGCCTTTTGCTGCTCCTCCAACCTCTGAAGCATATATAGGGTTGAATTCCACCTCGTTACCACTTCTTGCTTCAGATGATGGCAGGGCAGGTTCAGGCGTTTTTGGTGTTGCTCCAGTCTTCTGTACGTGGTGCCTGTACGCCGAAAGTGTCCCGCAATTCTTCTGGCCACCGACAGCATCTCTTGCACGCCCCTGTCGTTTTTTAAAAAATTCTGCACCACCAAATTCAAGGTATGTGCAAAACATGGGACGTGCTGGAATTTGCCCATATTTAATGCACACACAATATTGCTGGCGTTGTCCGATGCCACAAATCCACAGGAGAGTCCAATTGGGGTAAGCCATTCCGCGATGATCTTCCTCAGTTGCCGTAAGAGGTTTTCAGCTGTGTGCGTATTCTGGAAACCGGTGATACAAAGCGTAGCCTGCCTAGGAAAGAGTTGGCGTTTGCGAGATGCTGCTACTGGTGCCGCCGCTGCTGTTCTTGCGGCGGGAGTCCATACATCTACCCAGTGGGCTGTCACAGTCATATAGTCCTGACCCTGCCCTGCTCCACTTGTCCACATGTCCGTGGTTAAGTGGACATTGGGTACAACTGCATTTTTTAGGACACTGGTGAGTCTTTTTCTGACGTCCGTGTACATTCTCGGTATCGCCTGCCTAGAGAAGTGGAACCTAGATGGTATTTGGTAACGGGGGCACACTACCTCAAGAAATTGTCTAGTTCCCTGTGAACTAACGGCGGATACCGGACGCACGTCTAACACCAACATAGTTGTCAAGGCCTCAGTTATCCGCTTTGCAACAGGATGACTGCTGTGATATTTCATCTTCCTCGCAAAGGACTGTTGGACAGTCAATTGCTTGGTGGAAGTAGTAAAAGTGGGCTTACGACTTCCCCTCTGGGATGACCATCGACTCCCAGCAGCAACAACAGCAGCGCCAGCAGCAGTAGGCGTTACACGCAAGGATGCATCGGAGGAATCCCAGGCAGGAGAGGACTCGTCAGAATTGCCAGTGACATGGCCTGCAGGACTATTGGCATTCCTGGGGAAGGAGGAAATTGACACTGAGGGAGTTGGTGGGGTGGTTTGCGTGAGCTTGGTTACAAGAGGAAGGGATTTACTGGTCAGTGGACTGCTTCCCCTGTCGCCCAAAGTTTTTGAACTTGTCACTGACTTATTATGAATGCGCTGCAGGTGACGTATAAGGGAGGATGTTCCGAGGTGGTTAACGTCCTTACCCCTACTTATTACAGCTTGACAAAGGCAACACATGGCTTGACAAATGTTGTCCGCATTTCTGTTGAAATACTTCCACACCGAAGAGCTGATTTTTTTGGTATTTTCACCAGGCATGTCAACGGCCATATTCCTCCCACGGACAACAGGTGTCTCCCCGGGTGCCTGACTTAAACAAACCACCTCACCATCAGAATCCTCCTTGTCAATTTCCTCCCCAGCGCCAGCAACACCCATATCCTCCTCATCCTGGTGTACTTCAACACTGACATCTTCAATCTGACTATCAGGAACTGGACTGCGGGTGCTCTTTCCAGCACTTGCAGGGGGCGTGCAAATGGTGGAAGGCGCATGCTCTTCACGTCCAGTGTTGGGAAGGTCAGGCATCGCAACCGACACAATTGGACTCTCCTTGTGGATTTGTGATTTCGAAGAACGCACAGTTCTTTGCGGTGCTTTTGCCAGCTTGAGTCTTTTCATTTTTCTAGCGAGAGGCTGAGTGCTTCCATCCTCATGTGAAGCTGAACCACTAGCCATGAACATAGGCCAGGGCCTCAGCCGTTCCTTGCCACTCCGTGTGGTAAATGGCATATTGGCAAGTTTACGCTTCTCCTCCGACAATTTTATTTTAGATTTTTGAGTCCTTTTTTTACTGATATTTGGTGTTTTGGATTTTACATGCTCTGTACTATGACATTGGGCATCGGCCTTGGCAGACGACGTTGCTGGCATTTCATCGTCTCGGCCATGACTAGTGGCAGCAGCTTCAGCACGAGGTGGAAGTCGATCTTGATCTTTCCCTAATTTTGGAACCTCAACATTTTTGTTCTCCATATTTTAATAGGCACAACTAAAAGGCACCTCAGGTAAACAATGGAGATGGATGGATACTAGTATACTTATGGATGGACGAGCGACTGCCGACACAGAGGTAGCTACAGCCGTGGACTACCGTACTGTGTCTGCTGCTAATATAGACTGGATGATAATGAGATAAAATTAAAATATATATATATATCACACTAGTACTGCAGCCGGACAGGTATATATTATGTAATGACGGACCTGCTGGACACTGTCTGTCAGCACTGCAGACTCCTAAAGTAAGCTACTAGTATCAAGAAGATAGAAAAAAAAAATAAACCACGGGTAGGTGGTATACAATTATGGATGGACGAGCGACTGCCGACACAGAGGTAGCTACAGCCGTGGACTACCGTACTGTGTCTGCTGCTAATATAGACTGGATGATAATGAGATAAAATTAAAATATATATATATATATATATCACACTAGTACTGCAGCCGGACAGGTATATATTATGTAATGACGGACCTGCTGGACACTGTCTGTCAGCACTGCAGACTCCTAAAGTAAGCTACTAGTATCAAGAAGATAGAAAAAATAAATAAACCACGGGTAGGTGGTATACAATTATGGATGGACGAGCGACTGCCGACACAGAGGTAGCTACAGCCGCGGACTACCGTACTGTGTCTGCTGCTAATATAGACTGGATGATAATGAGATAAAATTAAAATATATATATATATATATATCACACTAGTACTGCAGCCGGACAGGTATATATTATGTAATGACGGACCTGCTGGACACTGTCTGTCAGCACTGCAGACTCCTAAAGTAAGCTACTAGTATCAAGAAGATAGAAAAAAAAAATAAACCACGGGTAGGTGGTATACAATTATGGATGGACGAGCGACTGCCGACACAGAGGTAGCTACAGCCGTGGACTACCGTACTGTGTCTGCTGCTAATATAGACTGGATGATAATGAGATAAAATTAAAAAATATATATATATATCACACTAGTACTGCAGCCGGACAGGTATATATTATGTAATGACGGACCTGCTGGACACTGTCTGTCAGCACTGCAGACTCCTAAAGTAAGCTACTAGTATCAAGAAGATAGAAAAAAAAATAAACCACGGGTAGGTGGTATACAATTATGGATGGACGAGCGACTGCCGACACAGAGGTAGCTACAGCCGTGGACTACCGTACTGTGTCTGCTGCTAATATAGACTGGATGATAATGAGATAAAATTAAAATATATATATATATATATCACACTAGTACTGCAGCCGGACAGGTATATATTATGTAATGACGGACCTGCTGGACACTGTCTGTCAGCACTGCAGACTCCTAAAGTAAGCTACTAGTATCAAGAAGATAGAAAAAAAAAAAAACCACGGGTAGGTGGTATACAATTATGGATGGACGAGCGACTGCCGACACAGAGGTAGCTACAGCCGTGGACTACCGTACTGTGTCTGCTGCTAATATAGACTGGATGATAATGAGATAAAATTAAAATATATATATATATATCACACTAGTACTGCAGCCGGACAGGTATATATTATGTAATGACGGACCTGCTGGACACTGTCTGCAGAATGCGTTTATAAAAACACCACACGACGAGTGTTTAACTTTTTCAGGCAGACAATCACAATATACTGGTGGTCAGCAGACAATCACAATACTGGTGGTCAGTGGTCACTGGTCAGTCACACTGGCAGTGGCACTCTGGCAGCAAAAGTGTGCACTGTACTTAAAATATGTACTCCTGCTATAACTGCTCCCCAGTCTCCCCCACAATTAAGCTGTGTGAGCACTGCAGTGAGCACTCAGCAGTCAGATAATGATATACAGTATATGATGCAGCACACTGGGCTGAGCACAGATATGGTATGTGTGACTGTGTCACACTGTGTATCGTTTTTTTTCAGGCAGAGAACGGATTCATTAAACTGGTGGCACTGGTCACTGCCACTGGTCACACTATCAGCAGCAAGTAGTACTCCTCCTATATTATGCTCCCCAAAATTTGTGTCTCTCTCTCTCTAGTACTATTAGTCACTCTAAACGGAGAGGACGCCAGCCACGTCCTCTCCCTATCAATCTCAATGCACGTGTGAAAAATGGCGGCGACGCGCGGCTCCTTATATAGAATCCGAGTCTCGCGATAGAATCCGAGCCTCGCGAGAATCCGACAGCGGGATGATGACGTTCGGGCACGCTCGGGTTAACCGAGCAAGGCGGGAGGATCCGAGCCTGCTCGGCCCCGTGTAAAAAAAGCTGAAGTTCGGCGGGTTCGGATTCAGAGAAACCGAACCCGCTCATCTCTAGTTAGGAGGAGTACAGTGCAGAGTTTAGTTTTTTTTATCCGTTCTCTGCCTGAAAAAAATGCTCCATACCATATCTGTGCTCAGTGTGCTGCATGATATATCTGTGCTGAGTGCTCACACTGCTTAATTGTGGGGACTGGGGAGCAGCTATAGCAGGAGTACAGTGCAGAGTTTTGCTGACAGTGACCACCAGTATACGTTTGTCTGCCTGAAAAACACTCCATATCTGTGCTCACAGTGTGCTGCTTTATTGTGGGGACTGGGGACCACCAGTATAATTAATATTATATATAGGAGGAGTACAGTGCAGAGTGCACTGCTGTACCTACCTCTGTGTCGTCATCCATTAAGTATACTATCCATCTACATTCCTATACCTGTGGTGCATTTTAGTTTAGCAGTTTGCTGACAGTGTCCACCAGGTCCAGTATATACTGTATATAGCAGTACGGTAGGCCACTGCTGTGTACCTACCTCTGTGTCATCACTCGTCATCCATAAAGTATACTAGTATCCATCCATCTACATTGTATACCTGTGGTGCCTTTTTTTTAGACTAGTTTAGCAGTTCGCTGACAGTGTCCACCAGGTCCAGTATACTGTATATAGCAGTACGGTAGGCCACTGCTGTGTACCTACCTCTGTGTCATCACTCGTCATCCATAAAGTATACTAGTATCCATCCATCTACATTGTATACCTGTGGTGCCTTTTTTTTAGACTAGTTTAGCAGTTCGCTGACAGTGTCCACCAGGTCCAGTATACTGTATATAGCAGTACGGTAGGCCACTGCTGTGTACCTACCTTTGTGTCGTCACTCGTCATCCATAAAGTATACTAGTATCCATCCATCTACATTGTATACCTGTGGTGCCTTTTTTTTTAGACTAGTTTAGCAGTTCGCTGACAGTGTCCACCAGGTCCAGTATACTGTATATAGCAGTACGGTAGGCCACTGCTGTGTACCTACCTCTGTGTCGTCACTCGTCATCCATAAAGTATACTAGTATCCATCCATCTACATTGTATACCTGTGGTGCCTTTTTTTTAGACTAGTTTAGCAGTTCGCTGACAGTGTCCACCAGGTCCAGTATACTGTATATAGCAGTACGGTAGGCCACTGCTGTGTACCTACCTCTGTGTCGTCACTGGTCATCCATAAAGTATACTAGTATCCATCCATCTACATTGTATACCTGTGGTGCCTTTTTTTTAGACTAGTTTAGCAGTTCGCTGACAGTGTCCACCAGGTCCAGTATACTGTATATAGCAGTACGGTAGGCCACTGCTGTGTACCTACCTCTGTGTCGTCACTCGTCATCCATAAAGTATACTAGTATCCATCCATCTACATTGTATACCTGTGGTGCCTTTTTTTTAGACTAGTTTAGCAGTTCGCTGACAGTGTCCACCAGGTCCAGTATACTGTATATAGCAGTACGGTAGGCCACTTGTGTCGCTTAGCTTAGTCACACAGCCACCTTGGTGCGCCTCTTTTTTTCTTTGCATCATGTGCTGTTTGGGGAGTATTTTTTGGAAGGGCCATCCTGTCTTGATTGACACTGCAGTGCCACTCCTAGATGGGCCAGGTGTTTGTGTCGGCCACTTGTGTCGCTTAGCTTAGTCACACAGCCACCTTGGTGCGCCTCTTTTTTTCTTTGCATCATGTGCTGTTTGGGGAGTATTTTTTGGAAGGGCCATCCTGTCTTGATTGACACTGCAGTGCCACTCCTAGATGGGCCAGGTGTTTGTGTCGGCCACTTGTGTCGCTTAGCTTAGTCACACAGCTACCTTGGTGCGCCTCTTTTTTTCTTTGCATCATGTGCTGTTTGGGGAGTATTTTTTGGAAGGGCCATCCTGTCTTGATTGACACTGCAGTGCCACTCCTAGATGGGCCAGGTGTTTGTGTCGGCCACTTGTGTCGCTTAGCTTAGTCACACAGCCACCTTGGTGCGCCTCTTTTTTTCTTTGCATCATGTGCTGTTTGGGGAGTATATTTTGGAAGGGCCATCCTGTCTTGATTGACACTGCAGTGCCACTCCTAGATGGGCCAGGTGTTTGTGTCGGCCACTTGTGTCGCTTAGCTTAGTCACACAGCCACCTTGGTGCGCCTCTTTTTTTCTTTGCATCATGTGCTGTTTGGGGAGTATTTTTTGGAAGGGCCATCCTGTCTTGATTGACACTGCAGTGCCACTCCTAGATGGGCCAGGTGTTTGTGTCGGCCACTTGTGTCGCTTAGCTTAGTCACACAGCCACCTTGGTGCGCCTCTTTTTTTCTTTGCATCATGTGCTGTTTGGGGAGTATTTTTTGGAAGGGCCATCCTGCCTGACACTGCAGTGCCACTCCTAAATGGGCCAGGTGTTTGTGTCGGCCACTTGGGTCGCTTAGCTTAGTCACACAGCGACCTTGGTGAGCCTCTTTTTTTCTTTGCATCATGTGCTGTTTGGGGAGTATTTTTTGGAAGGGCCATCCTGCCTGACACTGCAGTGCCACTCCTAGATGGGCCAGGTGTTTGTGTCGGCCACTTGGGTCGCTTAGCTTAGCCATCCAGCGACCTCGGGGCAAATTTTAGGACTAAAAATAATATTGTGAGGTGTTCAGAATAGACTGAAAATGAGTGGAAATTATGGTTATTGAGGTTAATAATACTATGGGATCAAAATGACCCCCAAATTCTATGATTTAAGCTGTTTTTGAGGGTTTTTTGAAAAAAACACCCGAATCCAAAACACACCCGAATCCGACAAAAAATTTTCGGTAAGGTTTTGCCAAAACGCGTCCGAATCCAAAACACGGCCGCGGAACCGAACCCAAAACCAAAACACAAAACCCGAAAAATTTCCGGTGCACATCACTAATTATTTTGCAACACAACTACTACACCCATGCTCCATAATTAGCTTTTTTGTTGTAATGTATATACTACACCCTCCACCTCCGCTTCCTTCTAATTGCTATTGAGCCTATTTAATTACATGGATGTTCATAGGTCTCCCCTTATTATAAGATAAGAGTTTACCTCTGTGTCCAGAGAACTATAAAAGTGTCACGTGTGCAGGTCTTAGGTACAGGGAGTGGTGAACGTGTACAGCAAGTGCCACATGTTGCAGATACTATATAGTGCAATTAGATAAGGGCGTGATTAGGTAAAAGGGAATATGTGTGCAGGGTGCCCTTCCGTATCTGTCACTTCTACACAGCCAAGGCAGCAATTTTGTGGGGGGAACCAATATTTAACAGACTATCAACCAACAGCTGTGATCTAACGGAGACACTCCCTGCCTTATTATATATGAGAAACTGGCTGAATATTTACTGATCTACAGTGTAAGGCTTCCATGCATTAGTGGAGCTAATAAATAATGCCCAGATTTATCAAGCCTTGGAGAGTGATAAATTGGGGTGTAGTATGTAGGGTTGACCAGACTCAGGTCGATAGTGTCTAGGTCAACCACTATTGGTCGACAGTAAGTAGGTTGACAGGGACTCTAGGTCGACAGGGACTCTAGGTCGACATGTACTAGGTCAACATGATAGAAGGTTGACATGAGTTTTTTTCACTTTTTTTGGTGTCGTTTTCTCCGTACAGTGGGGGTCATTCCGAGTTGTTCGCTCGTTAGTTTTTTTTCGCAATGGAGCGATTAGTCGCAAACTGCGCATGCGCAATGTTCGCAGTGCGCCTGCGCCAAGTAAATTAGCACAAAAGTTTGTTATTTTACTCACGGCCTAATGAAGTTTTTTCATCGTTCTGGTGATCGTAGTGTGATTGACAGGAAGTGGGTGTATATGGGCGGAAACTGGACGTTTTCTGGGAGTGTGCGAAAAAAACGCTGGCGTTTCTGGGAAAAACGCGGGAGTGTCTGAAGAAACGGGGGAGTGTCTGGGCGAATGCTGGGTGTGTTTGTGACGTCAAACCAGGAACGAAACTGACTGAACGGATCGCAGTGTAGGAGTAAGTCTCGAGCTACTCAGAAACTGCTAAGAAATTTCTATTTGCAATTCTGCTAATCTTTCGTTCGCAATTCTGCTAAGCTAAGATACACTCCCAGAGGGCGGCGGCCTAGCGTGTGCAATGCTGCTAAAAGCAGCTAGCGAGCGAACAACTCGGAATGAGGGCCAGTGACCGGGAACCTCAATTAGTGCACCGTGTCCCCTCGCGCTTCGGGCAAGGTGCAAAGTTTCGCTCGGCATAGGTTACCGTTCCCAATTGTAGTCCACGTGGATCGTAAATTATGAACAAGTTAAAAAAATGGAGAAAAAAGTGAAAAACTCATGTTGACCTTTTGTCATGTCGACCTAGAACATGTCGACCTAGAGTCCCTGTCAACCTAGAAACCATGTCGACCTACTTACTGTCGACCTAAGTGTGGTCGACCTAGAGACCGGATATCATAAATTGCACGGTGATAACACCCAGCCAATCAGCTCTTAACTGTCATTTTTGAAACACAGCCTGTAAGTAGTAGCAGTTGGGAGCTGATTGGCTGGTACGTTATCACCGTGCAGTTTATCACTCTCCAAGGCGTAATTAATTTGGGCCTAAGTCAGTATCACAAATTTTTCAGTAAAGAGAATACGTGAGGGTGGGCTGGGGTAATCCCAGAGGGGGACCCGACCGACTCAGAGCTCCAATGCTGCTATAATGTGTTACATGTACAGGATTGTGGTAAGGCCACGTGGTAAGGCCACGAAGGCCCAGGCCTAGGGTACAGGAGCTATAGAGGCAGCTGTCTCAATTCCTCATTTTATCACTTCTTCCTGTCTGCACTTTACACCTGCCTGACACAAATTACTAATCATTTTAATTACTGGTAGAATTTATTTATATCATTGACTTTGACTATGGTACTTCATGTAAAAGTCTTGGGGTCTGTGGTGGCTTAGAGGGTCTTGGAGGGTTAAGGATTTTACACTAGTCTGTGGGGGTGGCAGGGGCGTTTCTACAGAGGAAGGGGCCTGTGTGCACCTCCGAGTGTGGCCCCTCCTCTGAACGGCGTTGTAGACTCCGGAGACCAATTGGCTACTGCGCATGCGCGGCGGCCATTTTGGCGGTGATTTCTGCCGTGAATGCTGCGCACGCCGATGGACTACGGTAAGGTAAGTATTTAAATGGGTGCAATGTGTGCGGAGTGGGCCCCCCCTGGACCCAGGGGCCCGTGTGCACCGCACACATTGCACCCATTATAGAAACGCCAATGGGGGGTGGGGATATTACAATGGGCCATGAGCTGACCCTATGCTGGACTTGGAGGGGTGGGGATATTGCACTGGTCTGGGGCGTGGTCAGACATTATGCAGTGCTGGAGGGTGTGCTGACATTATACTGGGCTTGGAAGCAGGGCCGGACTAGCCACCTGGCACTTCTGGTAACTGCCAGAAGGGCTGATGGCCTTTAGGGCCGGTGGGATATTACAGCTTCTGGGGGAGTGGAGGGTTCAATCCAATGGGATCAGTATGTAATACCGCCCAGAGCTGGCCTTAACCAATACAATGCCCTAGGCAAGATTTTGGCTGGTGCCCCCTAGCACCACTGCTAGTTCCACCTCTTACCCTGTACCCCTTTCCCAGCACCATCACCCCTCACCCATAGCAGTCCTCATTTTGGTGCTCCTACCCCCTATATTTTAAATAGGAACAGTGCGCACATTCAGCGTGCAGCCCAAAAAGGGGCGTGTTCTTGCTGGGAAGGGGCATGGCCACACAATAGTACCCCCAATTCCAATTACGCCACGCAATAGTGCAACTTTATTCACATTATATTATGCGATAGTGGGCCTAATTCAGAGTTGATCGTAGCAGCAAATATGTTAGCAGTTGGGCAAAACCATGTGCACTGCAGGGGGGCAGATATAACATGTGCAGAGAGAGTTAGATCTGGGTGGAGTGTGTTCAAACTGAAATTGAAATTAAAATTGCAGCATAGAAATAAAGCTGCCAGTATTTACCCTGCACAGAAACAAAATAACCCACCCAAATCTAACTCTCTCTGCAAATGTTATATCTGCCCCCCCCCGCAGTGCACATGGTTTTGCCCAACTGCTAACAAATTTGCTGCTGTGATCAACTCTGAATTACCCCCTGTGTCTCTTATTCAAATTACATCACACAGTAGTACCACTTTACCTTATACACGTTACTCCTCACAGTAGTGCCCCTTATTCATATTACATCACACTGAATTGCTCCTTATTCACATTACACCACACCATATTGCTCTTTGGCCCTCATTCCGAGTTGATCGCTCGGTAAAAATCTTCGCATCGCAGCGATTTTACGCTTAATGCGCATGCGCAATGTTCGCACTGCGACTGCGCCAAGTAAATTTGCTATGCAGTTAGGAATTTTACTCACGGCTTTTTCATCGTTCTGGCGATCGTAATGTGATTGACAGGAAATGGGTGTTACTTGGCGGAAACAGGCCGTTTTATGGGCGTGTGGGAAAAAACGCTACCGTTTCCGGAAAAAACGCAGGAGTGGCCGGAGAAACGGAGGAGTGTCTGGGCGAACGCTGGGTGTGTTTGTGACGTCAAACCAGGAACGACAAGCACTGAACTGATCGCAGATGCCGAGTAAGTCTGAAGCTACTCAGAAACTGCTACGAGGTGTGTAATCGCAATATTGCGAATACATCGTTCGCAATTTTAAGATGCTAAGATTCACTCCCAGTAGGCGGCGGCTTAGCATGAGCAAATCTGCTAAAATCCGCTTGCGAGCGAACAACTCGGAATGACCCCCTTTATTCACATTAGACCACACAGTAGTGCCCTTTTCTATACATTACTCCTCACAGTAGAGCACCTTATAAACATTACATCACACTGAATTGCTCCTTATACACATTATTGCTCTTTATTCACATTAGACCACACAGTAGTGCCCATGCTATACGTTATGCCACACAGTAGAGCACCTTATACACATAATGCCAAACATAAGTAATGCCTTTATACACATAATACCACACAGTAATACTCCTTACACATATGACACACATTACTAATGTCCTTATAAACATAATTCGCCTGGATTTCCGGTTCCGGCGGGCTGATGAGCGGACGCTGAGCTAAGGAGCTCCGCTGCACTGGCTGCCACAGCTTCATTTACAAGGCTTTTAAGCCTCTCAAAGTCGGCTTCTGCTGTAAGTAGTCACAGGTGCAGTGTACCGCTGTATGGAACGGTACCTGTTAGTGATTCCGGGGGGGAAAGACACGGAGCAGGAGAGAGAAGGAGCTGCGCAGAGCCAAATCAAAGATGGCGCCGAACGCTGCCTCCTCACAGACACAGCGGGATCTTGCTTCCCAGGATCAAGAGGAGGACTTCCACACTACAGACTCTGATAATTCCTCCGAAGAGGAACAGCTCACAACCCAGCAGACAAAATACCAAGGTGGGAAGATTAAACCCCCAGCGACAACGGTAACACTATCTGACAAGCTGCAGCAGCAGTCCTCAGAGAAGCAGTCAGCCCATGCTGAAATGGTGACGACCATTAAACAGGCTATTAGTCCCTTGTTTAAAGAACAAACGGCGGACATTAATTCCCAGCTAGCGCAGCTTACACGAGTATTAGGCATAGAACAACGTCTGGGGGAAACTTTTTGATGTGGCAAACCTTAAAAAATCCACATCTAGAAATACCAAAGATATATTGCAATTACACAATAAAATCCAAGATTTGGAGAATAGGTCCTGTAGAGGGAATCTCAGGATTATAGGGTTGCCGGAATCTGTAAAAGGTCAAGAACTGTTTGATTTCATAAAAAAGTCGCTCCCTGAAATGTTACAGGTGCAAGACATATGCTCCGATCTTATTATAGAGAGAGCGCACAGGTTGGGCCTGATCCGCCCACAAGTGGGCGCCAGACCCCGGGCGGTGATTTTTAAACACCTAAATTTCTCATACGTCCTAGAGGATACTGGGGACTCCAAAAGGACCATGGGGTATAGACAGCAAAGTTTGGTGTTGATTTATTATTATAAAAAGCGCTGACAGGTCTGGGGTGTTATATATATATATATAATATATACATACTCTCCTCTATGTGAACCGGCACTCTCCTCTCCTCCTGGGAACTGGCTCCGGTGCCCTCCACAAGGCATATGTATCCTTAAATATAGACTGGTCTGAGGCGGCACTCGGAGACTGAATCAATGTGTGAAAAAAGCCCATGTGTTTATTCGACGTTTCGAGGGTCGAGCCCCCGTCTTCAAGAAACACAACACACGTGTTGTGTTTCTTGAAGACGGGGGCTCGACCCTCGAAACGTCGAATAAACACGTTGGCTTTTTTCACACATTGATTCAGTCTCCGAGTGCCGCCTCAGACCAGTCTATATATATATATATATATATATACTTTCAGACCGGGATAGGCGCTGGGTGTGAGCTGGCATGCTCCCTCTGTGTTTCTCTAATAGGCCTAATTGTGGGTCTGTCCCCTATAGCCCAGTGGGGTAGTGGGTGTCGGTACGAGTGTGTCGACATGTCTGAGGCTGAAGGCTCTTCCCAGGAGGAGGCTGGAGTGGGGACAGAACAGAGTGGGGGAGTGAATCTGTCGGCACCGCCGACTGCTGATTGGGTAAATATGTGGAGTGTCTTGAATGCAAATGTGGCTTTGTTAAATAAAAGATTGGATAAATCTGAGGCTGCTCAGAACCAAACATGGAGACAATCCATGGAAGATGCTTTATCCCAAACGCAGACTCCCAGGGTCACAGAAACGGTCGTTTACCCAAATAGCAGACACAGATACCGACACGGATTCGGATTCCAGTGTCGACTATAGTGATGCCAGATTGAATCCTAAACTGGTTAAGAGCATTCAGTACATGATTGTGGCAATTAAAGACGTGTTACATATCACAGAAGACCCGGCTGTTCCTGATACTAGGGTCTGTATGTTTAAGGGAAAGAAACCTGAGGTAACGTTTCCTCCCTCTCATGAGATGAACACTCTTTTTGAAAAGGCCTGGGAAATTCCTGACAAAAAGTTACTGATTCCCAAGAGGATTCTTATGGCATATCCGTTCCCCACTGAGGACAGGGAAAAGTGGGAGTCAACGCCCTCTGTGGACAAAGCTCTAGCACGATTGTCCAAGAAGGTGGCGCTTCCGTCCCCTGACACGGCAGCCCTAAAGGATCCTGCGGATCATAAGCAGGAAACTACCTTGAAATCTATTTATATCACTACAGGTACACTGCTCAGACCTGCCGTGGCATTGGCATGGGTGAGTAGTGCGATTGAAAAGTGGGCAGATAACTTGTCATCTGAATTAGACACCCTGGATAGGCATAGCGTGCTTTTGACACTGGGTCATATCAGGGACGCTGCAGTCTACCTCAGGGATGCTGCGAGAGATATTGGCCTCTTGGGATCAATTATGGACTCATCAATGGAATGGTGATGCTGACTCTAAGAAGGCTATGGAGTCTCTGCCGTATAAGGGCGGTGTTTTGTTTGGTGAGGGCCTCGTGGACCTGGTATCTACAGCTACCGCGGGTAAGTCTTCTTTTCTACCTTATGTCCCTGCTCAACAAAAGAAAATGCCCCATTATCAGATGCAGTCCTTTCGGTCTAATAAATTCAAAAAAGGACGAGGCTCCTCCTTCCTTGCTGCTAGAGGTAGGGGAAGGGGAAAAAGGTCGCCGGCTGTGGCAAGCTCCCAAGAGAAGAAGTCCTCCCCGGCTTCTACCAAAACCACCGCATGACGCTGGGGCTCCGCTGCTGGAGTCCGCACCGGTGGGGACACGTCTTCAACTCTTCAGTCAAGTCTGGGCTCGCTCGGCCCTAGATCCTTGGGTACTAGAAATAGTGACCCAAGGATACAAACTGGAATTTCAAGACGTGCCCCCTCACCGATTTTTTCAAATCGGCCTTGCCAGCTTCTTTTCCAGAAAGGGATATAGTATGCGCTGCGATACAAAAGCTGTATCAACATCAAGTCATTGTCACGGTACCCCCGTCACAATGGGGAGAAGGTTTTTATTCAAGTCTGTTCGTGGTCCCGAAGCCGGATGGCTCGGTCAGACCGATTCTGAACTTAAAATCCCTCAATTTATATCTGAAAAGTTTCAAATTCAAGATAGATCTCTCCGAGCAGTGATCTCGAGTCTGGAAGGGGGGGGGGGGGGGGGATTTTATGGCGTCAGTCGACATCAAAGATGCCTACTTACATGTCCCAATATATCCTCCACATCAAGCTTACCAGAGGTTTGCGGTTCAGGTTTGTCATTACCAATTTCAGACGTTGCCGTTTGGTATTTCCACGGCTCCGAGGATTTTCACCAAGGTAATGGCAGAAATTATGGTGCTCCTGCGCAAGCAGGGTGTCACAATTATTCCATACTTGGACGATATCCTGATAAAGGCAAGATCAAAGGAGCAGTTACTAAGAAACGTTGCGCTCTCCCGAACAGTCCTGCAACAACATGGTTAGCTCCTAAATTTGCCAAAGTCACAGTTGGTTCCGACAACACGGCTGTCATTCTTAGGCATGATCCTGGACACGGAACTGCAGAGAGTGTTTCTCCCAGTAGAAAAAGCTCTGGAAATCCAGAACATGGTCAAGGAGATTCTGAAACCGGCAAGAGTGTCGATTCATCAATGCACTCGGGTGCTGGGGAAGATGGTAGCGGCCTACGAAGCTATTCCATTTGGCAGGTTCCATGCCAGGGTGTTTCAGTGGGACCTGTTGGACAAGTGGTCCGGGTCTCACCTACACATGCTTTGGAAAATAAGCCTATCTTCCAGGACCAGAGTATCTCTCCTGTGGTGGCTCCAAAGTTCTCACCTCCTAGAGGGACGCAGTTTCGGGATCCAGAATTGAGTCCTGGTGACCACGGATTCAAGTCTCCGAGGCTGGGGAGCAGTCACACAGGGGGAAAATTTCCAGGGAAAATGGTCAAGCCAGGAAGCTTGTCTGCACATAAACATTCTGGAATTAAGAGCCATCTACAACGGCCTTCTACAAGCGGAACATCTTCTTCGCGGTCTACCCGTCCTGATTCAGTCGGACAACATAACAGCAGTGGCGTACATAAACCGCCAGGGTGGAACAAAGAGCAGAGCGGCGATGGCGGAGGCCACAAAAGTTCTCAGCTGGGCGGAAAAACATGCAAGCACTCTGTCAGCGGTCTTCATTCCGGGCGTGGACAACTGGGAAGCAGACTTCCTCAGCAGACATGATCTCCATCCAGGAGAGTGGGGTCTTCATCAAGAGGTCTTTGCAGAAGTGACAAGTCATTGGGGAATTCCTCAAATAGACATGATGGCGTCTCGCCTCAACAAGAAGCTTCAGAGATATTGTTCCAGGTCAAGGGACCCTCAAGCCAGTGCAGTGGACGCCCTGGTGGCACCGTGGGTGTTTCAGTCGGTATATGTGTTCCCTCCACTTCCACTCATTCCAAAGGTGATAAGGATCGTAAGAAGAACAAGGGTTCAGGCGATACTCATTGTTCCAGATTGGCCACGGAGGGCCTCGTATCCGGATCTTCAGGAATTACTCATAGGAGATCCATGGCCTCTTCCTCTAAGATAGGTCCTGTTACAGCAAGGGCCATGCGTGTTCCAAGACTTACCGCGGTTGCGTTTGACGGTGTGGCGGTTTAACGCCAAATCCTAGCTCGGAAGGGTATTCCCGGTGAAGTCATCCCCACTCTGCTTAAAGCTAGAAAGGAAGTAACGGCGAAGCATTATCACCGTATTTGGAGAAAATATGTGTCTTGGTGTGAATCCAAGAAGGCTCCTACGGAGGAATTTCAGCTGGGTCGTTTTCTCCATTTTTTGCAAGCAGGTGTGGATGCTGGCCTAAAGTTAGGCTCCATTAAAGTGCAGATTTCGGCCTTATCAATCTTCTTTCAAAAAGAATTGGCCTCCCTTCCAGAAGTTCAGACTTTGAAAGGTGTGCTACACATCCAACCTCCATTTGTGCCCCCGGTGGCACCGTGGGACCTTAACATGGTGTTGCAGTTCCTTCAGCCACATTGGTGTGAACCTTTACAGAAGGTTGAGTTGAAATTTCTCACTTGGAAAGTGGTCATGCTTTTGGCCTTGGCGTCTGAAAGGCGGGTGTCGGAATTAGCGGCTTTGTCTCACAAGAGCCCCTATTTGATCTTCCATGTGGATAGAGCGGAATTGAGAACTCGTCAACAATTTCTGCCAAAGGTGGTTTCTTCGTTTCACATGAACCAACCTATTGTGGTGCCTGTGGCTGCTGAAGCCTTGGCTGATTCAAAGTATCTCGATGTAGTCAGAGCTTTGCAAATTTATGTAGCCAGAACGGCTCGTATTAGGAAAATGGAGGTTCTGTTTATCCTGTATGCTTCCAACAAACTTGGGGCTCCTGCTTCTAAGCAGGCTATTGCACGCTGGATCTGAAATACGATTCGGCATGCTCATTCTACGGCTGGATTGTCGTTACCGAAGTCGGTGAAGGCCCATTCTACCAGGAAGGTGGGCTCATCTTGGGCGGCTGCCCGTGGAGTCTCGGCGGTTCAGCTTTGCCGAGCAGCTACTTGGTCGGGGTCAAACACTTTTGCTAAGTTCTACAAGTTTGATGCCCTGGCTGATGAGGACCTCATGTTTGCTCAATTGGTGCTACAGAGTCGTCCGCACTCTCCCGCCCGGTCTGGAGCTCTGGTATGAACCCCATGGTCCTTTTGGAGTCCCCAGCATCCTCTAGGACGTCTGAGAAAATAGGATTTTAATACCTACCGGTATACCTATCCTTTTCTCTTAGTCCGTAGAGGATGCTGGGCGCCCGTCCCAGTGCAGACTCTATCTGCAGTACTTGTTAATAGTTATTGTTTATGTTACACGAAAGTTGTGTTTCGGTTAAGATCAGCCTGTTGCTGATTTTGGTTCATGCCATTAACTGGTATTTAGTTAAAAGCCATGTTGTACGGTGTGTTGTGGTGTGAGCTGGTATGTATCTCACCCTTAGTTTAACAAAAATCCTTTTTCTCGAAATGTCCGTCTCCCTGGGCACAGTTCCTATAACTGAGGTCTGGAGGAGGGGCATAGAGGGAGGAGCCAGTTCACACCCATTTAAAGTCTTAAAGTGCCCATGTCTCCTGCGGATCCCGTCTATACCCCATGGTCCTTTTGGAGTCTGCAGCATCATCTACGGACTAAGAGAAAAGGATTTACCGGTAGGTATTAAAATCCTATTTTTCTTCACAAGGAATTATTATGGTCAGCGTCTCGTAAGATGAAGCAGCTGGTGTGGGATAGCCACAAAATGTTGTTATTTCAGGACTATTCAGCGGAACTGTCTAAGGTTAGACGTGACTTTGCCCCGTTATGTTCCCGCCTTATCCAGGAAAATAGGACGTTTGCTCTTTTGTACCCAGCGTGGCTGCGCTTGTATAATGGATCACAATTTGTTGACTTCCTCTCCCCCATGGATGCGGAAACATGACTCAAGGAAGCATCAGCTGCCGAAAATAATGATTCCAGACTGTCTGACTGTGGATGATCATTGACGAGACACCCTTTACAGCTGTCCTGCTCAGTAGCGGATCTTGCCACGGGCAAGCAGGACTTTTGCCCGGGGCGCCGCCTTCCGGAGGGCACCGGCGCCTTCTGGAGGGCGCCGCACCATGGCAAGATCCGCTGCTGCTGTGCCCCCCGCTGCTACGCGTCTAGTTTCCCTTCGTGGCCTGCCCGCTGTAAAGGGAAACTAGACGCGTAGCGTCTAGTTTCCCTTCGTGGAGAGGACCTTTTCTGTAATGATGTGCGATGCGCGTTGACGTCATCGCGCACCGCACAGCAAAGGTCCTCTCCACGAAGGGAACTAAACGCGTAGCGTCTAGTTTTCCTTCATGAAGAGAACCTTTGCTGTGCGGTGCGCGATGATGTCATTTCAGCGGCGCTACTACTGTACAGGGGGCGTAACTGACCACGCCCCCTGTATGAAGCCACGCCCCCTAGGGCCGCTCGGGGCGCAAAAAGACCCTGAGCCGGCCCTGGTACTGCTTCATATACCCCTTTCGGACTTTTAGGTTTTTCATGTTAACTTTGGAAGCAGCTTTCCATGGGTATCCTCATTCTCCATACCAGTCGGTTAATAGGTTTCAGTCACAATGCATATGTATGGAGCAGTTTCCCTGATCCAGCAGATCAAGGCTTGGAATTATGGCATTGCACGTTTCCGTGTTTCGCTGCTCTTGAGTGATGCTGAATGCATTACGTATTGTTTTATTTTACAGGTTATCTGTTTGAGCTCAGCAAGCTGATATCCCTTGTTAGTGGGATTCCTGTTATGTGAGGGCACCTTCTCTGGCCACTTACCTCCCCTTTACCTCCCCCATTTTCTGAGGGATTTAAGATCGTCTGTTTAATGAGCTTAAACGACTCAAATATGGTCCTCAGATATGTGATATTTCGTGACTTTAATGGTTACAGAATGGTATTTAGCTGCCTTCATATAACTGTATTTAAGCAGGTGGCTGGCCGGAGGCAGAGATACAGATGTGGTTTCCTTTCTAAGCGGCTGGTGCTGCTTACAGCATATGGAAGTATCCCCATTATTGTTACAATTGTTGTTGTTTCTTCTTTTATATTTTGTTTGTATTTTCAAACACTGCTGGATGTTCTTTTCCCCCTTTTCTTCTCTTTCGTCTCCTGGGTGTCCCTAGCTCCCTGATAGTGTCTTCAATGTAGAAGCTAACAATGGCCCTCATTCCGAGTTGTTAGCTCGTTGCCGATTTTCTCTATATTGCGATTAGTCGCTTACTGCGCATGCGCAAGGTTTGCAGAGCGCATGCGCTTAGTTATTTTACTCAACAGTTTGGTATTTTACTCACGGCATTACGAGGATTTTTCTTCGTTCTGGTGATCGGAGTGTGATTGACAGGAAGTGGGTGTTTCTGGGCTGATAAAGCTAAATATTTATCTTATATAAAACCCTTTATGAGGTCTAAGAACACTCACCACACGTACACTTTTGCTTCTATTTCTATTTCTGCGCAGAAATTTTCTTTAGACCAGATGTGTTGTGAATTTGGAGAAGGATCTGTTAATCTAAATTTCGGACACTAAAATAGATTTTGCGCTATTTATCGCCTGATGCGCTACTTATCGCCTGTTGCGCTATTTATCGCCTGATGCGCTATTTAGAAATCAACACTGTCGTGTGACTTGAGTTACGTGGGCGTACCCAGACGCTCCGTTGCGTAATTTACGCTGCGTGCGTCGGCCTTGGCGTACGCGAGTCTCAGCCCTTTGTTAGAGACACGTGTACACAAAACCAATGTCCACCGTAACACAACTAACACTTTTATCAATGTAGATGATCCTCGATCGTCTACCGCGCAACACACCAATCTCTCCTTTTACCTTAGGTAGAGTTGCCTGTGGGTTTTACACTTTAACTATGAAATAGCGACAAATCTCTCTTAGCACGTTTTATCAATTATAAAATGGCAAACAGGAGAGTGATATATGAAAATACACGAATGAAAAGAAATGCAGATATGTGCGTGTGTACGCAAGACAGAAATAAACAGTTTTAAAAGACACTAGCAACACGTTCTTACCTCCAGTTCCGGATTCCTTCAGCACCCTTTACTAAGCGAAGCAGACGCTTATCCAAACAGCACTACGAGGAATATGACCTCCCGCCCTTTGCTGCTGGATAATGTCTGCTGAAATTACCTAGCAGAGATGTGTGAAGGACAGGACGAGCCGCCAATTGATAAAGCTAAATATTTATCTTATATAAAACCCTTTATGAGGTCTAAGAACACTGTACGCTATTTACGTATGGAGTACCGTAAGGGTACGCTCGTTGCGTAACGATCGCTTAGCCGTGGTCGAGACGCTCAAGCGTCACGTTCGCTCACGGCCGAGAGATCACAGGCAGGCACGCTATTGGCTGCCGACTAACGTAATGATTCGCTATAGCGTAGCGGACGCTCGGGACCACGAGGAGATCACCAGCGGCGCTGACGCTCACAATGTTAAACCTTTAAATCTAAACCAAAAACAATGTAATATGCTGTAAAACCTTAGTGTAGAGATAGGGTGTAGATGCAACACAGTGTAACCTTATTAACTTAAAAGCTGTTTGAGCGTCACCGACACTCTGTGAATACTTAACACTATAAGAAATACACAGATACCGTGCTTAGGGTCCAACGCCTAATATATATATTATGAATGTTATACTTGCAAAAGAATTAATACAATACAAGTCATACACTACAATATAACATAGACTACCTAACCAGATAACTACACAGGAAAATACAATACAATACTATTATGTTTAAGAGAGTACGAGAGAAAGAGAAGAAGAGAGAGAGAGAGAGAGAGATATGGCCCATAACATCAAGAAAGACAATATGATTGCGGAGAAAACTTACGCACAAAGGAAACGATCGCATGCGCCTCTGGACATCCAGCTCCCGATTTTCAGCAATGATAACCGTTGAAGAGTGAGAGCTGGATGTGATCGGCTTGTCTATTTATGCCCCACACACAATACAATTCAATGGTCCCTACAATCTCATTGTTCATTGGACACAGGAATTCCTCCTTGCATTATAACAAAAGGTCATAGGTTGATTCATACAGGTGGGCTGTGACTATTTCCAACAGCTCAGGTGGGAGGGAAACTGGGTTTCCCGCCGCATGGATAAGTAAGTGCAAATACAGTAAATGTTCATAAACTTCTTATGTCCATAACTATTCGCACGAGCGATTAATCCGCTTCAAACCAACACCGGAATATTGCTAATTAAATACTCTTCCGATGGGTACTAAACACCACTGTATTACTCCTGTCTGACCCTTCGTATCAAACAAAGGGGGATTTCTCTGTTCATGAACATTCTACATTAACCAAACTTTCAGAATCTATCAAAGGGACTATGATCTACAAAATACATTATATAGTGGAAATATGTAACGATTGAGTCGCACGCTACGAACACATGAACTCTACCGTAAATGCACATACCGCGCGCCCGCGGGTGCCCGCAACAGCGAGTATGCGCATGCACGGGAGAGCGCACGCATGCGCAGCGCAGACCTGTGTGAGGTGCAAATATGGCAGTGTGCATAGAGATATTTTTCTGACTTTGACAGTCCACCCTTTGGCAGTCGACAATAACTGCCACTTCCTAAAACATTTCAAAAAGAGAAAAATATATGTCAGGGGTTAATACATTTACATGGTTGGGTAGGGGAGGAGAGGAGAAGGTAGGAAAAGGGTATGACCTAGTGTGATAGCAGAAGCATGTGTGTATGAATCCGTGCTTGGGGGTCATGTATCATCGTGCCGTACGTGTTTTAAATCAAGCTTCGAGGTATTGCGAAGTATACATTTGAATTCCTTCTTATCCCGTGGTACGGGTCTGTGGATGGGCTGTCAAACTTTACCGAGCTCTTTTCGGATTTTGAACAAAATGGGGAGCACATTTTAATTGATGATACATGAATGGGGGAATATGTGATTGCTGATATCTGTGCCTGTATTCCTTATACTATGTGTGTAATTACCTGAAGGTTGTAGAGATGAAGAAAAGACATAATTACGGTAAATGCAGTGGTATTCTATGTCAGGTAAATGAACATTTGTCGGTTGAAGTCTTGTTCGGTGTCTGTTGAATGCAGTCTTCTTTGTGCTTTTGCCCATAAGGTGCGAGCAAAAGCTTTGTCAATGTTCATAGATTTACAAAAGTGTTGGGCTAGCGTAATTTTAAAATTTCTAGGGAAACTGGGGATCTATGGCAAAGTTCATCAAAAATCTGCGTATCAGGTTGTCAAAACTTCTTCTTTAATCCATCTGTTGTCTGTATATCGGCTCATCAAATTCCTCGTCCAAGTGGGTCTTTTTACCTTGGAGGAAAACGGAAAAACAGGTGAAAGAAACGGACCGTAGAAATCGCATTTTCATCACATCATTGTTTCTACATTTGGGTCATAAATCAAATCCATTGGAATTACAATTTCCTCACTCCTTAAACTCATCACCCTGGTACTTTGTTTACACTTCGTTAAAGCCTGACCGCATCTAAATATCAAGCCAATCGTTATGATAACACCTAAGATACATAGGAGAAACTTCCCTACATCCATTATGACTCCTTGAGCCCATTCTCCTAAACCGGAGAACCAATTTCGCGGGTTCAACCATGACACCCAACCAGTCAGCTCATTACTCACAGCAGCAAGGGTGAGATTGTGTCTCCTGCGAAATTCCCACTTCAGTTGGAGAATATCGTCCATCTTTTAGTCTATGACCTCGACCGGGTCCTCGGTACTATTTGTAATATATGTGCAACATTTCACGCCGTACTGCGTTGCCAGTGTGACACAATATCCGCCTGTTACTGCCGTGAGATAATTGAGAATCATTCTATGCTGAACCAGTTCTGTTTTATAAGCTTGAAGTTCTCTTCCAGTATACCTAAACGTGTCATCATACATTTCTGTGATATTGTCTAACAAATTTGCGAGCGCAGATATGTATTTATAATTCAACACTCCTCTGGCGGTGCGAGTGAAATCTAACGCGATTAGAACCTGAATCCCGGTGGATTCATGGATCATGTCAGAGGCCGGATGCTCTGTTCTTTCTATCAGGTGCCGTTTAACTACGTGCTCGTAATGGGTGTGAGTATAAGGAGCTTGGGCAACACGGTGTATATCCTTCATTTTGGCATGTGATACAGTCATTACTTCAGGCAGTACTTTTCCAATATAACACAATCCTTCAGAGTTTGGGGCAAGCCACTTATACGCCTTCCTCCCGCATATGAAATATGCATCATCGGGGAGAACATATGGGACGGAGTAGGACATAACCATATTACACATCTTCCATGTGAAATCTCCTAACCCTAATTCTCCCATCTGTCTAGTACACGTATCAGCTTGTACGATATGTGCACAGTATCCTGGTGATACCTCTCCAACTCTCGTAATCCTATTTCCTAGGGTATACCTATATCGGAAAGATTTTCCTCTACTGGCTATGTGGCGTACAAGCTCTGTATCTGTCGGCATTCTATCTGCTCTATATGAAAAGGTCATGGTTTGGTTACTCCATGACACTTCCCAATTTCCCGGCTTTCGGGGATTGGAAATGTTAAAACATATGAGGGATCTATCCACATGATATTGGTGGAGCTTCAAACTAGGAGGACTGGAGATATTAAACCTCCTGTCCACCGGCCTCCCACCACTTAGCTCAAGTACCTCCCCTATCGTTAAAGGAAATGGTACTAGTCCTGATTTGCTATGACCTTGAGGTACTTGAGAGCATACCCAACAGTCTGTTTGATTTAGCACACTACCCACTAAGGAGTGATAGTCACTCAAGGGATGCCGGTCCATGTGGATATTAAAACTGGATTGGCATTTCTTGATGCACCCATCCTCGACTACATTGTCACAGAGCCTACAGATACAGTTTTCTTCAGCTAACAATCCTTCACAATTCCTTCTATGGTCAATGCTATCGGATCGTTTCCTGATACTCGCCTTTGCTTGTTGATTATGTTGTTCTTGGGAAACTATGCCTCCATCTCGGTCATCAGAACCCATTCCAGAACCTCTCCCGACCTCCATGGTACTCTCGCCGGAACAGACTGCTCTGGTCAACATCATGGTCAACAGGAAAATCCGGATCACAGTCTCTTGGGGCAAGTCCATCTTATAGGAGGAAACGAAGAAGAATGAGAAGGGGGAAAAATAATTTGAGGGAGGGGGGATGGGAAGTGGAGAAAAACAATAAAAGGGAACAGGGAATCGACAACTGCTTTTGATCTTGTGATTCTCAATGCTCAGGTGCCGCCTCAGTCCTCCTGGAACAGACACTCCAGTGATACAACTTCCTCTACCGTCTGTTCCTTATCACGGGACCTCTCTGGATCAGCAACCTTCTTACAATGGGACGAATGAACCCAAGTCTCTCTCTCGGCAACTTTCAATGCTGTAGTGCTAGTCAATAAGACTTGGTATGGTCCTTCCCATCTGTCAATAAGGCAACCTGAGCGTAGAAAATTCCGTATCATTACATAATCCCCAGGTTCAATGTCATGACAATTACTATCTGGTAAATCAGGAATCACCAACTTCAAATTATCATTTTGATTCCTTAGCTGTTTACTCATGTTAATCAAGTACTTTACAGTCACTTCATTGTTACACTTCAAATCATCCTGAGGGTTAATCATAACATGCGGTTGTCGACCAAACAAGATTTCAAAGGGAGACAGATTAAGAGGGGACCTGGGAGTGGTTCTGATGCTGTACAGTACAATGGATAGAGCTTCTGGCCATGTCAATCCTGTTTCTGCCATAACTTTGCTCAGTTTATTTTTAATAGTGCTGTTCACTCTTTCTACCTTCGCACTCGCCTGTGGACGGTATGGAGTGTGCAGCTTGCTATCAATTCCCATCAACTTACACATTCCTTGAAAGACATCACCTGTGAAATGGGTACCCCTATCACTTTCAATTATTCTAGGGATACCATATCTACATACAAATTCCTGCACAATTTTCTTAGCAGTAAACATAGCGGTATTTGTGGCCGCAGGAAATGCTTCGACCCAATTTGAGAAAACATCTATACAAACAAGTACATATTTCAAATTTCGACAAGGGGCTAATTGAATGAAGTCAATCTGTATTACCTGGAAAGGGCCGCCTGCAGGTGGGATATGAGATGGTTCTGTTGGTATTGCTTTTCCGATGTTCTTTCTCAAACAGGTAAGGCATGACATTGCTCTCTTACTTGCATGAGATGAAAATCCTGGGGCGCACCAATATGCTCTTACCAACTTGCACATTCCCTCCTTGCCCAGATGAGTCAGCCCGTGAGCTGCCTCAGCTAAACATGGGAGATATGCTCTGGGGGCCACCGGTTTACCTTGTCCATCCGTCCAGAGTCCTGAGGACTCCTGGCCATATCCCTTTGCCTTCCAGACTGCCTTTTCCTGTGTGGAACACAAATTTTGCATTTCACACAACTTCTGTGTGTTGATGGTATTAAATACCATCAGTTGCATGGTGTCTGTCTGTCTGGGGGTACCAGCTGCTAACTTAGCTGCTTCGTCTGCTCGGCTGTTACCAAGTGATACTGGGTCCTGGCTATATGTGTGTGCTTTACACTTGATAACAGCCACTCTGTCGGGTTCCTGTATCGCTGTTAGAAGCCTTTTGATGTGAGCTGCATGCGCTATCGGTGTACCAGCTGCCGTCATGAAATTTCTGAGGCGCCATAGGGCTCCGAAATCATGGACTACCCCAAATGCGTATCTAGAGTCGGTGTAGATATTGGCTGATTTGCCCTTAGCCAATTCACATGCTCTGGTTAGGGCGACCAGTTCAGCAACCTGGGCTGAGTGAGGTGGGCCTAGCGGTTCCGCTTCTATGGTGCCTTGGTCATCTACGACTGCGTATCCAGTACACAAGTCTCCCGAGTCTGACTGTCTGTGACAACTACCATCCGTGTAGAAAGTTAGATCTACATCTTCCAGTGGATTGTCACTGATGTCAGGCCTTGCGGTAAAATTTTGGGTCAAATATTCCATACAATCATGTGTGTCTTCCTTTGTGTTAAATTCTCCTTCCCCACCACTCTCATCCTCCACCCTTTGTGCCTGTCCAGGCACACCTGGGAGATATGTTGCAGGGTTTAATGCACTGCATCTCCTTATGGTGATGTTTACGGGGGCCATTAGTGCCAATTCCCATCTTGTAAACCGCGCTGATGAGACGTGCCTGGTTTGGGCAGAATTTAGCAAGGCTGACACTGCATGTGGTGTATGAATTGTGAGGTTGTGACCTAGCACTACATCTTCGCTTTTCGTTACTAGCAATGCTATCGCAGCAACGCTTCGCAAGCATGTGGGGAGGGATCGCGCTACCGTGTCTAGCTGAGCGCTGTAGTATGCTACCGGCCTGCTGGCATCACCGTGCTTTTGGGTTAAGACGCCTGCCGCGCAACCAGCACTTTCTGTTCCGTACAGCTCAAAGGGTTTCCCATAGTCTGGCATACCTAATGCTGGTGCCTGCGTTAGGCACTGTTTAAGTCTCTCAAATGCCATCTCGGACTCGTCTGTATGCGAAATCCGCTCAGGTTTGTTTGAGGAGACCATCTCCTGCAAAGGTAACGCTAGAATGGAAAACCCTGGGATCCAGTTACGGCAATACCCACACATTCCTAAAAATGTTCTGATCTGTTGCTGGGTTTGTGGCAGAGTCATGTCTCTAATTGCTTGAATTCTATCAGCGGTCAGGTGTCTCAGTCCTTGTGTTAGACAGTGTCCCAAATATTTTACCTTAGTTTGGCATAATTGCAACTTGTCTTTGGAAACCTTGTGTCCTGTGTCTGAAAGATGAAACAGGAGCTGTTTCGTATCCTTCAGGGATGCTTCCAATGAATCAGAACACAGTAGTAGATCATCCACGTACTGTATTAATACTGATCCACTCTCTGGTTGGAAAGACTGTAAACAATCATGCAAAGCCTGGGAAAAGATACTTGGACTGTCTATGAAACCTTGTGGTAATCGAGTCCATGTGTATTGGACTCCTCTGTATGTGAATGCAAACAAATATTGGCTGTCAGGGTGCAGAGGTACCGAAAAGAAAGCGGAGCAGATGTCAATAACAGTGAAAAAATTCGCAGTGGGAGGGATTTGCATAAGCATGACAGCTGGATTTGGCACTACGGGGAACTGACTCTCAACTATTTTGTTAATCCCCCTTAGATCCTGCACTAGCCGGTAACCCCTCCCCCCACTCTTTTTAACAGGGAAGATGGGACTATTGGCAGTGCTGGACGTTCTTACCAGAATGCCCTGTTGTAGCAAGCGCTCTATTACGGGATAAACTCCTAACTCCACCTCTGGCTTCAGAGGGTACTGTGGGATTTTTTGAGCTATCCTACCATCTTTTACTTGTACAACTACCGGAGCTACGTTTGCCATTAATCCAGTGTCCTGTCCATCTTTAGTCCAAAGTGACTCTGGTATCTGGGATGTCATTTCTTCTACTTGGGATGGAGTCCTATTTGTCATAATGGTATGTGACATTAATTTTGACGGGGAGTCTAACATGTCTCGCACTTCCTGAGCGTGATTCTCAGGTATGTCCAAGAATACACCTTCAGGAGTACAATAAATGACGCACCCCATTTTGCACAATAAGTCTCTTCCCAGGAGATTAGTCGGTGCCGATGCAGCTAGCAAAAAGGAATGCTTGGTATGTAACGGCCCTACTGTAATCTCGGCTGGTTTGCTAACAGGGTAGTGCTGGACTACTCCCGTTACCCCTATGGCTGGAATTGTCTTACCAGTGGTTCTCATGCCCACTGTCGAATTTATCACTGATTTGGCCGCCCCTGTATCTACAAGAAAGTTTAATGATTTACCAGCTACATTGATTGCAATTTCTGGTTCACTTCCAAGATTTGCAATCAATTTTACTGGCTGCAGATTACAGGTATGGCCACACCCCTATTGGGTATGGTGACCTCCCTGAATCCCGCTGGCAGCAACTGCTTGTGAAGGGGTTAAATGGGAACTACCAGTGGCTTGCCTGTCTCTGTTCGGGGGGTATCTTTTTGTTTCCCCTGTATGTGGCTCATAACTCCGTCTCTGCGGACCCTGCTCCCAATGTCGTGTGTCGTGTCGTTGTCTAGGGGGTTGATATGAGTTTTGTGAATTTTTCACTCTACAGTCTCGTGCCATGTGTCCCTGTCTATGACATGAAAAACAAGTTACCACATTTGACTTACCCACAGGGTTTGGTGATTTATACAAAGGCTGCCTTGTGGTCAGGGCCTGTATACTTACGGCCATTAACTTATCACCTTGGGACTCCCTGTGTCGGGTGATATTCCGGTCGTGATCAATAGCAGCCTCTCTCAAAGTAGCCACCGACAGACCTCGCCAACATGGTTGCGTGGTCTGTACTCTTGTCTTTAATGTCTCTTTTAACCCATCCATTAGTACAGATACTGCTACTTCTCGATGGTTTATGTTTGTTTTAATGTCCTCTATACCTGTGTACTTTGCCATTTCTAGTAATGCCCTGTGAAAATATTCTGCAGCAGTTTCTGACTCTTTCTGTCTAATGGAGAAAATCTTGTTCCACTTAACTACTGCTGGGAAATACTCCTTTAACTGTAAACTTATTCTTTTTACGTTATCTTTGTTGTACACATCTGTAAGAGGTACATCCTGATCTAATCCACAGTCAGCCAAAAATTGAGTTGCGTCGACATTGGAGGGTAAACATGCCCTCAGCAATACCTGCCAGTCTTTGTTATTGGGCTCTAAAGTGTTCCCTAGGTCTCTGATGTATTTCTGGCTGGCAACTAAGTCTTTCCTAGGGTCAGGGAACTCAGACACTATGGTTCTTAATTCCATTCGGGAAAATGGGCTGTACAAGGCAATGTTCCTAACAGGTGTGATTCCTGTCGTGTCAGTTTTCCCATTTGGCACTGCTATTACCCTAACTGGATTAAGTTTACTAACATCACTCTGTGTAGGTTCTACAGCCTGTGGTGAAATGGTTTCAGCATAGTGTATGGTGCCGTACTTACCTGTAGATACGACCTCACCTATCCCTCCGCTAGGGGCTTTTGTTACTAATCTCGTGGGTGGAGCCGTGCCTACTGTTGTCTCTGCTATGGTGGCTGCTAGAGAGAGCGCCGATATTGTTGCCGATTCGTCCTCTTGATCACACTCCTGGGGAAAGTTCAAAACAGGGTACAACTTGCACGGGTTAATACTTGCATTGGTTAACTTATTAACATTTACACAGTTGCTAAGTGTTTGTTTGTTATACCCTAATGCGTCATTCTCCGCAGCCAATTTCTCTCCTGATATGTATGGTGGCGGCGGGGCCGTCGCTATCAATTTCTTGATAGGATTAGATCCTGCCGCCAAAGCCAATCCTCTCTGTATTTCACCCTCCTGTTGCCATAACTGCAAATAATCATAATGTTGGATTCGTCTCTTTGTTGATTTAATGAGACATATCCTCCTCCTTAAATTTTGCAACACTTCTGATCTAAAGCTACCTACTCTTGGGAATTTCTCCCCGTCATGCACTGTCATTCTCTCCCATTCATCACATAAAACCTCTGTATGTGAGCCATATTTTTCACACATTACGTACCTTGCCGACCCGACTGGTCGGTTTACTGAATCAACCCGAACCGAGGTTGATCGCCCCCTTCCTGAACAATTGGCCCCCATAACTTGCAGGCGTTGCTTTCACCACCTCTGACCTTATTTCAGGGTCTTCAGCGAACCCTTACAACAACCAAAATGTTCACGATAGGCTGACGGTGGCGGTTTACCGAGTACCCCACTCACTCGCCCACGCCGACCAATACGACCCACACACTGCCTTAGTGCTGGCGTACTCGACCCAGGGCCCCTATGAACCTCTATTTACTGGAACATGCGAGGGATATCCGCAGAACACTTACTCTTTCCAGTAACTATTGGTTGTTGGACAATTCCTGAGTGACCAGCGAACTTCCCTTCAGAAAATAAAAAATTACACAAATCACATCAGAGTGTACAAATAGTTTTATGACCGGGATCGTACACAAATGGTACTGGTCAGATTAACTACTGTACACAATTACGTGCGGTACAATCGTTCAGCACATAAGCAACTAATCTTATGTGCTGAGCGACCAGTGGAATCGAAAATTTCGGCTGCGAATTCCTTCAGCCAGAGCTTTATTGGCCTATATGGGTTTTGCACCAACCCCCTGGGTTGTGCCCTTTTCTCTTTTATGGCAGACTTCTTAGTCTGCTGTACCTGGACCTCCCGGTCTGTAGTATGACCTCCTGGTCTACTATTCTCTACTGCTCAAATTTTATGTTTAACCAGAGATGCCTCCCTAGCCACCATGCACGTCACTTACATGTATGTACCTCTGCGAGAACTCGACTTCTTGTGGTTCAACCTGTAAAATTGTATAAACTTATATATACAAAACACTCACTCACCACACGTACACTTTTGCTTCTATTTCTATTTCTGCGCAGAAATTTTCTTTAGACCAGATGTGTTGTGAATTTGGAGAAGGATCTGTTAATCTAAATTTCGGACACTAAAATAGATTTTGCGCTATTTATCGCCTGATGCGCTACTTATCGCCTGTTGCGCTATTTATCGCCTGATGCGCTATTTAGAAATCAACACTGTCGTGTGACTTGAGTTACGTGGGCGTACCCAGACGCTCCGTTGCGTAATTTACGCTGCGTGCGTCGGCCTTGGCGTACGCGAGTCTCAGCCCTTTGTTAGAGACACGTGTACACAAAACCAATGTCCACCGTAACACAACTAACACTTTTATCAATGTAGATGATCCTCGATCGTCTACCGCGCAACACACCAATCTCTCCTTTTACCTTAGGTAGAGTTGCCTGTGGGTTTTACACTTTAACTATGAAATAGCGACAAATCTCTCTTAGCACGTTTTATCAATTATAAAATGGCAAACAGGAGAGTGATATATGAAAATACACGAATGAAAAGAAATGCAGATATGTGCGTGTGTACGCAAGACAGAAATAAACAGTTTTAAAAGACACTAGCGTGTTGTTCTTACCTCCAGTTCCGGATTCCTTCAGCACCCTTTACTAAGCGAAGCAGACGCTTATCCAAACAGCACTACGAGGAATATGACCTCCCGCCCTTTGCTGCTGGATAATGTCTGCTGAAATTACCTAGCAGAGATGTGTGAAGGACAGGACGAGCCGCCAATTGATAAAGCTAAATATTTATCTTATATAAAACCCTTTATGAGGTCTAAGAACACTGTACGCTATTTACGTATGGAGTACCGTAAGGGTACGCTCGTTGCGTAACGATCGCTTAGCCGTGGTCGAGACGCTCAAGCGTCACGTTCGCTCACGGCCGAGAGATCACAGGCAGGCACGCTATTGGCTGCCGACTAACGTAATGATTCGCTATAGCGTAGCGGACGCTCGGGACCACGAGGAGATCACCAGCGGCGCTGACGCTCACAATGTTAAACCTTTAAATCTAAACCAAAAACAATGTAATATGCTGTAAAACCTTAGTGTAGAGATAGGGTGTAGATGCAACACAGTGTAACCTTATTAACTTAAAAGCTGTTTGAGCGTCACCGACACTCTGTGAATACTTAACACTATAAGAAATACACAGATACCGTGCTTAGGGTCCAACGCCTAATATATATATTATGAATGTTATACTTGCAAAAGAATTAATACAATACAAGTCATACACTACAATATAACATAGACTACCTAACCAGATAACTACACAGGAAAATACAATACAATACTATTATGTTTAAGAGAGTACGAGAGAAAGAGAAGAAGAGAGAGAGAGATATGGCCCATAACATCAAGAAAGACAATATGATTGCGGAGAAAACTTATGCACAAAGGAAACGATCGCATGCGCCTCTGGACATCCAGCTCCCGATTTTCAGCAATGATAACCGTTGAAGAGTGAGAGCTGGATGTGATCGGCTTGTCTATTTATGCCCCACACACAATACAATTCAATGGTCCCTACAATCTCATTGTTCATTGGACACAGGAATTCCTCCTTGCATTATAACAAAAGGTCATAGGTTGATTCATACAGGTGGGCTGTGACTATTTCCAACAGCTCAGGTGGGAGGGAAACTGGGTTTCCCGCCGCATGGATAAGTAAGTGCAAATACAGTAAATGTTCATAAACTTCTTATGTCCATAACTATTCGCACGAGCGATTAATCCGCTTCAAACCAACACCGGAATATTGCTAATTAAATACTCTTCCGATGGGTACTAAACACCACTGTATTACTCCTGTCTGACCCTTCGTATCAAACAAAGGGGGATTTCTCTGTTCATGAACATTCTACATTAACCAAACTTTCAGAATCTATCAAAGGGACTATGATCTACAAAATACATTATATAGTGGAAATATGTAACGATTGAGTCGCACGCTACGAACACATGAACTCTACCGTAAATGCACATACCGCGCGCCCGCGGGTGCCCGCAACAGCGAGTATGCGCACGCACGGGAGAGCGCACGCATGCGCAGCGCAGACCTGTGTGAGGTGCAAATATGGCAGTGTGCACAGAGATATTTTTCTGACTTTGACAGGGCGGAAACTGGCCGTTTTATGGGTGTGTGTGAAAAAACGCTGCCGTTTCTGGGAAAAACGCGGGAGTGGCTGGAGAAACGAGGGAGTGTCTGGGCGAACGCTGGGTGTGTTTGTGACGTCAAACCAGGAACGAAACTGACTGAACTGATCGCAATGGCAGAGTAAGTCTTGAGCTACTCAGAAACGGCTAAGATATTTCTATTCGCAATTTTGCGAATCTTTCGTTCGCAATTCTGCTAAGCTAAGATACACTCCCAGTAGGCGGCGGCTTAGCGTGTGCAATGCTGCTAAAAGCAGCTAGCGAGCGAACAACTCGGAATGAGGGCCAATGTGTTAAGTGCACCATCCCCTGATGTGACAAACGGAGTGCTGTTATGGTATTACGTATAGGCAGCTGGAATGGAGGGGGATTAAATTCCCCTAAGAAACGCAAATGTGCTCTCATGTATCTCAAAAAGCTATGTTTAGACAATGGGGGTGAGTCCGAGTTGTTCGCTTGCTAGCAGATTTTAGC
The DNA here is from genome assembly GCF_028390025.1 of Pseudophryne corroboree. Classification (NCBI taxonomy): domain Eukaryota; kingdom Metazoa; phylum Chordata; class Amphibia; order Anura; family Myobatrachidae; genus Pseudophryne; species Pseudophryne corroboree. Next base: position 86,107,175 of record NC_086448.1, read on the forward strand.
AGCATTGCACACGCTAAGCCGCCGCCCTCTGGGAGTGTATCTTAGCTTAGCAGAATAGCGAACGAAAGATTAGCAGAATTGCGAAAAGAAAATTCTTAGCAATTTCTGAGTAGCTCCAGACCTACTCACAGATTGCGTTCAGCTCAGCCCGTTTCGTTCCTGGTTTGACGTCATACACACGCCCTGTGTTCGGCCAGCCACTCCCCCGTTTCTCCAGACTGCGTTTTTCCGCACACTCCCTGAAAACGTCCAGTTTCCGCCCAGAAACACCCACTTCCTGTCAATCACACTCCGATCACTTCAACGATGAAAATTCCTCGTCCGGACATGAGTAAATCTACTAAGTTTTGTGCTAAAATACTTAGTGCATGCGCACTGCGTACCATGCGCATGCGCATTTTAGCCTTAATCGCTCCGTTGCGAAAATCGGCAACGAGCGATCAACTTGGAATGACCCCCATTGTGTGTCTGCAGGAGACACACCTTTTCCAAAATGATATACATAGGTTGAATGTTCTAGGTTGGAGAGTCCTGATGTCCGCTCCCTACAATTTGAAAGCGCGGAGTATTGCACTTATAGCAAGATCCACTTTGAATGTAGAGATTTCATTTATTAAAATTGATCCTATGGGCCGGTATGTGATAGGTAAATTGATGTATGAGAAGATGTTGTTTGTTTATACTTCTATATACGCACCAAATGTGTACTCCTTACAGTTCCTGACGAAACTTGTCAACATCTTACTACCTCACTCACACTTACCTTTACTAATTGGTGGGGACCTAAATTTAATTTCCCTTCCACATCTTGACAGACAATCCCCCACCCCCTCTAATGTTAAAGTTCCGAAGTTCGGTGTAACAGAACTTGCTCGGAAACTCCAGATGTTGGATTCTTGGCATACATTACACCCGACAGACAGGGATTATTCATGCCTATCGGCTGCTACAGGCCGCTTATCTAGGCTAGACTATATATTAACATCGATAGCTCTCATTCCAAAAATTTCTAAAGGAGTGATGGAACCAATTACGATTTCAGACCATTCGGTTGTTTGGATTGAGTTGCAGGTAGTTCAAGATAATGGGACCTCAATACGGTGGAGATGTCCCTCATCCATTAATAAGTCACAATCCTTGAAAGAGGTGGTTTTCAAGACTTTGGATGATTTCGATATTGATAATAGAGAGACGAAATTAACAAATCCTACGTTATATTGGCAGGCTTTTAAAGCAACGCTCAGGGGCGCCATAATCTCGCATACTGCTTTCCAGAAGAAAAACGCCATCATACAATTCACCCAAGCGCAAGATAGGTTGCACACCTCTTTTCAGTTTTATAAATCCAACCCCGCCACTGCTACTAAGCTTTGGTATGTCTTGCTTTGTCCTTCTGTTCTACTTTGTTCATGTAATTTGAAAAAACCCAATAAATATATTTAAAAAAACAAACAAAAACATAATTTGCCTTACACAGGGGTGAGCAAACTACGGCCCGCGGGCTGTATATGGCCCACAAACCGATCCTTTCCGGCCCGCTGCCTCCCACCACTAAGCAATGACAAGCGACCTGCTGCTTGTCATTGCGCTACAATATCTTCCAGCCGTGGCCGCCACTGAGTGTTTGTAGAGAGAGAACAGGTCACGATCAGTGCCGGCTACAGGCATGTACCTTAGCAGCGGCTGTGCAGGGCGCAGAGCTCCTAAGGGCGGCCGTCAGCCGTCATAATCATCTCAAATATGGTGCCGAGTCCTCAGCCTATCAGAGCTTGCGGACCGGCAGCTCCTAAATGGCTGCCGGACCATGAGCATTGATTGGCTCACGGACCGGCGCCATTATTTGAGATGCCCGCCACCGTGTCCAGCACCCGTCCCCGGCTCCCTGCATCCATGTCCAAACAGTCAGACCGCGTTCATGCCGCTGCTCAGGGGCTCCTCCTTAATGCCGCTCCCGCGCCTCTGTGTGCTCTACTCTCCCCGGCTGCCCTTATAGCACTCCCGCACTAGCAGATCCCCTGCACGAGCACCCAGGCCGGGTCAGAGTAGGCTATTTGTGCGCGACTGCCTCTGTTCTCTACTATTCCCTGGCAGGAGACATGATGGGGGTCCAGGTACTCTGGATGGTAACAACCCAGCAGCAGCAGCTGGATCCATGGTCTGCTCCTCTCCCTTCAACTGTCCTGTGCTGGCAGTGGCAAGTAACACAAAGTAACAAGGAGGCAACACTCTGCTGGGCTCCTTCTCCTCCAGGTAAAATTGTGGACTCTGCCAACCTAACGTGTAAAAGGGGGACTCTGCCTGCCGTAATGTGTAAAAAGGGGGACTCTGCCTGCCGTAATGTGTAAAAAGGGGGACTCTGCTGTCCTTATGTGTAAAATTGTCTTGTATTTGTATATACAAGATATTTTGTGTGTGGCCCTCGAATATTCACTGGAAGTGTTAAGCGGCCCACCAGCTGAAATAATTGCCCACCCCTGGCCTTACACATTATGCCAACCTTTATTAATGCCCTTGTACACATAATGACACACACAGTACCTCTTTCATATGTCGCACATTATTAATGCATTTATACACATGGCACACATACTGGCCCTTACACATATGCTGAACACTACTGCACAACCAACCCACCTGCACACGGCACTCACACGCCCGCTAACACTGTGACCTCTGCCTCTGCTTGGATACAGATATGTCCTCATACATCTTGCCTCAATACTCCATGCAGCTCCCAGCCATCTCTGCTAACGTTGGGTGCCTTTTTTTGCCAAAAATGTGTCTTATTTGCATTGCTATGTGACTAAGACGCACAACCAGCATCTGCTGATTAAAATGATATGTGGCATGCCTCTATTCTGTGTTCGACTGATTTCCAGGAATACACTGTAATGTTGCATTTCATATGCAGATACAGCAGCAGTAACTCACAAAATATAGGCATGCTGCATATAATCATCAGAATCTGCTTGTGCCCCTAGGCATTCCAACTGCCCTAGGCATCTGCCTAGTTTGCCTATGCCTATGGTCGGCTCTGATACAGCCGCACAGGATGCCGAATGTCAGGATACCGACATCGGCATCCCGTTTGGCAGAATTCCGGCAAGGGGGCAAGCGCAACAATCCCCCTTGCGGGCTCGTTACGGGCTCGTTGGTGTGATTTGCTCGCCACAGGTTCTATTCTACCTCTATGGGTGTCGTGGACAGCCATAGAGGCGGAATCACCTAGGTCACTGGATCCAGTCAGGATCCCAGCGTCGGTATTGAGCCAGCTGGGATCCTGATGGGTGGTAAGTTAACCGCATACCTTATCCAATTACAAACTCGCATTGCTTTTTCAGAGGAAATTTGTGTTTTTACCCCCCCCCCAAAAAAAAAAATGGTAGGGAGGAACTTTATCTTAAGGGAAAAATGTCAGGCCCCCTTGGTTCGACCCACCCCCCTTCCCACTCTCCCCATGACAAATTAGGCATATGGAAGTTTTCGATTAGCTTAATTGGGCCAATAATTACATGTCATTTTTGGGCTAAAAAAAATAAAATAAATGGCCTCAAATGATCCCAAAATAAACTTTATAGTTTTATTATGCACCCCAAATATAAATAAAGTATGTATTTAAATGAAAAATAATTGTACTCCAGTCGGGATCCTGGCGTCGGTATTGAGACAGCTGGGATCCTGACGGATGGTATGTTAACCGCATACCCATTCCAATTACCATTATAATTTTTTGCTTTTAAAAAAATGCACAAATCAGCCATTTGACACCTTTTAAGAACATCAAGTACTTTCCATAGGGTTGGGTTCAATTTGCCAGCGTTTGGGATTCCGGCAGTCAGAATACCGACCGGGCATCCCAACAGGGGAAGGTAAGTATACTTACCAACCCCCTCCCCCTAGCCCACCCTCCCCGCAGCCTAACCCTAACTCTCCCCAGTGGTGCCTAAGCCTAACCTTCCCCTCAGTAAAGCCTAAACCTAACCCCCCCCCCCCCGCAGGCTAAAACTCACCCTACGCGGTGGTGCCTAAGCCTAACCCTCTACTCAGTGCAGCCTAAACCTAACCCTCCCTGCGCAACCTAACCCTAACCCTCCCCCCGCAACCTAAACCTAAACACCCCTTACCCTGGTAAACACTCATTTTGGATCCTAACCAGACTCCGCAACAGGAACTACTGTATATAGCTCATGGGCACTAGCAGGGGTCCTGTGTGTAGGTTCAAGCTCTATGTAAAGTTTGAATGTTATTCATGTTATATTGGGGTGGTTGCTGGTAGGGAGACCTATTTATTAAATATGGGTGCTTTACATTTAATGTTGATGCTGGATTTAGGGAAGGACTTGGAGGCCTAGAAGGGTCCAGTCCTTGCTAGACTTGCCAAATGTAATGTATAGAGATGAGCGGGTTCAGTTCGCCGAGATCCGAACCCCCCCGAACTTCACGTGGTTTACACGGGTCCAAGGCAGCCTCGGTTCTTCCCGCCTTGCTCGGTTAACCTGAACGAGGCAAAACGCCAACATTCCGCTGTCGGATTCTCACGAGATTCGGATTCCATATAAAGAGCCGCGCGTCGCCGCCATTTTCACTCGTGCATTGTAGATTGAGCGGAGAGGATGTGGCTACGTGCTCTGCCTGAATAGCCTAATATCAACTAAATATCAGCTCAATATCTGTGCTCAGTATCAGTGCTGCATTGTGGTGACCAGTATATAGTAGTACAGTACAGTAATCCATTGCTGTATTTTGCTGCTCCGTGTCAGTTCTATTATCCTGAACAGTGCTCAATATCTGTGCTCATTATTATCAGTGCTGTGTTGTGGTGACCAGTATATAGTAGTACAGTACAGTAGTCCAGTGCTGTTCTCGCTGCCCAGTGTCAGTTCTATTATCCTGAACAGTGCTCAATATCTGTGCTCATTATTATCATTACTGCATTGTTGTGACCACTGACCAGTATATAGTAGTACAGCACAGTAGTCCAGTGCTGTTCTTGCTGCCCAGTGTCAGTTCTATTATCCTGAACAGTGCTCAATATCTGTGCTCATTATTATCATTACTGCATTGTTGTGACCACTGACCAGTATATAGTAGTACAGCACAGTAGTCCAGTGCTGTTCTCGCTGCCCAGTGTCAGTTCTATTATCCTGAACAGTGCTCAATATCTGTGCTCATTATTATCATTGCTGCATTGTGGTGACCACTGACCAGTATATAGTAGTACAGTACAGTAGTCCAGTGCTGTTCTCGCTGCCCAGTGTCAGTTCTATTATCCTGAACAGTGCTCAATATCTGTGCTCATTATTATCATTACTGCATTGTGGTGACCAGTATATGGTAGTACAGTACAGTAGTTCATTGCTGTATTTTGCTGCTCCGTGTCAGTTCTAGTATCCTGAACAGTGCTCAATATCTGTGCTCATTATTATCATTACTGCATTGTTGTGACCACTGACCAGTATATAGTAGTACAGCACAGTAGTCCAGTGCTGTTCTTGCTGCCCAGTGTCAGTTCTATTATCCTGAACAGTGCTCAATATCTGTGCTCATTATTATCATTGCTGCATTGTGGTGACCACTGACCAGTATATAGTAGTACAGTACAGTAGTCCAGTGCTGTTCTCGCTGCCCAGTGTCAGTTCTATTATCCTGAACAGTGCTCAATATCTGTGCTCATTATTATCATTACTGCATTGTGGTGACCAGTATATGGTAGTATAGTACAGTAGTTCATTGCTGTATTTTGCTGCTCCGTGTCAGTTTTAGTATCCTGAACAGTGCTCAATATCTGTGCTCATTATTATCATTGCTGCATTGTGGTGACCACTGACCAGTATATAGTAGTACAGTACAGTAGTCCAGTGCTGTTCTCACTGCCCAGTGTCAGTTCTAGTATCCTGAACAGTGCTCAATATCTGTGCAAATTATTATCATTGCTGCATTGTGGTGACCACTGACCAGTATATAGTAGTACAGTACAGTAGTCCAGTGCTGTTCTCGCTGCCCAGTGTCAGTTCTATTATCCTGAACAGTGCTCAATATCTGTGCTCATTATTATCATTGCTGCATTGTGGTGACCACTGACCAGTATATAGTAGTACAGTCCAGTAGTCCAGTGCTGTTCTCACTGCCCAGTGTTAGTTCTATTATCCTGAACAGTGTTCAATATCTGTGCTCATTATTATCATTGCTGCATTGCGGTGACCACTGACCAGTATATAGTAGTACAGTACAGTAATCCATTGCTGTTCTCACTGCCCAGTGTCAGTTCTATTATCCTGAACAGTGCTCAATATCTGTGCTCATTATTATCATTGCTGCATTGTGGTGACCAGTATATGGTAGTATAGTACAGTAGTCCATTGCTGTGTTTTGCTGCTCCGTGTCAGTTCTAGTATGCTGAACAGTGCTCAATATCTGTGCAAATTATTATCATTGCTGCATTGTGGTGACCACTGACCAGTATATAGTAGTTCAGTACAGTAGTCCAGTGCTGTTCTCGCTGCCCAGTGTCAGTTCTAGTATCCTGAACAGTGCTCAATATCTGTGCTCATTATTATCATTGCTGCATTGTGGTGACCACTGACCAGTATATAGTAGTACAGTACAGTAGTCCATTGCTGTATTTTGCTGCTCCGTGTCAGTTCTAGTCTCCTGAACAGTGCTCAATATCTGTGCTCATTATTCTCATTGCTGCATTGTGGTGACCACTGACCAGTATATAGTAGTACAGTACAGTAGTCCAGTGCTGTTCTCGCTGCCCAGTGTTAGTTCTATTATCCTGAACAGTGCTCAATATCTGTGCTCATTATTATCATTGCTGCATTGTGGTAACCACTGACCAGTATATAGTAGTACAGTACAGTAGTCCATTGCTGTTCTCACTGCCCAGTGTCGGCTCTATTATCCTGAACAGTGCTCAGTATCTGTGTTCATTATTATCATTGCTGCATTGTGGTGACCAGAATATGGTAGTACAGTACAGTAGTCCATTGCTGTATTTTGCTGCTCTGTGTCAGTTCTAGTATCCTGATCAGTGCTCAATATCTGTGCAAATTATTATCATTGCTGCATTGTGGTGACCACTGACCAGTATATAGTAGTACAGTACAGTAGTCCAGTGCTGTTCTCGCTGGCCAGCGTCAGTTCTAGTATCCTGAACAGTGCTCAATATCTGTGCTCAGTATCAGTGCTGCATTGTGGTGACTAAAAGTCCAGTGTCTTGTGCTGCATCTTGCTGCTGTAGGGTGCTGTGCTAGTGTCCTGTCACTGTGCATAGGTCATCATCATTCCAGTCACAGTGGTATCTGGTATCTATCTAGTGGTATCTAATTCCAGACATTACTGCTGTCTAATTCCAGATATATTACTGGCATATAATTCCACACATTAAAAAATGGAGAACAAAAATGTGGAGGGTAAAATACGGAAAGCTCAATATCCACTTCCACCTAGTGCTGAAGCTGCTGCCACTAGTCATGGCAGAGACGATGAAATGCCATCAACGTTGTCTGGCAAGGCCGATGCCCAATGTCATAGTAGAAAGCATGTAAAATCCAAAAAACAAAAGTTCAATAAAATTACCCAAAAATCTAAATTAAAAGCATCTGAGGAAAAGCGTAAACAATCCAATATGCCATTTACGACACGGAGTGGCAAGGAACGGCTGAGGCCCTGGCCTATGTTCATGGCTAGTGGTTCAGCTTCACATGAGGATGGAAGCACTCATCCTCCCGCTAGAAAAATGAAAAGAGTTAAGCTGGCAAAAGCACAGCAAAGAACTGTGCATTCTTCTAAATCACAAATCCCCAAGGAGAGTCCAATTGTGTCGGTTGCGATGCCTGACCTTCCCAACACTGGACGGGAAGAGGTGGCTCCTTCCACCATTTGCACGCCCCATGCAAGTGCTGGAAGGAGCACCCACAGTCCAGTTCCTGATATTCAAATTGAAGATGTCACTGTTGAAGTACACCAGGATGAGGATATGGGTGTTGCTGGCCCTGAGGAGGAAATTGACAAGGAGGATTCTGATGGAGAGGTGGTTAGTTTAAGTCAGGCACCCAGGGAGACACCTGTTGTCCGTGGGATGAATAAGGCCATTGACATGCCTGGTCAAAATACAAAAAAAATCACCTCTTCGGTGTGGAATTATTTCAACAGAAATGCGGACAACAGGTGTCAAGCCATGTGTTGCCTTTGTCAAGCTGTAATAAGTAGGGGTAAGGACGTTAACCACCTAGGAACATCCTCCCTTATACGTCACCTGGAGCGCATTCATCAGAAGTCATTGACAAGTTCAAAAACTTTGGGTAACAGCGGAAGCAGTCCACTGACAACTAAATCCCTTCTTTCTCTTGTACCCAAGCTCCTGCAAACCACACCACCAACTCCCTCAATGTCAATTTCCTCCTTAGAGAGGAACGCCAATAGTCCTGCAGGCTATGTCACTGGCAAGTCTGACGAGTCCTCTCCTAACTGGGATTCCTCCGATGGATCCTTGAGTGTAACGCCTACTGCTGCTGGCGCTGCTGTTGTTGCTGCTGGGAGTCGATCGTCATCCCAGAGGGAAAGTCGAAAGACCACTTGTACTACTTCCAGTAAGCTATAGACTGTCCAACAGTCCTTTGCGAGGAACATGAAATATCACAGCAGTCATCTTGTTGCAAAGCGGATAACTCAGGCCTTGACAACTACGTCCGGTATCCGCCGTTAGTTCACAGGGACTTAGAGAATTGCTTGAGGTAGTGTTTCCTCGGTACCAAATACCATCTGGGTCCACTTCTCTAGGCAGGCGATACCGAGAATGTACACAGACGTCAGAAAAAGAGTCACCAGTGTCCTAAAATATGCAATTGTACCCAATGTCCACTTAACCACGGACATGTGGACAAGTGGAGCAGGGCAGACTAAGGACTATATGACTGTGACAGCCCACTGGGTAGATGTATTGCCTCCCGCAGCAACAACAGCAGCGGCGGCACCAGTAGCAGCATCTCGCAAACGCCAACTAGTTCCTAGGCAGGCTATGCTTTGTATCACCGCTTTCCATAAGAGACACACAGCTGACAACCTCTTACGGAAACGGAGGAAAATCATTGCAGATTGGCTTACCCCAATTGGACTCTCCTGGGGATTTGTGACATCGGACAACGCCACCAATATTGTGCAAGCATTACATGTGGGCAAATTCCAGCACGTCCCATGTTTTGCACATACAATGAATTTGGTGGTGCAGACTTTTGTAAAAAAAACGACAGGGACATATTCCTTCGGAACTCTCCCGGTTATATCTATTTAATTATAAACCCATTATTCAACAAATTAAAACTCGTTTAGAAACCTGGAAAGACCTCAAACTTTCTCTGTTAGGCAGGATAGTGGTGATAAAGGCTATTATCTTCCCAAAACTGGCTTATCTGCTTCAAATGCTCCCCGTCACGATCACTAAACAGGACTCCCTACTCTGCTCGCAATTATTTTCAAAATTTATCTGGAAAAATGCAAGCCCGAACTTATGTTAACAAGCGAAAGGGTGGACTGAGTATGCCCAATGTGACGATGTTTGCTAAATCAGCATTATTTAAGTTTGCCTCAGACTGGCTGCTTAGGTCAGATCTATTTACGAACCTGGAACTGGAGGAGGCACTATTTTTCCCTTACTCCCCAGCAGCATTGATTCACACCCCATTGTCTAAACTTCCCCAGGAATTTAGGACTAATATTTTATTTTGGGATACTTATAGGGCCTGGATCTCCATTCATAAGATATTTCGTACTGATCCTTCTGAATCACCATACATACCCTTGTGGGGCAACCCCAATTTCCCCTCTTCTTTAGATAATCGTAATTTTTACACATGGAAATGTAAGGGAATACACACTATCAAGGACGTCTTTGATCCTGGTGGACAGATGCTCTCCTTCATGCAACTTCGGGACAGGTTTTCTTTGCCCCACTCCAATTTCTTTATGTACCTCCAAGCGCGCCATTATATTAACTCCCTTGGTGACCCCTTGGGTAAAACGGCCTCTACTCGAGCAATACTCGACACTCTCACGTTTTGTAAACATAGGGGGTAATTCCAAGTTGATCGCAGCAGGAAATTTTTTAGCAGTTGGGCAAAACCATGTGCCCTGCAGGGTGGGCAGATATAAAATTTGCAGAGAGAGTTAGATTTGGGTGGGTTATTTTGTTTCTGTGCAGGGTAAATACTGGCTGCTTTATTTTTACACTGCAATTTAGATTGCAGATTGAACTCACCACACCCAAATCTATCTCTCTCTGCACGTTATATCTGCCTCCCCTGCAGTGCACATGGTTTTGCTCAATTGCTATCAAAAATCCTGCTGCGATCAACTTGGAATTACCCCCATAATCCGTTCAAGATTCGTTATCTTTACAATGACCTGATTGAGATGTCAGCCCCCTCTTGGTCCCCTCTCTCTGCTTCTTGGCAGCGGGAGCTCCCGGAGGCACCCGCGATGGGCGAGATTTCTGCGAACACCGAATTGGTCTTGAAGGCTCTAAAATCCGCTACATTACAAGAAATACATTTAAGGATTGTGATCAGGATGTATGTATCCCCCTCCCAAAGACAACATTTCCGTCCTGGTGAATCGGGAATTTGTCCTAAATGTGGAGTAAGTGGAGCTTCTCTTGCACACAATCTTTGGTTCTGTGGGAAAATTAAACGGTTCTGGTGTAAGATCCTCCAGTATTTATCCCGTTTACTCAAATTAACTCTCCCTGGAGTAGTGGGCCCGTTGCTGTTCGCGGACTTCTCGCCCTGGATGTCGCGGTTTGACCTCGCTCCTGTGATCCCTCTGCTGACTGTGATGGTCACGGTGGCGAAGCAGGTGATACTGCGACATTGGATATATAAAACAGCTCCATCGGTAGGAGAGTGGGAATCAGCTTTATTGGACGTACTATTTTGTGAGAGACGAATGGCCACTTTCCAAATTGAAACTGGGGTGATGCTTTTCCATAAAAAATGGGGAACCTATATAAATAGTTTACCCTTGGACAGACGCGATTGTATCTGGAAGGTATTTCGGGATACAACGTGGTACTTGACTAACCGTATAACGGGAACTATTACTTGACCTTCCGTGATCTGAGGTGTAGGTTTGCTTGGTAGACCTTACTTATAACATCGACTCTCCACTTTCTGACACTGCATAATACAGCGTTCACTCCAAAACCACGATTTAATCTCCTCATCCAGAATATATGTTTGACCCCCCCCCGGCAATATATTCCATCTATTTATGGTATCTCTATACTACTTCTTTCTCTTTACTTTCTATCTCTATTTCTTTCTTTTCCTGTCCCCCCTTTTCTCTAACAGCTGTGATGTCTGGTTTATTTTTTATGATTGTTGTTTTATTGTTTGGGGCAGAGATGCACCTAGGTGACTTATGCCCCCTTCTATTGTTACTAGACAGCTGTGTTTGTATTACTTGATGTGAAATATTTCTATTTTTCTTCTCTTCCTAAAAAAAAGGCAAAATGTTGTACAGCCTTCAATATTCTGCATTCTATGCATTTAGAACTTGATTATCTGTCACTGCTGAATGTTCTTGTAAGTTGATCCCTGGTAACTTATGTTGTGACTTTATGGCTGTCTAATAAAGAGAATTATAAAAAAAAACCCGACAGGGACGTGCAAGAGATGCTGTCGGTGGCCCGAAGAATTGCGGGCCACTTTTGGCATTCAGCCACCGCGTGCCGAAGACTGGAGCACCAGCAAACACTCCTGAACATGCCCTGCCATCAGCTGAAGCAAGAGGTGGTAACGAGGTGGAATTCAACCCTCTATATGCTTCAGAGGATGGAGGAGCAGCAAAAGGCCATTCAAGCCTATACATCTGCCTACGATATAGGCAATGAAGGGGGAATGCACCTAACTCAAGCGCAGTGGAGAATGATTTCAACGTTGTGCAAGGTTCTGCAACTCTTTGAACTTGCCACACGTGAAGTCAGTTCAGACACTGCCAGGTCATTCCCCTCATCAGGCTTTTGCAGAAGCAGCTGGAGAGATTGAAGGAGGAGCTAAAACAGAGCGATTCCGCTAGGCATGTGGGACTTGTGGATGGAGCCCTTCATTTGCTTAACCAGGATTCACGGGTGGTCAATCTGTTGAAATCAGAGCACTACATTTTGGCCACTGTGCTCGATCCTAGGTTTAAAGCCTACGTTGTATCTCTCTTTCCGGCAGACACAAGTCTGCAGATGTTCAAAGACCTGCTGGTGAGACAATTGTCAAGTCAACAGGAACGTGACCCGCCAACAGCTCCTCCTTCATTTTCTACCGCCACTGGAGCTGCCAGGAAAAGGATAAAATTTCCAAAACCACCCTCTGGCGGTGATGCTGGGCAGTCAGGAGTGATAGCTGACATCTGGTCCGGACTGAAGGACCTGCCAACGATTACTGACATGTCGTCTACTGTCACTGCATATGATTCTGTCACCATTGAAAGAATGGTGGAGGATTATATGAGTGACAGCATCCAAGTAGGCATGTCAGACAGTCCGTAGGTATATTGGCAGGAAAAAGAGGCAATTTGGAGGCCCTTGCAGAAACTGGCTTTATTTTACCTAAGTTGCCCCCCCTCCAGTGTATACTCTGAAAGAGTGTTTAGTGCAGCCGGTAACCTTGTCAGCGATCGGCGTAGGAGGTTACTTCCAGAAAATGTGGAGAAGATGATGTTCATCAAAATGAATTCTAATCAATTCCCCCGTGGAGACATTTACCAGCAATTGCCTCCAGAAAGTACAGAGGGACCTGTGATGGTGGATTCCAGTGGGGACGAATTAATACACTGTGAGGAGGGGGATGTACACAGTGAAAGGGGTGAGGAATCGGACGATGAGGAGGAGGTGGACATCTTGCCTCTGTAGAGCCAGTTTGTGCAAGGAGAGATTGCTTCTTTTTTGGTGGGGGCCCAAACCAACCAGTCATTTCAGCCACAGTTGTGTGTCAGACCCTGTCGCTGAAATGATGGGTTTGTTAAAGTGTGCATGCTCTGTTTATACAACATAAGGGTGGGTGGGAGGGCCCAAGGACAATTCCATCTTGCACCTCTTTTTTATGTTTTATTTATCTTTGCATCATGTTCTGTTTGGGAACTATTTTTTTAAGTGCCATCCTGTCTGACACTGCAGTGCCACTCCTAGATGGGCCAGGTATTTGTGCCGCCCACTTGGGTCGCTTAGCTTAGTCATCCAGCGACCTCGGTGCAAATTTTAGGACTAAAAATAATATTGTGAGGTGTGAGGTGTTCAGAATAGACTGGAAATGAGTGGAAATTAAGGTTATTGAGGTTAATAATACTATGGGATCAAAATTACCCCCAAATTCTATGATTTAAGCTGTTTTTGAGGGGTTTTTGAAAAAAACCCACCCCAATCCAAAACCCACCCGAATCCAACAAAAATTCTTAAGGGAGGTTTTGGCAAAACGCGTCCGAATCCAAAACACGACCGCGGAACCAAATCCAAAACCAAAACACAAAACCCGAAAAATGTCCGGTGCACATCTCTAGTAATGTATTTATTTTAAAACAGAGCTCACACATTCCAGGATCCAGACAAGCCGCAGCAGCTAGTGAAAGCTGCAAGAGTGAAGGTTGTATTTATAAAGCGCTCTTCCCCTGTGAAAACAGAGCTTTTCATTGCTTCCATCTATGCAGTCCAGCCAGTGGCGTAACTAGAATTTTTTCTCCCCCAAGCCAAAAAATTCTCTGGCGCCCCCCCCCCCCCTCCATAATTGGCACTAGCAAAGCGATGAATCGTGTAAAAAAGGGGCGTGACCTTGCTGAAATGGGCGTGGCTTTGCATATAGGGGCGTGGCATTGCAGGAAAAGACTACCTTATACCCCAGTTTTGCAACCTGCACGCCCAGACGTTGGCCACCACAGGAAAGAAAAATAATCCTGATTCATGCCCCTTACATTATTTGTAATTTTTCCTCCTTATAGTAATGCCCAGTATACATTATGCCACATACTGCAATGGCCCTGAGACATTATGCCACACGTAATAATGCCCATTACACAACATACCACACACCGTAATGCCTGTGACACATTATGCCACACCGTAATGCCTGTGACACATTATACCACACACCGTAATGCCCGCTATACATTATGCCACTCACCGTAGTGCCTGTGACACATTATGACAGGAATCGCAATGCCCGTTATACATTATGCTACACACTGCAATGCCCCTGATACATTATAGCACATACAATGCCTGTGACACATTATGACACACACTGCAATGTCCGTGATACATTATGCCACACACGGCAATGTCCGTGATACATTATGCCACACACTGCAGTGACCCTGAGACATTATACCACATACCACAATGCCCGTGATAAAGTATACCACACACCGTAATGCCTGTGACACATACCGCAATGCCCGTTATACACTATGCCACACACCGCAATGCCCGTTATACATTATGCCACAATCTGCAATGCCCCTGAGACATTATACCACATACCACAATGCCCGTGATATAGTATGCCACACACCATAATGCCTGTGACATATTATGACACACACTGCAATGTCCGTGATACATTATGCCACACACCGCAATGTCCGTGATACATTATGCCACACACCGCAATGCCAATTACACATTAAGTCCTGCAGTAAGGCTTCTAATTACTTTTAAATTACCTGCTCATTGCCAGGGGTTTCATGCTCTTGGTTCCATGCACAGTGCCAGGGGTTTTCATGCCCAGGGTGTCGTGCTCGTTGCCAGGGGTTTCATGCGGTAGGTGTTATGCTTGTTGCTAGAGGTATCATGTGCTGGGTTTCAAGCTTGTTGCCAAGTGGTAATATTCGTAGCCAGGGGTTTCATGCAGTGGGTGTCATGCTCGTTGCTAGGGGGTAATGCTTGTTGCTAGGGCTGTGCTCCCAGTGCCACATATGCCCCCAGTGCCAGATATTCCCCCACAGTGCCAGGTACACATATGCCCCAGTGCCAAATATCCCCCCCCCAGTGTCAGATACACATATACCCCCAGTGCCAAATATGCCCCCCCCCCCAGTGCCAGGTACATATATACCCCCAGTGCCAAACATGCACCCCCAGTACCAAACATGCCCCCCAGTGCCAAATATGCCCATCCCCAGTGCTAAATATGCTCCCCCCAGTGCCATGTACACCCCCCCCCAGTGCTAAATATGCTCCCCCATTGCCAGGAACACACACCTCCAGTGCTAAATATGCTCCCCCAGTGCCATGTACACCCCCCCCCCCAGTGCTAAATATGCTCCCCCATTGCCAGGAACACACACCTCCAGTGCTAAATATGCTCCCCCAGTGCCAGGTACACCCCCCCCAGTGCTAAATATGCTCCCCCAGTGCCAGGTACACCCCCCCCAGTGCTAAATATGCTCCTCCGGTGCCAGGTACACCCCCCCAGTGCTAAATATGCTCCCCCGGTGCCAGGTACACCCCCCCCCCCCCCCCCGGGCTCCCCCGCTGCTGTGCGATTCGAGAAGGAGGGACACCGAGGGCACAGCGCGCGCCTCTCCTGTGTGTTCCTCGTGCGTCTCTGACGGCAGCGGCATGTCTGTTAATTGAAGTGCCGGGCACTTAATTTAACAGACACGCCGCTGCCGCCGGAGACCCGCTGGGTGAAATGAGCGGCCCCCTGTGTCCCCCCCTTCCTCGCTCAGCACATCGTTCTGCGCTGAACCCCCCGTTCAGCGCAGAACGATGTGCTGAGCGAGGAAGGGGGGGACACAGGGGGCCGCTCATTTCACCCAGCGGGTCTCCGGCGGCAGCGGCGTGTCTGTTAAATTAAGTGCCCGGCACTTCAATTAACAGACATGCCGCTGCCGTCAGAGACGCACGAGGGACACACAGGAGAGGCGCGCGCTGTGCCCTCGGTGTCCCTCCTTCTCGAATCGCACAGCAGCGGGGGAGCCCGGGGGGGGGGGGGGGGGGGGTGTACCTGGCACCGGGGGAGCATATTTAGCACTGGGGGGGTGTACCTGGCACCGGAGGAGCATATTTAGCACTGGAGGGGGGGGTGTACCTGGCACTGGGGGAGCATATTTAGCACTGGGGGGGGGGGGTGTACCTGGCACTGGGGGAGCATATTTAGCACTGGAGGTGTGTGCCGAGCGGTCTGTCTCTCAATATTGGTCATTAAAGAAATGTTCTTCAGCAAATTCCATTACAGGATCATTAAACTGTTTGTAAACTTTATGACTAAAACATTGACTAAAATTACACTAAAATGAAAACTGAGATTCACTGACAAGTCTTGACGAAAACAAAGCAAAAAAACAAAAAAACTGAAAGAGACTAAAATGTGACTTTAAACCAGCTACAATTTTAAGGAAGTGACTAAGACTAAGGCGACTTCTCCACTCTTTTCACTGCTTAATACATCTCCCCCTTAAACTAAATTTAAAATCTTTGTCAAAATTAACACTGATCTTAATTGGCAACATACAATACAGAGAGCATTCTTCTTGTCATGTAATAGGGTAGAGATGCAACCCAGCTGGTTCAGGGGAGGATCCAAAATGACAGAAGCTTAGAGGGGATGTGACAGAGATAAGGAAGGTACTCAGGCAGCGGAGATGCAGGGATGTTTTAATATTGATATTGATGGCACAGATGATCAGCAGACAGATCTACTGGCAGCAGAGAACAGTAAATACAGTTCCGGATCCAATGCATCTGTATAATCAGTAATGGCCAAGGATCAGGCAAAAACATTGCCAAGAACAGTTCAAGGGGTCTGATACAGAATGCGGGCAAATAGCTTCGTAGCAGTCTGGTCTCAGTGATGCCAGAGCACAGAGCTGGTAAGTCTTTAGTCTCCAGGCAATAGTATTAATTGTTTTCAGATATTTATCATGTGTGTATTAACTGTCTCTCAATATTGGTCATTAAATAGAATGACTGTACAGAGAGCAGAGTTGTACTGAGGCCCATAGAAGAAGTCGCTGGGAAAGAGATACGAGAACAGTATGTATTAACGTACATAGGTAATATACATGCCAATGTATGATATACTGAGATCCTCTGCAGACAGCCAGCATGACATTACTATTCTATACCAGCCGACAAGTTCTGCAGTTTACACTGGACACAAAAGAATATTGTGCATCGTGGTCAGAATGACTAACAAAGGTGTAAACACAACTCACAAAAAAATTGTCATCTATGTTTAAGCAGACACCATAGAAACCTATGGGGGGGGGGGGGGGGGTGCTTTTGCTGATGAAAACGGGGGACAGCAACAGTTATCGATGATATTTGCTGCAGTCCTCCCTAGGTACCTCCCAGGGATGTTAAATCGGCCCCTATGTATGTTCAGAAATGTACATGTGTCCAGCTTACCTCTCTTAACCCAATTATGGAATTCTGCAAAAATATATTTTCGATGGAAAAGATCATACACAGGGTATATAGAAAATCATCAGACCCTGTCAGGGGCGGATTGGGAACAAAAAGCGGCCCTGGAAAAATTTTGTACTAGTGGCCCCACATGGGCAGCACCAGAGGTGTAAGGTCTAGCCATGGGCCATGGCAGCAGCACCCTCACCCCAAGACTTTCCAGATAGTAGGCATGTCCAGCATCAAGAGGGAAGTTAAAAATAAATAAAAATAAATATTATGAGCACATTATATGATACACCTTCAGAATTTAGGAAACTATATAATTCTTTAGAAAGATATATTTTCTTGCTTATTACACCAACCGTATCCCAATCACTATTCACTCAATCTTATATGTCAGCCAAGCAGGCAGACAGAGCACACACTAGATCATCTGCAATCACAGGCTAAGTGGCAAAGTCATTTTCATATATGCAAATTATTTTGCATCTTATTCATTATGTCTATAAGGACCATGTGTCCTCAAACAAAACAGGCCCCGCGGGTGCGTCGGCCCACCGGGAATCTTCCCTGTAAACCCTATGGCCAATCTGCCTCTGGACCCTGTCAAAAGCTTTCCCTTTTGTAACATTACACCTTGAAAATAAATAAATGAAATCAAACTTTTTCCAGTTATTCACACATTATAACCCTCAAAATAAAGTGACTATAAGGGCGGGATTCAATTCTTTTCACCCCTTTACACACCCGTTCTGTTTCTGCCCTCAGGGACGTTGTATCATTATTTCAGCTCGCTACCTCCGGAGTAGCAAAGCACCCAGCCCTTTACACAGCTTAACCTGATTACTATGGGCGCAATATGCACGATAACGGAGATCATTTTAGAAAGGAAATTGGGCGTGATATATCATTTGAATCTCACCCTAAGAGTCAGACAAAATCTTAACAATTAATATTTATTTATTACCAATGAGTTATATAGAGCGCACATATTACAGAAAATATTTGCCATTCACATTAGTCCCTGCACC
This sequence comes from Pseudophryne corroboree, assembly GCF_028390025.1. Classification (NCBI taxonomy): domain Eukaryota; kingdom Metazoa; phylum Chordata; class Amphibia; order Anura; family Myobatrachidae; genus Pseudophryne; species Pseudophryne corroboree. Next base: position 86,125,598 of record NC_086448.1, read on the forward strand.
AATGAAGCTTACAATCTATATTTTTGACCACATGTACATGCACACAAATTCATGCTAGGGTTAATTGTAGTTGGGAGCCAATTAACTTACCAGTATATTTTTGGATTAATATAAGTTAGGGGCAGATGTATTAACCTGGAGAAGGCAAAAGGAAGTGATAAACCAGTGATAAGTGGAAGGTGATATACGCACCAGCCAATCAGCTCCAATATGTAAATTAACAGTTCGGAGCTGATTGGCTGGTGCCTTTATCACCTTGCACATATCACTGGTTTATCACTTCCTTATGACGTCTCCAGGCTTAATACATCTGCCCCTAATAAATTACTAAAATAACAGCTTGCAAAAGTGATCATACCCTAGAGCAGTGATTTTCAACCTTTTTTCACTCGCGGCACCCCGAACACTATTTTAAAATTGCCAAGGCGCACCATCAGTTCCCCACAGAAAAAAACAAACAAACACACATTGGCCCTCACAGTATAAAAAAAATACACAGGAGAAATAACATAACAAATATTAGTCCCTACCGGTCAGCTGTCCTCCTCCCTGTCCCTCAGTGGCGTGGGTTGTTCATAGTGGAGTGCTGTGAATACGGAGCAGCGGGCGGGCGGGCAGGTGTGGATGTGGGTGGGCAAGGAAAGCAGTGGATGCAGGCGGGAACTGAAGGATGTGTATGAAGGCGGGTGGGCTGGCTGGATGGTGAGACGCGGCGGCCGTGACCTGTGAAATCACACCGCAGCGTCATCAAGGCATAGGTCACGGCCGGAGCATGACTGATCCTCTAAGAAGAGCCCGGGCCAACAGTTCACTCTGAAGGTGCAGGAAGCTGCTCTGGCTCCACGGCACACCTTGCAACTGGTCGCGGCACACTAGTGTGTCACGGCACACTGGTTGAAAAAGCCTGCCCTAGAGCAACCATTATAAACTCGCTCAGATACAACAAATGTCCTTCCTGATCACACAGCGGACTAACTGGCCACCACCTGACACTAGTTGTAGTGCTACTTGATGATTTCACTAGTAGTAGTGCATGGTAATGCATATAATTCACCATTGTTTGAAATGTGCATTCAAAAAGGCTCTGGGATAAAGTTGTGGAAAAGCACAAGTTACTAAGACACGAAAGGATAGCAAAGGCTTTTACTCTTCCATTCAAAGCATTGTTAAGAATCGGAAAGCATATGGCACCACCAACACCTTGCCTAGATTGGGCCACCCCCCCAAACTGGATGACAGACCCAGCAGGATATGGAGAACTTACAAGTCTTAATGGCTGAGATTCAGTGCCGTAACTAGACATTTTAGCGCTTTGTGCCATAAACAGCGTCGGCGCCCCCCCATATACAAACAAGGGCCAGTGCGCGCCGTAGGCTCATGCAAAAAATATAGGGACGTGGCTTCATGGGGAAGGGGCATGGCAACAGAGCTCCCTTTTACACATTACGGCAGGCATAGCTCCTTTTTATACATTATATCAGGGGGTGTAGTATGGTATGCCGGCGGCTGGGCTCCCGGTGACCAGCATACCGGCGTCGGGAGCCTGACCGCCGGCATACCGACAGTGTGGCGAGCGCAAATGAGCCCCTTGCGGGCACGGTGGCGCGCTAAGCATGCCACGTTATTTATTCTCGCTCCAGGGGGGTCGTGGACCCCCCACGAGGGAGATTATCTGTCGGTATGCCGGGTGTCGGGATTCCCGCGCCGGTATACTGTGCGCCGGGATCCCGACATTCGGCAACCTGAAGACCACCCACATCAGGCAGGGCTCCCTTTTACACATTAGGCAGGTAGAGCTCTCTTTTACAAATTACAGCAGGCACAGCTCCCTTTTATACATTACGGCAGGCAGAGCTCACTTTTACACAGCACGGCAGGTAGAGTCCCCCTCTTACACAATACAGCAGTCAGAGTCCCTCTTTTTTTTACATATTACAGCAGCAGAGTCCCCCTTTTTACACATTAAGAAAGCAAAGTCACCCTTTTCTACACTTTAGGTTGGCAGATTCCCCCTTTCTGACACATTATGGCAGGCAGTCCCCCTTTATTATTACACATTATGGCAGGTAGTGCCCCTTATTTACACATTATAGCAGGCAGTCCTCCTCTTTTACACATAATGGCAGGCAGTCCCCCTTTTTTCTAACGCATAATGGCAGGCAGTCCCCCTTTTTTTTTTACACATTATGTAAAAAATGTCCCCTTTTTTACACATTACTGGCAGGCAGTCCCCCTATTTTACACATTGTGCCAGGCAGTCTCCCCCCCCCCCCTTTTTTTTTTACACATTATGTAAAAAAGTCCCCCTTTTTTACATATTACTGGCAGGCAGTCCCCCTTTTTTACACATTATGGCAGGCAGTCCCCCTTTTTTTTTTTACACATTATGTAAAAAATGCCCCTTTTTTACACTTTACTGGCGGGCAGTCCCCCTTTTTTACACATTACTGGCAGGCAGTCCCCCTGTGTTACACATTATGGCAGGCAGTCCCCCTTTTTCACACATTGCTGGCAGGCAGTCCCCCTTTTGTATACATTATGGCTGGCAGTCCCCCATTTTTTTTACACATTATGTAAAAAAAAGTCCCCTTTTTTACACGTTACTGGCAGGCAGTCTCCCTTTTTTACACATTATGGCAGGCAGTCTCCATTTTTTTTACACATTATGTGAAAAAGTCCCCTTTTTTACACATTACTGGCAAGCAGTCCCCCTTTGTTACACATTATGGCAGGCAGTCCCCCTTTTTTACACCTTGCTGGCAGGCAGTCCCCCTTTTTTACACATTATGGCAGGCAGTCATATTTTTATACACATTATGTAAAAAAGGTCCCCCTTTTTTACCATTACTGGCAGGCAGTCCCCCTTTGTTACACATTATGGCAGGCAGGCCCCCTTTTTCACACATTGCTGGCAGGCAGTCCCCCTTTTGTATATATTATGGCAGGTAGTCCCCCATTTTTTTTTACACATTATGTAAAAAAAGTCCCCCTTTTTTACACATTACTTATTTACACATCACATTATACACATTACTTATTTACACATCACATTATAAAAGGCAGTCTCCCTTTTTTCTTCTTTTTTTACACATTACTGGCAGGCAGTCCCCCTTTTTTACACATTATGGCAGGCAGTCCCCCTTTTTTTACACATTATGGCAGGCAGTCCCCCATTTTTTTTTACACATTATGTAAAAAAAGTTCCCTTTTTACACATTACTGGCAGGCAGTCCCCCCTTTTTTACACATTACTGGCAGGCAGGCCCCCTTTTTTTTTTACACATTACTGGCAGGCAGTCCCCCTTTTTTTTTTACACATTACTGGCAGGCAGTCCCCCTTTTTTACACATTACTGGCAGGCAGTCGCCCTTTTTTACACATTATGGCAGGCAGTCCCCCTTTTTTTTTTACACATTATGTAAAAAAGGTACCCCCTTTTTTTTTTACACATTACTGGCAGGCAGTCCCCATTTGTTACACATTATGGCAGGCAGTCACCCTTTTTCACACATTGCTGGCAGGCAGTCCCCCTTTTGTATACATTATGGCAGGCAGTCCCCCATTTTTTTACACATTATGTAAAAAAATGTCCCCCTTTTTTACACATTACTGGCAGGCAGTCTCCCTTTTTTTTTTTTACACATTACTGGCAGGCAGTCTCCCTTTTTTTTTACACATTACTGGCAGACAGTCCCCCTTTTTTACACATTATGGCAGGCAGTCCCCCCCCCCCTTTTTTTTTTACACATTATGGCAGGCAGTCCCCTATTTTTTTTACATATTATGTAAAAAAAGTTCCCTTTTTACACATTACTGGCAGGCAGTCCCCCCTTTTTTTACACATTACTGGCAGGCAGTCCCCCTTTTTTTTTTACACATTACTGGCAGGCAGCCCCCCTTTTTTACACATTATGGCAGGCAGTCCCCCTTTTATGGGAAAGAGTGGGGAGAGAGAGATAGAGAGGGTGAAAGAGTTATACTCACCTTCACCTGTGACCAGGCATCCACGGCAGGCTGTCAACGGCAGAGGAGCTGGCGGCTGCGGCAGCGCTCCTGAGTCCCCTGCAGAGGCAGCGGAAGTGGGAGGCAGGTGCTGGTGGTGGCGGGAGACAGGCGGCTGGGCAGGTCTCGGAGACCTAAGATCGCAGCAGCGAGGGGGTGAATGCTGCGCTCACAGTCCCTTCAGAGTAGGCGGCCGACGGGAGACAGGTGGCAGCGCTGTACAGTGAGTAGTGTACTGACACTCTGACAGTGTCTGCGGCTGTGGGGGGGTGGGGGTGCTGCTGATGGTGCGCCTTCAGTGCATGTGCGCTGTGGACAAAGCACCATCGGCAAACACCTAGTTACGGCCCTGCTGAGATTTGTCAGTCTGTCCATGTGACAACTATCTCACAATCTTTATGCAAAGCTGGAAGACAAGGAAGAATCCTCCTCTGAAAAAGTGTCACACAAGGTGGTTTATTTACTACAACCCGATGCTTCTGATCGTGTTCATGCCCGATATTTAATTAAAATGGCAGTGCTTTTACTAACCCTGTTCTGCTAGTAAAATCATTGCCCTTTTAAATTTCAGGCATTAACATGATCAGAAGAGGTGGGTTTTACAAACCGACGCTTAGTAAATAAACCCCTCTTTGCAAAAAAAAAAAAAAACCACGCAGTGGATTAAGGATAGGAAGGTGACCTTGAGTCGCCAAGTCAGAACCCTGACCTACATCCGATAGGAAAAGTGTGCATGGACTTGAAGAGAGCAGTCCGGAGCGGTGGACCACGAAATGGAAAAATGGGCAAATATTCCCCAATCACGTTGCTCAAATTCATGTTATTACTCGTTAATGGTGCGCCAACCAATTAGCTCCTGTTCTGTGTTTGAAAAATTATTGATTGGTTGAAATCACCATTTAAGATGAGTAACCAGTGATAACAAGAATATCACTTGTTTTTAAATCTGCCCCAGTATGCCAAGTTAAATTACTTCCACCGTCTTTAGAAAAGTCCTGCATTCCTATAGTATCCACTAGGTGGTGCTCTAATAATAGCAAATGCTCAGAAATGTCAGCTACCAAGTTGGAATGCAGCAGCAACAGTATTATCTTTGTGACTTGCAAGCTGTTATCAGCCTTTACATAAATCATGCGATGCTGATGATGAAAAAAATAACCCTGATCATTCCTGAAGTAAAAACATTTTAAAAATATTTAATTGTGGATGGATGAGATGTAAGAGTCAGAGGGGCATATTTAGCACAAGCTGCATTTAATATGCAGTTGCCCCTATTTGCAATGTGTTAATGTAAGCTAAGGCTTGCATTTAACAAGTTTGGTGCACGGTGACAGCTTCTGAAAAAGCTATGTCCTAGCAAAGAGCTAGAAACAAGGTGACAGAACCGGAACTAGAGTTTTTGGTGACCTGTGCCAGAAAGAGAAATAAAACAGGTAATAATAAGTAATTAAAACAGATTATTGACAAGTGCTGCCAACAGCGCCCCCTACACTGCAGCGCTATGTGCGGTGCACTCTCTGCACACACCTAGTGCCTAATTCAGATCTAATTGCAGCAGTAAATTTGTTAGCTAATGGGCAATTGGGCAAAACCATGTTGCACTGCAGGTGTGGCAGATGTAGGGATTGGAGGGACTGTGTCTGATGGCCCCGATCATTGCACTGGAAGAGTAAATCCTGTGAGCTCTCCTGCACATGTGATCGCACCTCTGCACAGCGATTTTCCCCTCCACCTGTAGGCGGCAACTACCTGATCGCAGGGATGCAAAAAACGCACCCTAGCAATCAGGTCTGAATTAGGCCCTCAGATCTGATCGCAGCAGCAAATTTGTTAGCTAATGGGCAAAACCAAGGGGGTAATTCAGACTGGATTGCTGCTACAGCATCTCACTGGCTGCGATCGGTTCTCTGCCTGATTGACAGGCAGAGGCAGAGGCGGGGTGGGAGGGGGCGTGCCAATGGTGTTAGAATGCCGTTGGCGGGGCGCGGTCCGGACAACGGAGGCAGGGGAGTAGGGCCTGATATGCGGGGCGGGCTAGCCCTGTGCTGGGCGTCCCACCGCATGTCAGTGTGACTGATCGTAGATGTGCTAAATTTAGCACATCTACGATCAGCTCTAAATAACCCCCTATGTGCACTGCAGGGGGAGCAGATATAACATGTACAGAGAGAGTTAGATTTGGGTGGGGTATGTTGAAACTGAAATCTAAATTGCAGTGTAAAAATAAAGCAGCCAGTGTTTACCCTGCACAGAAACAATATAACAAATATAACAAATTTGCCACTGCAATCAAATCTGAATTTGGCCCAGAGTTACTTCATGTACTAGTTACGGCCCTGCAAGGTGATATCCGCCGCTACAACCTCATACCCTCCAACTTTTCTATCGGCACAGATGAGGTGTGGGGGCGTGGCCATTGATAAAGGGGGCGTGGCCACATGTAAAAGGGACGGCAGGGTAAGTCTAGTCCATATCTTTCCCCATGGTACAGCTGGCCGCGGACAGGGGGAAGCTGGTTCGGGACAGTGTCCTCTATGGATAGAGGACAGCAAGCAGAGCCGGCAGTGGGAAACTGACCGTTCGTGACCAAGGATATTTATGGGGAGAGATGTGGGAGAGACTCACAGATCTTTCTTAAACTAAGTGTGCTTTGAGGTAACTAACTGTAGAACTGAACGGAGCTGTGCTGTGTGACTGAACAGCGCTGACAGGCTCCTATATTGCCCGCACAATCAAGTATAAAGTACTGGCTTTGGGGAGTGCTAGTAATTTAGGCAGTCCCCCTGTGTTACACATTATGGCAGGCAGTCCCCCTTTTTCACACATTGCTGGCAGGCAGTCCCCCTTTTGTATACATTATGGCTGGCAGTCCCCCATTTTTTTTACACATTATGTAAAAAAAAGTCCCCTTTTTTACACGTTACTGGCAGGCAGTCTCCCTTTTTTACACATTATGGCAGGCAGTCTCCATTTTTTTTACACATTATGTGAAAAAGTCCCCTTTTTTACACATTACTGGCAAGCAGTCCCCCTTTGTTACACATTATGGCAGGCAGTCCCCCTTTTTTACACATTATGGCAGGCAGTCATATTTTTATACACATTATGTAAAAAAGGTCCCCCTTTTTTACCATTACTGGCAGGCAGTCCCCCTTTGTTACACATTATGGCAGGCAGTCCCCCTTTTTCACACATTGCTGGCAGGCAGTCCCCCTTTTGTATATATTATGGCAGGTAGTCCCCCATTTTTTTTACACATTATGTAAAAAAGTCCCCCTTTTTTACACATTACTTATTTACACATCACATTATACACATTACTTATTTACACATCACATTATAAAAGGCAGTCTCCCTTTTTTCTTCTTTTTTTACACATTACTGGCAGGCAGTCCCCCTTTTTTACACATTATGGCAGGCAGTCCCCCTTTTTTTTACACATTATGGCAGGCAGTCCCCCATTTTTTTTTACACATTATGTAAAAAAAGTTCCCTTTTTACACATTACTGGCAGGCAGTCCCCCCTTTTTTACACATTACTGGCAGGCAGGCCCCCTTTTTTTTTTACACATTACTGGCAGGCAGTCCCCCTTTTTTTTTTTTTTACACATTACTGGCAGGCAGTCCCCCTTTTTTACACATTACTGGCAGGCAGTCGCCCTTTTTTACACATTATGGCAGGCAGTCCCCCTTTTTTTACACATTATGTAAAAAAGGTACCCCCTTTTTTTTTTTTACACATTACTGGCAGGCAGTCCCCCTTTGTTACACATTATGGCAGGCAGTCACCCTTTTTCACACATTGCTGGCAGGCAGTCCCCCTTTTGTTTACATTATGGCAGGCAGTCCCCCATTTTTTTTACACATTATGTAAAAAAATGTCCCCATTTTTTACACATTACTGGCAGGCAGTCTCCCTTTTTTTTTTACACATTACTGGCAGACAGTCCCCCTTTTTTACACATTATGGCAGGCAGTCTCCCCCCCCCCCTTTTTTTTTTTTTACACATTATGGCAGGCAGTCCCCTATTTTTTTTTACATATTATGTAAAAAAAGTTCCCTTTTTACACATTACTGGCAGGCAGTCCCCCCTTTTTTTACACATTACTGGCAGGCAGTCCCCCTTTTTTTTTACACATTACTGGCAGGCAGCCCCTCTTTTTTACACATTATGGCAGGCAGTCCCCCTTTTATGGGAAAGAGTGGGGAGAGAGAGATAGAGAGGGTGAAAGAGTTATACTCACCTTCACCTGTGACCAGGCATCCACGGCAGGCTGTCAACGGCAGAGGAGCTGGCGGCTGCGGCAGCGCTCCTGAGTCCCCTGCAGAGGCAGCGGAAGTGGGAGGCAGGTGCTGGTGGTGGCGGGAGACAGGCGGCTGGGCAGGTATCGGAGACCTAATATTGCAGCAGCGAGGGGGTGAATGCTGCGCTCACAGTCCCTTCAGAGTAGGCGGCCGACGGGAGACAGGTGGCAGCGCTGTACAGTGAGTAGTGTACTGACACTCTGACAGTGTCTGCGGCTGTGGGGGGTGGGGGTGCTGCTGATGGTGCGCCTTCAGTGCATGTGCGCTGTGGACAAAGCACCATCGGCAAACACCTAGTTACGGCCCTGCTGAGATTTGTCAGTCTGTCCATGTGACAACTATCTCACAATCTTTATGCAAAGCTGGAAGACAAGGAAGAATCCTCCTCTGAAAAAGTGTCACACAAGGTGGTTTATTTACTACAACCCGATGCTTCTGATCGTGTTCATGCCCGATATTTAATTAAAATGGCAGTGCTTTTACTAACCCTGTTCTGCTAGTAAAATCATTGCCCTTTTAAATTTCAGGCATTAACATGATCAGAAGAGGTGGGTTTTACAAACCGACGCTTAGTAAATAAACCCCTCTTTGCAAAAAAAAAAAACACGCAGTGGATTAAGGATAGGAAAGTGACCTTGAGTCGCCAAGTCAGAGCCCTGACCTACATCCGATAGGAAAAGTGTGCATGGACTTGAAGAGAGCAGTCCGGAGCGGTGGACCACGAAATGGAAAAATGGGCAAATATTCCCCAATCACGTTGCTCAAATTCATGTTATTACTCGTTAATGGTGCGCCAACCAATTAGCTCCTGTTCTGTGTTTGAAAAATTATTGATTGGTTGAAATCACCATTTAAGATGAGTAACCAGTGATAACAAGAATATCACTTGTTTTTAAATCTGCCCCAGTATGCCAAGTTAAATTACTTCCACCGTCTTTAGAAAAGTCCTGCATTCCTATAGTATCCACTAGGTGGTGCTCTAATAATAGCAAATGCTCAGAAATGTCAGCTACCAAGTTGGAATGCAGCAGCAACAGTATTATCTTTGTGACTTACAAGCTGTTATCAGCCTTTACATAAATCATGCGATGCTGATGATGAAAAAAATAACCCTGATCATTCCTGAAGTAAAAACATTTTAAAAATATTTAATTGTGGATGGATGAGATGTAAGAGTCAGAGGGGCATATTTAGCACAAGCTGCATTTAATATGCAGTTGCCCCTATTTGCAATGTGTTAATGTAAGCTAAGGCTTGCATTTAACAAGTTTGGTGCACGGTGACAGCTTCTGAAAAAGCTATGTCCTAGCAAAGAGCTAGAAACAAGGTGACAGAACCGGAACTAGAGTTTTTGGTGACCTGTGCCAGAAAGAGAAATAAAACAGGTAATAATAAGTAATTAAAACAGATTATTGACAAGTGCTGCCAACAGCGCCCCCTACACTGCAGCGCTATGTGCGGTGCACTCTCTGCACACACCTAGTGCCTAATTCAGATCTAATTGCAGCAGTAAATTTGTTAGCTAATGGGCAATTGGGCAAAACCATGTTGCACTGCAGGTGTGGCAGATGTAGGGATTGGAGGGACTGTGTCTGACGGCCCCGATCATTGCACTGGAAGAGTAAATCCTGTGAGCTCTCCTGCACATGTGATCGCACCTCTGCACAGCGATTTTCCCCTCCACCTGTAGGCGGCAACTACCTGATCGCAGGGATGCAAAAAACGCACCCTAGCAATCAGGTCTGAATTAGGCCCTCAGATCTGATCGCAGCAGCAAATTTGTTAGCTAATGGGCAAAACCAAGGGGGTAATTCAGACTGGATGACTGCTACAGCATCTCACTGGCTGCGAACGGTTCTCTGCCTGATTGACAGGCAGAGGCAGAGGCGGGGTGGGAGGGGGCGTGCCAATGGTGTTAGAATGCCGTTGGCGGGGCGCGGTCCGGACAACGGAGGCAGGGGAGTAGGGCCTGATATGCGGGGCGGGCTAGCCCTGTGCTGGGCGTCCCACCGCATGTCAGTGTGACTGATCGTAGATGTGCTAAATTTAGCACATCTACGATCAGCTCTAAATAACCCCCTATGTGCACTGCAGGGGGAGCAGATATAACATGTACAGAGAGAGTTAGATTTGGGTGGGGTATGTTGAAACTGAAATCTAAATTGCAGTGTAAAAATAAAGCAGCCAGTGTTTACCCTGCACAGAAACAATATAACAAATATAACAAATTTGCCACTGCAATCAAATCTGAATTTGGCCCAGAGTTACTTCATGTACTAGTTACAGCCCTGCAAGGTGATATCCGCCGCTACAACCTCATACCCTCCAACTTTTCTATCGGCACAGATGAGGTGTGGGGGCGTGTCCATGGATAAAGGGGGCGTGGCCACATGTAAAAGGGACGGCAGGGTAAGTCTAGTCCATATCTTTCCCCATGGTACAGCTGGCCGCGGACAGGGGGAAGCTGGTTCGGGACAGTGTCCTCTATGGATAGAGGACAGCAAGCAGAGCCGGCAGTGGGAAACTGACAGTTCGTGACCAAGGATATTTATGGGGAGAGATGTGGGAGAGACCCACAGATCTTTCTTAAACTAAGTGTGCTTTGAGGTAACTAACTGTAGAACTGAACGGAGCTGTGCTGTGTGACTGAACAGCGCTGACAGGCTCCTATATTGCCCGCACAATCAAGTATAAAGTACTGGCTTTGGGGAGTGCTAGTAATTTAGGCAGTCCCCCTGTGTTACACATTATGGCAGGCAGTCCCCCTTTTTCACACATTGCTGGCAGGCAGTCCCCCTTTTGTATACATTATGGCTGGCAGTCCCCCATTTTTTTTACACATTATGTAAAAAAAAGTCCCCTTTTTTACACGTTACTGGCAGGCAGTCTCCCTTTTTTACACATTATGGCAGGCAGTCTCCATTTTTTTTACACATTATGTGAAAAAGTCCCCTTTTTTACACATTACTGGCAAGCAGTCCCCCTTTGTTACACATTATGGCAGGCAGTCCCCCTTTTTTACACATTATGGCAGGCAGTCATATTTTTATACACATTATGTAAAAAAGGTCCCCCTTTTTTACCATTACTGGCAGGCAGTCCCCCTTTGTTACACATTATGGCAGGCAGTCCCCCTTTTTCACACATTGCTGGCAGGCAGTCCCCCTTTTGTATATATTATGGCAGGTAGTCCCCCATTTTTTTTACACATTATGTAAAAAAGTCCCCCTTTTTTACACATTACTTATTTACACATCACATTATACACATTACTTATTTACACATCACATCATAAAAGGCAGTCTCCCTTTTTTCTTCTTTTTTTACACATTACTGGCAGGCAGTCCCCCTTTTTTACACATTATGGCAGGCAGTCCCCCTTTTTTTTTACACATTATGGCAGGCAGTCCCCCATTTTTTTTTACACATTATGTAAAAAAAGTTCCCTTTTTACACATTACTGGCAGGCAGTCCCCCCTTTTTTACACATTACTGGCAGGCAGGCCCCCTTTTTTTTTTACACATTACTGGCAGGCAGTCCCCCTTTTTTTTTTTTACACATTACTGGCAGGCAGTCCCCCTTTTTTACACATTACTGGCAGGCAGTCGCCCTTTTTTACACATTATGGCAGGCAGTCCCCCTTTTTTTTACACATTATGTAAAAAAGGTACCCCCTTTTTTTTTTTTACACATTACTGGCAGGCAGTCCCCCTTTGTTACACATTATGGCAGGCAGTCACCCTTTTTCACACATTGCTTGCAGGCAGTCCCCCTTTTGTGTACATTATGGCAGGCAGTCCCCCATTTTTTTTACACATTATGTAAAAAAATGTCCCCCTTTTTTACACATTACTGGCAGGCAGTCTCCCTTTTTTTTTTTACACATTACTGGCAGACAGTCCCCCTTTTTTACACATTATGGCAGGCAGTCCCCCCCCCCTTTTTTTTTTTTACACATTATGGCAGGCAGTCCCCTATTTTTTTTTACATATTATGTAAAAAAAGATCCCTTTTTACACATTACTGGCAGGCAGTCCCCCCTTTTTTTACACATTACTGGCAGGCAGTCCCCCTTTTTTTTTTACACATTACTGGCAGGCAGCCCCCCTTTTTTACACATTATGGCAGGCAGTCCCCCTTTTATGGGAAAGAGTGGGGAGAGAGAGATAGAGAGGGTGAAAGAGTTATACTCACCTTCACCTGTGACCAGGCATCCACGGCAGGCTGTCAACGGCAGAGGAGCTGGCGGCTGCGGCAGCGCTCCTGAGTCCCCTGCAGAGGCAGCGGAAGTGGGAGGCAGGTGCTGGTGGTGGCGGGAGACAGGCGGCTGGGCAGGTATCGGAGACCTAATATTGCAGCAGCGAGGGGGTGAATGCTGCGCTCACAGTCCCTTCAGAGTAGGCGGCCGACGGGAGACAGGTGGCAGCGCTGTACAGTGAGTAGTGTACTGATACTCTGACAGTGTCTGCGGCTGTGGGGGGGTGGGGGTGCTGCTGATGGTGCGCCTTCAGTGCATGTGCGCTGTGGACAAAGCACCATCGGCAAACACCTAGTTACGGCCCTGCTGAGATTTGTCAGTCTGTCCATGTGACAACTATCTCACAATCTTTATGCAAAGCTGGAAGACAAGGAAGAATCCTCCTCTGAAAAAGTGTCACACAAGGTGGTTTATTTACTACAACCCGATGCTTCTGATCGTGTTCATGCCCGATATTTAATTAAAATGGCAGTGCTTTTACTAACCCTGTTCTGCTAGTAAAATCATTGCCCTTTTAAATTTCAGGCATTAACATGATCAGAAGAGGTGGGTTTTACAAACCGACGCTTAGTAAATAAACCCCTCTTTGCAAAAAAAAAACCACGCAGTGGATTAAGGATAGGAAGGTGACCTTGAGTCGCCAAGTCAGAGCCCTGACCTACATCCGATAGGAAAAGTGTGCATGGACTTGAAGAGAGCAGTCCGGAGCGGTGGACCACGAAATGGAAAAATGGGCAAATATTCCCCAATCACGTTGCTCAAATTCATGTTATTACTCGTTAATGGTGCGCCAACCAATTAGCTCCTGTTCTGTGTTTGAAAAATTATTGATTGGTTGAAATCACCATTTAAGATGAGTAACCAGTGATAACAAGAATATCACTTGTTTTTAAATCTGCCCCAGTATGCCAAGTTAAATTACTTCCACCGTCTTTAGAAAAGTCCTGCATTCCTATAGTATCCACTAGGTGGTGCTCTAATAATAGCAAATGCTCAGAAATGTCAGCTACCAAGTTGGAATGCAGCAGCAACAGTATTATCTTTGTGACTTGCAAGCTGTTATCAGCCTTTACATAAATCATGCGATGCTGATGATGAAAAAAATAACCCTGATCATTCCTGAAGTAAAAACATTTTAAAAATATTTAATTGTGGATGGATGAGATGTAAGAGTCAGAGGGGCATATTTAGCACAAGCTGCATTTAATATGCAGTTGCCCCTATTTGCAATGTGTTAATGTAAGCTAAGGCTTGCATTTAACAAGTTTGGTGCACGGTGACAGCTTCTGAAAAAGCTATGTCCTAGCAAAGAGCTAGAAACAAGGTGACAGAACCGGAACTAGAGTTTTTGGTGACCTGTGCCAGAAAGAGAAATAAAACAGGTAATAATAAGTAATTAAAACAGATTATTGACAAGTGCTGCCAACAGCGCCCCCTACACTGCAGCGCTATGTGCGGTGCACTCTCTGCACACACCTAGTGCCTAATTCAGATCTAATTGCAGCAGTAAATTTGTTAGCTAATGGGCAATTGGGCAAAACCATGTTGCACTGCAGGTGTGGCAGATGTAGGGATTGGAGGGACTGTGTCTGATGGCCCCGATCATTGCACTGGAAGAGTAAATCCTGTGAGCTCTCCTGCACATGTGATCGCACCTCTGCACAGCGATTTTCCCCTCCACCTGTAGGCGGCAACTACCTGATCGCAGGGATGCAAAAAACGCACCCTAGCAATCAGGTCTGAATTAGGCCCTCAGATCTGATCGCAGCAGCAAATTTGTTAGCTAATGGGCAAAACCAAGGGGGTAATTCAGACTGGATTGCTGCTACAGCATCTCACTGGCTGCGATCGGTTCTCTGCCTGATTGACAGGCAGAGGCAGAGGCGGGGTGGGAGGGGGCGTGCCAATGGTGTTAGAATGCCGTTGGCGGGGCGCGGTCCGGACAACGGAGGCAGGGGAGTAGGGCCTGATATGCGGGGCGGGCTAGCCCTGTGCTGGGCGCCCCACCGCATGTCAGTGTGACTGATCGTAGATGTGCTAAATTTAGCACATCTACGATCAGCTCTAAATAACCCCCTATGTGCACTGCAGGGGGAGCAGATATAACATGTACAGAGAGAGTTAGATTTGGGTGGGGTATGTTGAAACTGAAATCTAAATTGCAGTGTAAAAATAAAGCAGCCAGTGTTTACCCTGCACAGAAACAATATAACAAATATAACAAATTTGCCACTGCAATCAAATCTGAATTTGGCCCAGAGTTACTTCATGTACTAGTTACGGCCCTGCAAGGTGATATCCGCCGCTACAACCTCATACCCTCCAACTTTTCTATCGGCACAGATGAGGTGTGGGGGCGTGTCCATGGATAAAGGGGGCGTGGCCACTAGAGATGAGCGGGTTCGGTTTCTCGGAATCCGAACCCGCCGAACTTCAGCTTTTTTTACACGGGGCCGAGCAGGCTCGGATCCTCCCGCCTTGCTCGGTTAACCCGAGCGCGCCCGAACGTCATCATCCCGCTGTCGGATTCTCGCGAGGCTCGGATTCTATCGCGAGACTCGGATTCTATATAAGGAGCCGCGCGTCGCCGCCATTTTCACACGTGCATTGAGATTGATAGGGAGAGGACGTGGCTGGCGTCCTCTCCGTTTAGAGTGACTAATAGTACTAGAGAGAGAGAGACACAAATTTTGGGGAGCATAATATAGGAGGAGTACTACTTGCTGCTGATAGTGTGACCAGTGACCAGTGCCACCAGTTTAATGAATCCGTTCTCTGCCTGAAAAAAAACGATACACAGTGTGACACAGTCACACATACCATATCTGTGCTCAGCCCAGTGTGCTGCATCATATACTGTATATCATTATCTGACTGCTGAGTGCTCACTGCTAACACAGCTTAATTGTGGGGGAGACTGGGGAGCAGTTATAGCAGGAGTACATATTTTAAGTACAGTGCACACTTTTGCTGCCAGAGTGCCACTGCCAGTGTGACTGACCAGTGACCACTGACCACCAGTATTGTGATTGTCTGCTGACCACCAGTATATTGTGATTGTCTGCCTGAAAAAGTTAAACACTCGTCGTGTGGTGTTTTTATAAACGCATTCTGCAGACAGTGTCCAGCAGGTCCTTCATTACATAATATATACCTGTCCGGCTGCAGTACTAGTGTGATATATATATATATATTTTCATTTTATCTCATTATCATCCAGTCTATATTAGCAGCAGACACAGTACGGTAGTCCACGGCTGTAGCTACCTCTGTGTCGGCAGTCGCTCGTCCATCCATAATTGTATACCACCTACCCGTGGTTTATTTTTTTTTTTCTATTTTCTTGATACTAGTAGCTTACTTTAGGAGTCTGCAGTGCTAACAGACTGTGTCCAGCAGGTCCGTCATTACATAATATATACCTGTCCGGCTGCAGTACTAGTGTGATATATATATATATTTAAATTTTATCTCATTATCATCCAGTCTATATTAGCAGCAGACACAGTACGGTAGTCCATGGCTGTAGCTACCTCTGTGTCGGCAGTCGCTCGTCCATCCATAATTGTATACCACCTACCCGTGGTTTATTTTTTTTTTCTATCTTCTTGATACTAGTAGCTTACTTTAGGAGTCTGCATTGCTGACAGACAGTGTCCAGCAGGTCCGTCATTACATAATATATACCTGTCCGGCTGCAGTACTAGTGTGATATATATATATATTTTAATTTTATCTCATTATCATCCAGTCTATATTAGCAGCAGACACAGTACGGTAGTCCACGGCTGTAGCTACCTCTGTGTCGGCAGTCGCTCGTCCATTCATAATTGTATACCACCTACCCGTGGTTTATTTTTATTTTCTATCTTCTTGATACTAGTAGCTTACTTTAGGAGTCTGCAGTGCTGACAGACAGTGTCCAGCAGGTCCGTCATTACATAATATATACCTGTCCGGCTGCAGTACTAGTGTGATATATATATATTTTTTAATTTTATCTCATTATCATCCAGTCTATATTAGCAGCAGACACAGTACGGTAGTCCACGGCTGTAGCTACCTCTGTGTCGGCAGTCGCTCGTCCATCCATAATTGTATACCACCTACCCGTGGTTTATTTTTTTTTCTATCTTCTTGATACTAGTAGCTTACTTTAGGAGTCTGCAGTGCTGAGTCTGACAGACAGTGTCCAGCAGGTCCGTCATTACATAATATATACCTGTCCGGCTGCAGTACTAGTGTGATATATATATATATATTTTAATTTTATCTCATTATCATCCAGTCTATATTAGCAGCAGACACAGTACGGTAGTCCACGGCTGTAGCTACCTCTGTGTCGGCAGTCGCTCGTCCATCCATAAGTATACTAGTATCCATCCATCTCCATTGTTTACCTGAGGTGCCTTTTAGTTGTGCCTATTAAAATATGGAGAACAAAAATGTTGAGGTTCCAAAATTAGGGAAAGATCAAGATCGACTTCCACCTCGTGCTGAAGCTGCTGCCACTAGTCATGGCCGAGACGATGAAATGCCAGCAACGTCGTCTGCCAAGGCCGATGCCCAATGTCATAGTACAGAGCATGTAAAATCCAAAACACCAAATATCAGTAAAAAAAGGACTCAAAAATCTAAAATAAAATTGTCGGAGGAGAAGCGTAAACTTGCCAATATGCCATTTACCACACGGAGTGGCAAGGAACGGCTGAGGCCCTGGCCTATGTTCATGGCTAGTGGTTCAGCTTAACATGAGGATGGAAGCACTCAGCCTCTCGCTAGAAAAATGAAAAGACTCAAGCTGGCAAAAGCACCGCAAAGAACTGTGCGTTCTTCGAAATCCCAAATCCACAAGGAGAGTCCAATTGTGTCGGTTGCGATGCCTGACCTTCCCAACACTGGACGTGAAGAGCATGCGCCTTCCACCATTTGCACGCCCCCTGCAAGTGCTGGAAGGAGCACCCGCAGTCCAGTTCCTGATAGTCAGATTGAAGATGTCAGTGTTGAAGTACACCAGGATGAGGAGGATATGGGTGTTGCTGGCGCTGGGGAGGAAATTGACAAGGAGGATTCTGATGGTGAGGTGGTTTGTTTAAGTCAGGCACCCGGGGAGACACCTGTTGTCCGTGGGAGGAATATGGCCGTTGACATGCCTGGTGAAAATACCAAAAAAATCAGCTCTTCGGTGTGGAAGTATTTCAACAGAAATGCGGACAACATTTGTCAAGCCGTGTGTTGCCTTTGTCAAGCTGTAATAAGTAGGGGTAAGGACGTTAACCACCTCGGAACATCCTCCCTTATACGTCACCTGCAGCGCATTCATAATAAGTCAGTGACAAGTTCAAAAACTTTGGGCGACAGCGGAAGCAGTCCACTGACCAGTAAATCCCTTCCTCTTGTAACCAAGCTCACGCAAACCACCCCACCAACTCCCTCAGTGTCAATTTCCTCCTTCCCCAGGAATGCCAATAGTCCTGCAGGCCATGTCACTGGCAATTCTGACGAGTCCTCTCCTGCCTGGGATTCCTCCGATGCATCCTTGCGTGTAACGCCTACTGCTGCTGGCGCTGCTGTTGTTGCTGCTGGGAGTCGATGGTCATCCCAGAGGGGAAGTCGTAAGCCCTATTTTACTACTTCCACCAAGCAATTGACTGTCCAACAGTCCTTTGCGAGGAAGATGAAATATCACAGCAGTCATCCTGTTGCAAAGCGGATAACTGAGGCCTTGACAACTATGTTGGTGTTAGACGTGCGTCCGGTATCCGCCGTTAGTTCACAGGGAACTAGACAATTTCTTGAGGTAGTGTGCCCCCGTTACCAAATACCATCTAGGTTCCACTTCTCTAGGCAGGCGATACCGAGAATGTACACGGACGTCAGAAAAAGACTCACCAGTGTCCTAAAAAATGCAGTTGTACCCAATGTCCACTTAACCACGGACATGTGGACAAGTGGAGCAGGGCAGGGTCAGGACTATATGACTGTGACAGCCCACTGGGTAGATGTATGGACTCCCGCCGCAAGAACAGCAGCGGCGGCACCAGTAGCAGCATCTCGCAAACGCCAACTCTTTCCTAGGCAGGCTACGCTTTGTATCACCGGTTTCCAGAATACGCACACAGCTGAAAACCTCTTACGGCAACTGAGGAAGATCATCGCGGAATGGCTTACCCCAATTGGACTCTCCTGTGGATTTGTGGCATCGGACAACGCCAGCAATATTGTGTGTGCATTAAATATGGGCAAATTCCAGCACGTCCCATGTTTTGCACATACCTTGAATTTGGTGGTGCAGAATTTTTTAAAAAACGACAGGGGCGTGCAAGAGATGCTGTCGGTGGCCAGAAGAATTGCGGGACACTTTCGGCGTACAGGCATCACGTACAGAAGACTGGAGCAACACCAAAAACGCCTGAACCTGCCCTGCCATCATCTGAAGCAAGAAGTGGTAACGAGGTGGAATTCAACCCTATATATGCTTCAGAGGTTGGAGGAGCAGCAAAAGGCCATTCAAGCCTATACAATTGAGCACGATATAGGAGGTGGAATGCACCTGTCTCAAGCGCAGTGGAGAATGATTTCAACGTTGTGCAAGGTTCTGCTGCCCTTTGAACTTGCCACACGTGAAGTCAGTTCAGACACTGCCAGCCTGAGTCAGGTCATTCCCCTCATCAGGCTTTTGCAGAAGAAGCTGGAGACATTGAAGGAGGAGCTAACACGGAGCGATTCCGCTAGGCATGTGGGACTTGTGGATGGAGCCCTTAATTCGCTTAACAAGGATTCACGGGTGGTCAATCTGTTGAAATCAGATCACTACATTTTGGCCACCGTGCTCGATCCTAGATTTAAAACCTACCTTGGATCTCTCTTTCCGGCAGACACAAGTCTGCTGGGGTTCAAAGACCTGCTGGTGAGAAAATTGTCAAGTCAAGCGGAACGCGACCTGTCAACATCTCCTCCTTCACATTCTCCCGCAACTGGGGGTGCGAGGAAAAGGCTCAGAATTCCGAGCCCACCCGCTGGCGGTGATGCAGGGCAGTCTGGAGCGACTGCTGATGCTGACATCTGGTCCGGACTGAAGGACCTGACAACGATTACGGACATGTCGTCTACTGTCACTGCATATGATTCTCTCCCCATTGAAAGAATGGTGGAGGATTATATGAGTGACCGCATCCAAGTAGGCACGTCAGACAGTCCGTACTTATACTGGCAGGAAAAAGAGGCAATTTGGAGGCCCTTGCACAAACTGGCTTTATTCTACCTAAGTTGCCCTCCCACAAGTGTGTACTCCGAAAGAGTGTTTAGTGCCGCCGCTCACCTTGTCAGCAATCGGCGTACGAGGTTACTTCCAGAAAATGTGGAGAAGATGATGTTCATTAAAATGAATTATAATCAATTCCTCCGTGGAGACATTGACCAGCAGCAATTGCCTCCACAAAGTACACAGGGAGCTGAGATGGTGGATTCCAGTGGGGACGAATTGATAATCTGTGAGGAGGGGGATGTACACGGTGATATATCGGAGGATGATGATGAGGTGGACATCTTGCCTCTGTAGAGCCAGTTTGTGCAAGGAGAGATTAATTGCTTCTTTTTTGGTGGGGGTCCAAACCAACCCGTCATTTCAGTCACAGTCGTGTGGCAGACCCTGTCACTGAAATGATGGGTTGGTTAAAGTGTGCATGTCCTGTTTATACAACATAAGGGTGGGTGGGAGGGCCCAAGGACAATTACATCTTGCACCTCTTTTTTCTTAAATTTTTCTTTGCGTCATGTGCTGTTTGGGGAGTATTTTTTGGAAGGGCCATCCTGCGTGACACTGCAGTGCCACTCCTAGATGGGCCAGGTGTTTGTGTCGGCCACTAGGGTCGCTTAGCTTACTCACACAGCTACCTCATTGCGCCTCTTTTTTTCTTTGCGTCATGTGCTGTTTGGGGAGTGTTTTTTGGAAGGGCCATCCTGCGTGACACTGCAGTGCCACTCCTAGATGGGCCAGGTGTTTGTGTCGGCCACTAGGGTCGCTTATCTTACTCACACAGCTACCTCATTGCGCCTCTTTTTTTCTTTGCGTCATGTGCTGTTTGGGGAGTGTTTTTTGGAAGGGCCATCCTGCGTGACACTGCAGTGCCACTCCTAGATGGGCCAGGTGTTTGTGTCGGCCACTAGGGTCGCTTAGCTTACTCACACAGCTACCTCATTGCGCCTCTTTTTTTCTTTGCGTCATGTGCTGTTTGGGGAGTGTTTTTTGGAAGGGCCATCCTGCGTGACACTGCAGTGCCACTCCTAGATGGGCCAGGTGTTTGTGTCGGCCACTAGGGTCGCTTAGCTTACTCACACAGCTACCTCATTGCGCCTCTTTTTTTCTTTGCGTCATGTGCTGTTTGGGGAGTGTTTTTTGGAAGGGCCATCCTGCGTGACACTGCAGTGCCACTCCTAGATGGGCCAGGTGTTTGTGTCGGCCACTAGGGTCGCTTAGCTTACTCACACAGCTACCTCATTGCGCCTCTTTTTTTCTTTGCGTCATGTGCTGTTTGGGGAGTGTTTTTTGGAAGGTCCATCCTGCGTGACACTGCAGTGCCACTCCTAGATGGGCCAGGTGTTTGTGTCGGCCACTAGGGTCGCTTATCTTACTCACACAGCTACCTCATTGCGCCTCTTTTTTTCTTTGCGTCATGTGCTGTTTGGGGAGTGTTTTTTGGAAGGGCCATCCTGCGTGACACTGCAGTGCCACTCCTAGATGGGCCAGGTGTTTGTGTCGGCCACTAGGGTCGCTTAGCTTACTCACACAGCTACCTCATTGCGCCTCTTTTTTTCTTTGCGTCATGTGCTGTTTGGGGAGTGTTTTTTGGAAGGACCATCCTGCGTGACACTGCAGTGCCACTCCTAGATGGGCCAGGTGTTTGTGTCGGCCACTAGGGTCGCTTAGCTTACTCACACAGCTACCTCATTGCGCCTCTTTTTTTCTTTGCGTCATGTGCTGTTTGGGGAGTGTTTTTTGGAAGGGCCATCCTGCGTGACACTGCAGTGCCACTCCTAGATGGGCCAGGTGTTTGTGTCGGCCACTAGGGTCGCTTAGCTTACTCACACAGCTACCTCATTGCGCCTCTTTTTTTCTTTGCGTCATGTGCTGTTTGGGGAGTGTTTTTTGGAAGGGCCATCCTGCGTGACACTGCAGTGCCACTCCTAGATGGGCCAGGTGTTTGTGTCGGCCACTAGGGTCGCTTAGCTTACTCACACAGCTACCTCATTGCGCCTCTTTTTTTCTTTGCGTCATGTGCTGTTTGGGGAGTGTTTTTTGAAAGGGCCATCCTGCGTGACACTGCAGTGCCACTCCTAGATGGGCCAGGTGTTTGTGTCGGCCACTAGGGTCGCTTATCTTACTCACACAGCTACCTCATTGCGCCTCTTTTTTTCTTTGCGTCATGTGCTGTTTGGGGAGTGTTTTTTGGAAGGGCCATCCTGCGTGACACTGCAGTGCCACTCCTAGATGGGCCAGGTGTTTGTGTCGGCCACTAGGGTCGCTTAGCTTACTCACACAGCTACCTCATTGCGCCTCTTTTTTTCTTTGCGTCATGTGCTGTTTGGGGAGTGTTTTTTGGAAGGGCCATCCTGCGTGACACTGCAGTGCCACTCCTAGATGGGCCAGGTGTTTGTGTCGGCCACTAGGGTCGCTTATCTTACTCACACAGCTACCTCATTGCGCCTCTTTTTTTCTTTGCGTCATGTGCTGTTTGGGGAGTGTTTTTTGGAAGGGCCATCCTGCGTGACACTGCAGTGCCACTCCTAGATGGGCCAGGTGTTTGTGTCGGCCACTAGGGTCGCTTAGCTTACTCACACAGCTACCTCATTGCGCCTCTTTTTTTCTTTGCGTCATGTGCTGTTTGGGGAGTGTTTTTTGGAAGGGCCATCCTGCGTGACACTGCAGTGCCACTCCTAGATGGGCCAGGTGTTTGTGTCGGCCACTAGGGTCGCTTAGCTTACTCACACAGCTACCTCATTGCGCCTCTTTTTTTCTTTGCGTCATGTGCTGTTTGGGGAGTGTTTTTTGGAAGGGCCATCCTGCGTGACACTGCAGTGCCACTCCTAGATGGGCCAGGTGTTTGTGTCGGCCACTAGGGTCGCTTAGCTTACTCACACAGCTACCTCATTGCGCCTCTTTTTTTCTTTGCATCATGTGCTGTTTGGGGAGTGTTTTTTGGAAGGGCCATCCTGCATGACACTGCAGTGCCACTCCTAGATGGGCCAGGTGTTTGTGTCGGCCACTAGGGTCGCTTAGCTTACTCACACAGCTACCTCATTGCGCCTCTTTTTTTCTTTGCGTCATGTGCTGTTTGGGGAGTGTTTTTTGGAAGGGCCATCCTGCGTGACACTGCAGTGCCACTCCTAGATGGGCCAGGTGTTTGTGTCGGCCACTAGGGTCGCTTAGCTTAGTCATCCAGCGACCTCGGTGCAAATTTTAGGACTAAAAATAATATTGTGAGGTGTGAGGTATTCAGAATAGACTGAAAATGAGTGGAAATTATGGTTTTTGAGGTTAATAATACTTTGGGATCAAAATGACCCCCAAATTCTATGATTTAAGCTGTTTTTTAGTGTTTTTTGAAAAAAACACCCGAATCCAAAACACACCCGAATCCGACAAAAAAAATTCGGTGAGGTTTTGCCAAAACGCGGTCGAACCCAAAACACGGCCGCGGAACCGAACCCAAAACCAAAACACAAAACCCGAAAAATTTCAAGTGCACATCTCTAGTGGCCACATGTAAAAGGGACGGCAGGGTAAGTCTAGTCCATATCTTTCCCCATGGTACAGCTGGCCGCGGACAGGGGGAAGCTGGTTCGGGACAATGTCCTCAATGGATAGTGGATAGCAAGCAGAGCCGGCAGTGGGAAACTGACCGTTCGTGACCAAGGATATTTATGGGGAGAGATCCACAGATCTTGCTTAAACTAAGTGTGCTTTGAGGTAACTAACTGTAGAACTGAACGGAGCTGTGCTGTGTGACTGAACAGCGCTGACAGGCTCCTATATTGCCCGCACAATCAAGTATAAAGTACTGGCTTTGGGGAGTGCTCTGCCCACTCCTGTCACCCGGTCCCTGGCCACGCCTCCGGACACCACCTCCTGGTTCTGCCCTCTATCTCATTGCTGTGCTGTATCTGTGGCTGTGCCGCTCTGTCTCTCCGCCCAGACTCCCACCCTCATCTGTGCTCCCTCCCCTGCTTTCAGTCCCGTGTGATCTGCGGACTGCAGACAGCCATGGAGTGACAGGGATGGGAGCCGCCTGTCACTCAGCAGTGCTGCAGGAGTTCGTGTTCCCGCAGCGCTGCTAAGAAAACCAGTACAAACTGGTACACGAGTTTTAGCCGGTACAGACCATAAAAAATCGGTACTGTACCAGCTAAACCGGTACAGTTGGAGGGTATGTGTTAGGGTCTCCTGCCCTGTGCTGCCACGTCGTCATGGCAACCGGGAGACAAGTACTAGCGGAGTAACCTGAGCGCAGCTGATACTCCGGTTCGGGTCTTTTGCTGTGCAGTGGTTATAGGCTCTGTGCACGGCAGGGGATCCGGTGCTGGTTTTTGTGCTCACAGTCTGTGAGGTCTAAGTGGGGCATGGACAGCACCTGCTTTATAAGGCCTCTTTCCAGGTTAAGCAGATGCTGCTGAATCTTTGTTGGTTAGTCAGTTCCTGAAAGTTAGCCAGTACTGTGTAGCTTTGTATTTGTTTGTTGCTTACTGCAAATAGGCCTGGGAATTTGGTATTACACTCTGCCAATCCAGACCTAGCAGTAAGACTGGAGTCAGTCGTTTAGCTTGCTGGGGTTCTGTTACTACTCTGTGAACTTAGCAAGTTTGCGGCTGTATTCTAAGACTTGCCTGTCTAATCCTGTCTCACTGTGCTAGGTGTCAGGGGTCAGTTTAGTGGCAGTAAACTGAACCTGTGCACTGCAAGTGAGAATTAGGATTGTGGAGACTCTCCTTGAGTCTATCATTCCATCTCTGACCAAGGAGTTTACTGCCACACCCGTTGGTAACCCTTTAGGGTTTTGCTGTTGCCCTTAGCAACAGCATTTCGGGTTCTCTATGTATTAAAACACAACATCTTGCTTTTCCCATCTGAGCATTTCTAATACAAGGGAGATACCCAGTTCCTTAGCCTCTGGGCTTCTCTGTTCACTTTGTGTGTATTTTGTTACCCTATCACCTTCTGTGTACGTTATGTCATATTCCCCAGTCTGTCTGTGAGTCCATTTGTTGTGCATAACAGTTCTGACACCAGTACTTTCCTGCAGGCACTGGTGTACATAACAGTATGCAACCTTGCTTCTAGGTTCAGCCCCTTGTAAGTGTACTGCATACCCCCCAACTGCCCCGCTTTTCAAGTGCATGTGCTATAGCGAATTAATCTCTGCACTTGAGCTGTGCAGTTTTGACGCATGTGAAGTGGCAAAAAATTGGTCCACTGCGTCCAACACTGACATAGCGTGCCTCTGAATCAGGGATATTGACCGGGAATTTTGAACAGGTAAAGTGGCTAGAGACTTGGATATCTGGAAATTTGACAGTGGAACACTGCTACCATTTGCAGGAGGCTCTGAAGAAACTCTGGGCCAAATTCAGATCTCATCGCAGCAGCAAATTTGTTAGCTAATGGACAAAACCATGTGCACTGCAGGTGGGGCAGATATAACATGTGCAGAGAGAGCTAGATTTGGGTGGGTTATATTGTTTCTGTGCAGATTAAATACTGGCTGCTTTATGTTTACACTGCAATGTAGATTTCAGTTTGAACACACCCCACCCAAATCTAACTCTCTCTGCACATGTTATATCTGCCCCCCCCCCCCTGCAGTGCACATGGTTTTGTCCATTAGCTAACAAATTTGCTGCTGCAATCAGATCTGAATTAGGCCCTATGTCCATTGTGCATGCACTTGATCATACCAATGATGGTTCAAACTGGAATGGTGTGCAAGTGACAGTTACATGACATTGATAGACATGTATCAATGGTGGCAAGAAGAAGAATTCAATCCTTCCCTTGCGATGGCCATCCCATGATAGAATAGGGCTCTACAGAATAGACAGAAGTAAGTTTGGACATTGGAAGACGATGGTAGGAAGCCATCTGGCTAGATGGAAATGTTTTTTTCCACTCATTGCTAGTACTGTAATGATTGCCAACCATCACATGTATCTTTACGATGGTTAATTATTTCAATGCAGGACACCCAAAGGCGATGTACACAGCCTAGAATTTTTATATGTGAATTTCCAGCTTTGACTATGCGTGTGCACCAAGTATCCATTGGTTAGACCATCTCTATGGTAATCTTTGAAAGGCTACATGCATCACAAGCACTTTTTCAATGGTCATTCCTAGGCAGAAGCCCTAAATTCTGCAAAAATACCCATGTTTGGCAATCGGGCCATGAATGGACTTTTAGTTCACCAATCAAATTTTTTTATATATATATATATATATATATATATATATTTACACTATTTCCCCCTATATCCACTGGGTATCAGGTATGGTGTAAAGCCCTAGTGCTTTATGCACCAGGGCTGGTTATACCCAGGAAGAGGGTGGCATGATTTTTTGAGAGCCTGAACCCACTGGGAAAACCAGCCCCAGTGCCTACTGGCCTAAAGCTGGCTGGACTCATGGTGTGGAAGCTCTCGCACTGCGGAACTCCCCTCAATGGTTTCATTAGCCCAGGCTGGCAAAAGAGTTATGCTGGTTACACTTAAATCAGGAGTGACTCCACACCAGTTTTTTTTCCTGATTTTGGGTGTACCAGTATTAGACTGGGACTCACTAAGCATTTCAATAACTACAGTGTATCCGAAAGTATTCACAGCGCTTCACTTTTTCCACATTTTGTTATGTTACAGCCTTATTCCAAAATGGAATTAATTAATTTTTTCCCCTCAAAATTCTACATAATGACAAAGTGAAAAAAGTTTTTTGTAGATTTTTGCAAATTTATTAAAAATAAAAACTAAGAAATCACATCTACATAAATATTCACAGCCTTTGCCATGAAGCTCAAAATTGAGCTCAGGTGCATCCTGTTTCCATTGATCATTCTTGAGATGTTCCTACAGCTTCATTGGAGTCCACCTGTGGTTAATTCAGTTGATTGGACATGATTTGTAAAGGCACACAAATGTCTGTATAAGGTCACACAAAAATAATATGAAAAGCGCTGGTACACAGTATATATTTTATTCTATATTAATAAAATATAAAAATATTTTACACAGAGGTTTCTACCTTTGATCTGAGGAAGCCGCCAATGGTCATTGAGGCGGGGAAACGTGTTATCATTTGCACCAGAGCAGAGGTCAGCTGTACATGACCAGTTTGAGCCACGGCATGCATGAAACATAACCTTTACCAGCCTTTACATCAGCGCTCAGACCAGCTAGGCGGGAGCACTGTGGAGCCAGCACAATCAACTTCTGACTCAGATACCCATAGCAGGAGCGTGAGCACTGGTCAGCAAACTTGGGAGACTTCTCATATTAACTTTATAAGTGCTGCAGAGAGAACAGCAGTGGAGAGGTGGTCTTGTCCAGGACAACAACTTATTGCTGACAGCGTCTGTAAACTTGTTTTATTCCTCTGGATATGGCCACTTTTAAAGGAGATTTGCACCAGTAGCCGGGAGGATAGTTTAAACAAGCTTATTATTGATTTTGCCACCTTATTGCTCCGCACCAATTGCAGCTATATTGGAAAACTTACCTGTGTCTATTGTTTATTCATTTCATTACTGGCTACCACATGTTGAATTTGCTAATGAGCTGACCTAAATTGCACCACTCAGCTGGTTGTTTCACAGGCTAAACATTAGTGTTTTAAAGAGATGTTTTTGTGCTTTTTAAAGAAATGTATGTGATTGTTTTATCGGCCGGTAGATACCTCTGTGTAAAATATATTTATATTTTTTTATTTATTTTTTATTTTAATTTTATTAATATAGAATAAAATATATACCGTGTACCAGCGCTTTTCATATAAATTTTGTTTGATCTTTTTCTTTTTCTTGGGGGGTGGAGTATACCCCAGTGAAAAGCAGAAGGTATTTTGGTAACTAATAGGCACCTGGTTATTTGTTTGTTTGTCTGTATAAGGTCCCACACTTGACAGTGCATGTCTGAGCACAAACCAAGCATGAAGTCAAAAGAATTGTCTCGAGGCACAAATCTGGGGAAGGCTACAGAAAAATATCTGCTGCTTTGAAGGTCCCAATGAGCACAGTGGCCTCCATCATCCGTAAATGGAAGAAGTTCGTAAGCACCAGGACTCTTCCTAGAGCTGGCCGGCCATCTAAACTGAGTGATCGGAGAAGGGCGCTAGTCGGGGAGGTGACCAAGACCCCAATGGTCACTCTGTCAGAGCTACAGCATTCCTCTATGAGGAGAGGAGAACTTTCCACAAGGACAACCATTTCTGCAGCAATCCACCAATCAGGCCTGTATGGTAGAGAGGCCAGACGAAAGCCAAAGCCACAAAAGCACATGGCAGTCCACCTGGAGTTTGCCAAGATGCACCTGAAGGACTCTCAGACCATGAGAAACAAAATTCTCTGGTCTGATGAGTCAAAGATTGAACTCTTTGGTGTGAATGCCAGGCGTCATGTTTCGAGGAAACCAGGCACCGCTCATCACCAAGCCAATACTATCCCTACAGTGAAGCATGGTGGTGGCAGCATCATGCTGTGGGGATGTTTTTCAGCGGCAGGAACTGGGAGACTAGGAACTGGTTCATCTTTCAGCAGGACAATGACCCTTAGCACACAGCCAAGATGTCAAAGAAGTGGCTTCAGGACAACTCTGTGAATGTCCTTCAGTGGCCCAGCAAGAGCCCAGACTTGAATCCGATTGAACATCTCTGGAGAGATCTGAAAATGGCCATACACAGATGCTTCCCATCCAACCTGATGGAGTTTGAGAGGTGCTGCAAAGAGGAATGGGCGAAACTACCCAAAGGGGTATGACAAAAATGTATAATCCTGCGCTGGATAATAGAAGCAGCAAACTGATATCTACCAGTGTTATCAAACTGGAAAAAACCAAAGTAAATAATGTAAGAGATGATATCACATGCGCTAAACACTTGAAGGGTATAGATATTAAAATACAAAATGGTCTAATACCAAATGTCCAAGCCCCACGGTTGCAGTCTTTAGTGGTTTTTCTATTTTTTTAGTATACAGAGCTGTGCGATCTCCTCTAACGGATTGTACAGTATATGCAATAGAAGAACACAAATTTGCTCCAATGTGTAGTACTTCCCTGAAGAGTAAAGTCAAGGGGTTTCAAAATTCTAGAAGGTATATATATCCTCCAAGCTTACATGTATGTCTCTCCTGGAGAGGGTCATGTTGGGAGGCTGATTTTTGGAATATTACTACATATACGGGGAGGAAAAGAAACTGCTACGGGAATCTACAACGCATATCACAAGTAAGCATACATGTCAGCTTGAATGTCCCTGATTATCAGATGATAATATATTAGAAAGATTCTATACCTGGAGTATATAAAGTAAAGATACCTTTATAAGCATGGACTTCACTGTTTGATGTAAGCCTGAGAGTGAGCATCATCTTTTATGACCGTCACGCATTTTGGGTGGTCCCATACTACGTATTTTGTTATCACACAGTGGAGGATATATATACCTTCTAGAATTTTTAAACCCCTTGACCGTGGGGCTTGGACATATGCTATTGGACCATTTTGTATTTTAATATCTATACCCTTCAAATGTTTAGCGCATGTGACATCATCTCTTACACTGTTTACCGTGAAACTACCCAAAGATAGGTGTGCCAAGCTTGTAGCATCATATTCAAAAAGACTTGAGGCTGTAATTGCTGCCAAAAGTGCATCGACAAAGTATTGAGCAAAGGCTGTGAATACTTATGTACATGTGATGTCATAGTTTTTTATTTTTAATAAATTTGCAAATATCTCAAAAAACTTTTTTCACGTTGGCATTTTGGGGTATTGTGTGTAGAATTTTGAGGGAAAAAATTAATTGATTCCATTTTGGAATAAGGCTGTAACATAACAAAATGTGGAAAAAGTGAAGCGCTGTGAATACTTTCCGGATGCACTGTATTTATTTTCTTATTTTTTATTACTTGAAAAGTTGCTCAGTATATGGCCAGCTTCATGTGAGTTCCATGCTCCTAAACTGTAGTATTGTTTTGTCAGGAAACAAAAATCCAATGTTGTAGGGAGAAGAGCCTGGAGGGAATGTGGAAGGGACATCTGGCAAATAAGTGGCACGTGGGAGGTTCTGATAGCATATGTAGAGGTCTGATGACAAGGGGCATGATGAGGGGTCTGATAGCATATAGGGGGGGCATTGAAGTTGTATATAGCGTACAAGGATTCAAGCCCCTTGTATGAGCATGTACACGCAGAGCCATAACTAGGCATTTTAGTGTCCCGATGTTAGTGGTAGTTTGTGCCACGAGGTGTAGTTGTGTCAGTTATACCAATCCCAAATTATTGACTTTATGTTTAAAAAATATTTATAAATGGACATGTGGAGGAGGGGTGGTCTTCAGTTTGCCATCTGTCGGGATCCCGGCGCACAGTATACCGGCGCCGGAATCCCGACAGCCGGCATACCGAAACCTTTTCTTCCTCTTGGGGGTCCACGACCCCTCTGGAGGGAGAATAGATAGCATGGCGCGCCACAGTGCCAGCAGCGCGCCACTGTGCCTGCAGCGTGGTGAGCGCAGCAAGCCCGCAATTGTTAGGAATGTCTGTGTGTTTGTGTTGCCTTGCATTATCTCTCATTCCTGCCTCTAGGGGTCTCACTTGCTGCCTTAGGTCTGAATGGCAGTTGCACACTCTGTCCCTGCAGGTTGGTTACCTGATTGTGAGCAGCTGTGACCAACACCTTGTGCTGCTATTTAGCTCCAGCTCACCAGCATTCATGTGCAGATCATTGTGGTTCCGTGTGGAGTGTGACTAGGCTCTCTCCAGTTATCATGTCCTGCTTCTGCCATACCTACATCTTGGAGACATTTCCTGCAGTTTGCTGTTACATATGCCTTGCTACAAGACTTCTAACCCTGCTGGATCAACATCTGCATTCCTGAATTATTATTTGCAGTCTGTTTCCACCCCTGCCTGATTACTACGTTTTGGTATGTTATTCTCCCTCTGTTTGCTTTAAACCCGGATTTCTTCATGTTCATTTCACCTCTGTAATTAACCTGGACTATACCTATACTTGAGCATAATCATCCTCCCTGTTTCCATAACAAGCCATTACAATTATCTGGGAATATTGTGTTCTGTTCCATGTTAATCAAGGATCCATTTTCTGTATGCTGATATTTCACTGGTTCTTTTCTACAATAAACCTTGTTTTAATTTTCACCTGGCTTCAACTGACCTCATTTCAGGTATGCACACACAGAGAAACCTAGTAATCCTAACAGCAATGGCCTCATTTGCGCTCGCCCAGCTGTCGGTATGCCGGAGGCTGGGATTCCGGCGCCAGTATGCTGGTCGCCAGGAGCCCGGCCGCTGGCATACCCTACTACACCCGTGGAGGAGTCTGACGGCATATAGTTAGGCTTACCATACTATGCCTTTAAACTGGGACACTCATGAATTACACAAGTTCTGTGGGTTGCTGACTTCAATCAGCCTGCATTTCACCTGGTTTTAATCAGCCACAGACCCTGTGTAATTCATGAGCGTCCTGGTTTAAAGGGATAGTATGGTAAGCCTACATATAAGGGACATATGGACTTGACTGATGGCACATAAGCGGTATGTTGATGTGGTCAGATGGTATGTAAGGGGCATTTGGATGTATCTGATGGCACATAAGGGTCATATGGAAGGGACTATTGGCACATAATGGGCACGTGGAGAAGTATGATGTCCTATAAGGGGCATGTGGATTTGGACTAATGTCATATGTGGGAATGTGGAAGGAACATCTGGCAAATAAGTGGCATGTGGGAGGTTCTGATAGCATATGTAGAGGTCTGATGACAAGGGGCATGATGAGGGGTCTGATAGCATATAGGGGGCATGTGAAGAATGAGCAGTGTGTAAAAGCTTATCTTAGTATTTTAATTATTTGATTTCTGGTCTAGAGGGGTTTCCAGGCAAGTTATTCCATCATGCTCCTGCTTATAATGATGTCTTCTACAACCTGAGGCTTTTTTTGTTGTAGAATCCTTTAAAATAATTTATTTGATGAAATTGGCATCAGATGTTGGTGTTGGCTGCTGCATGCCAAAAGTCATCACAATAAGTTAAAAATAATTATACAACTTTATTGATAGTGAGCGGTTTGTATTGTCATACTTTTATGATTCCCTTTGAGCTTGCATTTGAACAGCTGTAATGAGAATGACTAACAGCATACGTAATTATTAGGTGAGGACGCACCTCACTTTACGCCAAATGTTACATCATCAGAAGCAGCAGACTACTTTCTTATAATTCCTTTTTGTAAAATTGAAGTATCTCCTGGTATATTAAAATAAATAAGTGATTTATTTAACTGGTTTAAACCTGATGAGATCCGTATTAAGCAGATAGGATAAGGCATAATTGCAGCCTCAAGTTAGTGACTATCTAAAAATGGTGATTATGGCTCACATCTATGGAACACATCTATTTTTGTCTAGCAGTCCCAGATAAAGCCTACTAGTCATCAATGCCAGGGTCTAGTAGCACCAGACCGCCTTTCTTTTGCCAACCTTGTCCTTGGCTCTACACAACTATTATCAGATGTTCAGCATACAATCTGATCTAGTATTAATTACTATTGCCCTTTGAAATCCATCAGTCAAAGCCGTGGCTTTTTAGATGGGAGAGATAGTAAATCACCTGACTGTCTTCTTTTCTTTACTGGGCTCAGTCAGTAGCAATGGTTGGCAAGCATCGATGTTTCTGATTTGAAGGTAATGCTTTTGAATTTGATGCCAGGATAGTGATGGTTTCCATCGAGGCATGTTTCTTTCTGATGGCTCCTCCGATGGTTGATGATGCCCATTCTACTTTGGACATCAGGATGAAGTGCCCAAGTTGGGTTGAGCTGCTTTCAAGGCTTTGTGCATGCACAAACTTCCAGACTTCATTGTGCATGCGCACTAACTAACCACTGATGGTTAATCCATTGAATGGTTACCTTGAGATGGCTACATACCATCTCATGGCATGTTGTGATGGCGTCAGCACTGCCACTATTCATCCCTAATTTGTAGCTCCTCTGATTCTGTCCTGGAGATGAGACGTTACACGTCATGATGTCTAATTCCCCGCCCAACGTAAACAGCTGGATCAGGAGCAGAGGAACCTGGGACAGCCAGACACACTGCACATATTAACCATTGCAATGCATGGTATGGCACTATACGGGAAGGTGGACAGCTGAACCATCAGCTGGGCCAGTAGCATGGACAACAGCAATAGGTATGGACATCGGAAGCACATCATCACATGATGGCTGGGCTTCCACCATCAAAACTTTTAATGCAAGGATAACTAACCGTTGTATCAAAAGATTAGATGGAAAATATATTCATATTATTTGCCCATCAGCAGAAAATCCTGTTTGCGAAAGCGCAAAAGCAAATCGTGGCTTTTTCTGATATTAAACAGCTGAATTCAGCTGTATTTTAAAATCAAATGACATCAAATCTCCACTCCCCTCTTCTAACCACTCATGAGCTTTATAATTACTTCTCTGCAAGTACTTTGACAACCACAATTGGCCACCAGAATAAACACTCGCAAACATCCACCAATATTTATCTCTCTCTTCTGCTTTTATTAGCTGGTGACATATCACCAAATCCAGGCCCCAACCACCTTTCCCTCTCACACTCAGCTGTCTCAAAACAACATAGAAATCCATCTAACCTCATAAATATCACGTGTCTCCCATCCCCCTCCAAGTCACTAAAATGTGCCTTATTGAATGCACGCTCTGTTTGCAACAAATTAACATCCATCCATGACCTCTTCATATCTCACAATTTTAATCTGCTGGCTATAACAGAAACATGGCTCACAGACACGGCCTCCCCTGCAGCACTGTCACACGGTGGTTTCCACTTCACACACCTCTAGGCCTAATAATAGTAAAGGTGGTGGGGTTGGAATCTTACTGTCACAGTTTTTCACATACACTGTTCTACCTCAGGTTCCATCACTCGCATTCACATTATTTGAAGTTCACTCTATCAGGATTTTCACCCCCTTCTCTCTGCGTGTTGCAGCTATCTATCACCCTCCTGGGCAACCTAAACAACAATTTCTAGAAGATTTTTCTGCCTGGCTCCCACACTTCTTATCCTCTGACATCTCCACCATCATTATGGGCGATTTCAATATAGCTCTTGACAGTCCACAATCTGTTCATGCATCCAAACTCCTCTCTCTAACCTCCTCTCTTGGCCTAACCCAATGGTCCGACTCCTCTACTCACCAGGAGGGTCACTGCCTTGATCTTGTGTTCACCAGGCTCTGCTCAGTTTCCCAACTCATTAACACTCCTTTCCCTCTCTCTGATCACAACCTGATCACCTTCACAATCTCTTTTATTACTTTAAATTCTAGGACACTAAAACCAAGCAAGCCTCCTCTAACACGCAGAAATACTAACAATATAAATTTTCAACAACTTTCCATTTCTCTGCAACAACGTCTCTCACCAATCTCTACATTCACCACACCTGACACTGCTGTATCCCACCTGCACCAGACCCTAGAGAGTGCCCTTGATGAAGTTGCTCCAGCTACCCATCACACTCCACGTAGGCTTAGATGCCAACCATGGGACTCTAAATCAACAAGACACCTACAAAAACTGTCACGTAAGGTAGAACGTCAGTGGCAGAAATCTCAGAATCCAAGTGACTTTCTCACATATAAGACTACCTACCACTCCTATCGTCAGGCCCTGGACACTGCCAAACAAACATATTTCCAATCTCTCATCATGTCACCAACCCCAAACGACTTTTTAATACATTTAAATCACTTTTTTTACCCTCCCTCACCTCCCCCACTAGCTACTATCAGTGCACAAGAACTTGCTTCCTACTTCAAGGATAAGATTGATAAAATCTGAGATGAAATGGTATGTTCTAACTCAGCCAGTGACCTGCTCAAATCCCTATCTGAACCCTCTGGCACTTTCTCTTCATTTGATCCCACAAGTGAAGATGAAGTATCAACACTCTTTTCATCCTCCTACTCCACTACCTCTCCTCTTGATCCTATACCCTCACAGGTCAGCAAAAGGTTGTCTCCTGTGCTTATCCCAACCTTAACTAAAATCTGTAATCTCTCTCTCTCTACTGGTATCTTTCCATCTCTGTTTAAACATGCAGTGATTACTCCCATTCTGAAAAAACACAACTCTGACCCAAACACACACTCTAACTACCGTCCCATTTCTCAGCTACCCAGTCCCTCCAAGCTACTTGAGAGACTTGCCTACACTCGCCTTACACACTTTCTTAACTCCCACAACTTACTGGACCCACTTCAGTCAGGCTTTCGTGCCCAACACTCGACGGAGACGGCACTGACCAAAGTAGTGAATGATCTGGTCACTGCTAGATCAAAAGGCCATTACACACTACTTATTCTTCTAGATCTCTCTGCTGCTTTTGACACTGTTGACCACTCTCTTCTCATACAAACACTAGAGTCCCTAGGTCTTCAGGACACAGCCCTTACTTGGTTCTCATCCTACCTATCTAATCGATCTTTCAGTGTTTGCTTCTCTGATTCTACCTCCTCTTCTCTACCTCTATCAGTTGGAGTACAGCAAGGCTCAGTCTTAGGTCCTCTGCTTTTCTCAATCTATACCTCCTCTCTTGGTAAACTAATCAGCTCCTTCGGATTTCAGTATCATTTGTATGCTGATGATACTCAAATCTACCTATCCTCCCCAGATTTGTCACCACCAGTATTGGCTCGTGTCACTGGATGCCTGTCTGCCATTTCATCTTGGATGTCATCTCGCCATTTCAAACTCAACATTTCCAAAACAGAATTAATTATTTTCCCACCAGCAAAGGGTAGTTACCAACCTGATATTGCCATAACTGTTGACAATGCAACTATCCACCCTACCCCACAAGCTCGCTGCCTAGGTGTCATCCTTGACTCTGAACTGTCATTTGTTCCACACATTCAATCTGTCTCTAAATCATGTTACATGCACCTTAAAAACATATCCAGGGGTGTGGCTTGGACGCTGATCTCCACAGTCACCTCAGGCTGGAGCTCCTCTAAATAAGGGATTTAATTACCCATAACACGCCCAATACACCCACTTTTGATCCCTAATATACACCCCAGTGAGCTGCTGACAGCAGTAGAGCTCTCTGGGGAGAAGTCCCGCACCGCTGAGACTCAATCTCCGCTGTTACGAGCCCGCGGCCTACACCACTACCAGAAGCCGGGGCCTCGAGTTAGGAGACAGCCCGGCGACGAGCTCCGGGACCCGTTCGCGGCCGCGGCGGGACCCGGCGGACCTCCTGCGGGCGCTCCACATACCCCCTGGCCAGCGGAGACACTTCCCAGACCCCCAGGTACCTGCAGGGGGCTGGAGGCTCCTCTCCTGGGCCTGATAAGGCAAAAAGAAGAAGAGGCTCCTTGCTGGCACCTCTGGCGGCGGCCATCTTGGAAAGTATCCCACAGCCTTTACCTCCACAAGCAGCACAAGCAGCATAACACAGGGACACTGCATAGCAGACCTATAGCAGCATTTCCACTCACAATCCCTGCATGTTGTACACCTACAAGTGGCCTAAAGTTATTGAAGACATATAATACATTAATTTTGCCCTCTCATACTAATCTGAGACTGCTCTCAAGTGCTGTCTAGTGCTTTCCTACCATCACTATCTGGTTTGAGACGACCCTCGCCTCTACACCCCTACAGCCCGTTGCGATGTGACTCCTAATATGAGACTTCCCCACCCAGAGTCTTACCGTTTAACATGGAACTACGTTTGAAAACCAGTATCATGTCTACTTTATAACGCACCAGCCTAACGAGATCCGCCTGCTGTAATTCCCTCAGATCATTTATATATCCTTTTATCCGTTGTCTCTGCTATCTCATTATGGCGCCGAAAAAAAGCAAAAGGCACACTACCTCCTCAGGTATCTCTCCCGATCCGGAAACAACATCAGGCGTCCCCGCCACCTCGAGGAGTGTCGGCCCCTTCTGCGAAAAGCCCCTCTCCATCTGTTCTGACCAGCTCGCTTTCAATGTCGGGTGTGGATCCGAATTCTGATGCCCCCCTTACTGAGAAGACCCTTTGCCAGGTTTTAACGGCCTTCAAATCGGACTTAACCCATGACCTCACAGCTGCCATATGTGAAGTCAAGGTTGAGCTGACAGCCATTGGGGATAGAACCGACACTCTAGAGCGCAAGTTGGAAGAACTGGTGACTTCACATAATGATCTCATTACAGCTCATGACCAACAACAAAACGAGTTGGACACATTTAAAAATAAAATGGCAGATATGGAAGATCGTTCCAGACGGAACAATATTAAAATACGAGGAATACCCGATTCAGTCGATAACTCGGATCTGACGGAATATGCAATGGCCCTGTTCCGTAAACTGCTACCTGGAGTACCTGATGCGGAACTGTTAATTGACCGAATTCATCGTCTTCCTAAACCTCGGTTTCTCTCCAACTCCTCACCTAGAGATACGTTACTCCGGGTACATTTCTTCACCGTTAAAGAACGTATTCTTCAAGCTACTCGAGATGCAGAGAACTCTGATATTCTAGGAGGATTGCAATTGTTCCCGGACTTTTCCGCACTCACTCTTTCTAAGAGAAGCAGTTTAGCTCCGATCACCTCCGCCCTCCGGGCCCAAGATATCCGATATAGGTGGGGCTTTCCAGTGAAGCTGATTGTATTTTATGACGGCTCTTCATTTATCATATCAGAGTTGGAAGCCGGAGTAAAACTACTCGAAGACTGGGACATCTCTGTGAAACTACCATCCTCCCACGAAAGACGTCCTCCACCTCGTTCGGAATGGTCCACTGAGTGACCGCACTACATAGTTAATGAATGGTCTAACATGCCTTTCTTTATTTCGTTAGAGATACGGACTTTACTGTAATTCTGTTTATTGCTGCTCTTATGCTCATTGAATCCCTCTAGGTGAGTTACATTTTCACCTTGCTGGATTTCATACTGCATACTCCCCTACTTAAAGGTGGCTGCCCAGTTTATGCCCCAGTTTACCTGTTTATCTGTTTAAATGGCCTATCCTTACAGTACACGCTGAATACAGCGGTCGGATGTATTTCCGCTAGTAAGATATGCCATACCATTTTGTGCTGCATTTATGTTACTTTAATAGATGTTGGTACCCTAGGTGCCACTTTTGTTTAGATGGTGATGTGTATTTATTCCCCCTACACATTAGCGATTTGTTTTTCTAAAGACTCTGGGTGGATTGAATAGTCCGCCTGCCCCCCGTTTATCTACTGCATTTGTTTTCCCCTGCAGTAGCTATGCAGACCCGATGTACTGGGTCGTTTTACTTTTTCTTCCCCTTTGTTATATTGCTTTTGAATCTATCGCCCCTTCTCAATGTTTTTTATATCCCTCCCCTCCCCCCCCCCCCATCCGGATGGGATGCCGTCACTTGCATTGTATTTTTACTAAATAAGTATGGTTGGTATTCTCTCATTAAATGTTAAGGGTTTAAACTCCCCCAACAAACGTAGATTAGCTCTATCCTCCTTCCATAAATGTAAAGCCGATATAGTCGCTTTACAAGAAACTCACTTCTCCTCCCATAATCCCCCTGTATTGAAAGACCACAGGTTCCCGATAGGATATTTTGCTAACGGCCCCTTTAAAAGAAATGGAGTAGCTCTGTTGTTCAGAGATAATGTCCCTTTCACTCTCCACTCCCAAATTGCAGATAAAGCAGGCCGATACTTGATCCTCACGGGTGTTTTGGATAGTAAACCTGTCACTATAGTCTCTCTATACGCACCTAACTCGAATCAGGTGGCCTTTATTCGGAAGCTATGCTTGCTTATCCAAAAGGTCCGGGTCGGCTCCCTAATCCTCCTAGGAGACTTTAACTTAGTATTAGATCCAAAACTAGATAAATCGTCCCAACCCCCTTCAACTACATCTAAAACCCGCCTTGGCCCCTCATTAGCGCTACGTAATGTGTTAGCGGAGTTCGACCTATACGACATCTGGCGCATTCACAACCCCTCAGGTAGAGACTACACGTTCTTTTCACCGGTTCACAATTCATATTCACGAATTGATCTTGTGTTATGTGATAAATGGACCTTACAGAACTCTGGTGCGGTCGATATCCTACCTATCACCTGGTCCGATCACGCACCGCTATATTGGAATTGGCACATTAACTCCGCTCCCGTGCCCCCCAGACCATGGCGATTATCTCCCCATCTATTGCACGACCCGCTGGCCAAAAAAATTATCTCCGATTGCATGTCCCTGTATACAGACACGAATTCCCCTTCGGACACCTCCTTGCCAAATTACTGGTGTGCATTAAAAGCGGTTGTCCGCGGTTCTGCTATCCAGGCTGGAGCTACGCTTAAAAAGCAAGCCAAACAACTCCAACTAGACCTAGAACAGAGACTTAAAATAGCTGAAGACAAGAATAAGAAGCACCCCACCCGGCTTTTGCGTAAGGAACTATCTGACATTCGCAGCCAACTACAAAAACTGTTAGTTTTTAGAACCCAAGCAGCCCTCAATAGATTACGACAAAAATTTTATTTAGTGGGTAATAGACCCGGCAAAATGCTTGCTCGCAGACTTCGTGTTCACCGAGCGCGCAGTAGAATTAAACTTATTCTCTCCTCTACAGGAACTAAGCTTGCCAACCCTCTGGATATTGCTAACCAATTCGCAGACTACTTGTCACGATCCAGGTAATTCCTTATCAGTATTTACCTTCCAAATGCCTCCTGAGACTGTCCCAGCGTTCCAAGCCTGGATTCCATCTGCACTGTCTGTGTGCAGCACGCTGCATCTCATTGTTTCTAATCTCTTTACTGTGATTCTGGCAGCATCAGGGTTAAGTTTCACATGCAAGTTACAAACAATCTTTCCCTCCAAAAGCTTACATGGGCGCAGCCATGTTTTCCTAATCACATGTTACCTTTCAGCCTATC
Source organism: Pseudophryne corroboree (assembly GCF_028390025.1). Classification (NCBI taxonomy): domain Eukaryota; kingdom Metazoa; phylum Chordata; class Amphibia; order Anura; family Myobatrachidae; genus Pseudophryne; species Pseudophryne corroboree. The sequence goes on from NC_086448.1 coordinate 86,165,403, forward strand.
AGCTGTACTCTGCTCTCAGCCTGATTACCCAGCAGCTGCACTCTGGTCTCTGGTTAATCAGCCAGCCAATCCCTGTTTCCCAGCTGGTATAAATATCTTGTTCCTGGGGTGGAAAGAGGTCAGTGCTTCAATTGTCTTCAGTGATCCCAGTGTGCAGTCCTCCCATGGACTTTCTCTGCAGTACAGCCTGACTCTGCAGTGTCTCATCATTGCATCCTGTGACTGGCAGTTACCGACACCAGCTTCCAGCAGTACTCTGCCCTGCCAGTGACCATCTGTGTTCCACCATCGATCTCCAGTGACCATCTGTGTTCCGCCATCGATCCCAAGTCACCATCGGTGTTCCGTCATCGATCCCAAGTCACCATCGGTGTTCCGCCATCGATCCCAAGTCTCCATCGGTGTTCCGCCATTGATCCCAAGTCTCCATCGGTGTTCCGCCATTGATCCCAAGTCTCCATCGGTGTTCCGCCATCGATCCCAAGTCTCCATCGGTGTTCCGCCATCGATCCCAAGTCTCCATCGGTGTTCCGCCATCGATCCCAAGTCTCCATCGGTGTTCCGCCATCGATCCCAAGTCTCCATCGGTTTTCTATCATCGGTATTCCTCTGAACTGTGTTTCCTATTACCAGTACCAAGTCATCAGTATTCCTCTGAACTGTGTTTAATAAAACCTTTGAACTTTTCTTCGTTGTCTTGGTCACGCCTTCGGGCATTTGTTCTAAAGGTTCCCCGCATGTCCAAGAACCCTGTACTACCTCCCAGGTACACATATACCTCAGCCCCTACAACTGAGGCTTCCCCCTGGTCAGCACCAGCCCTCAGTTGTGACAGTAAGCACTGACCTCATGGATCCGGCCGGAGACCAGGTCCAAGCGACCAGGCCGATGCAAGAACTTGCAGCCTGCCTTGAACGTCAGGAGACTGCACAGGGCCATGTGATCCGCTGTCTCCAGGACCTCTCCTCTCGGCTGGATGGAATACAAGTAACCCTCCGTGGTTCAGGGGCGTCCAGTGTGCCGACTGCAGTACCTTTGGTGGTATCCCCACCCACCATTCCGGTTTCTGCTCCTTGTCTCCATTTACCGACACCTGCCAAGTTTGATGGTTCCCCAAAAGCCTGTCGGGGTTTCCTAAATCAGTGTGAGATATATTTTGAGTTACGGCCTGGCAGTTTCCCAACTGACCGCACCAAGATTGCTTACATCATCTCCCTCCTCAGTGGCTCCGCCCTCGATTGGGTATCACCTCTATGGGAGAAGTCTGATGCCCTGCTCTCTTCATATGCAGATTTCGTGGCAACCTTCAGGCGCATCTTTGATGAACCAGGTCGTGTGACCTCTGCCTCCTCTGATATCCTCCGGCTACGTCAGGGGACACGAACAGTCAGTAAATATCTGGTACAGTACCAGATCCTAGCGTCCGAACTTTCCTGGAATGATGATGCTCTTTACTCAGCCCAAGGAGGGGCATCTGTGTCTACAGCCCAAGGAGGGGCGTCTGTGTCTACAGCCCTAGGAGGGGTATCCAATGTTCAAGCTCTAGTAGGGGCATATGAGTCTTCTCAAAAAGGAGTTTCTGATCTGTCAACCCCAGGAGGGATGCTGGAGAAAACAACCCTGAGAGAGGTGTCTGATTCATCAACCCCAGGAGGGGTCACCAAAGTTTCAGTCCCAAGGGAAGTATCCAGAGCCAAGTTCCCAGATGGAAATTTTTGTGCTACAGATGCAGTTATGAACTCCTGTTTGCCGTCTTCAGAGAGCACCACCCTGTTGGCATCCAGCATGGACCAGGTCCAGGATGGTCTAACTGAACACTCGGATACCACTCATTCCGGTTCTAACCGGATTCTGACTCCTTCAGTTCCAGCTGATTCAACTGTCTCCAGACTCAATCCGGTTCCATCCGTAGGTCCAAAGACTCCTTCGGTTCCAGACGATTCCAATATCTCTGGACCCAATCCGGTTCCATCCGTAGGTCCAAAGACTCCTTCAGTTCCAGCTGATTCAACGGTCTCCAAACTCAATCCTGTCCTATCCGTCGGCCCAAAGTCTCCGTCGGTCTTAGCCGGTTCAAGTTTGTCTGGACTCAATCTGGTCTCGTCCATAGGTCCAGTACAGTCTCATCTGGTTCCAGCCAGTTCAAGTTCATCAGGATTCAATCTAGATTCTTCCGTTTGTTCAGGTAAAGAATTTATAAGAAGTGTCCTGGGGCCACTCCTAAAGGAGGGGGTGCTGTCACGATCCAGGTAATTCCTTATCAGTATTTACCTTCCAAATGCCTCCTGAGACTGTCCCAGCGTTCCAAGCCTGGATTCCATCTGCACTGTCTCTGTGCAGCACGCTGCATCTCATTGTTTCTAATCTCTTTACTGTGATTCTGGCAGCATCAGGGTTAAGTTTCACATGCAAGTTACAAACAATCTTTCCCTCCAAAAGCTAACATGGGCGCAGCCATGTTTTCCTAATCACATGTTACCTTTCAGCCTATCAGCTGTACTCTGCTCTCAGCCTGATTACCCAGCAGCTGCACTCTGGTCTCTGGTTAATCAGCCAGCCAATCCCTGTTTCCCAGCTGGTATAAATATCTTGTTCCTGGGGGGGAAAGAGGTCAGTGCTTCAATTGTCTTCAGTGATCCCAGTGTGCAGTCCTCCCATGGACTTTCTCTGCAGTACAGCCTGACTCTGCAGTGTCTCATCATTGCATCCTGTGACTGGCAGTTACCGACACCAGCTTCCAGCAGTGCTCTGCCCTGCCAGTAACCATCGGTGTTCCACCATCGATCTCCAGTGACCATCTGTGTTCCGTCATCGATCCCAAGTCACCATCGGTGTTCCGTCATCGATCCCAAGTCTCCATCGGTGTTCCGTCATCGATCCCAAGTCTCCATCGGTGTTCCGCCATCGATCCCAAGTCTCCATCGGTGTTCCGCCATCGATCCCAAGTCTCCATCGGTGTTCTGCCATCGATCCCAAGTCTCCATCGGTGTTCCGCCATCGATCCCAAGTCTCCATCGGTTTTCTATCATCGGTATTCCTCTGAACTGTGTTTCCTATTACCAGTACCAAGTCATCAGTATTCCTCTGAACTGTGTTTAATAAAACCTTTGAACTTTTCTTCGTTGTCTTGGTCACGCCTTCGGGCATTTGTTCTAAAGGTTCCCCGCATGTCCAAGAACCCTGTACTGCCTCCCAGGTACACATATACCTCAGTCCCTACAACTGAGGCTTCCCCCTGGTCAGCACCAGCCCTCAGTTGTGACAGTAAGCACTGACCTCATGGATCCGGCCGGAGACCAGGTCCAAGCGACCAGGCCGATGCAAGAACTTGCAGCCTGCCTTGAACGTCAGGAGACTGCACAGGGCCATGTGATCCGCTGTCTCCAGGACCTCTCCTCTCGGCTGGATGGAATACAAGTAACCCTCCGTGGTTCAGGGGCGTCCAGTGTGCCGACTGCAGTACCTTTGGTGGTATCCCCACCCACCATTCCGGTTTCTGCTCCTTGTCTCCATTTACCGACACCTGCCAAGTTTGATGGTTCCCCAAAAGCCTGTCGGGGTTTCCTAAATCAGTGTGAGATATATTTTGAGTTACGGCCTGGCAGTTTCCCAACTGACCGCACCAAGATTGCTTACATCATCTCCCTCCTCAGTGGCTCCGCCCTCGATTGGGTATCACCTCTATGGGAGAAGTCTGATGCCCTGCTCTCTTCATATGCAGATTTCGTGGCAACCTTCAGGCGCATCTTTGATGAACCAGGTCGTGTGACCTCTGCCTCCTCTGATATCCTCCGGCTACGTCAGGGGACACGAACAGTCAGTAAATATCTGGTACAGCACCAGATCCTAGCGTCCGAACTTTCCTGGAATGATGATGCTCTTTACTCAGCCCAAGGAGGGGCATCTGTGTCTACAGCCCAAGGAGGGGCGTCTGTGTCTACAGCCCTAGGAGGGGTATCCAATGTTCAAGCTCTAGTAGGGGCATATGAGTCTTCTCTAAAAGGAGTTTCTGATCTGTCAACCCCAGGAGGGATGCTGGAGAAAACAACCCTGAGAGAGGTGTCTGATTCATCAACCCCAGGAGGGGTCACCAAAGTTTCAGTCCCAAGGGAAGTATCCAGAGCCAAGTTCCCAGATGGAAATTTTTGTGCTTCAGATGCAGTTATGAACTCCTGTTTGCCGTCTTCAGAGAGCACCACCCTGTTGGCATCCAGCATGGACCAGGTCCAGGATGGTCTAACTGAACACTCGGATACCACTCATTCCGGTTCTAACCGGATTCTGACTCCTTCAGTTCCAGCTGATTCAACTGTCTCCAGACTCAATCCGGTTCCATCCGTAGGTCCAAAGACTCCTTCGGTTCCAGACGATTCCAATATCTCTGGACCCAATCCGGTTCCATCCGTAGGTCCAAAGACTCCTTCAGTTCCAGCTGATTCAACGGTCTCCAAACTCAATCCTGTCCTATCCGTCGGCCCAAAGTCTCCGCCGGTCTTAGCCGGTTCAGGTTTGTCTGGACTCAATCTGGTCTCGTCCATAGGTCCAGTACAGTCTCATCTGGTTCCAGCCAGTTCAAGTTCATCAGGATTCAATCTAGATTCTTCCGTTTGTTCAGGTAAAGAATTTATAAGAAGTGTCCTGGGGCCACTCCTAAAGGAGGGGGTGCTGTCACGATCCAGGTAATTCCTTATCAGTATTTACCTTCCAAATGCCTCCTGAGACTGTCCCAGCGTTCCAAGCCTGGATTCCATCTGCACTGTCTGTGTGCAGCACGCTGCATCTCATTGTTTCTAATCTCTTTACTGTGATTCTGGCAGCATCAGGGTTAAGTTTCACATGCAAGTTACAAACAATCTTTCCCTCCAAAAGCTAACATGGGCGCAGCCATGTTTTCCTAATCACATGTTACCTTTCAGCCTATCAGCTGTACTCTGCTCTCAGCCTGATTACCCAGCAGCTGCACTCTGGTCTCTGGTTAATCAGCCAGCCAATCCCTGTTTCCCAGCTGGTATAAATATCTTGTTCCTGGGGTGGAAAGAGGTCAGTGCTTCAATTGTCTTCAGTGATCCCAGTGTGCAGTCCTCCCATGGACTTTCTCTGCAGTACAGCCTGACTCTGCAGTGTCTCATCATTGCATCCTGTGACTGGCAGTTACCGACACCAGCTTCCAGCAGTGCTCTGCCCTGCCAGTAACCATTGGTGTTCCACCATCGATCTCCAGTGACCATCTGTGTTTCGCCATCGATCCCAAGTCACCATCTGTGTTCCATCATCGATCCCAAGTCTCCATCGGTGTTCCGCCATCGATCCCAAGTCTCCATCGGTGTTCCGCCATCGATCCCAAGTCTCCATCGGTGTTCCGCCATCGATCCCAAGTCTCCATCGGTGTTCCGCCATCGATCCCAAGTCTCCATCGGTTTTCTATCATCGGTATTCCTCTGAACTGTGTTTCCTATTACCAGTACCAAGTCATCAGTATTCCTCTGAACTGTGTTTAATAAAACCTTTGAACTTTTCTTCGTTGTCTTGGTCACGCCTTCGGGCATTTGTTCTAAAGGTTCCCCGCATGTCCAAGAACCCTGTACTGCCTCCCAGGTACACATATACCTCAGCCCCTACAACTGAGGCTTCCCCCTGGTCAGCACCAGCCCTCAGTTGTGACAGTAAGCACTGACCTCATGGATCCGGCCGGAGACCAGGTCCAAGCGACCAGGCCGATGCAAGAACTTGCAGCCTGCCTTGAACGTCAGGAGACTGCACAGGGCCATGTGATCCGCTGTCTCCAGGACCTCTCCTCTCGGCTGGATGGAATACAAGTAACCCTCCGTGGTTCAGGGGCGTCCAGTGTGCCGACTGCAGTACCTTTGGTGGTATCCCCACCCACCATTCCGGTTTCTGCTCCTTGTCTCCATTTACCGACACCTGCCAAGTTTGATGGTTCCCCAAAAGCCTGTCGGGGTTTCCTAAATCAGTGTGAGATATATTTTGAGTTACGGCCTGGCAGTTTCCCAACTGACCGCACCAAGATTGCTTACATCATCTCCCTCCTCAGTGGCTCCGCCCTCGATTGGGTATCACCTCTATGGGAGAAGTCTGATGCCCTGCTCTCTTCATATGCAGATTTCGTGGCAACCTTCAGGCGCATCTTTGATGAACCAGGTCGTGTGACCTCTGCCTCCTCTGATATCCTCCGGCTACGTCAGGGGACACGAACAGTTAGCAAATATCTGGTACAGTACCAGATCCTAGCGTCCGAACTTTCCTGGAATGATTTGGATTTTTTCTTGGACCGAGCGCTGTCTGTTCTAATGTTCTATGTGATGTGTAGCAACTAAAAAGTTTCAATGTGTATCAATTAACGAATAATGGTGAAAAATAAAAAATAATAAAAAACAATAATGAAAAAATAATAATAAATGAAAATAAAAATAACAATAAAAATAAAATAAAAATAAAAATTAAAAAAATAAAAAGAAGGGGTTAGGGAAGGAGAACAGTGCAATGTTTACAGCTCCTTTGGAGCTTTTTGGAGTTTTTTGACACTAATTCAGGAAAGGAAAAAACAGTCTCTTAATAGAAGACTATCCCTATCTTACCCTGTTGTTTTCTTCTTTTTTTTTTTTTTTTGCGGGGGTCGTAACCGGGAGTGGCTTCCGGTAAAGTTGGTGGTGTTTGTTCCTCACAGCTTGGTAAGTCAGTCTTGCCTTGTTGCTGGGCTTTGGCTGCTTTTCACTTACTGTGCTTTAGCCGCTGTTTGAAGCCGATCTGCCGCGACCGGAAGTTCGGATCTACACTTCCGGTAGTTCGGATGTTAGCGGCGGAGGTGGCGAGATGCAGTGTCCTTTGTGTCTACTCCTTATCGTTCCAACGCGTTTCGAATCCAAAGGTGGATTCTTTCTCAAGGAAGTGAATGATGATGCTCTTTACTCAGCCCAAGGAGGGGCGTCTGTGTCTACAGCCCTAGGAGGGGTATCCAATGTTCAAGCTCTAGTAGGGGCATATGAGTCTTCTCTAAAAGGAGTTTCTGATCTGTCAACCCCAGGAGGGATGCTGGAGAAAACAACCCTGAGAGAGGTGTCTGATTCATCAACCCCAGGAGCGGTCACCAAAGTTTCAGTCCCAAGGGAAGTATCCAGAGCCAAGTTCCCAGATGGAAATTTTTGTGCTACAGATGCAGTTATGAACTCCTGTTTGCCGTCTTCAGAGAGCACCACCCTGTTGGCATCCAGCATGGACCAGGTCCAGGATGGTCTAACTGAACACTCGGATACCACTCATTCCGGTTCTAACCGGATTCTGACTCCTTCAGTTCCAGCTGATTCAACTGTCTCCAGACTCAATCCGGTTCCATCCGTAGGTCCAAAGACTCCTTCGGTTCCAGACGATTCCAATATCTCTGGACCCAATCCGGTTCCATCCGTAGGTCCAAAGACTCCTTCAGTTCCAGCTGATTCAACGGTCTCCAAACTCAATCCTGTCCTATCCGTCGGCCCAAAGTCTCCGCCGGTCTTAGCCGGTTCAAGTTTGTCTGGACTCAATCTGGTCTCGTCCATAGGTCCAGTACAGTCTCATCTGGTTCCAGCCAGTTCAAGTTCATCAGGATTCAATCTAGATTCTTCCGTTTGTTCAGGTAAAGAATTTATAAGAAGTGTCCTGGGGCCACTCCTAAAGGAGGGGGTGCTGTCAAGATCCAGGTAATTCCTTATCAGTATTTACCTTCCAAATGCCTCCTGAGACTGTCCCAGCGTTCCAAGCCTGGATTCCATCTGCACTGTCTGTGTGCAGCACGCTGCATCTCATTGTTTCTAATCTCTTTACTGTGATTCTGGCAGCATCAGGGTTAAGTTTCACATGCAAGTTACAAACAATCTTTCCCTCCAAAAGCTAACATGGGCGCAGCCATGTTTTCCTAATCACATGTTACCTTTCAGCCTATCAGCGGTACTCTGCTCTCAGCCTGATTACCCAGCAGCTGCACTCTGGTCTCTGGTTAATCAGCCAGCCAATCCCTGTTTCCCAGCTGGTATAAATATCTTGTTCCTGGGGTGGAAAGAGGTCAGTGCTTCAATTGTCTTCAGTGATCCCAGTGTGCAGTCCTCCCATGGACTTTCTATGCAGTACAGCCTGACTCTGCAGTGTCTCATCATTGCATCCTGTGACTGGCAGTTACCGACACCAGCTTCCAGCAGTGCTCTGCCCTGCCAGTAACCATCGGTGTTCCACCATCGATCTCTAGTGACCATCTGTGTTCCGCCATCGATCCCAAGTCTCCATCTGTGTTCCGCCATCGATCCCAAGTCTCCATCGGTGTTCCGCCATCGATCCCAAGTCTCCATCGGTGTTCCGCCATCGATCCCAAGTCTCCATCGGTGTTCCGCCATCGATCCCAAGTCTCCATCGGTGTTCCGCCATCGATCCCAAGTCTCCATCGGTTTTCTATCATCGGTATTCCTCTGAACTGTGTTTAATAAAACCTTTGAACTTTTCTTCGTTGTCTTGGTCACGCCTTCGGGCATTTGTTCTAAAGGTTCCCCGCATGCCCAAGAACCCTGTACTGCCTCCCAGGTACACATATACCTCAGCCCCTACAACTGAGGCTTCCCCCTGGTCAGCACCAGCCCTCAGTTGTGACACTACTATACTAAATTGTACAATTTACATTCTGATCCCCTCACATTCCAGCCTACCTCTGACTCTATATTACCTGTTCCCACTCAAAATTACAGGACTTTACCCGGGCTTCACCCACTCTGTGGAATGCCCTCCCACGCACAATAAGACTCTCCACTAGTCTCCAAACCTTTAAACGTTCCCTGAAAACTCATCTCTTCAGACAAGCCTACCAAATTCCTGACCCACACACATAACCTTCAATGCTTCCCTATCCAGTTACATTCCCTCTGCACAGTCCCCATAACCTCACATTTTGTCTTCCAACATTGCTGGGTGATCATATCATACAACCCACTAAGAACCTAGCAATCTGGGGAAACATTATGTAACAGGTTGCATCTATCTTTGTGTATCAATACCTATTTCCCTATAGATTGTAAGCTTGCGAGCAGGGCCTTCCTACCGCTATGTCTGTCTTTGCCCTGTTTTGTTCTATAACTGTTGTTCTAATTGTAAAGCGCAACGGAATATGCTGCGCTATGTAAGAAACTGCTAATAAATAAATAAATCCACACCCTTCATTGGCAGCTACCATCGGAAAGCCTCCATCGAATGGTGGAAACACTAACATCGGAAAAAAACATTGATGGTTATGAACAATCAGAAACAGATGTCCATCTCTAAACAGCACTAGCAGGAACTTCCTCCACTGTGTACACACTTTATATATTATTATATGTACCATGCACATGAGAAATCCACGTGTGACTATCAGAGAGATTACAACACTGTAGAACACTGTGACAGGGGACTGAGTAAAGATGTCTGAAGCTATGTCACTTTCATTTCTGTTTTTCATTATGCTGATCAAGCCACGTGGTGAGACAGCGGGAAATTCCGGGATAATGTGTGTGTAAGCTCAGTTATGTCTGCAGCCACCAACCAGTCACATGAATGCTCACCGTCAGGTGACTGGCTCGGCCATAGCTAGATCTCTGTGTGACACATAAATCTGAGTATGTAAGTAAACCTATTGCTTAGTTTTCATTACTAGAAAGAAAAAAATATGTCCTGTAAAAATAAAATTTTAGGATATAAAACATAATAAATTCTAGTCATATTACCATCTGGTTATATTATTCTAATGCACCCCAGGAGGAGAGTAGGCGCAGGTGGGGGTGCAGGGGGCATGGTGCCACTTAATGTGGGTCAGGGGATAAGTGAAACACCCTTTATTGGGGGAGGGACTTTTGCAGCTAATATAAGGCAGGTGCATGCTGATGGTGATGACATTAACAAGTCAGGTGCATATGTTAAACGGGAAGATACGTATGTTTCCCAGGATACATACAGCACTGCGTATTTCCTAATATATAGATTTTTCCTTCTTTCAGCAATATGCGCCCAATTTTCTTCCAACACTGCATTACGCCCTATTTATCTAAAATGAGTTGAATAAAGTTACACAGCGTAATAGCGTAATTGTCAGCAAATCAATTCATATGTATTTTGGGATACATCAGGCACTTAAAAAAGTCATTTACATTAGTCAACAGGGGATTGGGCATTGGTGATGGCGTTTGTGATCCCGCCGGTCACCATACCAATGCCGGGATCCCAGGGTTTAGAATGCCGGTGTGGGGGGACTTGGCAAGCGTAACAAAGCCCCTTTCTCATGAGTGGGAATAGTCCCTGTTAGTCAGCATGCCAACTGTCAGGATTTTGAGTGGGTGGGATACAGGCGTCGGGAGACCGCCAGTCGCATGACTACATCTCTTTAAGGACATAAAGGACATCTAGAATTTAAATATGCTGAAAAAACAACAACTATAAGTAAAAAAACATTTTGTGAAAAACTCTTTATCAGTATGATTGTCACAAGGTGATTGGAAGCTGTAAAAAATATTCTGAGAAGCTTAATACACTGAGAAGAATTTATCATGATCAATATAATACTAAGAATACTCTCCTCCCTACCCCCAGCTAATATTTAGGTCCCCTAGCTACCCCCTTCTCACTCCAGTGAGCTCTACCCAGGATGGGGCTGCTGTCTGTATTTAGGTCCCCTAGTTACTCTCTCTCACTCCAGTGAAGTCTATCCAGGATGGGGCTGATGTCTGTATTTAGGTCCCCTAGCTACTCTCTCTCACTCCAGTGAAGTCTATCCAGGATGGGGCTGATGTCTGTATTTAGGTCCCCTAGCTACTCTCTCTCACTCCAGTGAAGTCTATCCAGGATGGGGCTGATGTCTGTATTTAGGTCCCCTAGCTACTCTCTCTCACTCCAGTGAAGTCTATCCAGGATGGGGCTGATGTCTGTATTTAGGTCCCCTAGCTACCCCCTTCTCACTCCAGTGAAGTCTATCCAGGATGGGGCTGATGTCTGTATTTAGGTCCCCTAGCTACCCCCTTCTCACTCCAGTGAAGTCTATCCAGGATGGGGCTGATGTCTGTATTTAGGTCCCCTAGCTACTCTCTCTCACTCCAGTGAAGTCTATCTAGGATGGGGCTGATGTCTGTATTTAGGTCCCCTAGCTACCCCCTTCTCACTCCAGTGAAGTCTATCCAGGATGGGGCTGATGTCTATATTTAGGTCCCCTAGCTACTCTCTCTCACTCCAGTGAAGTCTATCCAGGATGGGGCTGATGTCTGTATTTAGGTCCCCTAGCTACTCTCTCTCACTCCAGTGAAGTCTATCCAGGATGGGGCTGATGTCTGTATTTAGGTCCCCTAGCTACTCTCTCTCACTCCAGTGAAGTCTATCCAGGATGGGGCTGATGTCTGTATTTAGGTCCCCTAGCTACTCTCTCTCACTCCAGTGAAGTCTATCCAGGATGGGGCTGATGTCTGTATTTAGGTCCCCTAGCTACTCTCTCTCACTCCAGTGAAGTCTATCCAGGATGGGGCTGATGTCTGTATTTAGGTCCCCTAGCTACCCCCTTCTCACTCCAGTGAAGTCTATCCAGGATGGGGCTGATGTCTGTATTTAGGTCCCCTAGCTACTCTCTCTCACTCCAGTGAAGTCTATCCAGGATGGAGCTGCTGTCTGTATTTAGGTCCCCTAGCTACTCTCTCTCACTCCAGTGACCTCTATCCAGGATGGGGCTGATGTCTGTATTTAGGTCCCCTAGCTACTCTCTCTCACTCCAGTGACCTCTATCCAGGATGGGGCTGATGTCTGTATTTAGGTCCCCTAGCTACTCTCTCTCACTCCAGTGACCTCTATCCAGGATGGAGCTGCTGTCTGTATTTAGGTCCCCTAGCTACTCTCTCTCTCACTCCAGTGACCTCTATCCAGGATGGGGCTGATGTCTGTATTTAGGTCCCTAGCTACCTCCTCTCACTCCAGTGACCTCTATCCAGGATGGGGCTGATGTCTGTATTTAGGTCCCCTAGCTACCCCCTCTCACTCCAGTGAAGTCTATCCAGGATGGGGCTGATGTCTGTATTTAGGTCCCCTAGCTACTCTCTCTCACTCCAGTGAAGTCTATCCAGGATGGGGCTGATGTCTGTATTTAGGTCCCCTAGCTACCCCCTCTCACTCCAGTGAAGTCTATCCAGGATGGGGCTGATGTCTGTATTTAGGTCCCCTAGCTACCCCCTCTCATTCCAGTGACCTCTATCCAGGATGGGGCTGCTGTCTGTTTTTAAGTCCCCTAGTTACCCCCTCTCACTCCAGGAACCTCTATCCAGGATGGGGCTGCTGTCTGTATTTAGGTCCTCTAGTTACCCCCTCTCACTCCAGGAACCTCTATCCAGGATGGGGCTGCTGTCTGTATTTAGGTCCTCTAGCTATCCCCTCTCACTCCAGTGACCTCTATCCAGAATGGGTCTCCTGTCTGAATTTAGGTCCCCTAGCTCCCACCTCTCACTGCAGTTACTTCTATCCAGGATGGGGCTGCTGTCTATATTTAGGTCCTGTGACCGGACGGTCCCGTACGAAAGCCCTCACTGCTTTCGCGTCCCGTCCCCAGTACACAGAATGGATGTTTAGGTCACACAGGACCTGGCCACATAGGGGATCCCCGCTTACAGTCAGTAACCGCCAGTTACTGACTCCGCCCACTGTGCCGTGGGTGGGTTTATGCTGCCACCACCAAACTCCTAACCTCCCGTGGCGTCTGGAACCACGGTTCTGCTCTGTATGTGCCGACACGCTGCCTTACCACACCTGTGTGGTGTTGACGAATCCCCACTAGTCACTGGACTAGGCCTCTACCGGTAGCTGGTGGAAGGCGGAGCTTGGAGACGCTGGCTCACCCTGGACAGCCGGTGAACGGGGCTAGGTTTCGCATAGACCTGTAGGTCACAAGATGACGCGGTCGTCTTTAGGCAGAAGATCTTTATTTGCCCAAATACAGCCTTCAAAAAGGCTCAGCAATACAGCAAGATGTTACAGCAGAATGAAACTGTTATAATACACTTGGAGGTCACAGGCCTCCTCTTTTTATACATTAAAACCACACAGTACCACAGGGGGGTAAGCCCTCCCTGTCTTCACCAACCAATCAGGTTATCGCACAAAATATAAATAAATACAAGTTACATCTCAAAAGTTAAGAATGAGATAAAGCAATGTTCTGCTCCTTTTCATATATAACCAAACCAGTGGCTTTCCCAAACACAATCTGATTACCATGTTCCTGTCTCTTTCGCAAATGTAAATATACTGTAACTTGAATTTCAATTGCATTCATCCTCTCACACATAGACAACGTTCTTATAAGTTAAACATGAATCTGCATCACACATAATGCAGCCTAGGAAATCTTACATCAAACTGTTGTTAAACCTAACCCCCTAGTTTTCATTTGTAAAACACAATCTGATTAACATGTTCCTGTCTCTCTAACATCTCCATTCAAACTCAGTTTTGGCTGATCACACAATGATCACACAATAAGAGATTCAGAGAAGATAGCAAACAAATCCTTTCACCTGCATGTGTCTATAACGGTTACACAGAGACGCATCTCAATCTCAAAGAAATGGCTTGTCCACAGACCCCTTTCCAGGTGCCAGGGTCATCAGCATCTCAATTCCTAGGTGAGAAGCTTCCAAGGCCATTCGTCCTCAAACCATACCTCCCAACTGTCCCGATTTCAGCGGGACAGTCCCGCTATTCAGACACTGTCCCGCTGTCCCTCCCGCGGGTCACAGTGTCCCGCGGGCGGGGGGGGGGCAGTTGGGGAGGATTTGATCACCCGCTGCTCTGCTCTGCAAAGCAGCGAGTGATCTCTAAATAGATGCTGTGCGCACGCGCACAGCATCTATTCAGTGCAGGGAGTGAGCCGGGGGCTGCCCAGCTGCTCAGGGAGCGCTGGGCACGCCCCCAAAATGACTAAAACGGACCCACGCAGTATGGCCACGCCCACTCGATTTTAGCCACGCCCCTCCCATACGAGGCCACGCCCCCTTTTCGGGAAGCGCGCGACTGCGCCGCGCGGAGTGTCCCGATTTAGGGACATTCAAAGTTGGGAGGTATGCTCAAACGTAAATGCATTTTAAAACCAACACAGCTTACACATTCCTTCTAAGTGCTGGCATTTGCATGCATTGTAAATGTGCAATCCTACAACTGTGCTTAGAGCAGAGGTTCCCAAACTGTGTGCCGTGGCTCCCTGGGGTGCCTCGGGACACTTGCAGGGGTGCCCTGGGTTGGTGGTCCAGGACCAATTCAAATTATTCATGGTCAATATAATAGGCAAAACCAGTGCTGGTGGCTGCCAGTCATAAAATATGTGGCCAAACAGAAGCAAATTTTGTCCCTCACCACATACCTGACCCTAAGGATGACATATAAATGCGATCTACTTAATGTAATATTTCTTTCTAAATTTCTCAATAAGACATTTTTGGCCTAGGGGTGCCGTGAAAAAAATTCTGATATTCTAGGGCGCCGTGATTCAAAAAAGTTTGGAAACCACTGGCCTAGAGCATTAAATATAACATGGTGAAAACAAGTATTAAACATATTTTAAATACCCGGTGCCTATCACCCACAATACATTTAAAGATGGCGCCTAGCGCCAGTGCACAGTTTAAAAGTGGTGCCAAGCGGCCATTGTCCTCCTAATCGCCGCCGTATACTAGGGGTTAACCCCTTCAGTGCCACGGCCGCCATTGTCCATGTGGCCAACAGGGCTGTCCGGCCACAGGTCCCCTAGCATATCATGTGGGAATCACAGCGGTACCTAAATGTCCATCTTCCCTCTCACAGTGCCCCATAACAAGGACATTTCGTGTATCACTCAAGACCTTATTGCCCTGTAGTTACATAGTAAAAGAGGAAATAAACAGTAAGTCATACAGGGCAGGTATTTTAGTGCTTGTTAGACAGGACCAGAGGGGGTGATAAAATATATATTATGTATCTTAGAACGTTAGCAGATAAGGCATTTCAGAGAGCAATGCCAAGAAATGAAATGAATCATTCTACGGGTGTTATCTGCTGTTTGTTTACTATAAATAAATCACTTGATGAATGTGGATTGGTTCCAGAATACTTCTTGTAAAGCCCAGTACCCACGGGCCGATGTGTGAGAGATGTGTGCTGAGCGAACCGCTCAGCACACATCTCTCCCGCCGCTCAGCACAGCACGATCTGTGCTGAGCGTGCGGGGGGAGAGGGGGGGCGCTCATTTCACCCTGCGGGTGAAATGAGCGACCCGCTAGATTTGCCTGCACGGCAGACAAATCTAGCACCAGTGATAGCAATGCGCGGGGCTGCGCATCGCTATCGCTGCATGGGGTACACACGGAGCGATCCTGCTTAAATTCTAAGCAATCTAGTCAGATTGCTTAGAATATCGCTCCGTGAGTACCCCCCTTTAGTCTATTAGCAATTGCCTTCACAAGCATTTTTATGTCTCTATTTACTAGTGGAATTGGACTGTTATTTGTACAAATGGCCAGGACTCATAGAAAATGCAGGATTTCTACACAGGGTGAGGGGTGGTGGGTGGAGGGTTCCAAACGTTTCATTTAGGAACACATTAAAAAATCGGCCACAATAAGCCTAAAACTTAAACTTAGTGAAGGTACATTTTTGAAATACATAACAAGGATGGTTGTAAGGTTGTGTTCCAAAGTGCTGGGTATTTACAAAGCCTTATGTAGTGATATTATTAGTATATATAAAACAATAAAAATATATTTTTTACACATTATAAAATAACACAGGCGTTCCCAACTGCGGTCCTCAAGTCACACCAGCAGTGCAGGTTTTAGTGATATCCAGGCTTCAGCACCGATGGATAAATCAAAATAACTGAGGTACTAATTAAGTCACCTGTGTTCAAGCCTGGATATCACTAAAACCAGGACTGTTAGTGTGCCTTGAGGACTGAGGTTGGGAATGCCTGAAATAACATTTTACCTGTAGCAGGGCTGATACTAGAGCATAGGTTCTCAAAGTCGGTCCTCAGGACCCCACACAGTGCATGTTTTGCAGGTATCCCAGCAGGTGCACAGGTGTATTAATTGCTCACTGACACATTTTAAATGGTCTACAGGTGGAGCTAATTATTTCACTTGTGATTGTGTGAGGAGACCTGCAAAACATGCCCTGTGTGGAATCCTGAGGACCGAGTTTGAGAACCACTGTACTAGAGCAAGTAGAACCCTGACCGGTACTAGAGCAAGTAGAACCCTGACCGGTACTAGAGCAAGTAGAACCCTGGCCGGTACTAGAGCAAGTAGAACCCTGGATGACCTTGGTGCACCCCTTAAAAAAATAAACTATACTGTTTTTGTGTGTACTAAAAAAAAAACATACACCTTTTCTACTATATTTTGGGTTTCTCTTCAACGGGGAACCTCTGATGAAAATAATCCTCCCTAGAAAGACAGTGTCTTCACTATTCATGTAGGAGATCACATAGTCCAGAAGATGCCTGGTTGTGTAGGAATATACACATTATCATCATACAACAGAGGTTCACCTGGACTCGTGCCCCGTCTCACCTCCCACCTTGTGTCTCCCCAGCCTCCAGCACCCCTGTGTCTCTCCACCGTGGTCACCGTAGGCAAACCTGGGACTTTACCAATGTTAGACACAGTGAATACTTGTGCTTCCGACATTTCTGTGGAAAACCTGGTGTTTCAAAAAGATGTTGAATGAGCTGACAAAATTATCATTACTATTATCCAAAGCACCAACATATTACACATCAATATAAAGATTATGTAGAATGATATGAAGCAGGAAAGATAAAGATGACCCTATGCAGAGATACAGTAGATTAAGACTTTGAAGACGCAGGACACTTAAGATGTGGACCAAATATTAAGAACATAGGGGGTCATTCCGAGTTGTTTGCTAGCAGATTTCGGTCACTGCGCAGCGATCAGACAAAAAAAACGGCACTTCTGTACATGCGTATGCGCCGCAATGCGCACGCGCGTCGTACTATTACAATGACCGATGTAGTTTTAAACAGGGTCTAGCGATGCTTTTCATTCGCACTGCTTGCCGTAGAGTGATTGACAGGAAGTGGGCGTTTCTGGGTGTCAACTGACCGTTTTCAGGGAGTGTGTGGAAAAACGCAGGCATGCCACATAAAAACGCAGGCGTGGTTGGGAAAACGCAGGCGTGGCTGGCCGAACGCAGGGCGTATTCGTGACGTCAAAACAGGAACTGAATAGTCTGAAGTGATCGCTAGCGCTGAGTAGGTCTGGAGCTACTCTGACACCGCACAAAATTATTTTGTAGCCGCTCTGCGATCCTTTTGTTCGCACTTCTGCTAAGCTAAAATACACGCCCAAAGGGCGGCGGCTTAGCGTTTGCACAACTGCTAAAAGCAGCTAGCGAGCAAACAACTCGGAATGAGGGCCATAGTGTCGTCATACACAACAAAGTTTTAAAACTAGTTGTCAAAAATGAAACTCAGGACAATATCATCATAACATGATTAATTATTTAAGATACACCCACTGCTCGAAGTGGAAATTTTGAAGCGGGGGTTCGTAAAAGTGAATGTTTTAATTATGCACGCGCCAAAGGCGTGCATGCTCCGGAAAAGGGGGTGTGGCTACTCAAAAGGGAGCGTGTCCTTAAGTGTAGTGTACCACACCATATACCCCATATACCCCTTATACACATTATGCACCACAATAGTAGGACCCTTTTACTATCTAGTACTGGTACCCCTTACACATTATGCCATACTGAATGAGCCAAAATTCCCACGGAATGAGCCAAAATTCACATAACGCCACACAATATGATCCACAATTCACATTATGCAACACAGTATGATCCAAAATTCACATTATGCAACACGGTATGATCCAAAATTCACATTATGCAACACGGTGTGATCCACAATTCACATTATGCCACACAGTATGATCCAAAATTCACATATGCCACACAGTATGATCCAAAATTCACATATGCCACACAGTATGATCCACAGTTCACATTATGCAACACGGTATGATCCACAATTCACATTATGCAACACTGTATGATCCAAAATTCACATTATGCAACACGGTATGATCCACAAGTCACATTATGCAATACTGTATGATCCAAAATTCACATTATGCAACACTGTATGATCCAAAATTCACATTATGCCACACCGTATGATAAACAATTCCGGGACAGGGAGAGTGACAGCAGGGAAAGGAAGAGTGACAGCAGGGACAGTGACAGAAAGAATGACAGCAGTGACAGAGACAGTGAAAGGGAGAGTGACATCAGGGACAGAGAGAGTGACAGCAGGGACAGAGAGAGTGACAGGAGAGTGACCGCAGGGACAGAGAGAGTGACAGCAGGGACAGAGATAGTGACAGAGGCGGTGGCAGTGAGGAGTACGTGGGTGGCGGTGGTGAGGAGGATGTAAGTGGTGGTGGTGAGAAGGCCTGGGGCAGAGGCAATGTGGGCATGGGCTTTGGTCCCTTTGAAATCTGCCATGGACTGGCAGCCAATCAGGAGTGGCCGCAGCGGTGGGGATCTTCAGTGCTCGAGGTGCCGGAATGCTATACCGGCCCACTTCAAGCACTGCATACAGCCAAATTCAATACAAGTAAAGAAAAAATCCCAGTGACTGCCATATAGTACAAAGAGCATCCCAGTGATTGCCCAATAATACCCAAAGCATACCAGTGACTGCCATATAATACACAGATCATCCCACTGACTACCATACAATACACCAATGAGTGCCTTACAATGCACAGAGCGTCCCAAAACACTGGAAGGACCAAGCAATCAGTGCTTCTGCATCTATGTTGTTTGTATTGGTCTTTGTTATGCTATCCTAGAGCTATCAGTTTGTAGAGGGTTAATTTATGCTGCAGAACCATAATCTAGATATAATATATATAAATATATTAGTAAAATGAACTAGGGTATCAATAAGTGATTAGTCATTCATCATATCAGTGTATTGATGCTCTAGTAATGTTTTTAGTAACATATTCCTGGATTGTTGATCCAGGAATGTAGTATACCGTGACCTTCATACACTACACAGAGCATCCCAGTGACCACAATAGATACAAAAAGCATTCCAATGACAGTACACACAGTTTCCCTGTGACCACCATAAAACCTATAGGGATATATTCAATTACAGTCGGAAACTGCCGTCTTGTCGGAAAGACGGAAGTTTCCAACTGGAATAGGTCGGAAGGGGTTCCAACCTATTCAATCCAGCCTCGTTTTTTTCCGACAAGTTGGGAATTCCGACTTGTCAGAAACCGTTGGAATACACGCGGATCGGCAGCTTCAGACGCCGAGCCGTTTGTATTGTCGGAAGCGGGGCCAAACCCGACAGGGTGAGGCACCAGGCTGGACTTGTATTGTTTAGGGGTGTGCACCGGGCCATTTTTCGGGTTTTGTGTTTTTAATCTGTATCTCCTTTATGTTTTGGATCTGTATTGGTTTTGCAAAAACCGCCCTTACGGGTTTTGGTTTTTGTTCCTACAGTATTATTGACCTCAATAACATTAATTTCCACTCATTTCCAGACTGTTCTGAATACCTCATAGCTCACAATATTGTTTTCATCCAGTTTAGGCGAAAAGGTTGCACTGAGGTCGCTGGATGGCTAAGCTAAGTGACAGAAGTGGGTGGCACAAACACCTGGCCCATCTAGGAGTGGCACTGCAATGGCAGACAGGATGGCAGTTTTATAAACTATGCCAAAAAAAAAATGCTACAAAGAGCACATAATGCAAAGAAAAGAGGTGCAAGATGGAATTGTCCTTGTACCCTTCCACTGACCCTTATGTTGTATATTAAACAGGACATGCACAGTTTAACAAACCAATCATTTCAGCGACATGGACTGTCACTTGTGGCTGAAATGATTGGTTTGTTTGGACCCCACAAAACAAGCTGGCAATGCGCAGTGCACAAACTGGCTTTAGTACTTTAGATAGGCACAATGTTGTCATCAGCATCCGATTCCTCACCCCCATCAGTGTGTACATCCTCTTCTTCACAGACTATTAATTCGCCCCGCTGGAATCCACCATCACAGGTTCCTCTGTACTTTTTGGAGGTAATTGCTAGTAAGGGTTTTCCTCATGGAATTTGTAATTCATTTTTATTATTAACATCATCTTCTGCACATTTTGGGGAAGTAACCTCCTACACCGATCGCTGGCAAGGTTCCCGGCTGCGCTAAAAACTCTTCCTGAGTACACACTCGAGGGTAGGAAACTTAAGTAAAACAAAGCCAGTTTGTACAAGGGCCTCCAAATAGGCTCTTTTTCCTGCCAGTATTAAAACGGACTGTCTGACATGCCTATTTGGATGCTATCACTGAAATAGTCGTCAACCATTCTTTCAATGGTGACAGCATCATATGCAGTTACAGTAGACATGCCAGTAATTGTACCCAGCTCCTTCAGTCCAGACCAGATGTTAAAACTTGTTCCTGACTGATCTACATCACTGCTAGCGGTTCTTTTAGGAAAATTTAGATTTTTCCTCGCAGCCGCAGTTGCTGGAGAAAAGTAAGGAGGAAATGTTGCCATGTTATGTTCCGCTTGAGCTGACAATTTTCTCACCAACAGCTCTTTGCATTTCTGCAGATTTGTGCCCGTTGGAAAGAGACTCAACGTATGACTTAAACCTAGGATCAAGAATGGTCACCAAAATATAGTGATCTGATTTCAAGAGATTGATGACCCTTGAATCCTGGCAAAAGCGAATGAAGGGCTTCATCTACAAGTCTCACATACTTAGCGGAATCGGTCCATTTCAGCTCCTCCTTCACTTTCTCCAGCTGCTTTTGCAAAAGCCTATTGAGGGGAATGACCTGACTTAAGCTGGCAGTGTCCAAAATAACTTCACATGTGACAACTTCAAAGGGTTTGAGAACCTTGCACAACACGGAAATTATTCTCCACTGTACTTGACTCAGGTGCATTCCTGCTCCTTTCCCTATGTCCTAGGTGGATGTGTAGGCTTGAATGGTCTTTTGCTGCTCCTCCATCCGCTGAAGCATATAAAAGGGTAGAATTCCACCTCCTTACTACTTCTTTGTTCAGCTGATGGCAGGGCAAATTCAAGAGTGTTTGCGTGTGCTCCAGTCTTTGACATGCAGTTGCTGAATGTTGGAAATGCCCACAAATTTTTTGGGCCACTGACAGCATCTACTGCACACCCCTGTAATTTAAAAAAAAAATCTGCACCACCAAATTAATTGTGTGAGCAAAAACATGGGACGTGTTGGAATTGACCCAGATGTAATGCTCTCACAATATTGGTGGCATTGTCAGATATCACAAATCCCAAGGAGAGTCCAAGTGGAGTATTCCATTGTGCAATGATTTCCCTGAGTTTTCCTAAGAGGTTCTCAGTGATGTGCCTCTTATTGAAAGCGGTGGTACACAGCGTAGCCTGCCTCAGAATGAGTTGGCATTTGGGAGATGCTGCTGCTGTTGGTGCTGCAGAAGGCAATACATCCACCCAGTGGACTGTCACAGTCATATAGTCTTTAGATTGCCATGTTCCACTTGTCCACATATCCATGGTTAAGTGGACAGTCAGTACAACGGCATTTCTGAGGACACTAATAACAATTATTTTAATGTCCTTGTACAGGCTGGGAATTGCTTGTCTAGTGAAGTGGAATCTAGATTGCATTTGGTACTGGGGACACAGTACGTCAATCAACTGTCTAAATCCCACTGCACTAATGGTGGATACTAGATGCACGTCTTACACCAGCATAGTTGTTATGGCCTCAGTAATCCGCTTTGCAAGTGGATGACTGCTGTCATACTTCATCTTCCTTGCAAAGGATTTTTGAACAGTCAATTGTTTTGTTAAACTACAAGTAGTCTTCCTGGTCCCCTTCTGGAATGAAGATTGACTCCCAGAAGCAACAGCAGCAGCAGTAGGCGTAGCACTCAAGGATCCTCCTGAGGAATTGGATACAGGACTACTTATGATCCTGATTGAGGAGGAAATTGACAATGAGGGTGTTGGTCGTGGGGAGTTTCTGAATGTTTCAACAACTTGTGATGTATGCGCTGCAAGTGGTGTAACAGGGAGGAGATTCCTAGGTGGTTACGATCCCTACCTCTACTTACAATGGGTTTACAAAGGCTACAGATGGCTCCACAGTAATTGTCCGGGTGTGGGGAGAAATAATTTCACACAGAAGAGGTAGAGCCTTATTTAAACAAACCACATCCCCATCATCAAAATCTTCAACGTCAACATTCTCATTAGCGCCAGCTACACCAATATCCTTCTACTTCTGGTGTACTTCTACGGTGACATCCTCAATCTCAATGTCAGCACGTTGCCTGGCGCTGCTCCTCCCAACACTTGCAGAGGTGGAAGGAGCCTCCTCCAGTATTTGAAAGGTCAGGCTTATACATTACAACCGCGGACACACTTGGACTCTCCTTGGGGATTGGTGATATTTCTGAACTCACAGTTGGTTCCTGTGCCTGAACAAGTTAATTTTTTTTAACTCTTCTACAGGGAGGTGGGTTTACATCATCATTATGAGACGCAGAACCACCAGTCATAAACACAGGCCAATGTCTTTCCTTGCCATTTTGTGTAGTGAATGGCATATTGCCAATTTTAAGTTTCTCATCAGCTAATTTTTACTTTTTTTTTATTTTATCACCGTAAAATATGGCTTCTTTGATTTTACATGGCCTATATGCCATTGGGCATCGGCCTTATCAGATGACGTTGACGGACTTGCATTGTCAATGTCATGACAAGTGGAAGCAGTTTCAGCACTAGTAGTAGGAAGTTGTTCCTGATCTTTCAATTGTTTGTCCTCTATTTCTATCAACATTAAGTGGGGTACGAAGTGGGGTGTCGCACAAATGAGTCAGAAATGTATATACAATTACACACTGCAGTTAACTTCACCGACAGTGTCACACAATATATGTATCAGTAGGAAATAATACTTACACAGTCACAGTACTTATGAAAATAAAATACAAATTGTACAGTACACTGGGGTACAGCACAAAACAAATCTATATATCTTTTTACAATTATATATTTAGGCTTTTTGTTTTTAGCTTTTATTATTATTTTTAACACTGGGGCAGAACCCCTAGATGGACGGACAGAGCACCCCTTAATTGATGGAGCAGCCCTTGATGGACCAACAGCAGCAGCCTCTGGATGTATAAGGCGCCCATCATTTTATTGTGATCACTTACACTTTAACTTTAAGCTAGCTTAGCACTACAAATAAAGACACGGACACCACTAGCTAGATTTAAAAGGTCAGACGGTATTTATTGATGACTGACCGGAACTTTAAACTAGATTTTATGTTGGAGGATGGCAAAGATAAAGGCACTACCAACGCCAGCTCCAGTCATCTGATTATATCACCGAAACTGAGGAGGGGACTACCACAACAACCACCTCCTACATGCCTAACCCGCATTGTGCAGGACCCACCACTCTTTCCTCTGGCAAATATGGATGCTCCCCTAGGGGAGCGTCCGATTGTCCAACCGCAGGGTAAGGACACACTCGCCGTCCATTCCGAAAGAGGGTGTCCCAAAATGACCACTTAGGCCTATATGACCTCTGGCTGGTAGCGACTTTCCCGCCTATCTGGCTTTTAACAGCCGACAAAAGAGAAAACTAGAACAGTAAATTGACATCAGAGAAAAACATGAGGGAGGGTGGGAGGGGCTTTCCAAATGGCAAGAGGAAGTATGAAGCACATGACCCAACCTTTTATATGCACTGAAGCCGACACCCACAAATCCTGATGGACAAGGAAAACAACCTATAGAAAATTCCCAAGGTCCCTTGGAAAAACTACCTAGCAACTGCTTTGTCATAAACAATCAATCACAAAAAATGGGGCTCTTATATGGTCTCGTTCTTATTCAGCCCTCATCTAATCTAAGGCGCCCATCATTTTATTGTGATCACTTACACTTTAACTTTAAGCTAGCTTAGCACTACAAATAAAGACACGGACACCACTAGCTAGATTTAAAAGGTCAGACAGTATTTATTGATGACTGACCGGAACTTTAAACTAGATTTATTGTTGGAGGATGGCAAAGATAAAGGCGCTACCAACGCCAGCTCCAGTCATCTGATTATATCACCGAAACTGAGGAGGGGACTATCACAACAACCACCTCCTACATGCCTAACCCGCATTGTGCAGGACCCACCACTCTTTTCTCTGGCAAATATGGATGCTCCCCTAGGGGAGCGTCCGATTGTCCAACCGCAGGGTAAGGACACACTCGCCGTCCATTCCGAAAGAGGGTGTCCCAAAATGATCACTTAGGCCTATATGACCGCTGGCTGGTAGCGACTTTCCCGCCACAACGAGGTTTACCAAACCACGACCGCCATCCCCAGAAAAAACATAAAAAGAACCATGTAAGCTAATGCAAAACCCAAATATCCTATCAAGAAAAACACCGACCCCCCGAGGAAGAGACTAACATGCTTAACATTGCAAAATACTGTGGGCCCGGAGGACCAGCAAAAGAAAAACTGCCCTACCAAACCACCGAAAGCTACAAAACGTACCTGCAGAGCCACCGTCTCCCGGACCTGAACAGACAGCAGAGAAACCCGCTGCACCCCTACAATAGCAACGAAGCATAATCCTCCCCGGCCAATGACAGCAGAACGCCGCTGAACAGCCAGTGAGTGCATGGAGCAACAAAAGGGAACCTGATAGCAAATATGAGGCAGAAACCTACGAACACGACCCAAACACAGTACCGACTAAGGTCAGGACACCTAAACGGGCGACACCACCTACCTACCCAGTAGAAAAGAAAACCCAACCAAATGACCCACAGGCAAGCCACGAGCTCTGTACCCAGGGACCACCACGTGACCAAAACCACAGCCGTTCCTCTTGCCATAGGATGCGAAGCCGCCCAAAATTCAATGTTTGTTAAAAAATTGTCCCAACCGGCACACGCTCCTGCGTGTCGATAGGGATCTTTTCTTTTCAGATGCTAACACCGGTGCTAAAACAGACAATAATATTACACAATAAACAGTAGCAAAACAAAACCCAAGTGAAGGAGAAAACTCAAAAAACCTCCCGTGGACCAGTAATAAGCCAATTGTAATTAGGCCCCCTCGGAGGAAAATGTAAAAATTCGCTTCACACCCTCAATTCCTGAACGCTATCCGTTCAAAAACTGACCGGTAAACACAGTTTTTGGGTTTGCACAACAGGCGCAACTGAGACAATACAAATATACACCAAACTTAAACAACACAGCGGCCCAGAGCCCGAATCGCAGCTGCCGCAGTCTGCGCAGCTGCCCCAATCCGCAAGGAATTGGTACCATTGCCCTGAAGCCCATCCACACGCCATCAGAAAAAGGAGCGCTACCAACCCACCAGCATCAGTCCACTAGCAGAAAACTGAATAACCTAGGAGGGGACTCCCCACCCCTCCGAAAGCATAATCCACATTGTGCAGGACTCACCACCCCTTACTCCAGCAGAGCAATGGACGAAACCACACGGTAACGTCCGTAGTCCACCCGCAGGGAGAGGACACTCGCCGACCTACCAAAAGAGGGTGCCCCACAATGACCACTTATGCACACCATTGACCGCAGGCTGGTAGCTACCTGACGCCAAACCGCAATACTACGCACACACTCAGCGGCCCCGCACCTGAATCGCTTCTGCTGAAGAAACCGCTGCCGCAGCATGCGTAACTGCCCCCATTCACAAGGAATGGGTACCATAGCCCGAAAACGTATCCAACGTACACCAGTCAGACTCCACGCAGACGCCCAGCACTGGAAACGCTGCCGCTGCCAAACCTGCCACCACAGCATGCGCAGCCACTTCAATCTGCAATGAACAGTCACCCTAGGTGTAAAACACAAAACAAAGCAAATCCCCAGCGGCCCAGCACCCGAAAACGCTGCCGCCGAAGAACCCGCCACCTGCAGCATGCGTAGATGCCCCCATCTGCAAGGAATGGGTACCCCAGCCCCAAAACACCATACAATGCACCGTCCCCGCGGCCCAGTACCCGAAGTGCTGCCGCTGAAGAACGTGCCGCTGCAGCACGCACAACAGCCCCCAATCCGCAAGGAATGGATACCAGAGTCCGAAAACCTTATCCAAACGTACAGAGACTGCCTAGCACACAGACTCCCATCAGCCCAGCACCCGAAGCGCTGCCGCTGAAAAACCTGCCACTGCAGCATGCGCAACAGCCCCAAACCGCAAGGAAACGGGCATCAACAGCCCAACAACCCTACCCAAACGCACAGAGGCTGTATACCACGCATATCCCCAGCAGCTGTCACCGAAGAACCCGCCGCCGCTGCAGGCGTAGTCGCCCCAATCCGCAAGGAAATGGGTACCCTGGACCCCCCACTGCAAGCCCCCGGGAACCACCATAGCCGTAACGCTACAGAAACTGGAAAACTAGCGAAGAGGACCCAGGAGGACACACAAAAGAAAAACGGCCATCCCCCAAAGGCCGCACCAGACACACACCCTCGCCAAAGGCAATGTGCCACCATCCGTAAGCGCCTGTGCTCTAAAAGGGGGAAACTAATGACCCCGGTCATCCCAATCCCCTGCAGAACCCGCAAGTCGGCACAGGAAAATATGGAACGCCTCACGATTTGCGTGGCATCCTTGCGCAGGGGCCATACTAATATTCTCTGAATCGTCCCAACATTCAGTACCTGTGCTGCTGAACCGACCACCATCCAGGCGCCCCGCGATAAAAACACCACTGAAAGGCAAAACCGGCACAAAGACGACCTGTCACCGGCCACCAACCCACTGAACCGGAACGCCCAATGAAACAACCAGCGCAAAAGCTAGCCTGAGCAGCGCAGCCTCACGAACCAGACTATGTCCCGCCTGGCCGGACCCGTAAGGGGCCACCAAACTTCACCTAAGTGTACCGAAATCGACGTGCCTACCCAAAAGCTGCCGCCATACGGTGCCCCGTCGCCCATCCCCTAAAGGCCATGGATAGCACGAAGGACCTGATAGAGCAGCCAGCCGCAGTAGTATGGAGTGAAAAAGAAGTACCCGCAAGGGCAGACGCCCTGGCTGCCCCAGACCTGCCATCCCGGGAAAAAACCCGCAGACCTTGGCCCTCAAATTACCGAAGGCGACCCAATAAAAACCACCCCGCCGGAGTAAACAAACCTACCCAAGAACGCCAATGAACCCCGGCAATCGGAACCAGCATCCGGAGCATGAGAGGAGCTATCACCAGCCCGTCCACGTAGCTGGACCACTTTGGCCACCCAGACACAAGTCAGACACCAAAGAAAACATCAAACAGCCGTCCCAGGCACCAATACACTCAAGGCCGCAAAGGAAACGCAACCATGCCTCGCCCCCCCGGGTGCCATGCCCGGGTCGCAACGCCGGGAAACCAACACTGCGCCGCCAACGACCGGGAACCAGAAGACATAAACAGGCGGAGGGCAGGGGGGGAGGACGGACGTCGATATAAAAAGCGTGAACCACCCCCGGGAAGCACCCAGAGAAAGAAAAACAAGGCCCCGAGCCATCACAGGAAGCGGCCTGGTCCGGAAAAGCAGAAATAAAACCCCATGTGGGTGGACAAAGGTGACAGAAATGGGCACCCACCCGGGAACCCACCAGTAACAGCGGAAGGGCCCTCCGTGCCACCTACCCCTAGCCCCTGAAGGAGCGGAAAGCGTTCCGCTCGTGACTGGTGAGCACCCCGACTGTGACCGCCCCGCAAGAGTGGCGAAACACAAAATTAACCCCCACCCTGCGCCTACCAAAATCCGAAGCAAACACCAAACCCCAGCCCCCTAGGGCAGGAGCCCGTGCCAATAGGACAGTCCATGGCCTGAGCACCAGCATGGCAGTTAGAAACCATGATATTAAGAGGCCCATGCGCCCCTGACCGAGCTAGTTGCAACCACCAAGAAATTTGTGTGTCCCCGGCTGCTAGCCTATCACGACCGTGTAGCACGACCCTCGTAATGTAGAACATGGCCACCTGACTCTTTCTAATCGCATCCACAACCTACCCCGCTAAACAAAAAACGGCACCCACGACCCACCAGTATATGTGCGGAGTAGCGAGGAACCCACATACGTATGGGAAGAACATAAAAACTCCACACAGTCAGAGCCACGGTGGGAAACGACAGCATGACCACAGTGCGGTGAGGCAGCAATGCCGCCGTCACCGTCCGCACCGCCCGTAACCCCCGACATAGCACCATGAACCTGCCAACCAAACATCAGTGAGCCGACATGCCCGTAACCACCGCACCCCGCTGCACCCAGTCCCTGCAGCCGCGCGACGCGCAGTAAGCAAGGCAAATTTACGCGGGCGCCCGGGGAAACAAGGTAAACATAACTTAAAACTAAACAATGCTAAAGGAACAAAGAAACAGCATGCTCACCGTTACCTGAAGGACCCGGAACCACCCCAGCCAACGACGATCCTGACCGAACCTCTCCAGCCGAATCTTCTCCTGGCCATCGACTCGTGGACCCCCATTCCGTGGTCCTGACGATGCCCGAGCAGGAAACGCGTAGCTGTGAAGAAAAACGTGAGTGCTAACGGGGAGCAGGAATCGCCACGCGACAAAGAGCCGCCGAGAAAGCGGTATGGGGGACAGATGCGCAACAGCGAGGAAATGGAACCGGGGGGACTGACGCGGAAGAAGGGAAGGGGGGACCGGCCAACGATGGGAGCCAACCAGGGAGGCCTGAGAGGACACCACCAGCAACCCCCATAATGCCCAGCAAGGGGGGGGGCGCAGATCCACCAATAGGGGGGGGCGCAGCAGAACGCACCCACCCAATGGCCAGGGGACCCCGAAGAGCACCCACGAAGGGTGCAGGGGCACACCTATGCACTGCAGGGCCCCAGGAGGAACCCCCGTGACCCCCGGAGGAAAGCCCGTGACCCGACCCCCAATGACCGGACCGAGGTGTAAATACCAAATTGCTTTCGAATAAATATTTAAAATGCCCGCTCTAATATATATTGTAGACGCCTGCACATCTTATTACCATGTGCCATGAATGTGCGCTATACATCGCAAAACACTGCATCCCATAAGAGAAAACAATACACCCACACATTATCTGAGTTCCAAAGCTCATTGATGTATATATTTGTTATTAAAAGGATATGGATTCAATATATTACAATGTACAATATACATATAGTTACATGGTTACAATTCATACAGTAAGCAGTTAATACATACAGTTACAGGCCAGCATACCATACCATTCCCTCAATGCATCTTCCTCTTAATATATCTCTCTCAGCAAATAAATACAGGAACTGATCTAGAAGCACCTCCATCATCGTCTGGCACAAAACAGCAACTGGCAACTGTGTGTCTCTGTAATGTGTTATCTAGTTTTGGGGGAGGGAACTTTCTCATTCATGACGAGTCACTAGTCTGTTCGTATGCTAAACAGGTTCAGCCTTGAAGACATCAAAAAGGGGCTGGCCTGAGCTTCTTGTCCACCACCTGTTTCTGTAAATGTCTATTGTCCTAATAAAAATTACTTTAGCTTTCATACATTTAATCATAACTATTTGTTGCAATGTACTACAACTTAATAACAAGGATCAAATGAATCTACACATTAATCTGCTTGCTTTAATACCAAATATGACAGGCCTATCTTGCTTCATTCCAATAATACACATACATGACATTACTCCATTATATAATGTTAAATCATTATGATGTCTGGCGCTTGATATTATTATAATTATGTACTGTATGAAATAAGTGTCGAATCCATCTCTGTGGCATGTCCGTGTAAATGTGTGTGTTACCATATATTGCTGTGCTCGCTGCACGTATTTGCAAGCATAGCAACTTATATGTGTAGAGTCTGTATGTTCTTTCTATGTAATATTTTTGAATTTGACAGTCCACCCTTTGGCAGTAAACAATAACTGCCATCAATTATTAACATAAGAAAAAAATATTTCAGACAATAATCGGTGACCTAGACACAAGTATGTATTCATTTTGCAAATCAGACACTTGACTATATTTGGGGAAGACAGGGAGGAGGACGAGACATCCTCTATATGCACTCGGCGGTCACGGGACCACTGGTTGGGTGTGGGACAACATTCAACCTATAGAGTATGTTGGGACAGTGCTTTGGCCTATAATGTCTGATTTGTGACGAACATTTCACACATACATGTACCTACTAGAGATGAGCGGGTTCGGTTTCTCTGAATCCGAACCCGCCCGAACTTCATGGTTTTTTTCACGGGTCCGAGCAGACTCGGATCCTCCCGCCTTGCTCGGTTAACCCGAGCGCGCCCGAACGTCATCATGACGCTGTCGGATTCTCGCGAGACTCGGATTCTATATAAGGAGCCGCGCGTCGCCGCCATTTTCACACGTGCATTGAGATTGATAGGGAGAGGACGTGGCTGGCGTCCTCTCCATTTAGATTAGAAGAGAGAGAGAGAGAGATTGACCTGATTTACTGGAGCTTAGGAGTACTGTAGAAGTGTAGAGAGTGCAGAGTTTACTAGTGACTGACCACAGTGACCACCAGACAGTGCAGTTTTATTTAATATATCCGTTCTCTGCCTGAAAAAAACGATACACACAGTGACTCAGTCACATACCATATCTGTGTGCACTGCTCAGCCCAGTGTGCTGCATCATCTATGTATATATATCTGACTGTGCTCAGCTCACACAGCTTATAATTGTGGGGGAGACTGGGGAGCACTGCAGTGCCAGTTATAGGTTATAGCAGGAGCCAGGAGTACATATTATATTAAAATTAAACAGTGCACACTTTTGCTGCAGGAGTGCCACTGCCAGTGTGACTGACCAGTGACCTGACCACACTGACCACCAGTATAGTTAGTAGTATACTATATTGTGATTGCCTGAAAAAGTTAAACACTCGTCGTGTGACTTCACTTGTGTGGTGTTTTTTTTTTATTCTATAAAAAACTCATTCTGCTGACAGACAGTGTCCAGCAGGTCCGTCATTATATAATATATACCTGTCCGGCTGCAGTAGTGATATATATATATTTTTTATATCATTATTTATCATCCAGTCGCAGCAGACACAGTACGGTAGTTCACGGCTGTAGCTACCTCTGTGTCGGCACTCGGCAGTCCATCCATAATTGTATACCACCTACCCGTGGTTTTTTTTTCTTTCTTCTTTATACATACATACTACTACATCTCTTTATCAACCAGTCTATATTAGCAGCAGACACAGTACAGTATGGTAGTCCACGGCTGTAGCTACCTCTGTGTCGGCACTCGGCAGTCCGTCCATAATTGTATACCACCTACCCGTGTTTTTTTTTTCTTTCTTCTTTATACATACATACTACTACATCTCTTTATCAACCAGTCTATATTAGCAGCAGACACAGTACAGTACGGTAGTTCACGGCTGTAGCTACCTCTGTGTCGGCACTCGGCAGTCCGTCCATAATTGTATACCACCTACCCGTGGTTTTTTTTTCTTTCTTCTTTATACATACATACTACGACATCTCTTTATCAACCAGTCTATATTAGCAGCAGACACAGTACAGTACGGTAGTCCACGGCTGTAGCTACCTCTGTGTCGGCACTCGGCAGTCCGTCCATAATTGTATACCACCTACCCGTGGTTTTTTTTTCTTTCTTCTTTATACATACATACTACTACATCTCTTTATCAACCAGTCTATATTAGCAGCAGACACAGTACAGTACGGTAGTCCACGGCTGTAGCTACCTCTGTGTCGGCACTCGGCAGTCCGTCCATAATTGTATACCACCTACCCATGGTTTTTTTTTCTTTCTTCTTTATACATACATACTACTACATCTCTTTATCAACCAGTCTATATTAGCAGCAGACACAGTACAGTACGGTAGTTCACGGCTGTAGCTACCTCTGTGTCGGCACTCGGCAGTCCGTCCATAATTGTATACCACCTACCCGAGGTTTTTTTTTCTTTCTTCTTTATACATACATACTACTACATCTCTTTATCAACCAGTCTATATTAGCAGCAGACACAGTACAGTACGGTAGTCCACGGCTGTAGCTACCTCTGTGTCGGCACTCGGCAGTCCGTCCATAATTGTATACTAGTATCCATCCATCTCCATTGTTTACCTGAGGTGCCTTTTATTTGTGCCTATTAAAATATGGAGAACAAAAATGTTGAGGTTCCAAAATTAGGGAAAGATCAAGATCCACTTCCACCTCGTGCTGAAGCTGCTGCCACTAGTCATGGCCGAGACGATGAAATGCCAGCAACGTCGTCTGCCAAGGCCGATGCCCAATGTCATAGTACAGAGCATGTCAAATCCAAAACACCAAATATCAGTAAAAAAAGGACTCCAAAACCTAAAATAAAATTGTCGGAGGAGAAGCGTAAACTTGCCAATATGCCATTTACCACACGGAGTGGCAAGGAACGGCTGAGGCCCTGGCCTATGTTCATGGCTAGTGGTTCAGCTTCACATGAGAATGGAGGCACTCAGCCTCTCGCTAGAAAAATGAAAAGACTCAAGCTGGCAAAAGCAGTAGCACCGCAAAGAACTGTGCGTTCTTCGAAATCCCAAATCCACAAGGAGAGTCCAATTGTGTCGGTTGCGATGCCTGACCTTCCCAACACTGGACGTGAAGAGCATGCGCCTTCCACCATTTGCACGCCCCCTGCAAGTGCTGGAAGGAGCACCCGCAGTCCAGTTCCTGATAGTCAGATTGAAGATGTCAGTGTTGAAGTACACCAGGATGAGGAGGATATGGGTGTTGCTGGCGCTGGGGAGGAAATTGACCAGGAGGATTCTGATGGTGAGGTGGTTTGTTTAAGTCAGGCACCCGGGGAGACACCTGTTGTCCGTGGGAGGAATATGGCCGTTGACATGCCTGGTGAAAATACCAAAAAAATCAGCTCTTCGGTGTGGAGGTATTTCAACAGAAATGCGGACAACAGGTGTCAAGCCGTGTGTTCCCTTTGTCAAGCTTTAATAAGTAGGGGTAAGGACGTTAACCACCTCGGAACATCCTCCCTTATACGTCACCTGCAGCGCATTCATAATAAGTCAGTGACAAGTTCAAAAACTTTGGGTGACAGCGGAAGCAGTCCACTGACCAGTAAATCCCTTCCTCTTGTAACCAAGCTCACGCAAACCACCCCACCAACTCCCTCAGTGTCAATTTCCTCCTTCCCCAGGAATGCCAATAGTCCTGCAGGCCATGTCACTGGCAATTCTGATGATTCCTCTCCTGCCTGGGATTCCTCCGATGCATCCTTGCGTGTAACGCCTACTGCTGCTGGCGCTGCTGTTGTTGCTGCTGGGAGTCGATGGTCATCCCAGAGGGGAAGTCGTAAGACCACTTTTACTACTTCCACCAAGCAATTGACTGTCCAACAGTCCTTTGCGAGGAAGATGAAATATCACAGCAGTCATCCTACTGCAAAGCGGATAACTGAGGCCTTGGCATCCTGGGTGGTGGGAAACGTGGTTCCGGTATCCATCATTACTGCAGAGCCAACTAGAGACTTGTTGGAGGTACTGTGTCCCCGGTACCAAATACCATCTAGGTTCCATTTCTCTAGGCAGGCGATACCGAAAATGTACACAGACCTCAGAAAAAGAGTCACCAGTGTCCTAAAAAATGCAGCTGTACCCAATGTCCACTTAACCACGGACATGTGGACAAGTGGAGCAGGGCAGGGTCAGGACTATATGACTGTGACAGCCCACTGGGTAGATGTATGGACTCCCGCCGCAAGAACAGCAGCGGCGGCACCAGTAGCAGCATCACGCAAACGCCAACTCTTTCCTAGGCAGGCTACGCTTTGTATCACCGCTTTCCAGAATACGCACACAGCTGAAAACCTCTTACGGCAACTGAGGAAGATCATCGCGGAATGGCTTACCCCAATTGGACTCTCCTGTGGATTTGTGGCATCGGACAACGCCAGCAATATTGTGTGTGCATTAAATATGGGCAAATTCCAGCACGTCCCATGTTTTGCACATACCTTGAATTTGGTGGTGCAGAATTATTTAAAAAACGACAGGGGCGTGCAAGAGATGCTGTCGGTGGCCAGAAGAATTGTGGGACACTTTCGGCGTACAGGCACCACGTACAGAAGACTGGAGCACCACCAAAAACTACTGAACCTGCCCTGCCATCATCTGAAGCAAGAAGTGGTAACGAGGTGGAATTCAACCCTCTATATGCTTCAGAGGTTGGAGGAGCAGCAAAAGGCCATTCAAGCCTATACAATTGAGCACGATATAGGAGGTGGAATGCACCTGTCTCAAGCGCAGTGGAGAATGATTTCAACGTTGTGCAAGGTTCTGCTGCCCTTTGAACTTGCCACACGTGAAGTCAGTTCAGACACTGCCAGCCTGAGTCAGGTCATTCCCCTCATCAGGCTTTTGCAGAAGAAGCTGGAGACATTGAAGGAGGAGCTAACACGGAGCGATTCCGCTAGGCATGTGGGACTTGTGGATGGAGCCCTTAATTCGCTTAACAAGGATTCACGGGTGGTCAATCTGTTGAAATCAGAGCACTACATTTTGGCCACCATGCTCGATCCTAGATTTAAAGCCTACCTTGGATCTCTCTTTCCGGCAGACACAAGTCTGCTGGGGTTGAAAGACCTGCTGGTGAGAAAATTGTCAAGTCAAGCGGAACGCGACCTGTCAACATCTCCTCCTTCACATTCTCCCGCAACTGGGGGTGCGAGGAAAAGGCTCAGAATTCCGAGCCCACCCGCTGGCGGTGATGCAGGGCAGTCTGGAGCGACTGCTGATGCTGACATCTGGTCCGGACTGAAGGACCTGACAACGATTACGGACATGTCGTCTACTGTCACTGCATATGATTCTCTCACCATTGAAAGAATGGTGGAGGATTATATGAGTGACCGCATCCAAGTAGGCACGTCACACAGTCCATACTTATACTGGCAGGAAAAAGAGGCAATTTGGAGGCCCTTGCACAAACTGGCTTTATTCTACCTAAGTTGCCCTCCCACAAGTGTGTACTCCGAAAGAGTGTTTAGTGCCGCCGCTCACCTTGTCAGCAATCGGCGTACGAGGTTACATCCAGAAAATGTGGAGAAGATGATGTTCATTAAAATGAATTATAATCAATTCCTCCGCGGAGACATTGACCAGCAGCAATTGCCTCCACAAAGTACACAGGGAGCTGAGATGGTGGATTCCAGTGGGGACGAATTGATAATCTGTGAGGAGGGGGATGTACACGGTGATATATCGGAGGATGATGATGAGGTGGACATCTTGCCTCTGTAGAGCCAGTTTGTGCAAGGAGAGATTAATTGCTTCTTTTTTGGGGGGGGTCCAAACCAACCCGTCATATCAGTCACAGTCGTGTGGCAGACCCTGTCACTGAAATGATGGGTTGGTTAAAGTGTGCATGTCCTGTTTTGTTTATACAACATAAGGGTGGGTGGGAGGGCCCAAGGACAATTCCATCTTGCACCTCTTTTTTCTTTTATTTTTCTTTGCGTCATGTGCTGTTTGGGGAGGGTTTTTTGGAAGGGACATCCTGCGTGACACTGCAGTGCCACTCCTAAATGGGCCCGGTGTTTGTGTCGGCCACTAGGGTCGCTAATCTTACTCACACAGCTACCTCATTGCGCCTCTTTTTCTCTTTGCGTCATGTGCTGTTTGGGGAGGATTTTTTGGAAGGGACATCCTGCGTGACACTGCAGTGCCACTCCTAAATGGGCCCGGTGTTTGTGTCGGCCACTACGGTCGCTAATCTTACTCACACAGCTACCTCATTGCGCCTCTTTTTTTCTTTGCGTCATGTGCTGTTTGGGGAGGGTTTTTTGGAAGGGCCATCCTGCGTGACACTGCAGTGCCACTCCTAGATGGGCCCGGTGTTTGTGTCGGCCACTAGGGTCGCTAATCTTACTCACACAGCTACCTCATTGCGCCTCTTTTTTTCTTTGCGTCATGTGCTGTTTGGGGAGGGTTTTTTGGAAGGGACATCCTGCGTGACACTGCAGTGCCACTCCTAAATGGGCCCGGTGTTTGTGTCGGCCACTACGGTCGCTAATCTTACTCACACAGCTACCTCATTGCGCCTCTTTTTTTCTTTGCGTCATGTGCTGTTTGGGAGGGTTTTTTGGAAGGGACATCCTACGTGACACTGCAGTGCCACTCCTAGATGGGCCCGGTGTTTGTGTCGGCCACTAGGGTCGCTAATCTTACTCACACAGCTACCTCATTGCGCCTCTTTTTTTCTTTGCGTCATGTGCTGTTTGGGGAGGGTTTTTTGGAAGGGACATCCTGCGTGACACTGCAGTGCCACTCCTAAATGGGCCCGGTGTTTGTGTCGGCCACTAGGGTCGCTTATCTTACTCACACAGTCAGCTACCTCATTGCGCCTCTTTATTTCTTTGCGTCATGTGCTGTTTGGGGAGTGTTTTTTGGAAGGGCCATCCTGCGTGACACTGCAGTGCCACTCCTAGATGGGCCCGGTGTTTGTGTCGGCCACTAGGGTCGCTAATCTTACTCACACAGCTACCTCATTGCGCCTCTTTTTTTCTTTGCGTCATGTGCTGTTTGGGGAGGGTTTTTTGGAAGGGACATCCTGCGTGACACTGCAGTGCCACTCCTAAATGGGCCCGGTGTTTGTGTCGGCCACTAGGGTCGCTAATCTTACTCACACAGCTACCTCATTGCGCCTCTTTTTTTCTTTGCGTCATGTGCTGTTTGGGGAGGGTTTTTTGGAAGGGACATCCTGCGTGACACTGCAGTGCCACTCCTAGATGGGCCAGGTGTTTGTGTCGGCCACTAGGGTCGCTTAGCTTAGTCATCCAGCGACCTCGGTGCAAATTTTAGGACTAAAAATAATATTGTGAGGTGTGAGGTATTCAGAATAGACTGAAAATGAGTGGAAATTATGGTTTTTGAGGTTAATAATAATATGGGATCAAAATGACCCCCAAATTCTATGATTTAAGCTGTTTTTTAGGGTTTTTTGAAAAAAACACCCGAATCCAAAACACACCCGAATCCGACAAAAAAAATTCGGTGAGGTTTTGCCAAAACGCGGTCGAACCCAAAACACGGCCGCGGAACCGAACCCAAAACCAAAACACAAAACCCGAAAAATTTCAGGCGCTCATCACTAGTACCTACGTCTTTGTACACTGATGTTTGGATTCGAATGAGGTTCTGCTGGGTAGATGAAGAAGACACAAACAAATCGTGAAAGTGACATATAAAATTTTCATGATCTACATATTCCTGTCATTTTCTGAACATTGTTTCCATTTCTGGAACGTATGCTAGATCTGTTTAATAATTGAACAAGGGTTATAAGTAGTGTCCTTCCTAAATAACATAAACCTTCGAAATTCGGGGGGAGACACTCATAAACCTTTCTTCCACATATATTAATGAGCTCTTTATCTGCAATGTGTGAATAGCCATTGTCTGATTGTTCCTGATTACCTCCGAACTCCATAACTACTAGACCTTTGATTTTTTTTCTCTGGCTTTAACAAACTGATCGGCTAATCCTGGGATCCTATACGGAAATCACTCCTTCCTCCAGAACCAGTTCCAGTAACACTCAACTCCTCATAAAAAAACCTCGCAAAAATAGAATGTCCTGAAAAAAAATGTTTGTCAGCAGGAAAGAGAGAAAAGAGAAATAGAACAAAATAACTCTTGTTCATAACAAATCAATTACAATGACTGGTCTTTCTGCAATCCTTTAGTACGCTCAGGTAGTGTTCAACAGTGCCGCCTCTCAGTCTTCACGGAACAGAGTCTCTGGTGATACTTTTGCGATCTCACTCCATTTACGAGTTCCTTCCGGACTATCGACTTTCCTGCGAAGGGAATCGTGGACCCAAGTCTCTCTCTCGGCTACTTTCACTGGGATAGTGCTGTCAACAAAACTTGGGAGGTCATTCCGAGTCGTTCGCTCTGAAAATTTCTTCGCATCGCAGCGTTTTTCCGCTTAGTGCGCATGCGCAATGTCCGCACTGCGACTGCGCCAAGTAAATTTGCTATGAAGTTTGGATTTTTACTCACGGCTTTTTCTTTGCTCAGGCGATCGTAGTGTGATTGACAGGAAATGGGTGTTACTGGGCGGAAACAGGCCGTTTTATGGGCGTGTGGGAAAAAACGCTACCGTTTCCGGAAAAAACGCGGGAGTGGCTGGAGAAACGGAGGAGTGTCTGGGCGAACGCTGGGTGTGTTTGTGACGTCAAACCAGGAACGATAAGCACTGAACTGATCGCAGATGCCGAGTAAGTCTGAAGCTACTCTGAAACTGCTACGAGATGTGTAATCGCAATATTGCGAATACATCGTTCGCAATTTTAAGATGCTAAGATTCACTCCCAGTAGGCGGCGGCTTAGCGTGTGCAATACTGCTAAAATCGCCTTGCGAGCGAACAACTCGGAATGAGGGCCTTGGTACGGTTCTTCTCACCTGTCTATTAGGCAACCTGAGCGTAAGAACAATCACACAGTCTCTTGGTTCACAATCAAGACAGTTAGTATTTGGCATACCAGCAATCAACAGTTTCAAGTTCTTTTGTCAAGTTCTCAAATGCTGGCTCATCTCAATAAGGTACTGTACTGTCACCTCATTGGTGTATTTCTGATCATTGTGCGGATCAATCATGACATGAGGTTGTCTTCCAAAAACTACAAAAAAAAACACAAATACCAAAACAAATTTCGAAGAGGGTGATTCGTTAAGTGAAGATCTGGGAGTGGTTCCGATGCTACATAATACTAGTGGCAGTATCTATGATCACAATAGTACAATTTCAAGCTTTGCTGCTACTTCTAGGGGTACCATTATCTACACACAAATTTCTGCGCAATTTTTCTTTGCGGTAAACACAGCAGCATCCGTGGCGGCAGGAAATGTCTCTACCCAGTTTGAGAAAACATCAGTGCACACCAATACATAACAATAATTCCTAAAGGGTGTTAACTGTACGAAGTCGATTTGTATTTCCTGAAAAGATCTGTCTGCAGGAGGGATATGGGATGGCTCTGTTGGTATTGCCTTACCAATATTCTTCCTCAAGCAAGTAAGACAGGTCATTGCTTTCTCACCTGCATGAGAACAAAACCCTGGTGCACTCCAGTAGGCTCTTACCAGCTTGCACATACCTTCCTTACCCTAGGTGAGTCAGACCATATGCCGCCTCAGCTTGGCTTGGGAGATATGCTCTGGGGGCCACTGGCTTACCGTGTCCACCTCTTCAGAGTCCTGGGGACTCCTAACCATACCCCTTCAACTTCCAGACCTCCTTTTCCTGTAGGGAACACAAATTTGTATCTTAATTTAACTGTTGTGTGTTTGCAATGTAGAGTATCATGAGCATAACTCAAAAAAAAAAGAAAAAGAAAAAAGAAACATCTCTAGAGGAGAGAAAGAAGAAGAAAATGAAAAAGAAAATGACAGGTTTGCCATTCACCAACAGGCATATCAGTGCCTATACAACATTTCCCTTCACCAGTATTCTCATCCTTCCTCCATCCTTTGTGCATGACAAGGTACACTGCAGTAATACTGGTGTTATCGTGCTGTTGAGATATACTGGGTTTGGGCAGAACTCTGAAAGACCTAGGCATGTGGAGTTTGAACTGTAATTGGGTCCATGTATTGTACCACCCTGTGTGAACGCAAAAGATGAAGAGGAAACTGTAGAGAAACAGAATAGAGGTTGGTGACAGATGAGTTTGTAGAGGTGGAGAAGATTTTATAAAAATTTGACAACTGGATTGGGCACTACGGGGAAGTGATTCTCTGCTTGGTCTACTCCCCTTAAAAAAATTCTGTGTTTATCGTATCGCTATTGGGACTATCCCAGCCATCAATCCAGTGTCTTGTCCATCGTAAGTTCATAGGAAACCTGGTATCTATGAGATAATTTCCTCTACCTGTGATGGACATGAATCTAGAACCATGAAATGCAACATTAGTCTTCATGGGTATCCAACATACTTTGTGCTTCCTGGGCGGGAGCACAGTATATGTATATCATATCTAACAAAATTAAGTTAATCAGGGGCCATTTCTGCTAGGAAAAAAGAAGCAAAAGTTTAGAGGCCCCATCTTAACCCCAGCAAGTTTTGTCAAAGGGTAATGTTGCATTTATTTTGTTCTTCCCATTAGCCGAATCTGTGTTTTCTATATGGCTTATGATTCCTTACTATATGTCCCTTGGTCCCGTCTATGTGTTTAATAATGTGGCTTGTGTTTTTTGTCTAGGAGGTCTATATTGATTATGTGTCCTACTACTCCTACAATCTCTGGCAAAATGCCCTTCCTTCCTACAAGTGTAACATATTATTGACCATTAGGGATCTGGGGTTTGGACTGTTGGGTCTTTCCTGTATGTGCTAATATACTTACCGTCCTCAACCTCTCCACCTGTTGTTCTCTTCGCCTAGCACTATTCTTGTGATGTTCAATAGCACACTCTCTAAGATTAGCTACTGTGACCCCTTTCCAATTTTGCAAAGAAGTCTGCATCCTGACCTCAATGCCTTATTGAGCCCGTCCATTAGCACAGAGGCAGCCACCTCCCATTTGCCGAATTATTGTTTACCAGTGATCTTATCCAGATGGAGAGTTTTCTATTACTGCAAAAGACAAAAAAAAAAAAAAAATTGTAACAAGCTTCTAGGTCATGCGAAGTATTCATTCAATCCTTCTCATCCCGTATTAAGGGTCTGTACTTGGTCCAACAAACATTTCCGAGCTCATCTTGACTAGGGGCATTACTAGGAATGAATACGTCTTATATGGTAACTGAAAGAAATACCCGGGGGTTACCTTGTCTCTGTCCGCTTTCCTACTGGCAAATACTAATGTGCGGACAGGCTTTTCTCCATTTCTGATGTTACTTTCTTGATTTTTGTTTTATTTTTGGGTTTTACTATATATGTACACGATTGATACCATACTTACCAGTTCCACTGGTCTCAGCCACTTCCCCCGCAGGCTATTGCTCTTCTTTTACCGGTTGGATACTCCTCTGAGTGCATGAGAAATGGCTGAAAACAATCAGGTCACCTTCGCCTCCTAAATAAACTTCACATTCATTAGTACATATATAGGTTACAGTCATATTTTTCATATTTTTATTATTTTCTATAGTTTGTATGCTGGCCGTAACTGCTTCCACATCTACATAAGGCGGTGTACTTGCATTCTCTTTTTTCTTCCTACTTGTTTATTGTTGCTACAAGTTCAAACAGTTCTCATATTTCCATTCTTGTCTTATATGACTTTGGTTAGACATACCACCTGCAATACCTTAGGATCAAACTCACCAACCCCTCTTGCTGCCACAGGTTTAAACAATTTGTATGTCTGACCCCTTGTTTTCTGGATTTTATCAGACATATTTTAATACCTACATTCTGCAGTACCTCTGGTTCAAAGCTGCCCACCCTAGGGAATGGTACCCTATCTTTGTCAGTCATGCATACCCATTCGTCACAGTAAACTTCAGCATGTGGACCATATTTTCCACACATAATAAACCTTGCTGACCCTCTCGGTCGCAATTCTGACTTTCTTGGTCCCGAGTCTGACCTTCTCGGTCCCAACTCTTCTGCCTGAACCCTGGCTACCATACGTCCCTTAGTTGAGCAACTGGCTCCCATAATTTGCGGGTCTTGCCTTCTCGGCTAATCTCACAAATACCAAAATACTCAATATAAGGCGACGGTGAAAGTTCTCCGAGCGCTTCCACACACTCTCACCCACGTTGGCCGGTACTACCATACACTGTCGATAGCGAAGGCGATGTACCCCTAATTGACCTATATTTACTGGAAGTTTTTAGGAATAACTTACCCTTTCCAGTAAAGTATCTGTCGTTGGTGATTTTCCTGAGAGAGACCAGCGAAAACTCCCTATGCACTTTTTTACACAAATCACGCTTGCGTATGCTCTACACAGCGCTAATGATAGCGCGATTTTACGCAAAAACTCGTAAAAGGGGTATCAAGTTGCGCTATATATCGCACCCACAAACGCGCGGTCCAATCGCACAGCGTATATTTACTTGTTTTACCTATCCGCCTTACGACCACTGGAATCGAATCCCAAGCTGCGAAACCTCAGCCGGAGCGTATCAAAAAAACTATATGGGTCACACAGTTCATAATTTACAATTCCCTACCATGCTCCTGTGTAAGTCTCCTCACGACTTATGTATTCCAATCTATACTAACGTGAGTCAGCCACCTCACGCCGCCAAGCCTCCACTCACTTGGTGTACCAACTACGGGATCCCGAATTCCCAGGGTTCAATACGTTCACTCCTACTTTCGCTCACTCAAATACACTTTGTTTTTCTGTACAG
This sequence comes from Pseudophryne corroboree, assembly GCF_028390025.1. Taxonomy (NCBI): domain Eukaryota; kingdom Metazoa; phylum Chordata; class Amphibia; order Anura; family Myobatrachidae; genus Pseudophryne; species Pseudophryne corroboree. The sequence continues at coordinate 86,207,878 of NC_086448.1, forward strand.
AAAATTTTCACTCGTTCTGATTGGCAGCTTTAACCCTAGAGGCAATACAGTTTAAACAAAAGTTTTATACTAATCTGCTTTAGAAACTGAGTAGTTTTGTGCTATTGTAGCATGGCTACTGTTCCACCTTTTAACTAAAAGACACTATTGTGTAATTTGTACTTAGCGCCTGCACTCTTACGCACTTTGCATAAACACGCGACCGTGCGTGTCTTTTACGCTGCGTGCGCAGTCCTGTACTTTGCCCGAGACACGTGTACAAAACCCTGCATCCGCAATAAAACAAATCACACAACTCTATAAATGTGAACAATACTAATTACTATTGGCCACTAGACACAACTTGTTCTGTATAAACTTTTATGCAGACCTGCGTTTGTGTCTTTACACTTACTTCCTTAAAATACTGTTATTTCAAATTTAACTATATAGCAACAAATGTATCCGTTTTCACACAGATCTAAATGAATGCAATAATCTATAATTTAAATGATTTGATTCAGATTGGATAGCTATCTTGCAGACCATACACTGATATAAATATACACATAATTATAATAATATTATATATATGTATCATTCACTGGCATTCTATGTGACACCTTACCTCTTATTTGTATATCAAAGCTATGTGCTTTTCACTGCTAAAAAAAGCAGTTACACAGGTTAATTTGCATTTCAATGGCTATCCTCCCTAGTAAGCAGATTCTCCAAGTCTTGGAAGGAAAAAAAAAACAAAACCAAAACTCTTTCTTTCCTTTTTTTATATGTGTGCAACCCCCCACTTGATGTAAAGTAATTACGCACAGACAAGAAGGAAAGAAAAAAAAACTTATCTCACCATTTACTCTCACTAGGCCCAATTGAAACTATTTGTAATTGACTATGACATGGGTTAAATAAATGCATTGGTAACTCATAAATTGTGCTTGATGTGACAAAGGAAACTGATTGTTCTGAGCAGACTGAAAATCAGCTATTTAGAAAATGACCTTCCTAAAATGGCCACTGCTCCACCCCCTTCCACATCCATGAGGTTTACACAAGATGGTGGACAGGCCATGTGGTTAGTCCAAAGTGGAGGACAGACCATGCGGCTTCCTTTGTCACAAAGAAATCACACATTATACAAGCACCAGAAGTTATTTTAGGCCTGAGTTTAAAAAAAAAACTATATCAAGGCTATGCAGCAACTTTTAAATGCACTTTTAAATCTACTTAACAGATAAACAATCCAATCTGAATCAAACACAATATGACTTATTTGAACTTTGTTTTGCAACAATAAAAATACGCTTTAGCATCTTAAATATTATGAGAAACACATTGTCCCTTGAATTTTTCATATCATCGGTTTACTGGTAACAGAACAATACACGTGGATGTTATTCATCAGCGTTGCAATGCGTCCATCAGGGCCGGTCGATCAAAGCCGCGTTTGTAATGTACAATGCATCATTAAGACCTTGATATTGCGGACGAGCTCTCATTTGTAAATACCAAATTGCTTTCTAACAAATATTTAAAATGCCCGCTCTAATATATATTGTAGACGCCTGCACATCTTATTACCATGTGCCATGAATGTGCGCTATACATCGCAAAACACTGCATCCCAAGAGAAAACAATACACCCACACATTATCTGAGTTCCAAAGCTCATTGCTGTATATATTTGTTATTAAAAGGATATGGATTCAATATATTACAATGTACAGTATAAATATAGTTACATGGTTACAATTCATACAGTAAGCAGTTAATACATTCAGTTACAGGCCAGCATACCATACCATTCTCTCAATGCATCTTCCTCTTAATATATTTCTGTCTCTCTCTCAGCAAATAAATACAGGAACTGATCTAGAAGCACCTCTATCATTGTCTGGCACAAAACAGCAGCTGGCAACTGTGTGTCTCTGTAATGTGTTATTTTTGGGGGAGGGAACTTTCTCATTCATGATGAGTCACTAGTCTGTTCATATGCTAAACAGGTTCAGCCTTGAAGACATCAAAAAGGGGCTGGCATGAGCTTCCTGTCCACCACCTGTTTCTGTAAATGTCTATTGTCCTAATAAAAATGACTTTAGCTTTCATACATTTAATCATAACTATTTGTTGCAATGTCCTACAACTTAATAAATAGTATCAAATGAATCTACACATTAATCTGCTTGCTTTAATACCAAATATGACAGGCCTATCTTGCTTCATTCCAATAATACACATACATGACATTACTCCATTATATAATGTTAAATCATTATGATGTCTGGCGCTTGATATTATTATAATTATGTACTGTATGAAATAAGTGTCGAATCCATCTCTGTGGCATGTCCATGTAAATGTGTGTGTTACCATATATTGCTGTGTTTGCTGCGCGTATTTGCAAGCATAGCGACTTATATGTGTAGAGTCTGTATGTTCTTTCTATGTAATATGTTTGACTTCGACAGAGGCAACAAAAACCCACCCATATGAGTAAGCTGGGGGCCCCAGGCGGTAACACCTAGGAGCCAGAACTACAAAGCCAACCAAAATGCCCGGCAGGCGCGAGGAAAAGGGGAGGACAACATGTGCGGGCACCCACCGCGATATCCTAGAGCGCCCAGTGGGGTGCGGGCCAAGCTCCCCCCGAGGGAAACCGCAGCAGTACCCAGCCCAGAGACCCCGATAGCGGGTGCCGAGAATGCCGCCACATGTTGCCGTGCACCGGAAAAATGAGCCCAACCCGAAGAAGGAAGCCGGGAGGAGCCCGGGGACCTCCCGGCACCAGGAATATGAGCAGCGTGAAAAACCGGAAGCCCTACCGCGGACCCGCACCTCTGATCCTACCGCTGCAGCGCCAACACAGTGTTCGCCGCACAGGGGACCCAAAGACCCGCTACCCGAAGCCCGGCCGCCGGAGGTAAAGGCGCCAGCGGATGGAGCTCAGTAGCACCGCACCAGACAGCAGCGCCTCACAGCCTCCCCGCGCCGGGAACCATAAAACACAGACGCTGCGGTAGTGCAGCATGCGGCGCACGCCACCGGGAGGGGGACCGAGGCAGACGCCGGGAGGGGAGGGGGAAGGGGCACCTAGCGCCTAGTGGGACCCGGCCCCAGGGGCCAAAACACGGACCCGGGCCTCACACATGCAGGTGCGGCATGGGCACGAGCCACGCCCACCAGCGGGAGGGAAAACGCCAGAACGGGGCCTGCAGGACTACAGTGGAGGGAGGGGGAGAGGGGGCTGTAAGAGGGGAACAATGTGGGAAAACAATATATGAAAACAAACATCATAAGAGGGACAGAAAAGCCTCAGATGAAATTAAAAATATAAGTCACAGAGACTGTGTAACTTAGCTTTCCAAATGCCAAGAGGTAGTATGAAGCACATGACCCAAGCTTTTATATACACTGAAGCCGACACCCACAAATCCTGATGGACAAGGAAAACAACCTATAGAAAATCTCCTCTGACATCTCCACCATCATTATGGGCGATTTCATTATAGATCTTGACAGTCCACAATCTGTTCATGCCTCCAAACTCCTCTCTCTAACCTCCTCTCGGCCTCACCCAATGGTCCGATTCCTCTACTCACCAAGAGGGCCACTGCCTTGATCTTGTGTTCACCAGACTCTGCTCAGTTTCTGAATGCATTGACACTCCTTTCCCTCTCTCTGATCACAACCTGATCACCTTCACAATCTCTTCTATTACTCTAAATTCTATGACACTAAAACCAAGCAAGCCTCCTCTAACCCGCAGAAATACTAACAATATAAATTTTCAACAACTTTCCACTTCTCTGCAACAACTTCTCTCACCAATCTCTACATTTACCACAACTGACACTGCTGTATCCCAACTGCACCAGACCCTAGAGAGTGCCCTTGATGAATTGGCTCCAGCTACCAATCACACTCCACGTAGGCTTAGATGCCAACCATGGCACTCTAAATCAACAAGACACCTACAAAAACTGTCACGTAAAGTAAAACGTCAGTGGCGGAAATCTCAGAATCCAAGTGACTTTCTCACATATAAGACTACCTACCACTCCTATTGTCAGGCCCTGGACATTGCCAAACAAACATATTTCCAATCTCTCATATCTTATCATGCCACCAACCCCAAGCGACTTTTTAATACATTTAAATCACTTCTTTACCCTCCCTCACCTCCCCAACTAGCTACTATCAGTGCACAAGAACTTGCTTCCCACTTCAAGGATAATATTGACAAATTTCCGAGATGAAATAGTATGCTCTAAAGGGCCGTATTCACGGGCCAATTTGGGGAGAGATGTGTGCTGAGCGGTTCGCTCAGCACACATCTCTCCCCCCGCTCAGCACAGCGCGATGTGTGCTGAGCGTGCGGGAAAAGATGGGGGGGGGTGCTCATTTCACCCAGTGGGTGAAGTGAGCGACCTGCTAGCACCAGCGATAGCGATGCGCAGGGCTGCGCATCGCTATCGCTGTGAGGGGTACACATGGAGTGATCGCCGCTTAAAATCTAAGCAACTAGTCAGATTGCTTAGATTTTAAGCTGCGATCGCTCCGTGAGTACCCCCTTTAACTCAGCCAGTGACTTGCTCAATTCCCTACCTGAACCCTCTGGCACTTTCTCTTCATTTGATCACACAAGTGAAGATGAAGTATCAACACTCTTTTCATCCTCCTACTCCACTACCTCTCCTCTTGATCCTATACCCTCACAGGTCAGTAAAACCTTATCTCCTGTGCTTATCCCAACTTTAACTAAAATCTGTAATCTCTCTCTCTCTACTGGTATCTTTCCCTCTCTGTTTAAACATGCAGTGATTACTCCTATTCTAAAAAAACACAACTCTGACCCAAACACACTCTCTAACTACCGTCCCATTTCTCAGCTACCAGGTCCCTCCAAGCTACTTGAGAGACTTGCCAACACTCGCCTTACACACTTTCTTAACTCCCACAACTTATTGGACCCACTTCAGTCAGGCTTTCGTGCCCAACACTCCACAGAGACGGCACTGACCAAAGTAGTGAACGATCTAGTCACTGCTAGATCAAAAGACCATTACACACTACTTATTCTTCTAGATCTCTCTGCTGCTTTTGACACTGTTGACCACTCTCTTCTCATACAAACACTACAATCCCTAGGTCTTCGGAACAAAGCCCTTACTTGGTTCTCATCCTACCTATCTAAGTGCTCTTTCAGTGTTCACTTCTCTGATTCTACCTCCTCTTCTCTACCTCTATCAGTTGGAGTACTGCAAGACTTAGTCTTAGGTCCTCTGCTTTTCTCAATCTATACCTCCTCTCTTGGTAAACTAATCAGCTCCTTCGGATTTCAGTATCATTTGTACGCTGATGATACTCAAATCTACCTATCCTCCCCAGATTTATCACCATCTGTATTGGCTCGTGTCACTGGATGCCTGTCTGCCATTTCATCTTGGATGTCATCTCGCCACCTCAAACTCAACATTTCCAAAACCAAATTAATTATTTTCCCACCAGCCAAGAGTAGTTACCAACCTGATATCTCCATAACTGTTGTCAATGCAACTATCCACCCTACCCCACAAGCTCGCTGCCTAGGTGTCACCCTTGACTCTGAACTGTCCTTTGTTCCACACATCTGTCTCTAAATTATGTTACATGCACCTTAAAAACATATCCAAAATACGCCCTTATCGTACACAAGACACTGCAAAAACTCTAATCCATGCATTCATCATCTCCCACATTGATTATTGTAATAGTCTCCTTACTGGTCTTCCCAAACATAGGCTCTCACCACTACAATCCATTTTAAATGCAGCTGCGAGGCTAATCTTCCTCGCTAGACGTTCTTCGTCTGCTGATCCGCTCTGTCAGTCCCTCCATTGGTTACCGGTATTCTACCATGTTAAATATAAAATACTTTTACTTACATACAAGGCTATTAACCAAATTGCACCATCATACATCTCCTCACTCATCTCAAAATATCTCCCTACCAGAACTCCCTGATCTGCACAAGATCTGCGTCACTCATCCACATGTATTACCTGTTCCCACTCAAAATTACAGGACTTTGCCCGGGCTTCACCCACGCTGTGGAATGCCCTCCCACGCACAATAAGACTCTCCTCTAGTCTCCAAACTTTTAAACGTTCCCTGAAAACTCATCTCTTCAGACAAGCCTACCAAATTCCAGACCCACCCTCATAACCTTCATTGCTTCCCTATCCAGTTACATCCTCTCTGTACAGTCCACATAACCTCACATTTTGTCTTCCAACATTGCTGGTGATCATATCATACAACCCATTAAGAACCTAGCAATCTGGTGGACCATTATGTAACAGGTAGCGTCTATCCTTGTGTATCAATGCCTATTTCCCTATAGATTGTGAGCTTGCGAGCAGGGCCTTCCTACCTCTATGTCTGTCTGTCTTTGCCGAGTTTTGTTCTAAAACTGTTGTTCTAATTGTAAAGCACAACGGAATATGCTGCGCTATATAAAAAACTGCTAATAATAAATAAATATATTTTTATTATTTTTTTAACACTGGGCAGAGCCCCTGGATGGACGGACAGAGCACCCCTTAATGGACGGAGCAGCCCCTTGATGGTCGAACACAGCAGCAGCCTCTGGATGTATACTGGGTTACAGCACAAAATAAAATTAAATATATATTTTAATTATTTTTCTAACACTGGAGCAGAGCCCCTGGAAGGACGGACAGAACACCCCTTAATGCAGGGGTGGGGAACCTTTTTTACCATAAGAGAAAACAATATACCCACACATTATCTGAGTTCCAAAGCTCATTGAAGTATATATTTGCTATTAAAAGGATATTGATTCAATATATATTACAAAGTACAGTATACATATATATATATATATATATATATATATATATTTTTAACACTGGGGCAGAGCCCCTGGAAGGACGGACAGAGCACCCCTTAATGAATGGAGCACCCCTTGATGGACCAACAGCAGCAGCCTCTGGATTTATACTGGGGTACCATACAAAATAGAATTAAATATATATTTTTATTATTTTTTTTAACACTGGGGCAGAGCCCTTGGATGGATGGACAGAGCACCCATCAATGGATGGAGCAGCCCCTGGATGGACGGACAGAGCACCCCTTAATGGACGGAGCAGCCCCTTGATGGTCGAACACAGCAGCAGCCTCTGGATGTATACTGGGTTACAGCACAAAATAGAATTAAATATATATTTTCATTATTTTTCTAACACTGGAGCAGAGCCCCTGGAAGGATGGACAGACCACCTCTTAATGCAGGGGTGGGGAACCTTTTTTCTACCAAGGGCCATTTGGATATTTATAAAATCCTTTGGGGGCCATACAAAAATTATCAACTTAAAAATGAGCCTGCTCCCAGTAGATATGCCCCTAGTAGTTATGGCCCAGTAGATATGCCCCCAGTCAGTAGTTATACCCCAGTCAGTAGTTATGCCCTCAGTAGATATACCCCCAGTCACTTGTTATGCCCCAGTAGATATGCCCCCAGTAAGCATGCCTCCAGTCACTTGTTATGCCCCATTAGATATGCCCCGTCACTTGTTATGCCCCATCAGATATGCCACCAGTCAGTTGTTATGCCCCATTAGATATGCCCCCTAGTAGCGACGCTTACACACACACATTAAAAGAAAAAAACCACAATACTCACCAGCCCTGCTCCTGCTTACGGACCGTTGCCCTCCGCCTGGCCGCTCGCTCCTCAGAACTATGGGAGAGAAGTTAAGAATGCTAAATTGATTTCTCACAAATATTTAAAATGCCCGCTCATATATATATTGCAGACGCCAGGCGCATCTTATTACCATATACAATAAAAGTGCGCTGTACATCGCAAAACACTGTATCCCACAAGAGAACACAATACACCCACACATTATCTGAGTTCCAAAGCTCATTGAAGTATATATTTGCTATTGAAAGGATATGGATTCAATATATATTACAAAGTACAGTATACGTATAGTTACATGAATACAACTCACACAGTAAGCAGTTAAAACATAGTTACATACAATTACATACAGTTACATATAGTTACAGTTACATGCCAGCGATACAATACCATATCTTTCTCATATAAATTTGTCCCTCCATATGACTCTCTCTCTCTCTGTAAAATCATGCAAGACCTCCATCATCGTCTGGGACCGATCAGCAACTCTGAGACCAAAAACAGGAACTACCTTCCTGTGTGACCAGCAAAATGTGTTATCTAGTTTCTGGGGAAGGGGTTCATGATGAGTCACTATTCTCTTTGTATATGCTGATCAGGTTCAGCCTTGAAGACGTCCAAAGGGCTGGCCTGAGTTTCCTGTCCACTGTAACATCCATTGTTCTAACAAAAGTGATTTTAGCTTTTATACATGTAATCATAACTATTCGCTGCAATGTCCCACAACTTCACTACAAGCATCAAATTAATCTACACATCAATCTGGTTGCTTCAATAGTAAACATGACCGGTCTATTTGGTTCCCTTCAAATAATACACATTCATGACATTAATTCAATATATATAATTTTAAATCATCATGATGTCTGGTGCTTGATATCACTATAATCATGTACTGTATGAAATAGGTGTCGAATCCATCTCTGTGGCATGTCCGTGTAAATGCGTGTGTTACCATATATGGCTGAGCTCGCTGCGCGTATTTGCAAGTATAGCGACTCATAATGTGTGTAGTTTGTATGTTCTCTTTATGTAATATTTTTGACTTCGACAAGTCATGACATCTCTTCCATAATACCGCATAGCAGCACACACACACTGCCAGAGCCGGAATCCGGAGCTCAGGAGTGAGCTCCGGCCTCAGGCTGCTACTGAGGGTAAGAAGCCAGGTGCCCACTAGTAACAAAATCTCAGCGGATGCCCAGCTAGGTGGGCCGGGCCGGATCAAGTGGCTCTGCGGGCCTTATACGGCCCTCGGGCCTGAGGTTGCCCACCCCTGCCTTAATGGATGGAGCAGCCCCTTGATAGACCAACAGCAGCAGCCTCTGGATGTATACTGGGGTACAGCACAAAATAGAATTAAATATATATTTTTATATATATTAGAGCCCCTGGATGGACCGACAGAGCACACCTTAATGGACGAAGCAGCCCCTTGATGGACCAACAGCAGCAGACTCTGGATGTATACTGGGGTACAGCAGAAAATAGAATGTTACATATATATATATATATATATATTTGTGTTTTTTTAACACTTAGGCAAAGCCCCTGGATGGACTGGCAGAGAGCACCCCCTTGACAGATAGAGCAGCCCCTGGAGGACACAGCAGCCCTTATATGAGGACACAACAGCCGCTTAGATGACGTACGCAGCCCCTAAATGTGAGCCCACAGCAGCCCCTTAGCTGTCACAGCAGCCCGTTAGATAGATGGCAGAGCAGCCCCTAAATATGAGCCCACAGCAGCCCCTTAGATAGATGACACAGCAGCCCCTAAATATGAGCTTATTTTTGTTGGGAGGCAATTGACCCACCAGTGTATTTTTGGACTGTGGGAGGAAACCAAAAGTATCTGGAAAATACCCACACAGGTACGGGGAGAATATACAAACTGAACAAAGTTAGGGCCATGGTGGGAATTGAACCCATGACCTCAGTGCTGTGAGGCAGTAATGCTAACCATTACACCATCCATATGGAAATGAGAAGCGCTGGAGAACTTTTACATGAGCAGCATTGCAAACAGGATACCGGTCAGGGCAGGGACAGAAAGTCCCTTTATTTATGACATTTTAATATGTTTTGGATCTTAGTCTTAGTTATAATTTTTTTAGATGTCTGTTATATTTAGAGATGTGCACCGGACATTTTTCAGGTTTTGTGTTTTGGTTTTGGATTTGGTTCCGCGGCCGTGTTTTTGGATTCGGACGCGTTTTGGCAAAACCTCCCTGAAAATTTTTTGTCGGATTCAGGTGTGTTTTGGATTTGGGTGTTTTTTTTTCAAAAAACCCTCAAAAACAGCTTAAATCATAGAATTTGGGGGTATTTTTGATCCCATAGTATTATTAACCTCAATAACCATAATGTCCACTCATTTCCAGTCTATTCTGAACACCTCACACCTCACAATATTATTTTTAGTCCTAAAATTTGCACCAAGGTCAGTGGATGACTAAGCTAAGCGACCCAAGTGGCCGGCACAAACACCTGGCCCATCTAGGAGTGGCACTGCAGTGTCAGACAGGATGGCACTTAAAAAAATTGGCCTCAAACATCACATGATGCAAAGATAAATTAAAGAAAAAAGAGGTGCAAGATGGAATTGTCCTTGGGCCCTCCCACCCACCCTTATGTTGTATAAACAGGACATGCACACTTTAACAAACCCATCATTTCAGTGACAGGATCTGCCACACGACTGTGGCTGAAATGACTGGTTGGTTTGGGCCCCCACCAAAAAAGAAGCAATCAATCTCTCCTTGCACAAACTGGCTCTACAGAGGCAAGATGTCCACCTCCTCCTCATCGTTCGATTCCTCACCCCTTTCACTGTGTACATCCCCCTCCTCACAGATTATGAATTCGTCCCCACTGGAATCCACCATCTCAGGTCCCTGTGTACTTTCTGGAGGCAAATGATGGTGAATGTCTCCACAGAGGAATTGATTATAATTCATTTTGATGAACATCATCTTCTTCACATTTTTTGGAAGTAACCTCGTACGCCGATTGCTGACAAGGTGACCGGCTGCACTAAACACTCTTTCGGAGTACACACTGGAGGGGGGGCAACTTAGGTAAAATAAAACCAGTTTGTGCAAGGGCCTCCAAATTGCCTCTTTTTCCTGCCAGTATACGTACGGACTGTCTGACGTGCCTACTTGGATGCGGTCACTCATATAATCCTCCACAATTCTTTCAATGGTGACAGAATCATATGCAGTGACAGTAGACGACATGTCAGTAATCGTTGGCAGGTCCTTCAGTCCGGACCAGATGTCAGCACTCGCTCCAGACTGCCCTGCATCACCGCCAGCGGGTGGGCTCGGAATTCTTAGCCTTTTCCTCGCAGCCCCAGTTGCGGGAGAATGTGAAGGAGGAGCTGTTGACGGGTCACGTTCCGCTTGAGTTGACAAGTGTCTCACCAGCAGGTCTTTGAACATCTGCAGACTTGTGTCTGCCGGAAAGAGAGATACAACGTAGGCTTTAAACCTAGGATCGAGCACGGTGGCCAAAATGTAGTGCTCTGATTTCAACAGATTGACCACCCGTGAAGGCTGGTTAAGCGAATTAAGGGCTCCATCCACAAGTCCCACATGCCTAGCGGAATCGCTCCGTTTTAGCTCCTCCTTCAATCTCTCCAGCTTCTTCTGCAAAAGCCTGATGAGGGGAATGACCTGACTCAGGCTGGCAGTGTCTGAACTGACTTCACGTGTGGCAAGCTCAAGGGTTGCAGAACCTTGCACAACGTTGAAATCATTCTCCACTGCGCTTGAGTCAGGTGCATTCCCCCTTCTTTCACTATATCGTAGGTAGCTGTATAGGCTTGAATGGCCTTTTGCTGATCCTCCATCCTCTGAAGCATATAGAGGGTTGAATTCCACCTCGTTACCACCTCTTGCTTCAGCTGATGGCGGGGCAGGTTCAGGAGTGTTTGCTGGTGCTCCAGTCTTCAGCACGCGGTGGCTGAATGCCGAAAGTGGCCCGCAATTCTTCGGGCCACCGACAGCATCTCTTGCACGCCCCTGTCATTTTTAAAAAAATTCTGCACCACCAAATTCAATGTATGTGCAAAACATGGGACGTGCTGGAATTTGCCCACATGTAATGCACGCACAATATTGGTGGCGTTGTCCGATGTCACAAATCTTTAGGAGAGTCCAATTGGGGTAAGCCATTCTGCGATGATGTTCCTCAGGTTCCGTAAGAGGTTGTCAGCTGTGTGCCTCTTATGAAAAGCGGTGATACAAAGCGTAGCCTGCCTAGGAACGATTTGGCGTTTGCGAGATGCTGCTACTGGTGCTGCCGCTGCTGTTCTTGCTGCGGGAGGCAATACATCTACCCAGTGGGCTGTCACAGTCATATAGTCCTGAGTCTGCCCTGCTCCACTTGTCCACATGTCCGTGGTTAAATGGACATTGGGTACAACTGCATTTTTCAGGACACTGGGGACTTTTTTTCTGACATCTGTGTACATTCTCGGTATCGCCTGCCTAGAGAAATGGAACCTAGATGGTATTTGGTACCGGGGACACAGTACCTCAAACAATTCTCTAATTACCTGTGAATTAACGGTGGATACCGGACACACGTTTAACACCAACGCAGCTGCCAAGACCTGAGTTATCCGCTTTGCAGCAGGATGACTGCTGTGATATTTCATCTTCCTCGCAAAGGACTGTTGGACAGTCAATTGCTTACTGGAAGTAGTACAAGTGGTCTTCTGACTTCCCCTCTGGGATGACGATCGACTCCCAGCAGCAACAAGAGCAGCACCAGCAGCAGTAGGCGTTACACTCAAGGATGCATCGGAGGAATACCAGGCAGGAGAGGACTCGTCAGACTTGCCAGTGACATGGCCTGCAGGACTATTGGTTTTCCTGTCTAATGAGGAAATTGACACTGAGGGAGTTGGTGGTGTGGTTTGCAGGAGCTTGGTTACAAGAGGAAGGGATTTAGTTGTCAATGGACTGCTTCCGCTGTCACCCAAAGTTTTTTAACTTGTCAATGACTTCTGATGAATGCGCTCCAGGTGACGTATAAGGGAAGATGTTCCTAGGTGGTTAACGTCCTTACCCCTACTTATTACAGCTTGACAAAGGCAACACACGGCTTGACACCTGTTATCCGCATTTTTGTTAAAATAATTTCACACAGAATTTGACCAGGCATGTCAATGGTCATATTCTTCCCACGGACAATAGGTGTCTCCCCGGGTGCCTGACTTAAACAAACCACCTCACCATCAGAATCCGCCTTGTCAGTTTCCTCCTCAGCGCCAGCAACACCCATATCCTCATCCTGGTGTACTTCAACAGTGACATCTTCAATTTGACTATCAGGAACTGGACTGCGGGTGCTCCTTCCAGCACTTGCAGGGGGCGTGCAAATTGTGGAAGGCGCCACCTCTTCCCGTCCAGTGTTGGGAAGGTCAGGCATCGCAACCGACACAATTGGACTCTCCTTGGGGATTTGTGATTTAGAAGAACGCACAGTTCTTTGCTGTGCTTTTGCCAGCTTAAGTCTTTTCATTTTTCTAGCGGGAGCATGAGTGCTTCCATCCTCATGTGAAGCTGAACCACTAGCAATGAATATAGACCAGGGCCTCATCCGTTCCTTGCCACTCCATGTCGTAAATGGCATATTGGTAAGTTTACGCTTCTCCTCAGACGCTTTTAATTTAGATTTTTGAGTCATTTTACTGAACTTTTGTTTTTTTGTATTTTACATGCTCTCTACTATGACATTGGGCATCGGCCTTGGCAGACGACGTTGATGGCATTTCATTGTCTCGGCCATGACTAGTGGCAGCAGCTTCAGCACGAGGTGGAAGTGGATCTTGATCTTTCCCTATTTTAAACTCCACATTTTTGTTCTCCATTTTTTAATGTGTGGAATTATATGCCAGTAATATATCAATAGCAATGGCCTACTGTACTGTACTATATATGTATACTGTTGGTCACCAAAATGCTGCACTGTAATACTATATATACTGCTCACAAAAATGCCGCACAGATATGGAATGGATACGTGCAGTGACACAGAGCTGCAAGATACAGCAATGGCCTACTGTACTGTACTACTATAATTATTATACACTGGTGGTCCCCAGTCCCTACAATGCAGCACACTGATCAGATATTTGCAGCACACTGAGCACAGATATGGAGCGTTTTCAGGCAAAGAACATAGATATTTTCAGCACACTGAGCACAGATTATTTGCAGCACACTGAGCACAGATATTTGCAGCACACTGAGCACAATTACAGAGCTTTTCAGGGAGAGAACGCTAACATGTCCTCTCCGTTCAATCTCCAATGCATGAGTGAAAATGCCGGTGACGCGTGGCTCCTTATATAGAATACGAATCTCGCGAGAATCCGACGGCGGGATGATGACATTCGAGCGCGTTCTGGTTAACCGAGCAAGGCGGGAAGATCCGAGGCTGCCTCGGAACCGTGTAAAATGGGTGAAGTTCGGGGGGGGTTCGGACCTCGAGGAACCGAACCCGCTCATCTCTAGTTATATTTATGAGGTGGATTGTTGAGGAAAAGACTGGAAAGCATATAATATCTTAATTTAATAGTCAGTAACATATCTGACTAACAGGAAGTGAAGTCATGCCCATTTTGTTCATTAGTTGATTATCTGTGGTATAAATATGTTGTCTATCCCCCAAACTAGTACCCCTTGATGAAGTCTGATTGACGAAACGTATTTGGGATTCCCGAACTGACCTCTGAGATAGGGATTTTTCTGTATTTGTGCTGCTATAATTACCTATTTTTCATAGTGTGTTGTTGTTTTTTTAATAAATTGTTATCTCCAGTTTTTAAACTGAAATTTTTTTAAGGTCTCTTTTTAAAGACACAGATTCATTTTCTATATGTTTTATGGTGGGACACCAGTGGTCGCTAATACCCTTCTCTATGTTTTTATTTTATTTTAACTAAGCAACCTACCATCGCTATATTATTTTGGGGTCAGCTGACGCCCTAGAAATAAGGGAGTGTCCTAGATTGTTAAAAATATATAAACATAAAAATGAACACATATATTTTTCAAATTGATTTATTCCTCCTGTTGTACTGGATGTTGTATTTGGACTAATGGAAGCCACTGTGCACTTAGGGGGTCATTCCGAGTTGATCGCTCCCTAGCAGTTTTTAGCAGCCGTGCAAACGCTAAGCCGCCGCCCTCTGGGAGTGTATCTTAGCTTAGCAGAAGTGCGAACGAAAGGATCATAGAGCGGCTACAAAAAAATATTGTGCAGTTTCTGAGTAGCTTCAGACCTACTCAGCGCTTGCGATCACTTCAGACCATTCAGTTCCGGATTTGACGTCACAAAAACGCCCTGCGTTCGGCCAGCCACGCCTGCATTTTTCCTGGCACGCCTGTGTTTTTTCGAACACTCCCTGAAAACGGTCAGTTGACACCCAGAAACCCCCACTTCATGTCAATCGCTCTGCGGTCAGCAGTGCGACTGAAAAGCTTCACTAGACCTTGTGTGAAAATACATCGGCCGTTGTGAAAGTACGTCACGCATGCGCACTGCGCCACATACGCATACACAGAAGTGCCGTTTTTTTCCTTAATCGCAGCGCAGCGAACATTTTCAGCTAGCGATCAACTTGGAATGACCCCCTTAGTCCCAGGAGGTCTTCTAAGGAGCTGGAACATGGAGCAGGGAAGCAAGCAAGAAAAAAAAAGACACTTGGTTAGTCAGAGCCTAAGATACTTAAAACTAAGTTAGGAAACTATTCGTAATTAATAATAATTTTGTACTATTCTTTCTCTAAATTATACAAAATATATATACCAAGATTACAGTCACTTTGATCTCCTGCCCTTTATCTGGTTTCTTTTCCATATTTCATATTTATTATAGACCTAATTCAGCCTGAGTTGTTACAAAGCACTCACTCCTCTCCCATTTCCATCTCTGACCTTCTCTCCCTTTACACTCCCACCCGTCCTCTTTGCTCTGCTAATGCACCCGACTCTCCTGTCTACTGATTACTTCCTCCTATTCCTATATAAGATTTTTCTCTACCTCTCCCCCTCAGACACTCCACCTTTCTGCAGAACTTCAAACGGCCTCTTAACACCCACTTCTTTACCAAACCCAGCCAACTCTCATCCAAACTCTCTTTTGCACACTTGGCCTACCCCATCTGTGTCACCCCTGTCAGTCTGCCTCTCCCCTTTAGAATGTAAGCTCTCACGAGTAGGGCCCTCTTCCCTCATGTGCTTATCCTTTTCTTACTTTAATAATCCTCAACTGCCCAAATCCCGCCGTTTTCGGCCACCCTGATACTTATCTCAGTGTCATCTAGTGATGTAGTTATGCTTAGTTACCCTGTACTTGTCCTATATTGTCTTCAACTGTAAGTCACTGTTTCCTGTTTTGATTATTTGCTTATGTACTCTATAATTGGGCGCTGCAGAACCCTTGTGGCGCCATGTAAATAAAGGATAATAATAATAAGTTGTGCTTTGCGAGAAATCGTAAAACTACAACACCTCTGTTCTCTAGCATGCGGGGCCGCCCAGCACAGGGCGAGGCCACACCGCATGCCAGGTCCGTATCCCCCGCTAATATGCAAGTTGTGGAATCTGTTATTGCAAGCGCAATAAATGAAGGTGAATGATTTCAGAAGAAGTCATTATTTATTGATTAATCTGAGTGAATTACACAAGTCCATCGTTTGTGTGTCAGATATTCACTGGCTTTACTGGGTGTACAGTCACCCATTATAGGAAAACTCATACAGTGCAACACATATAATAACATTTGTGAGTCTTACAATACAAAGGATCATTATACAGACAATCCTTTATCTTATAGCTACGTCTAAAGGGGCGGACACATGGAGAGATGTGTGCTTAAATTCTAAGCAATCTGACTAGATTGCTTAGAAAAGAAGCACACATCCCTCCGTGTGCATGCCCCATAGCCAGGGCCGGTGCTAGGGTGTTCGGCGCCCCCCTGCAAACTATAAAATTGCGCCCTCCCATATTCCGTTGGCGTGCGCCGGGAAAAGGGGTGTGGTCTCACAACTAAGGGGCATGGCCACACAATAGTACCCCCATTTAAAATTACGCCACAATGTAGCACAATCTTATTAATCTTATACGTAATGCCCCACCCGTAGTAGTAGCGTCCTTATATGTAATGCACCCCAGTAGTAGTAGCACCCTTATACATAATGCACTCACAGTAGTAGTAGCATCCTTATACATAATGCCCCCCAGTAGTAGTAGCATCCTTATACGTAGTGCCCCCCCAGTAGTAGTAGCATCCTTATACATAATGCACACAGAGTAGTAGTAGCATCAGAGCCGGCCTTAGGCATAGGCAAACTAGGCAAATGCCTAGGGCATTTGGTATGCTTAGGGGCACCAGCAGCTTCTGCTGATTAAAATGATATGCGGCATGCCTATATTCTGTGTGTGACCGCGGCTGTATCTGCATACGAAATGCTACGTTGCAGTGTATTCCTGGAAATCACTGTAATGTAGCATTTCGTATGCAGATACAGCCGCAGTCGCACACAGAATATAGGCATGCTGCATATAATTTTAATCAGCGGAAGCTGCTTGTTCATCCTAGTCACACAGTAATGCAAATAAGATGCATTTCCATAAACAAAAGGCGCCCAACGTTAGCAGAGCTGCCAGCTGACTCATGCCAGGCATCTCTTGCAGAACTAGCGGCGGTGCTAGGGGGCACCAACCAAAATCTTGCCTAGGGCATCATATTGGTTAGGGCCGGCTCTGAGTAGCATCCTTATACGTAGTGCACCCCCAGTAGTAGATGCGTCCTTATATACGTAATGCCCCCCCCAGTAGTAGAAGCGTCCTTATATGTAGTGCACCCCCAGTAGTAGAAGCGTCCTTGTACGTAATTCCCCCCTAGTAGTAGTAGCGTCCTTATACGTAATGCCCCCCCCCCACAGTACTAGTAGCGTCCTTATACGTAATGGCCCCCCCAGTAGTAGCATCTTTACATGTAATGCCCCCCCCCCTGTAGTAGTAGCGTCCTTATGCATAATGCCCCCCCCAGTAGTAGCATCCTTATACGTAATGCCCCTCTAGTAGTGGTAGCATTGTTATACATAATGCCCCCCCGAGTAATAGTAGCGTCCTTATATATAATGCCCCCAAGTAGTAGTAGCGTTCTTATACGTAATGCCCCCCCCCAGCAGTAGTAGCGTCCTTATACGTAGTGCACCCCCAGTAGTAAAAGCGTCCTTATACGTAATTCCCCATAATAGTAGTATCGTCCATATACGTAATGCCCCACAGTAGTAGTAGCGTCCTTTTACATAATGCACCCCCAGTAGAAGCCTCCTTATATGTAATTCCCCCGTAGTACTAGTAGCGTCCTTATAAGTAATGCCCCCCCCCAGCAGTAGTAGCGTTGTTACGCGTAATGCCCCCCCTGTAGTAGCGTCCTTATATGTAATGCACCCTCCCAGTAGTAGTAGCGTTGTTACGCGTAAAGCCCCCCCTGTAGTAGTAGCATCCTTATACGTAGTGCACCCACAGTAGTAGTAACATCCTTATACGTAATTCCCCCCTAGTAGTAGTATCGTCCTTATAAATAATGGCCACCCCAGTAGTAGCGTAGTTTCACGTAATGCCCCCCTGTAGTAGTAGCGTCCTTATACGTAATGCCCCCCCAGTAGTAGTAACGTCCTTGCATGTAATGGCCTCCCCCAGTAGTAGCGTCATTATACGTAATGCCCCCCCCAGTACTAGCGTCCATAAAGTGCGCGTACGCAGACATACCTCACACACACAATTCACACATATATACACACACATACACACCCACCCACCATATACACACACACACACACACACACACACACACACACACACACACACACACACACACACACACACCAACCACTTACCTAAGCCAGTCTCCCTCTGTACTGCAGTGCAGCCTGGTCAGTATAGCCCCGCCCCTTCTGTCCCGGTTAGCCCCGCCCCCTTTCGGCCCGTTAAGCTCCGCCCCCGTCTGTCCCGTACTCAGCCGCTGTCACACGGGGAGGGGAGGCAGGAGGTTTTTGATTCTGCAGACGCTGCTGCCAGTGACTGTCATACAGTGACAGACACAGCAGCAGCAGGGGGGACAGGACGGCGCAGGACGGCGCAGCAGTGAAGGGATTCAGAGCAGGGAAAGCGCCTCTCTGTCCCAGCGCCTCCCTGCACTGCATCCCTTCGCTGAGCGGGTAGCGCCGGGCCTGCCCATAGCGATAACAATGCGTGGCCCCGTGCGTCGCATTCTCGGAGAGTGTAGTGAGAGGACGTGTCTCTGTCCTCAGTGTCTGTGTGGGGGCAGGAAAGTGGAGTGGCGAGTCTTGTGCTGCTCAGTCCAGTCCAGTGTAGTCAGTGTATTGTGCTGCATCAGTCCAGCCAGTCACAGTGTTGGTGTCCTCTGCTGCTATATGTCCCCAGTGCTGCTGGCTGCTGTATAAGTACCTTGCAGTTTTACTGTGTTGTCTTGCATCAGACCAGGGGTAGTGTCTCTCTTGTGCAGCATCAGTCCAGTGACCAGTCACAGTGGTGGTGTCCTCTGCTTCCATATATCCAGTGTAGCTGTATAAGTCCCTTACAGTGTTGTTGTGTTGTCCTGTATCAGACCAGTGGTAGTGTCCTGGCCATCAGTCATTCCAGTAACCAGGCAGTCACAGTGGTATACGCTGCTGCTATATGTCCACTGCTGCGTATTATAATAATAATAATAATAATAATAATAATAATAACAACAACAAGACCCTTACAGTGTTGCTGTGTTGTGCTGCATCAGACCAGTGGTAGTGTCCTGGCCATCAGTCATTCCAGTGACCAGGCAGTCACAGTGGTATACGCTGCTGCTATATGTCCACTGCTGCCGTATAATAATAATAATAATAATAATAATAATAACAACAACAACAAGTCCCTTACAGTGTTGCTGTGTTGTGCTGCATCAGACCAGTGGTAGTGTCCTGGCCATCAGTCATTCCAGTGACCAGGCAGTCAAAGTGGTATACGCTGCTGATATATGTCTACTGCCTGCCGTATTATAATAATAATAATAATAATAACAACAACAACAACAAGTCCCTTACAGTGAAATAAAAGATATAGAATCTGCGCGCCTTGTTGATGAGGACGGCTGCAGGATTCAGATGTGGATCTCACCAATCCACAAATAAATAGACATAAAAAGGATAGAATCCTGCGCACTTTTCTAAAGGTGTCTTAAAGTCTTAAATCATATATGTCCAAAAGCATAAAATAACGTCAATTGATAAGAAGGGGGGTAATCCCAATGGAATAAAACCTGGTCGGTATTTCTCAAACCAGGCAATCAGCAGTCTCAGTCCTTTTTCCTTCTGTAATGACACTCTCTGGATCCCTTCAGATTTAGATGCAGTATTCACCCGGTCACTGGTCCACCTCTGTTGTTAACAACCTCTTTTGGGTGTATTTATGCAAAACATAAATGGTGGAGAGACCATAGTGTATACCAATAATTTTAGTGTTAAAAACTTAAATCAAAAAGCCAAAAACATGCGTACCATATAGGACCTTCTATGTAAGGCACAAAACAGAGTATATAGGGGTTTGTAACAGAAGCTCCCCGTACTAAGCTGTACCTCCTTCTGGTCCCCGGCAACACTGACAGTCCAAACACCAACGCGTTTCAACCTCAATATAGGTCTTTTTCCTATATTGAGATTGAAACGCGTTGGCGTTTGGACTGCCAGTGCTGCCGGGGACCAGAAAGAGGTACAGCTTAGTAGGGGGAGCTTCTGGTAAAAACCCCTATATACTCTGTTTTGTGCCTTCCATAGAAGGTCCTATATGGTACGCATGTTTTTGGCTTTTTGATTTAAGTTTTTAACACTAAAATTATTGGTATACACTATGGTCTCTCCACCATTTATGTTTTGCATAAATACACCCAAAAGAGGTTGTTAACAACAGAGGTGGACCAGTGACCGGGTGAATACTGCATCTAAATCTGAAGGGATCCAGAGAGTGTCATTACAGAAGGAAAAAGGACTGAGACTGCTGATTGCCTGGTTTGAGAAATACCGACCAGGTTTTATTCCATTGGGATTACCCCCTTCTTATCAATTGACGTTATTTTATGCTTTTGAACATATATGATTTAAGACTTTAAGATACCTTTTGAAAAGTGCGCAGGATTCTATCCTTCTTTTTAAGTCCCTTACAGTGTTGCTGTGTTGTGCTGCATTAGACCAGTGGTAGTGTCCTGGCCATCAGCCATCAGTCATTCCTGTGCTGCATATTGTGTTATATAACTCCAAAAAAATAATGGAGAACAAAAATTTAGAGGATAAAATAGGGAAAGATCAAGAACCACTTCCTCCTAGTGCTGAAGCTGCTGCCACTAGCCATGACATAGACGATGAAATGCCATCAACATCGTCTGCCAAGGCTGATGCCCAATGTGATAGTAAAGGGCATGTAAAATCCAAAAAGCCAAAGTTCAGTAAAAAGACCCCAAAAAAATAAAAATAAATTTAAATGGTCTGAGGAGAAACGTAAACTTGCCAATCTGCCATTTACGACACGGAGTGGCAAGGAACGGCTGTTCATGACTAATGGTTCAGCTTCACATGATGATGGAAGCCCTCATCCTCCCGCTAGAAAAATTAAAAGAGTTAAGCTGGAAAAAGCACAGAAAAGAACTGTGAGTTCTGAGATGGTATCACAAATCCCCAAGGAGAGTCCAAGTGTGTCGGCGGTTGCGATGCCTGACCTTCCCAACACTGGACGGGAAGAGGTGGCTCCTTCCACCATTTGCACACCCACTGCAAGTGCTGGAAGGAGCACCCACAGTCCAGTTCCTGATATTGAAATTGAAGATGTCACTCTTGAAGTACACCAGGATGAGGATATGGGTGTTGCTGGCACTGAGGAGGAAGTTGACGATGAGGATTCTGATGGTGATGTGGTTTGTTTAAGTCAGGCACCGGGGGAGACACCTGTTGTCCATGGGACGAAGAAGCCCATTGTGATGCCTGGGCAAACTACCAAAAAAAGCCACCTCTTCGGTGTGGAATTATTTCTCCACAAATCCGGACAACTGTTAGGATCTCCTGTTCTGTACTGCCACGTCGCCATGGCAACCGGGAGGCAAGTGTTAGCGAAGTAACCTGAGCGCAGCTGATACTCCGGTCCGGGTTTTTACTGTGTAGTGGTTACAGGCTCTGTGCACGGCAGGGAATCCGGTGCTGGTTTTGTGCTCACAGTCTGTGAGGTCTGAGTGGGGCGTGGACAGCACCTGCTATATAAACCATCCTCTCAGGCTAGGCAAATGCTGCTGAATCTTTGTTTGTTAGTCAGTTCCAGAGAGTTAGCTAGTACTGTGTGACTTTGTATTTACTTGTTGCTTACTGCGAATAGGCCTTGGGATTCGGTACTTCATTCTGCCAATCCGGACCTAGCAGTAAGACTGGAGTCAGTTGTTTAACCTGCTGGGGTTCTTTTGCTATTCTGTGAACCCAGCAGGTTTGCAGCTGTACTCTCAGACCTACTTGCTTAATCCTCCCTCACTGTGCAGGGCGTCCAGGTGTCAGTTTAGTGGCAGTAAGCTGAACCTGTGCCCTGCAAGTGGGGGTTAGGATTGTGGATACTCTCCTTGTGTCTATATTTCCATCTCTGATCAAGGAGTTTATTCCCACACCCGTTGGTAACCCTTTGGGGTTTTTCCTGTTGCTCTTAGCAACATCATTTTGGGTGCTCCACATGTTAAATCACTACATCTGAGCATTCCTGACACTAGGGAGACACCCAATTCCTGAGCCTTTGGGCTTTCCCGTTCATTTTGTGTTTATTAGTTATTCCATCACCTCCTGTGTATGTTGTGTTATACTGTCTGTGAGTTCGTTTTGCCTCGCATCCCTCTCTGTTCATACACCGGTATACTCCTGTTAGCACTGGTGTGCGTAACAACAACAGGGCCAGTATTTACTAAAAGTCCGAGTTTGGTCGATTTGTTTTTTTTTTCTAAGTCCCAATCCGGGAATTCACTAAGCACCAATCTCGGCAGTGTCTGGTCTATTCGTAATGGTTTGAATGACAACGTCCCGAAATACGAATGAATAGACCATCGGTCAAACGCGGCTGTTATTTCATAGAATACGGGAATTCACTATTCATTCGTATTTGGGTGTTAGTCTCTGAGGGATCAAATGCGGTCGTATTTTTTTGCGATTCGTTAAAAAAAGCGGCAAGAAAATAGACCAGCTTTTTTCAGTTGTGTTTACATGTGTTGCAAATAAAAAATCACTCACACCTGAATTAGGATGCCTATAAAAGGATATTAGGCCCATTTCAAAACACCTACACTCAGAAATGGCAGCAGGACTGTGAGCCAGTGATCTTTTGTGTGCTGTGGGATTCCTCAGACTCAGACATCAGCCTGTAAGTACCCAGGGCCAAGAAACTGAACATGGTCAGCAGGTTGTACAGGTTCCGCGGAGGCTGCGCAGGCCTCGTTTTTTTAGGGGGCGTTTAAACTTGAACGCATTGTCCGATGATAAGGTCATACAGATGTTCCGTCTAAATCGTAACAACATTTTCCATCTGTATGACCTTGTCAAACTGGGCCTAGACCCTGAGACAGCACGCTCTCGCCCTGTCTCAGGCCTGCACAAACTCCTGGATGTGTTGCACTTTATGGCTACTGGCAGCTTTCAGGCTGTGTCTGGGGATGTCATAGGAATCTCACAGCCCACATTTTCCAGAATCTTAACACAGGTGATGTATACCTAACTACCTCTTCTGTTTTGTGTTTGTTTTAATTTCTCGGTGGCCAGTTCTGTCCTAAAATATCAAGTTTATTGTTCTTTAAAATGTTCACACAGGTTTTGGCTGTTTTGCAGCCACACATCGAGGCCTCAATCTGCTTCCCTACCCAGGAGTCTCAGTGGCATGCCGTCAGGGTAGATTTCTATGAGCTGGCTGGCATGCCCAATGTGCTTGGAGCCAAAGATTGCACACACATTCAGCTGAGACCACCTAGGGGCAGGCAGCACATATATACAAACCGCCATTTTCAACACTCCACAAATGTGCAGGTGGTTTGTGATGCAAATCTCAAAATAATGAGTGTTGTTGCTGGTTACTCTGGGGGCTGCCATGACTCCTTCATCCTCAGTCAGTCATCCCTCTTTGATAAGTTTGAGGACGGACAAATGCCAGATGGATGGCTGCTGGGTATGTAATTTGATATGTGCAGGCCTGCGTATACTTTGCCCAAATACAGGTGCAGATGTATTAACCTGTAGAAGGCATAAGGAAGTGAGAAACCAGTGATCTGTGCAAGGTGTTAAAGCCACCAGCCAATCTGCTCCAATATGTAAATGAACATTTAGGATCAGATTGTCTGCTGCCTTTATTACCTTGCACATATCACTGTTTTTTCACTTCCTTATGCCTTCTACAGGTTAATACATCTGCCCCACAGTGTGTTACTTATGCGTTGCTGTATCTTCACATGAATCACGTTACTATATCTGTCTTTTAGGTGATGGAGGATATGGCTGTTTCTCTTGGCTTCTAACTCCATTGTCCCAACCTGATACCCCTGCTGAACACAATTACAATCATGCACATAAATCCACGCGGAATGTGATAGAAAGATGTTTTGGTGTGCTGAAATCTAGGTTTCGGTGTCTGGATAAGTCTGGTGGGCTTTTGTTGTATAGTCCCTCCAAGGTGACTCAAATTGTGTTCTGCTGCTGCTTTCTTCATAACATGTGTTTGCAACAACATCTGCCACACGTTGAGGAGGAGGAGGAGGAGGAGGAGGAGGAGGAGGAGGAAAGCAGCCAGCAAGCAGAGGAATTAGAGACATCTGGTGATACTTGGAGTACTGATGTAGGGAGGCAGGTTAAGCAACACATCACCAATAGCTATTTCTAAGGTAAGCTTGGTTTGCTTATTTCATTTGTTGTGTCTTCATAAATAGATGTTTTGTTTTTTTGGTCAAAATCCATTACTCAGAATGTGTCTGTCTCCTTGACACATACAAACATACCCTCGCTATATGGTCAACAAATGTTGCATGTGTATTGTGTGTCTTTTTAATATCAAAACCACAGATTATGAGTGGCATGCATTAAGTCTGGATAAGTGTTCGAAATCTTACAGTGCTAATTTCTTACAAGCCCACATCATCCATTTAGTATTTCGCTTTATCATTGTGTGTAATGTCCTAATGCACAGGTTCACAAACTCGGCCCCCAGGCCCACACACAGTGCATGTTTTTCTCGTAACCCAGTAGAAGCACAGGTGTATGAATTACTCACAGACATATGTAAAAAGGTTCACAGGTGGAGCTAATTATGTCACTTGTGATTCTGTGAGTAGACCTGCAAAACATGCACTGTGTGGGTTCCTGATGGCCGAGTTTGAGAACCTGTGTTCCCAAAAAACTATCCTCAACATATAATATGTTTGCCTTGAGGAATACATGTGTCCCTATGTGTGACGCAACATCATATTTAAGACTCACAAACTTACTGTAATCAGGATTAATTTATTTCCTAATGTTTGATGCTGGAAACTTGATGATGTGTAAGTAAATACACAGTTTGCCACACATATACATTATTATAAACAGATTTTTTTTGTAAAAGTACATATTTGTTTGTTTCAGCATCATGTGTAAAAACATGCTTAATAATTTTTAGCACACACAAACCTGTCCCAACAATACTGACATTCATTTGTGCAATGTTTTTCCAAAAAAACAAAGGCAACATATTACAAGCTTTTTATGCCACTCAATTGTGTTAATCTTGTAATGTTGTATAGATAAGATAGCTAAGATATGTATCACTAACATTGTAATTTGGATTGTCTGCAGGCAAAGAGAATGATTGGAATCTAGAAAGAGTAATGATTAGAAAAAAATCAAGTGGTCAGTTTACTTCCTGCTAAAGACATTCTGCCTGGCTGGCAATTATTGTATCTGCAGGCAAAGAGAATGATTGGAATCTAGAAAGAGTAATGATTAGAAAAAAAATCAAGTGGTCAGTTTACTTCCTGCTAACATGTATGTGTGGCTCCATCAACATTTTCCTCCTCCAATACCCAAAATAAATGAAAAGGAATAAATGTGCGTACTATTTTTCTCAATTAATTTGGTGCACTTATAATTAATGATGTTTAAAAAGGGGGCAAGGAGCTAAGTGTGATATTTTGTAAAGCATCAAAAACACTTGCTAACTTTAATTATCACAAATGTCTAACTTTTTTTTGTTACGTTTTTTTTGGTGGCTGCTTGTCCTGCCCTTTGCCTTTAGCACTGTCATGTTGGCGTGCTCTGGTGGACCGTCTTGGTGGTGATGAGACTGGCGTGATATTTGGAGTAGTCGTACCAGAACTGCTGGTTGTTTGCTGTTGGTGCATGCATCTGAGTGTTTCATTCAGGTTAGTGAGGGTGGCATTGAGTTCACGTGTAGCAGCATTTTGATTGTCTACTATTCTGAATAAGCTTTCATTAATCTTTTGACTGTTTTGAAAAATGCTCATATAACTTTGCTGTTGTCTGTGCTGTTCTTCCATTAGTCTGTGCTGTTCTTCCATTATGCGCTGTAAGTTGCCCATGACCTGTGTAATGTCTGTACGCATGAGTTCCATGGTATTGCCTATTCTGGTTGTTTGCTCATTTTGTCCACTCAGATTTCTAGAGATTCTTCTGAGGTGAGATGGTAGGCTTGCAAACATTTGTGTCTGCTTACGCAGGCAATCTTCATTAGTGGCCTGCTGTCTAGCCCAAATAGTCCAAAACACCTGATCAGGGCCTTGTGTTCCTGGTGTTGTTGGGCTGTGTTGTGGTGGGGGTGGTGTGCTTTGCAGTGGTGGTGTACTCACAGGTGCTGGGGGGCTCATTCCTTGCATTAATGGCTTCATTTCTAAGATGTTTGTCTCCTCCATGTCACTGTGTTGGTGTTGTTGCGGAGGGATGCTGTTCTCAGGACTCGAAGCTGAAATGTTAAACATATCTCCATTAGCTATCCATATGGTTGTGAAATGAAAACAAAACACTACACATGGAACACATGTCATTCACTGTTGCTTTCAACTATTCTGCCTAGCAACATCATCACTCATAGCTTAAATACATACATATGCCTGCTTGTGGCAAATGTGTCTGGTTACTTAATTGTGAAAGCAAACACTTTAGTTTTATTGTAGCTCACACATACTCCAGCATAAAATAAACATTGTAATACATAATGTGTTACCTTATAGCTTTGTTCAAACAAACATAGTAATGTTTTTGTAGGTATTTTGCAATGTTACCTTAAGCACACATGAGATTTTTGGAAAAACAAACTTACTTTTTACAAACAAACCGACATGCTTTTTTGTTGCAGCATCTTACACCCAATGTCATACTGTATGACTCAAGTGGACATACATATCTTTACTGGATGTGGACAAGGCCATTTAGTTTGGATTCCATTTCAGCTTTTACTTACTGCAGTAAGTATTTTTGTTTTGGATGTGTTTGGACTTAATGCGGTTATGACTGATTATGATTATGTCCTGACATTTTGCACTTTTTTTCCAGTTTGATACTCACAATCAAGATGAGGGGAGTGTGGATGACGTCTTGGAGGTGTGTCCAAAATTTGGAGTGGGGGGACAGAACATACGGACGATAATCTTCGTGGCGGGGTAGCCTGCTGTGTTTGTGGTGGGACAGACGACCTTGCTTTCTTTTCGGCCACCGGTTTCTTGTGGTGATGTCTAACAGAAGAGCCACTTCTGCTGCTCCTTACTTCTTTTGATGGACCTTTTAATGAAAGTGCAATTTTGTTATGCCCATTCCTTTACAAGCATACCCTATACTACAATGGACACTTTACCTGCTTCCGCAGCGTCATCATCATCAGATGTGTTAGGATTTACTGGCCGACGAGTAGTACTGCTTTTTTCCGACACTGTATAAAATGAGATATATTCATAAATCATGCTATTGTGTATACATCCACCCATTATGCTTATAAACATTTATACCTTTAGAAATGCTTGGTTTTTATTTTAAAAAAACATAAGGAGCAGAAATACCAAAACAAAAAATTTAAATTTTAAAAATATACACTATGGCAACTAGTGATGAGCGGGTTCGGTTTCTCGGAATCCGAACCCGCCGAACTTCAGCTTTTTTTACACGGGGCCGAGCAGGCTCGGATCCTCCCGCCTTGCTCGGTTAACCCGAGCGCGCCCGAACGTCATCATCCCGCTGTCGGATTCTCGCGAGGCTCGGATTCTATCGCGAGACTCGGATTCTATATAAGGAGCCGCGCGTCGCCGCCATTTTCACACGTGCATTGAGATTGATAGGGAGAGGACGTGGCTGGCGTCCTCTCCGTTTATAGAGAAGAGAGTAGAGAGTTAGAGACACTATTTACTAATTTTGGGGAGCATATTAGGACTGGAGTACTACTACTTGCTGATAGTGTGACCAGTGACCATTGACCACCAGTTTAATTAATCCGTTCTCTGCCTGAAAAAAAACGATACACAGTGTGACACAGTCACATACCATATCTGTGCTCAGCCTCAGTGTGCTGCATCATCATATGTAATACTGTATATCTGACTGTGCTGAGTGCTCACTGCTCACACAGCTTAATTGTGGGGGAGACTGGGGAGCAGTTAGAGCAGGAGTACATAAATAATATATTTTAAGTACAGTGCACACTTTTGCTGCCAGAGTGCCACACTGCCAGTGTGACTGACCAGTGACCACACTGACCACCAGTATATTGTGATTGTCTGCTTAGGACGGAGTACTACTTGCTGATAGTGTGACCAGTGACCAGTGACCACCACCAGTTTAATTAATCCGTTCTCTGCCTGAAAAAAAATGATACACAGCGTGACACAGTCACATACCATATCTGTGCTCAGCCCAGTGTGCTGCATCATATGTAATACTGTATATCATTATCTGACTGTGCTGAGTGCTCACTGCTCACACAGCTTAATTGTGGGGGAGACTGGGGAGCAGTTATAGCAGGAGTACATATTTTAAGTACAGTGCACACTTTTGCTGCCAGAGTGCCACTGCCAGTGTGACTGACCAGTGACCACTGACCACCAGTATATTGTGATTGTCTGCTGACCACCAGTATATTGTGATTGTCTGCCTGAAAAAGTTAAACACTCGTCGTGTGGTGTTTTTATAAACGCATTCTGCAGACAGTGTCCAGCAGGTCCGTCATTACATAATATATACCTGTCCGGCTGCAGTACTAGTGTGATATATATATATTTTAATTTTATCTCATTATCATCCAGTCTATATTAGCAGCAGACACAGTACGGTAGTCCACGGCTGTAGCTACCTCTGTGTCGGCAGTCGCTCGTCCATCCATAATTGTATACCACCTACCCGTGTTTTTTTTTTTTCTATCTTCTTGATACTAGTAGCTTACTTTAGGAGTCTGCAGTGCTGACAGACAGTGTCCAGCAGGTCCGTCATTACATAATATATACCTGTCCGGCTGCAGTACTAGTGTGATATATATATATATATATATATTTTAATTTTATCTCATTATCATCCAGTCTATATTAGCAGCAGACACAGTACGGTAGTCCACGGCTGTAGCTACCTCTGTGTCGGCAGTCGCTCGTCCATCCATAATTGTATACCACCTACCCGTGGTTTTTTTTTTTCTATCTTCTTGATACTAGTAGCTTACTTTAGGAGTCTGCAGTGCTGACAGACAGTGTCCAGCAGGTCCGTCATTACATAATATATACCTGTCCGGCTGCAGTACTAGTGTGATATATATATATATTTTAATTTTATCTCATTATCATCCAGTCTATATTAGCAGCAGACACAGTACGGTAGTCCACGGCTGTAGCTACCTCTGTGTCGGCAGTCGCTCGTCATCCATAAGTATACTAGTATCCATCCATCTCCATTGTTTACCTGAGGTGCCTTTTAGTTGTGCCTATTAAAATATGGAGAACAAAAATGTTGAGGTTCCAAAAATAGGGAAAGATCAAGATCGACTTCCACCTCGTGCTGAAGCTGCTGCCACTAGTCATGGCCGAGACGATGAAATTCCATCAACGTCATCTGCCAAGGCCGATGCCCAATGTCATAGTACAGAGCATGTAAAATCCAAAACACCAAATATCAGTAAAAAAAGGACTCAAAAATCTAAAATAAAATTGTCGGAGGAGAAGCATAAACTTGCCAATATGCCATTTACCACACGGAGTGGCAAGGAACGGCTGAGGCCCTGGCCTATGTTCATGGCTAGTGGTTCAGCTTCACATGAGGATGGAAGCACTCAGCCTCTCACTAGAAAAATTAAAAGACTCAAGCTGGCAAAAGCACAGCAAAGAACTGTGCGTTCTTCGAAATCCCAAATCCACAAGGAGAGTCCAATTGTGTCGGTTGCGATGCCTGACCTTCCCAACACTGGACGTGAAGAGCATGCGCCTTCCACCATTTGCACGCCCCCTGCAAGTGCTGGAAGGAGCACCCGCAGTCCAGTTCCTGATAGTCAGATTGAAGATGTCAGTGTTGAAGTACACCAGGATGAGGAGGATATGGGTGTTGCTGGCGCTGGGGAGGAAATTGACAAGGAGGATTCTGATGGTGAGGTGGTTTGTTTAAGTCAGGCACCCGGGGAGACACCTGTTGTCCGTGGGAGGAATATGGCCATTGACATGCCTGGTGAAAATACCAAAAAAATCAGCTCTTCGGTGTGGAAGTATTTCAACAGAAATGCGGACAACATTTGTCAAGCCGTGTGTTGCCTTTGTCAAGCTGTAATAAGTAGGGGTAAGGACGTTAACCACCTCGGAACATCCTCCCTTATACGTCACCTGCAGCGCATTCATAATAAGTCAGTGACAAGTTCAAAAACTTTGGGCAACAGCGGAAGCAGTCCACTGACCAGTAAATCCCTTCCTCTTGTAACCAAGCTCACGCAAACCACCCCACCAACTCCCTCAGTGTCAATTTCCTCCTTCCCCAGGAATGCCAATAGTCCTGCAGGCCATGTCACTGGCAATTCTGACGAGTCCTCTCCTGCCTGGGATTCCTCCGATGCATCCTTGCGTGTAACGCCTACTGCTGCTGGCGCTGCTGTTGTTGCTGCTGGGAGTCGATGGTCATCCCAGAGGGGAAGTCGTAAGACCACTTTTACTACTTCCACCAAGCAATTGACTGTCCAACAGTCCTTTGCGAGGAAGATGAAATATCACAGCAGTCATCCTGCTGCAAAGCGGATAACTGAGGCCTTGGCATCCTGGGTGGTGAGAAACGTGGTTCCGGTATCCATCATTACTGCAGAGCCAACTAGAGACTTGTTGGAGGTACTGTGTCCCCGGTACCAAATACCATCTAGGTTCCATTTCTCTAGGCAGGCGATACCGAAAATGTACACAGACCTCAGAAAAAGAGTCACCAGTGTCCTAAAAAATGCAGCTGTACCCAATGTCCACTTAACCACGGACATGTGGACAAGTGGAGCAGGGCAGGGTCAGGACTATATGACTGTGACAGCCCACTGGGTAGATGTATGGACTCCCGCTGCAAGAACAGCAGCGGCGGCACCAGTAGCAGCATCTCGCAAACGCCAACTCTTTCCTAGGCAGGCTACGCTTTGTATCACCGGTTTCCAGAATACGCACACAGCTGAAAACCTCTTACGGCAACTGAGGAAGATCATCGCGGAATGGCTTACCCCAATTGGACTCTCCTGTGGATTTGTGGCATCGGACAACGCCAGCAATATTGTGTGTGCATTAAATCTGGGCAAATTCCAGCACGTCCCATGTTTTGCACATACCTTGAATTTGGTGGTGCAGAATTATTTAAAAAACGACAGGGGCGTGCAAGAGATGCTGTCGGTGGCCAGAAGAATTGCGGGACACTTTCGGCGTACAGGCACCACGTACAGAAGACTGGAGCACCACCAAAAACGCCTGAACCTGCCCTGCCATCATCTGAAGCAAGAAGTGGTAACGAGGTGGAATTCAACCCTCAATATGCTTCAGAGGTTGGAGGAGCAGCAAAAGGCCATTCAAGCCTATACAATTGAGCACGATATAGGAGGTGGAATGCACCTGTCTCAAGCGCAGTGGAGAATGATTTCAACGTTGTGCAAGGTTCTGCTGCCCTTTGAACTTGCCACACGTGAAGTCAGTTCAGACACTGCCAGCCTGAGTCAGGTCATTCCCCTCATCAGGCTTTTGCAGAAGAAGCTGGAGACATTGAAGGAGGAGCTAAGACAGAGCGATTCCGCTAGGCATGTGGGACTTGTGGATGGAGCCCTTAATTCGCTTAACAAGGATTCACGGGTGGTCAATCTGTTGAAATCAGAGCACTACATTTTGGCCACCGTGCTCGATCCTAGATTTAAAACCTACCTTGGATCTCTCTTTCCGGCAGACACAAGTCTGCTGGGGTTCAAAGACCTGCTGGTGAGAAAATTGTCAAGTCAAGCGGAACGCGACCTGTCAACATCTCCTCCTTCACATTCTCCCGCAACTGGGGGTGCGAGGAAAAGGCTCAGAATTCCGAGCCCACCCGCTGGCGGTGATGCAGGGCAGTCTGGAGCGACTGCTGATGCTGACATCTGGTCCGGACTGAAGGACCTGCCAACGATTACGGACATGTCGTCTACTGGCACTGCATATGATTCTCTCCCCATTGAAAGAATGGTGGAGGATTATATGAGTGACCGCATCCAAGTAGGCACGTCAGACAGTCCGTACTTATACTGGCAGGAAAAAGAGGCAATTTGGAGGCCCTTGCACAAACTGGCTTTATTCTACCTAAGTTGCCCTCCCACAAGTGTGTACTCCGAAAGAGTGTTTAGTGCCGCCGCTCACCTTGTCAGCAATCGGCGTATGAGGTTACTTCCAGAAAATGTGGAGAAGATGATGTTCATTAAAATGAATTATAATCAATTCCTCCGTGGAGACATTGACCAGCAGCAATTGCCTCCACAAAGTACACAGGGAGCTGAGATGGTGGATTCCAGTGGGGACGAATTGATAATCTGTGAGGAGGGGGATGTACACGGTGATATATCGGAGGATGATGATGAGGTGGACATCTTGCCTCTGTAGAGCCAGTTTGTGCAAGGAGAGATTAATTGCTTCTTTTTTGGTGGGGGTCCAAACCAACCCGTCATTTCAGTCACAGTCGTGTGGCAGACCCTGTCACTGAAATGATGGGTTGGTTAAAGTGTGCATGTCCTGTTTATACAACATAAGGGTGGGTGGGAGGGCCCAAGGACAATTCCATCTTGCACCTCTTTTTTCTTTAATTTTTCTTTGCGTCATGTGCTGTTTGGGGAGTATTTTTTTGAAGGGCCATCCTGCGTGACACTGCAGTGCCACTCCTAGATGGGCCAGGTGTTTGTGTCGGCCACTAGGGTCGCTTAGCTTACTCACACAGCTACCTCATTGCGCCTCTTTTTTTTCTTCTTTGCGTCATGTGCTGTTTGGGGAGTGTTTTTTGAAGGGCCATCCTGCGTGACACTGCAGTGCCACTCCTAGATGGGCCAGGTGTTTGTGTCGGCCACTAGGGTCGCTTAGCTTACTCACACAGCTACCTCATTGCGCCTCTTTTTTTCTTTGCGTCATGTGCTGTTTGGGGAGTGTTTTTTGGAAGGGCCATCCTGCGTGACACTGCAGTGCCACTCCTAGATGGGCCAGGTGTTTGTGTCGGCCACTTGGGTCGCTGAGCTTAGTCACACAGCTACCTCATTGCGCCTCTTTTTTTCTTTGCATCATGTGCTGTTTGGGGAGTGTTTTTTGGAAGGGCCATCCTGCGTGACACTGCAGTGCCACTCCTAGATGGGCCAGGTGTTTGTGTCGGCCACTTGGGTCGTTGAGCTTAGTCACACAGCTACCTCATTGCGCCTCTTTTTTTCTTTGCGTCATGTGCTGTTTGGGGAGTGTTTTTTGGAAGGGCCATCCTGCGTGACACTGCAGTGCCACTCTTAGATGGGCCAGGTGTTTGTGTCGGCCACTTGGGTCGCTTAGCTTAGTCATCCAGCGACCTCGGTGCAAATTTTAGGACTAAAAATAATATTGTGAGGTGTGAGGTGTTCAGAATAGACTGAAAATGAGTGGAAATTATGTTTTTTGAGGTTAATAATACTTTGGGATCAAAATGACCCTCAAATTCTATGATTTAAGCTGTTTTTTAGGGTTTTTTGAAAAAAACACCCGAATCTAAAACACACCCGAATCCGACAAAAAAAATTCGGTGAGGTTTTGCCAAATCGCGTTCGAACCCAAAACACGGCCGCGGAACCGAACCCAAAACCAAAACACAAAACCCGAAAAATTTCAAGTGCACATCCCTAACATTGGCAACATCAAGACAGGCAAACATGTACAGGACACTGACATAGGCCACAAGTTAAAGGAATGGGTTTTTATTGGAAAATAAAAGCACAAATTAATTTTGAATTGTTTTTAAAAATAATACAGATGCAATAAATATCTAATTGGCTCTGTGATGTGGCACTCCAAATACACATTACCACTATATGACCACACAAAAAAACCAGCAAATGTTAAGATTTAAAAAAATGCAGTATGGTGTCACGGAAACAAATAGAAGCAAAAAAAAAAAAAAAAAATGTAAAACTTATATACAAAAAAAACCCTCCTGTAAAGATGACCTTACACATGTAAGTGGTTTACAAACCACTTTCCAGTACTCCAGCCTCTAACATGACAACGACTTATTTTAATTTTAAAAAACATGGAACACTTATATATAAAACATAGTCAGATTTTTTTAAGAAAAAAACGGCCAAAAGGAAAACATTATTGCAGGACAAATCAGAGACACAACAAGTCCAAACTACACATGCTAAATATCTGTGTGAAAAACACATGACATACAATAAAGTAAGATGTTACATTGGCTTTTAGCTAACACATGACCCAAAACAATGTATTTGCAAACACACACTTGAAGATGGGAGTAATATGCAACGTCACATGACACAGATTACAGAATACAACTTATACAAAAAAAAAAAAAACATGCTCACCATTCTTCCTTGGCCTATCTGAATCCCGGACATGGGTTGCAGAGACAACTTCAGGAGGTATGACACTCCGCATGGGCTCCTCATACTCCAGATATCTTGCAATATAGGGCTGCCCACCACCGGTTTGCCGAGCCGACTTCGCCTCCTTGGCCATTTTGGACTTGACACGTCGCTTTATGTCATAGTCCGTTTGCGGCATGTGTCCTCCGTCCGCTTGACCACCCCCTCACTATTGACAGCAGCAACTACTTTCGCCCACAACACCGTCTTCCTCCGTGTTGGGACCTTGGTGGACTCAGGGCCAAATAGCTGCCTCTGATACTTCATCAGCTCACACCAATGCCACATTTTCAGCAAAACTAAACTTAACATTCCGCCCAGTTTTAGTAGTGGTGCGTGGCTGCGGAGCACTCTGACTGTCACTGTCACTTGAGGCTGCTGCAGCAACCTCACCCACCTCCTCCACCTCACTAACCTCACTAACACTCACCTCCTCCACCTGACCGACCTCCTCCCCCTCACTCACACGGGTGGTCTTCTGTTTGCCGGCGGTCGGGCTCCCGGCGCTCAGTATACCGGCGCCGGGAGCCCGACAGCCGGCATACCGACAATTATTTTCCCTCGTGGGGGTCCACGACCCCCATAGAGGGAGAATAAAATAGTGTGGCGCGCGTAGCGCGCCACCGTGCCCGTAGCGTGGCGAGCGCAGCGAGCCCGCAAGGGGCTCATTTGCGCTCGCCAAGCTGTCGGTAAGCCGGCGGTCGGGCTCCCGGCGCCGGGATGCTGGTCGCCGGGAGCCCGACCGCCGGCCAGCCGTAGTGAACCCACTCACACCCTCCACCTCTGAGTCACACATAATTGTGTGTGTAAACAGTTAACACAGGGAAAAAAAAGACAAACAACACACTCCTCCACTACCACTACACAACTCACACACACACACACACACACACACACACACACACACACACACACACACACACTGACAAGGGACTATAAAGAAAAATAACTTGGACTAAAAATGAGACAAAACCACAAAATACAAGACAACAAGAATGACAAGACGACTTTCAAACACAATACCACACTCAGAAATCGCTACCAACACACCTCACCAAACCACAAATTCACCTACCTCCACAGCACAACCTCCCTCCTCCTCACCACTAACTAAACCCACGAGGTGCGGACGGTTTGGGGCGTATTTATATGGTTGCGCACAGACACTCCTACCATCTGAAACACAACCAATCACGAACGGGGATGAAAATCGAAAGTGAAAGTGAAAATGCGGCCGCGGGAAAAAAAAACCCTGCCGCGTTTAACTTAGTGCAAAAACCTGCAAATCCAACAAAAACACGTACGCAAACGACAATGACGGGTGGAAATGTGGAAAAGAAAAACGAATGGCATCGACATCGGGAAACACGAAAACAATAAACTCGAATGCTTAGTAACTTTGCGTATATGGGCCCTCATTCCGAGTTGTTCGCTCGGAGATTTTCATCGCATCGCAGTGAGAATTCTCTTAGTGCGCATGCGCAATGTTCGCACTGCGACTGCGCCAAGTAACTTTACTATGATGAAAGTAAGTTTACTCACGGCATTTTCATCGCTCCGACGTTCGCATTGTGATTGACAGGAAATGGGTGTTACTGGGCGGATGCACGGCGTTTTAGGGGCGTGTGGCTGGAAACGCTACCGTTTCCGGAAAAAACGCAGGAGTGGCCGGAGAAACGGTGGGAGTGCCTGGGCGAACGCTGGGTGTGTTTATGACGTCAGCCAGGAACGAAAAGCACTGAACTGATCGCACAGGCAGAGTAAGTCTGAAGCTACTCTGAAACTGCTAAGTAGTTAGTAATCGCAATATTGCGAATACATCGGTCGCAATTTTAAGAAGCTAAGATTCACTCCCAGTAGGCGGCGGCTTAGCGTGTGTAACTCTGCTACATTCGCCTTGCGAGCGATCAACTCGGAATGAGGGCCTTGGATTCAAAAAGTTGCATGAAAATGCACCCGATACAAAACGAGTTAAACACTACACAAACCGACTCAAACACGAATATTATTAAATATTGCCCCAGGTGTCAAGCCATCTGTTGCCTCTGTCAAGCTGTAATAAGTAGGGGTAAGGCTGTTAACCACGTAGGAACATCCTCCCTTATACGTCACCTGCAGCGCATTCATCATAAGTCAGTGTGAAGTTGTGAAACTTTGGGTAATAGCGTAAGCAGTCCACTGACACCTAAATCCCTTCTTCCTCCCGTACCCAAGCTCCTGCAAGCCACACCACCAACTCCCTCAACGTCAACTTCCTCCTCAGTCAGGAACGTCCGTAGTCCTGCAGGCCATGTCACTGTCAAGACTGAGGAGTCCTCTCCTAACCGGGATTCCTCCGGAGGATTCTTGAGTGGTACACCTGCTGTTGCTGCCGCTGCTGTTGTTGCTGCTGGGAGTCAATCGTCATCCCAGAGGGGAAGTCGGAAGACCACTTGTACTACTTCAAATAAGCAATTGACTGTCCAACAGTCCTTTGTGAGGAAGATGAAATATGACAGCGGATAACTGAGGCCTTGACACTTATGTTGGTGTTAGACGTGCGTCCGGTATCCGCCATTATTGCAGTGGGATTTAGACAATTGATGGAGGTATAGTGTCCCCGGTACCATATCCCATCTAGGTTCCACTTCACTAGGCAGGCGATACCGAGAATGTACAAAGACGTCAGAAAGAGTCACCAGCGTCCTACAAAATGCTGTTGAATCCAGTGTCCATTTAACCACGGACATGTGGACAAGTGGAACAGGGCAGACTAAGGACTATATGACTGTGACAGCCCACTGGGTACAGTGCCGGATTAAGCCTTGGGGGTGCCCGGGGCACTTTAGACAGGGGGGCCCCAGTGGAAGGTGGGGAGGGCTGTGTATAAAATTGTGCATACCTCCCAAAATGACCCATTCCAGGAGGGACAACATGCTCGTTACATGAACTTCCTTCTTAATATATGATTGTAGTTACCTGTGTTAAACTATTTAATTGATAAGAAAGGTGTTTCAACACAGATGATCGCAATCATAAATTAAGAAGGAAGTCCAGGTAGAGAGCATTTTGTCCCACCTGGAATGGGTCATGTTGGAAAGTATGGATTGTGTATATTAAATTTAGACCAATGGTGTATACTAGATTTAAATTAATAGTTTAATAATGCCTGGGTACTGTTTATAGCTCCGCCTAATTGAAAGACAACTATTTTATAAAATGTTCTTGTGGTGGAACAAAATTAACGTAAACAACCTTAAAATACACATAGAAAATAAAATCTATAATTTATCTTGTCACATGCAAAAATGGCAGCAGTCTCTGTACTACTTACACACTGGGACAGGACTCAGGAGGACTCTGTGTGTGTGTCTCTATCTCTCCCTCATTAGATGACAAGTTATACTGGGCTCCCACCCAGGTGTGGAGAGAGCTGTAAGTGACAGAGGGATCCCACCCTGTGTCACTTACAGCTCTCTCCACTGGGTGTAGTATGGTATGCCGGCGGCCGGGCTCCCGGCGACCAGCATACCGGCGCCGGGAGCCCGACCGCCGGCATACCGACAGTGTGGCGAGCGCAAATGAGCCCCTTGCGCGCTCGCTGTGCTCGCCACGCTGCGGGCACGGTGGCGCACTAAGCGCGCCACGCTATTTTATTCTCCCTCCAGGGAGGTCGTGGAGCCCCACGAGGGAGAATATATGTCGGTATGCCGGGTGTCGGGATTCCGGCGCCGGTATACTGTGCGCCGGGATCCCGACATTCGGCATAGTGAAGACCACTCCTCTCCACTCTCCTATCTCTCCTCTGGTTGGGAAGCTCCATTGATAGTTCATGAAATCTGATACTCCTGTGTCTTTGCCTGCACTGCATTCTGTCCTGCTCGCATTCTGGCTATCTGCTTCTGCTGCTGCATAAGAGGAAAAGCTAGTGATGTCAGTGTGCTCTGGCCGGGGAGCCCCCTGACAGAGGGGGGCCCGGGGTACAGTATGCCCTGCACCCCCTTCCCTTAATCTGGCTATGACTGGGTAGATGTATGGCCTCCAGCAGCAACAGTAGCAGCATCTCGCAAACGCCAACTTGTTCCTAGGCAGGCTACGCTATGTATCAAAGCTTTCTGTAAGAGGCACACAGCTGACAACCTCTTACGGAAACTGAGGGACATCATCGCAGAATGTCTCACCCCAATTAGACTCTCCTGGGGATTTGTGATATCGGACAATGCTACCAATATTGTGTGTGCATTACATCTGGGCAAATTCCAGCACGTCCCATGTTTTGCACATACAATTAATTTGGTGGTGCAGAATTTTTTGAAAAATGACAGGGGCGTGCAGGAGATGCTGTCAGTGGGCCGAAAAATTGCGGGCCACTTTCGGCATTCTGCCACCGAAGACTGGAGCGACAGCAAACACTCCTGAACATGCCCTGCCATCAACTGAAGCAAGAGGTGGTAACGAGGTGGAATTCAACACTCTATATGCTTCAGAGGATGGAGGAGCAGCAAAAGGCCATTAAAGCCTATACATCCACCTACGATATAGGCAAAGGAGGGGGAATGCCCCTGACTCAAGCACAGTGGAGAATGATTTCTGTCTTGTGCAAGGTTCTCCAACCCTTCGAACTTGCCTCACGTGAAGTCAGCTCAGACACTGCCAGCTTGAGTCAGGTCATTCCCCTCATCAGGCTTTTACAGTAGGCAGCTGGAAAAATTGAAGGAGGAGCTAAGACGGAGCGATTCCGAAAGGTATGTGGGACTTGTAGATGGAGTCCTTCATTCGCTTTGCCAGGATTCAAGGGTGGTCAATCAAAACTACATTTTGGCCACCGTGCTCGATCCTAGGTTTAAAGCCTACGTTGTGTCTCTCTTTCCGGCAGACACAAGTCTGCAGAGGTGCAAAGACCTGCTGGTGAGTAAATTGTCAACTCAAGCGGAACGTGACCCGTCAACAGCTCCTCCTTCAATTTCTCCCGCCACTGGGGCTGCAAGGAAAAGTATAAGATTTCCTATCCCACCCACTGGCAGTGATGCAGGGCAGTCAGGAGCGAGTGCTGACATCTGGTCCGGACTGAAGGACCTGCCAACGATTACTGACATGTCTACTGTCACTGCATATGATTCTGTCACCATTGAAGAATGGTGGAGGATTATATGAGTGACAGCATCCAAGTACGCATGTCAGACAGTCTGTATGTATACTGGCAGGAAAAAGAGGCAATTTGGATGCCCTTGCACAAACTGGCTTTATTTTACCTAAGTTGCCCTCCCTCCAGTGTGTACTCCGAAGGAGTGTTTAGTGCAGCCGGTAACCTTGTCAACGATCGGCGTACGAGGTTACTTCCACAAAATGTGGAGAAGATGATGTTCATCAAAATGAATAATAAATTCCTCTGGGAAGACCTTTACCAGCAATTGCCTCCAGAAAGTACAGAGGGACCTGTGATGGTGGATTCCAGTGGGGACGAATTAATACTCTGTGAGGAGGAGGATGTACACAGTGAAAGGGATGAGGAATTGGAGGATGAGGTTGACATCTTGCCTCTGTAGAGCCAGTTTGTGCAAGGAGAGATTGATTGCTTCTTTTTTTGGTGGGGGCCCAAACAAACCATTTCAGCCACAGTCGTATGGCAGACCCTGTCGCTGAAATGATTGGTTTGTTAAAGTGTGCATGTCCTGTTTATACAGCATAAGGGTGGGTGGGAGGGCCCAAGGACAATTCCATCTTGCACCTCTTTTTCTTCTTATCATCATGTGCTGTTTGGGGACTATTTTTATAAAGTGCCATCCTGTCTGACACTTCCTTATATGTCCAGTGGTACTGCCATTTAACTCCATGATTTGGACGTATAATTCCAGTGATTTTGCCATTTAATTCCAGTGATTTGGACATATAATTCCAGTGATTTGGATGTATAATTCCAGTGGGAATTGTTTGTGTCGCTTGGCTTAGTCAT
Source organism: Pseudophryne corroboree (assembly GCF_028390025.1). Lineage (NCBI taxonomy): Eukaryota > Metazoa > Chordata > Amphibia > Anura > Myobatrachidae > Pseudophryne > Pseudophryne corroboree. The sequence goes on from NC_086448.1 coordinate 86,248,684, forward strand.
ATAGCTACCTCATTGCACCTCTTCGACATCTTTGCATGAGGTGCTGTTTGGGGCCTAGTTTTTGAAAAGTGCCATCCTGTCTGACACTACAGTGCCACTCCTAGATGGGCCAAGTGTTTGGGCCGCACACTTGTGTCGCTTAGCTTGGCCATCCAGCTACCTAATTGCACCTCTTTTTCTTCTTTGCATCATGTGCTGTTTGGGGACTAGTTTTTGAATAGTGCCATCTTGTCTGCAACTGCAGTGCCACTCCTAGATGGGCCAGGTGTTTGTGCTGCACACTTGTGTCGCTTAGCTTAGTCATACAGCCACCGCGGTGCAACTTTTAGGCCTAAAAACAATATTGTGAAGTGTGAGGTGTTCAGTATAGACTGGAAATGAGTGGAAATTACTGTTATTGAGGTTAATAATACCGTAAGAGCAAAATTACCCCTAAATTCTGTGATTTTAGCGGTTTTTATGTTTTTTTAAAAAATCATCCAGATCCAAAACCAAAACCAAAACACGAAAGGGTGGTTTTGGCAAAACCAAGCCAAAACCAAAACACGAAAGTGGAATTAGAACCAAAACCAAAACACGAAAAGTGCCAGCCGCACATCTCTTTTTCCAAATTGCTCCTTGTTTGCTCCTTTTGTTATTTGCTCCTAACTGAAAGACCGCGTAGGGAACATAATGTGACCGTAGCGGCATAAACGCACCGTCTGGGCCTCCGCAGCGCCGCTCGAGGCATCACCTTGGCCTGTGAGGGGTTAATGGTTTTTTGCTGGGAGGAACGTAGAGAGAGGGCCGGGGGCCTATTGGCTGCATCATGAGAGGGGGCTGGCCTGTCATGCATATATGCAGCTGGCAGGATACTTCCTGCCTCTCTTCCAGCTCTTTTTGTGAGGACTGCAAGTATTGAGCTTATTGCATTAAAATACTCCTTATTCATTCTGCTCACATCTCATTTAAACCTTTTTATCTTCTCTTCCCTCTGTTCTTTACCCTTTGTATCCTCCTCTACTCCTTTCTTATCCCCCTTTTCCTATCCTTGTTTCTCGTGTTCTTAACTTATTCCTCCCTTTCACCCTTGCTATTTTGGCCGACCTTATGGCCACTAGACTTCATCCAAGCCGCGCCGCTGGCCTCCCCGCCCGGCTCCTGGACGCGTCTGATGTCCAGCCGGCACGGGGAAGGAATGCTGCGGCTGCCGTACGGGAGACCCAGGGCGCGCGGCTGGGCTCGGCCACCCGCCCGGGCTTCCCCGCGCTTGCGCTCTCCGTCCCCGCTGCTAGCCGCGGCGGGGAACGGAGCGCTGGGCGGCCGGGACGTACGCGGCACACGGCCAGGGATGGTGTCCTGCCGTCCCTGAGCCCGCCGCTCGCTACCCGCGGCTGCTCTGATCACGTGGGGCCGGGACAGAGCTCCCGGCCCGCGGATCAGCAGCCGGATCCTCTCCTGCAGGGGGACTCTGCTGAGGGTGGTGGGCGGGAAGGGGGTCGTGCGGCTGCCAGACCTGCACAGTCCAGGCAGCGCGCGCGTGGCAGACTTGATACTGCCGCTTGGGGGGCCCAGATGAGGCCTGGCCCCGCTGTTCGGCCTTCCCCTTCACCCACTCAGGTCCAGCCTGCGCCCTCCCCCGACAGGGCAGGGCATCGCCCCCGCCTCTCTACTGCGCGTCCTCATTTGCCTGTCTCTGATAGGGCAGGGCCGTCCGGCGGGGGCGTTCTGCGTCCGCCCGCGGCGGCGCGGCCCACCGGGCCTCTCCTGACGGGGGTGGCCCCGGAGCGCCCCCCCCCTTCCGGGATACCGCGCCTGGCGCATGGCGCTGCTGCCGCCGTCCATGGCCATGCGGCTTCGACCGGGGTTCCTCACCCCGCCAGGGGGCGGCGTGCGCCGTCGGGGGGTGTCCGTTCCGCCCCTCCCCACGGCCGGTCATCTCCCGCCGATTTTGCTGCGGACGGATCGCATTCCTACGTTGCGCCTCCTCCTTCCAGTAGCGACGACTCTTCGGTTTCTCATCCTGTGGCCAACGCTCGGGATTGGAGGAGGTTGCGGCGTGGGCAATTGGCGCGGGATTTCTCGCAGCGGGATGGCGATACCGTGACGCCCGACAGTGAGGGATCATCTGGGTCCTTGCTCCCAACGGGGGGTTTACGATCCTCCCGTGGAGAGCATGACTCGCGTGGCGGCTCTGATTTTCCTACGCCCGCCACGTCGGCTGCACCCTTGGTGGACCCCACCGTTCTGTCCGCCATTTGTGCAGCTGTTGTGTTGGCGGTGGCGCCCTTGTTATCCTCCGTACCCGGGGGACTTGGGCGGCCCGCTGCTTCTTTGGCGGATAGCATTGCGCATGCTCTTGCCCCGCTTCTGTCCTCTGGCGCGACGGTTCCCCCGCCTGCCCCGCTCCCGGCTGCGGCAAGCCCGGTGGGGGAGCAGGGGAACCATGTCTCTTTTGTCTCCCCAGCCGCGGACGTCGGGTCAGAAATGGAGTCTGTCGGTGCATTCGCGAGTCGTCCGGTGGCCGTCGGGACGGACGGTGTTCCCTCTCGTGCAGGTGAGTCTTTATCGGACCCCGACTGGTCCCGGGGGAGCGCGGTTACACCCCGTAGCAGCTTGGGATCGGTTTCTCACTCAAGCTCCTCTAGCGTTGGCAGCAGTGTGCGTATGGTTTCTAGCAAGCGCAGGAGGCGCAGCCGCAGGCGTCGTTACACGGACTCTTCCCTTGCCTCCACGTCCTCGGAGGGCCTGTCCTCCTCTGACGGCGGCTTGCACAGGGTTAAGCGTCGCAGACGGCGCGAGCGTCGGTATTCAACCTCGTCCGCCTCCCAAGTCTCGGTGGAATCGGACACCGTGCACTGCGCTAATACGGCGGTGCAACGTGGTCTTAGGCCCCGGGTCCGGGACCGGATCCGTAAGGGCCAATATGTGAATATTTTCGCTCTTACTAGTGACGATCGAAAAGCCTTACTTTCAGCTAAGAAAAAGGGGCAGGGCAGTGAGGACGCTTTGCGCTCCTACCCGAATTGGGTACGCTGCATGTTGATATTTGCGGCATGTTACCTAGAGACTCGCCCGGACGAACATATGAACATAGTGCGATATCAATTCCTCATACATGTTCTGTACCACAAGTATAAAGGGTCGGCCTGGCGTCGTTATGATGAGGATTTTCGGCGAAAACAACACGGGCGGCAGATCTATAACTTCGGCAAGAAAGATGTGGAACTTTGCTCGGAACTGACCCAGGGTTCGGCCGGCGCTGAGGAAAGCGGCACGACGAGGAGTTGGGCTAAGCGTCCTGCCTCTCGTTCTGCCGGCTTTCGCGGCGGTTCAGGGCGCGTGGGGCATGGCAAATGCTTCGCTTTTAACAATGCACAATGCGACTTAGGCGGCCGCTGTCGTTTTCGTCACTCCTGTATCCGATGTGGGGGGGCCCACGGGATCAAGGACTGTCCCAGTCCTGGGGTCGGAGGGGCTTCCGGTCCGCAGACCCGGCAGAGTCGCGCTCCCGCGGCCTCTGGCGTTGGCCACAGCCCCCACCCCAATTAGACTTCGGGCACTCCTTCCCTGGCTGCGACGGTACCCGCGGCCGGCAGACGCCCAATTCTTACACTCGGGATTCGCGTCGGGCTTCCCCTTGCCTATACATGGTCGGGTGGGCCCCGGGACGGGTACGAACCTGCGCTCGGCCAGGGAATTTCCGGAAGTGCTCCGCCAAAAGGTGGAGGCCAAGGTGGCACTAGGTAGGATGGTTGGCCCTTTCCGGGAACCCCCCTTGCCAGACCTGGTATTGTCCCCTGTTGGCATAGTGCCCAAAAAGACCATGGGGAAATTTCGCCTTATCCAGCATCTGTCCTGTCCTCCGGGGTCATCGGTTAATGATGCCATCCCTCCGGATCAGTGTCGGGTTGTTTACCTATCCTTTGACTCAGCCATCGACACCATCCGGTCTTTTGGTACGGGGGCGGTGATGTGTAAAGTGGACATCCAGTCAGCGTTCCGCCTCCTCCCGCTGCACCCGTCCGCCTTTCGGTTTATGGGTTTTAAGCTGGACGATGGTTTTTACATCGATCGGTGCCTCCCTATGGGCTGTTCCATCTCTTGCGCCTACTTCGAGAGATTCAGTTCTTTCCTCCACTGGTGTCTCCAGCAGGACACGGGCGAACGGGGCATTTCGCACTACTTAGACGATTTCCTTTTTATCGGTCCATCAGACTCTGATCGCTGCGTCCTCTTGCTGCAGGGGGCTCTTGCCCTCTTCGCACACTTCGGTGTTCCGGTGGCACCTGAGAAGACGGAGGGTCCCTCCGCCTCCTTGGTTTACCTCGGGATTCAGATTGATACGGTCGGTGGTCTGTGTAGGCTCCCTGCGGACAACGTGTTGCGTTTACACGATGGTATCCTATATGCGCTGGCGGCGGACAAGCTCACTCTCAAACAGGCTCAATCCTTATTGGGCCTGTTTAACTTTGCTTGCAAGGTGATACCCATGGGCAGGGTCTTCTGTAGAAAATTGGAACGGGCTACCGTGGGGGTTAGACGCCCACATCATTTTCTGCGGTTGTCTCTCTAAATCCGAAGGGATTTGCGCATTTGGGACGAATTTCTTGTTCGTTTCAACGGCATCTGTATTTGGCAAGAGGCGGCTGTGTCTAGCCCAGCCCTGGAGCTTTTCACGGACGCCACTGGCGCTTACGGGTTCGGAGCTTATTTTGCAGGCCGTTGATTACAATGTTTTTCACCCATGTTACGTTTATTATGTTAACCGTTCTTCTCCCCGCCACCTTAGTTAGAGAGGGAAGTCTACATTTTAGTTTTAGTATTTAATAGGCCTTCCTCTCAGTCAGAAAATAAAAGCTGACCCCTTTCACGCCAATTACAGTTGTGGTGTCTTTATTTTATAGAATAAGTGTGCTTGAGTGGCGAGTGGATGCATCTGACGTGCGGGGGTTTATGAGACCCTCACAGTGGAAATCCAGTCACTAGCCGTCTACATGAAGTCACTCTCAGCATATATTACATCTAGATGCTTCCTCCTGGGATGCCTAGTGAGGGCTGTTTGTCCACCCCTGTGTTTTAAAAATGGTACCACCCTCCACATCGCCAGGCAGGAGATAACATCATATGTGAGTGTAGAAAATAATAAGTGTACATTTAGGCAAACTACAGTCATTCTTGATTATTTGGAAGGCTCCTTTTAAAGAAGGAATAATGCAGGTTGCAATGAGGGGTTTGGCCTAACATTTTGTGGGTGGGGCTACCTAACGTTATAGGCCTGTCTTGTGTTACTAAAATATGAATCGGGAGTCATTATATGAATAAATTTGAGGTAGCCGCAGCGGCGCTTTAACAGTGGAGGGGGCCCGTGTGCACCTTCAGGTGGACTCCCTCCTCTGCACGGCGTGGTAGTCTCCAGCGATATGCCGGAGTCTACTGCGCATACGCAGGTCTCTGGAAACATGGCGCCTGCCATGTTCCGGAGACCAATTTGGCTACTGCACATGTGCGGCAGCCATTTTAGCTGCGCTTTTTGCAATGAGAACACTGGACTCCGGAAAGGTGAGTATTAGAATATGGGTGCGGTGTGGGTTCCCCTGGACCCAGGGGCCCGGGTGCACCGCACACATTGCACCCATTATAGAAACCCCAATGGGTAGCCACTTTTATTGCAAACTTGCAATGGAAATGAGATCTGCTGCATTAACCCTCTTTCCTATCTATTTACTGTATCGACATTCAAAATCAGTATCATATATGTACATTATAAACCCACCCACTTAAACACTGCTGTTTATAGAAGTAAGCACGGTGGTGCAGTGATTAGCACGGGTTTAAGCCCAACCTGGGATATCATTTGGGACCCAGAGTTAATTAAACAGGTTCTGGGGTCATGTGTCAAAAGCAAGCCGGGCATTGCGCTGAATATGAGTGGCGCTTTAAATTTTCAGCCCCAACTTGACGTTGAGTTGCGGCTTACAAATGCCATCGCTTTGTAATTATAGCCCAGTGTCTTCATCCAGCAACAACCACAGTGTTAGAATTTCCCATAGATAAACTGGGTTCCATCCCTATTAGTAGAACCTGTTTTACTGTAGTTCAAAGCTGTTCTAGCATCTTGTTTAGATTCAACGTCCAATAATTACTTTATATAAGTGTTTTGCTTATTTTGGCCGTTGTCTGTCATTTTGTACTTGTCAGCCTCTCAGCAGTTTCCAGTTACAGTAGAGTTACAGCTGGTTTGTCGTCTTCCACTGCTTCATAGACCATGTGCTTAGGGCCAAAGCAAGAGTATAGATCTGGTCTATAGGGCCGCATGTGGCCCCTGGGCTGCCTGCCTCCTAGGACTTCTGCAGTGACAGTTAGGACCTGTAACCTGTCCCTAGATAACCAAACATAAAGTGCATGAACAAAATGAGTTAAATGGTCGGGATTGTGAGCGGGTGGTATTTAGGGGCCGGTATTGTGACCTGCGGTCTCCTGACTGCCGGTCACATAACTGCAACCCATTAAATAGGCCAGACAGTGCTGATGTCATCATACAACCAAGGGCCGTACTATTCACAGATAATATGCAATAATCCCTGGAAAAATAGGATTTTGGTACCTACCAGTAAATCCTTTTCTCGTAGTCTGTAGAGGATGCTGGGGTCCACATTAGTACCATGGGGTATAGACAGGTCCACCAGGAGCCATTGGCACTTTAAGAGTTTGAGAGTGTGGGCTGGCTCCTCCCTTTATGCCCCTCCTAATAGACTCAGTCTAGAAACTGTGCCCGAGGAAACGGACATCTTCGAGAGAAGGATTATACACAGATAGTGGTGAGATTCGTACCAGCTCACACATACAAGGCACGTCAAGCCAACAAAGCTTGAACCCTCAGCAACTGCTGAAACATTACTTACCAAGTTACAATGCAGTACTCAACTAAACGAAGTGGTACTAAACCAAATAACATTTGCAGGAAAACGAAGCGCTGGGCGTGTGCCCAGCATCCTCTACGGACTACGAGAAAAGGATTTACTGCTAGGTACCAAAATCCTATTTTCTCTTACGTCCTAGAGGATGCTGGGGTCCACATTAGTACCATGGGGATGTACCAAAGCTCCCAGAAATACACGTTGAGGGATTTTAAATTCAGAATTGGTCTGACTGAGCCGTCCGGCTTCGGGACCACAAATAGGCTTGAATAAAACCCTTCTCCCCGCTGTGATGGGGGAACCTCGACAATGACTCGCTGCTGACACAGCTTTTGTATTGCCGCACACACTACCTCTCTTTCCGGAAGAGAAGCTGGCAAGGCCGATTTGAAAAATTGGCATGGGGGCACGTCTTGAAACTCCAGCTTGTAACCTTGGGTCACAATTTCCAGTACCCAAGGATCCAGGCCCGAGAGAACCCAGACCTGACTGAAGAGTTGAAGACGCGCTCCCACCGGTGCGGCTTCCCGCAGGGGAGCCCCAGCGTCATGCGGTGGATTTGGCAGAAGCCGGGGAGGACTTCTGCTCCTGGGAGCTTGCCACAGTCGGCGATCTTTTTCCCCTTCCCTTACCTCTTGCCGCAAGGAAGAATGACCCACGTCCTTTCCAAAATTTCTGCGACCGAAAGGACTGCATTTGATATGGAGGCGTTTTCTTTTGCTGTGGAGGAACAAAAGGCAGAAAAGAGGACTTACCCGTGGTAGCTATAGAAACCAGGTCCGCGAGGCCTTCACCAAACAAAACCCCACCCTTGTAGGGCAGAGCCTCCATAGCCTTCTTAGAATCAGAATCACCATTCCATAGATGAGTCCACTACGCCCTTCTAGCCGAGACTGCCATGGCATTGGCCCTTGACCCCAAGAGGCCAATATCCCTCACCGTCTCTTTTAAATAGACTGCAGCGTCTCTGATATGACCCAGAGTCAACATCACGCTATCCCGATCCAGGGTGTCTATGTCCGATGACAAGTTATCCGCCCATTTTTCAATTGCGTTACTCACCCACGCCGAAGCGACAGCCGGTCTGAGGAGTGTACCTGTCGTGACATAAATAGATTTCAAGGTAGCTTCCTGCCTCCGATCAGCAGGATCTTTAAGGGACGCCATTTCAGGAGATGGTAGCGCCACTTTCTTGGATAAGCGCGCTAGAGCTTTGACTACCGTGGGTGTTGCCTCCCACCCAATCCTATCCTGAGAAGGAAACGGGTATGCCATAGCAATTCTCCTGGGAATGTGCCACCTCTTGTCTGTCGTTTCCCAGGCTTTTTCAAAAAGGGCATTCAGTTCATAAGAGGGAGGGAAAGTAACCTCCGGTTTCTTCCCCTTATACATACAGACCCTTGTCTCAGGGACAGCGGGGTCTTCCATAATATGTAACACATCTTTTATAGCCACAATCATGTACTGAATACTCTTAGCCACCTTAGGATGTAACCGCATCATTATAGTCGACACTGGAATCAGAATACGTGTCGGTATCATTGTCTGCTATCTGGGTAAATGAACGTTTTTGGGACCCCGAGGGGGCCTGAGTGTGTGGTAGAGATGAGCGCCTGAAATTTTTCGGGTTTTGTGTTTTGGTTTTGGGTTCGGTTCCGCGGCCGTGTTTTGGGTTCGAACGCGTTTTGGCAAAACCTCACCGAATTATTTTTGTCGGATTCGGGTGTGTTTTGGATTCGGGTGTTTTTTTCCAAAAACACTAAAAAACAGCTTAAATCATAGAATTTGGGGGTCATTTTGATCCCAAAGTATTATTAACCTCAAAAACCATAATTTACACTCATTTTCAGTCTATTCTGAATACCTCACACCTCACAATATTATTTTTAGTCCTAAAATTTGCACCGAGGTCGCTGTGTGAGTAAGATAAGCGACCCTAGTGGCCGACACAAACACCGGGCCCATCTAGGAGTGGCACTGCAGTGTCACGCAGGATGTCCCTTCCAAAAAACCCTCCCCAAACAGCACATGACGCAAAGAAAAAAAGAGGCGCAATGAGGTAGCTGTGTGAGTAAGATTAGCGACCCTAGTGGCCGACACAAACACCGGGCCCATCTAGGAGTGGCACTGCAGTGTCACGCAGGATGGCCCTTCCAAAAAACCCTCCCCAAACAGCACATGACGCAAAGAAAAAAAGAGGCGCAATGAGGTAGCTGACTGTGTGAGTAAGATTAGCGACCCTAGTGGCCGACACAAACACCGGGCACATCTAGGAGTGGCACTGCAGTGTCACGCAGGATGTCCCTTCCAAAAAACCCTCCCCAAACAGCACATGACGCAAAGAAAAAAAGAGGCGCAATGAGGTAGCTGTGTGAGTAAGATTAGCGACCCTAGTGGCCGACACAAACACCGGGCCCATCTAGGAGTGGCACTGCAGTGTCACGCAGGATGTCCCTTCCAAAAAACCCTCCCCAATCAGCACATGATGCAAAGAAAAAGAAAAGAAAAAAGAGGTGCAAGATGGAATTATCCTTGGGCCCTCCCACCCACCCTTATGTTGTATAAACAGGACATGCACACTTTAACCAACCCATCATTTCAGTGACAGGGTCTGCCACACGACTGTGACTGAAATGACGGGTTGGTTTGGACCCCCACCAAAAAAGAAGCAATTAATCTCTCCTTGCACAAACTGGCTCTACAGAGGCAAGATGTCCACCTCATCTTCACCCTCCGATATATCACCGTGTACATCCCCCTCCTCACAGATTATCAATTCGTCCCCACTGGAATCCACCATCTCAGCTCCCTGTGTACTTTGTGGAGGCAATTGCTGCTGGTCAATGTCTCCGCGGAGGAATTGATTATAATTCATTTTAATGAACATCATCTTCTCCACATTTTCTGGATGTAACCTCGTACGCCGATTGCTGACAAGGTGAGCGGCGGCACTAAACACTCTTTCGGAGTACACACTTGTGGGAGGGCAACTTAGGTAGAATAAAGCCAGTTTGTGCAAGGGCCTCCAAATTGCCTCTTTTTCCTGCCAGTATAAGTACGGACTGTGTGACGTGCCTACTTGGATGCGGTCACTCATATAATCCTCCACCATTCTATCAATGTTGAGAGAATCATATGCAGTGACAGTAGACGACATGTCCGTAATCGTTGTCAGGTCCTTCAGTCCGGACCAGATGTCAGCATCAGCAGTCGCTCCAGACTGCCCTGCATCACCGCCAGCGGGTGGGCTCGGAATTCTGAGCCTTTTCCTCGCACCCCCAGTTGCGGGAGAATGTGAAGGAGGAGATGTTGACAGGTCGCGTTCCGCTTGACTTGACAATTTTGTCACCAGCAGGTCTTTCAACCCCAGCAGACCTGTGTCTGCCGGAAAGAGAGATCCAAGGTAGGCTTTAAATCTAGGATCGAGCACGGTGGCCAAAATGTAGTGCTCTGATTTCAACAGATTGACCACCCGTGAATCCTTGTTAAGCGAATTAAGGGCTGCATCCACAAGTCCCACATGCCTAGCGGAATCGCTCCGTGTTAGCTCCTTCTTCAATGCCTCCAGCTTCTTCTGCAAAAGCCTGATGAGGGGAATGACCTGACTCAGGCTGGCAGTGTCTGAACTGACTTCACGTGTGGCAAGTTCAAAGGGCATCAGAACCTTGCACAACGTTGAAATCATTCTCCACTGCACTTGAGACAGGTGCATTCCATCTCCTATATCGTGCTCAATTGTATAGGCTTGAATGGCCTTTTGCTGCTCCTCCAACCTCTGAAGCATATAGAGGGTTGAATTCCACCTCGTTACCACTTCTTGCTTCAGATGATGGCAGGGCAGGTTCAGTAGTTTTTGGTGGTGCTCCAGTCTTCTGTACGTGGTGCCTGTACGCCGAAAGTGTCCCGCAATTTTTCTGGCCACCGACAGCATCTCTTGCACGCCCCTGTCGTTTTTTAAAAAATTCTGCACCACCAAATTCAAGGTATGTGCAAAACATGGGACGTGCTGGAATTTGCCCATATTTAATGCACACACAATATTGCTGGCATTGTCCGATGCCACAAATCCACAGGAGAGTCCAATTGGGGTAAGCCATTCCGCGATGATCTTCCTCAGTTGCCGTAAGAGGTTTTCAGCTGTGTGCGTATTCTGGAAAGCGGTGATACAAAGCGTAGCCTGCCTAGGAAAGAGTTGGCGTTTGCGAGATGCTGCTACTGGTGCCGCCGCTGCTGTTCTTGCGGCGGGAGTCCATACATCTACCCAGTGGGCTGTCACAGTCATATAGTCCTGACCCTGCCCTGCTCCACTTGTCCACATGTCCGTGGTTAAGTGGACATTGGGTACAACTGCATTTTTTAGGACACTGGTGAGTCTTTTTCTGACGTCCGTGTACATTCTCGGTATCGCCTGCCTAGAGAAGTGGAACCTAGATGGTATTTGGTAACGGGGGCACACTGCCTCAATAAATTGTCTAGTTCCCTGTGAACTAATGGCGGATACCGGACGCACGTCTAACACCAACATAGTTGTCAAGGACTCAGTTATCCGCTTTGCAGTAGGATGACTGCTGTGATATTTCATCTTCCTCGCAAAGGACTGTTGAACAGTCAATTGCTTACTGGAAGTAGTACAAGTGGGCTTACGACTTCCCCTCTGGGATGACCATCGACTCCCAGCGGCAACAACAGCAGCGCCAGCAGCAGTAGGCGTTACACGCAAGGATGCATCGGAGGAATCCCAGGCAGGAGAGGACTCGTCAGACTTGCCAGTGACATGGCCTGCAGGACTATTGGCATTCCTGGGGAAGGAGGAAATTGACACTGAGGGAGTTGGTGGGGTGGTTTGCGTGAGCTTGGTTACAAGAGGAAGGGATTTACTGGTCAGTGGACTGCTTCCGCTGTCACCCAAAGTTTTTGAACTTGTCACTGACTTATTATGAATGCGCTGCAGGTGACGTATAAGGGAGGATGTTCCGAGGTGGTTAACGTCCTTACCCCTACTTATTACAGCTTGACAAAGGGAACACACGGCTTGACACCTGTTGTCCGCATTTCTGGTGAAATACCTCCACACCGAAGAGCTGATTTTTTTGGTATTTTCACCTGGCATGTCAACGGCCATATTCCTCCCACGGACAACAGGTGTCTCCCCGGGTGCCTGACTTAAACAAACCACCTCACCATCAGAATCCTCCTGGTCAATTTCCTCCCCAGCGCCAGCAACACCCATATCCTCCTCATCCTGGTGTACTTCAACACTGACATCTTCAATCTGACTATCAGGAACTGGACTGCGGGTGCTCCTTCCAGCACTTGCAGGGGGCATGCAAATAGTGGAAGGCGCATGCTCTTCACGTCCAGTGTTGGGAAGGTCAGGCATCGCAAACGACACAATTGGACTCTCCTTGTGGATTTGGGATTTCAAAGAACGCACAGTTCTTTGCGGTGCTTTTGCCAGCTTGAGTCTTTTCAGTTTTCTAGCGAGAGGCTGAGTGCTTCCATCCTCATGTGAAGCTGAACCACTAGCCATGAACATAGGCCAGGGCCTCAGCCGTTCCTTGCCACTCCGTGTGGTAAATGGCATATTGGCAAGTTTACGCTTCTCCTCCGACAATTTTATTTTAGGTTTTGGAGTCCTTTTTTTTCTGATATTTGGTGTTTTGGATTTGACATGCTCTGTACTATGACATTGGGCATCGGCCTTGGCAGACGACGTTGCTGGCATTTCATCGTCTCGGCCATGACTAGTGGCAGCAGCTTCAGCACGAGGTGGAAGTGGATCTTGATCTTTCCCTAATTTTGGAACCTCAACTTTTTTGTTCTCCATATTTTATAGGCAGAACTAAAAGGCACCTCAGGTAAACAATGGAGATGGATGGATTGGATACTAGTATACAATTATGGACGGACTGCCACGGTTAGGTGGTATAAAAAAAACACGGTTAGGTGGTATATAATACAATTATGGATGGACGGACTGCCTGCCGAGTGCCGACACAGAGGTAGCCACAGCCGTGAACTACCGCACTGTACACTGGTTGATAAAGAGATAGTAGTATACTCGTAACAACTAGTATGACGACGGTATAAAGAATGAAAAAAAAACCACGGTTAGGTGGTATATATTATAATACAATTATGGTTGGACGGACTGCCTGCCGAGTGCCGACACAGAGGTAGCCACAGCCGTGAACTACCGCACTGTACACTGGTTGATAAAGAGATAGTAGTATACTCGTAACAACTAGTATGACACTATGACGGTATAAAGAATGAAAAAAAAACCACGGTTAGGTGGTATATATTATAATAATACAATTATGGATGGACTGACTGCCTGCCGAGTTCCGACACAGAGGTAGCCACAGCCGTGAACTACCGCACTGTACACTGGTTGATAAAGAGATAGTAGTATACTCGTAACAACTAGTATGACTGACTATGACGGTATAAAGAATGAAAAAAAAACCACGGTTAGGTGGTATATATTGTAATACAATTATGGATGGACGGACTGCCTGCCGAGTTCCGACACAGAGGTAGCCACAGCCGTGAACTACCGCACTGTACACTGGTTGATAAAGAGATAGTAGTATACTCGTAACAACTAGTATGACTGACTATGACGGTATAAAGAATGAAAAAAAAACCACGGTTAGGTGGTATATATTATAATACAATTATGGATGGACGGACTGCCTGCCGACTGCCGACACAGAGGTAGCCACAGCCGTGAACTACCGCACTGTACACTGGTTGATAAAGAGATAGTAGTATACTCGTAACAACTAGTATGACACTATGACGGTATAAAGAATGAAAAAAAAACCACGGTTAGGTGGTATATATTATAATAATACAATTATGGATGGACGGACTGCCTGCCGAGTTCCGACACAGAGGTAGCCACAGCCGTGAACTACCGCACTGTACACTGGTTGATAAAGAGATAGTAGTATACTCGTAACAACTAGTATGACACTATGACGGTATAAAGAATGAAAAAAAAACCACGGTTAGGTGGTATATATTATAATACAATTATGGATGGACGGACTGCCTGCCGACTGCCGACACAGAGGTAGCCACAGCCGTGAACTACCGCACTGTACACTGGTTGATAAAGAGATAGTAGTATACTCGTAACAACTAGTATGACTGACTATGACGGTATAAAGAATGAAAAAAAAACCACGGTTAGGTGGTATATATTATAATACAATTATGGATGGACGGACTGCCTGCCGACTGCCGACACAGAGGTAGCCACAGCCGTGAACTACCGCACTGTACACTGGTTGATAAAGAGATAGTAGTATACTCGTAACAACTAGTATGACTATGACGACGGTATAAAGAAAGAAAAAAAAATACCACGGTTAGGTGGTATATAATTATACAATTATGGATGGACGGACGGACTGCCGAGTGCCGACTGCCGACACAGAGGTAGCCACAGCCGTGAACTACCGCACTGTACTGTGTCTGCTGCTAATATAGACTGGTTGATAAAGAGATAGTATACAACAATATACTACTATACTGGTGGTCAGGCACTGGTCACCACTAGTCACACTGGCAGTGGCACTCCTGCAGCAAAAGTGTGCACTGTTTAATTTTAAATTAATATAATATTATGTACTCCTGGCTCCTGCTATAACAACCTGCAGTGCTCCCCAGTCTCCCCCACAATTATTATAAGCTTTTATACATTGATGTGCAGCACACTGGGCTGAGCTGAGTGCACACAGACTGAGTCACACTGTGTGACTGCTGTGTATCGTTTTTTTCAGGCAGAGAACGGATATAGCAGAGAACGGATATATTAAATAAAAGTTAACTTAACAACAACTGCACTGGTCACTGTGGTAAACTCTGTCTGCACAATCTCTCTCTCTCTCTCTCTCTTCTAATCTATTCTAATGGAGAGGACGCCAGCCACGTCCTCTCCCTATCAATCTCAATGCACGTGTGAAAATGGCGGCGACGCGCGGCTCCTTATATAGAATCCGAGTCTCGCGAGAATCCGACAGCGTCATGATGACGTTCGGGCGCGCTCGGGTTAACCGAGCAAGGCGGGAAGATCCGAGTCGCTCGGACCCGTGAAAAAAAAAGTGAAGTTCGTGCGGGTTCGGATTCAAAGAAACCGAACCCGCTCATCTCTAGTGTGTGGTACCACATCTCCCATGGATTGCCTCCATGCTTGGTTCTGAGACTCAGATTTGTCCAACCTCTTGTGCAACAAAGCCACACTGCTATTCAACACATTCCACATATCCACGCAATCAGCAGTCGGCGGTGCCGACAGAGTCACTCCTTCATTTTGTTCAGCTCTCACACTAACCTCCTCCTGGGAAGAGCATTCAGTTTCTGCCATGTCGACACACACGTACCGACACCCCCACACACACTGGGCTAAAGGGGACAGATCCACAATAAGGCCTTTCAAAGAGATAGAGAAGGAGTTTGCCAGCTCACACCCAGCGCCTCACCAGTCTGAAAAAACAATGCCCCAGACCTATAAGCGCTTGTAATATAAAACAACCAATCACCAAATTATGTGCCCCCTTCGTTTTTAGCACCCTGTTACTTGTGACAGCAGTGGAAGGGCCAGGAGCAGCGTCTCTGCAGCAAGCTGTGGAGAGAAGATGGCGCTGGTCAGAGCTGAGGAGGAAGCCCCGCCCCCTACAAGGCGCGCTTCGGTCCCGCTATAATTATACTGGCGGGGGTTTCAAAACAGTGCCTATGCACTTTATTTTAGCCAGATATTCCCAAAAGAGGTTTATATTGCAGCCCAGGGCGCCCCCCCCTGCGCCCTGCACCCATGCAGTGCCTGTGTCAGCGGGAGCAATGGCGCGCAGCGCTACTGCTGCGCGGTACTTCAGGAAGACTGAAGTCTTCTGCCGCCTTCCGATGTCTTCTTTGCTTCGGTTACTCACCTGTCTTCAATCTTCTGGTTCTGTGAGGGGGACGGCGGCGCGGCTCCGGGAACGAGCATCTAGGCAACCCAAGTGATCGGACCCTCTGGAGCTAATGGTGTCTAGTGGCCTAAGAAGCAGAGCCTATCAGTCTCACAGAAGTAGATCTGCTTCTCTCCCCTCAGTCCCACGATGCAGGGAGCCTGTTGCCAGCAGTGCTCCCTGAAAATAATAAACCTAACAAAAGTCTTTTAGTGAAACTCAGTAGAGCTGCCCTAGAGTGTGACCAGTCTCCTCTGGGCACAGAATCTAACTGAGGTCTGGAGGAGGGGCATAGAGGGAGGAGCCAGTTCACACCCATTCAAAGTCTTATAGTGTGCCCATGTCTCCTGCGGATCTCGTCTATACCCCATGGTCCTTTTGGAGTCCCCAGCATCCTCTAGGACGAAGGAGAAAATGTATATTCAGCATGACCTATCTTTTCAATCAATGGGATTATTGTCACAAACATATGTTGATTAGATGTTTCATGATACCAGCTACTAGAATCACATTGGAGGCTGGCGGTCAGGGAACTTGCAGAAGAAGCTTCTGGGTGGAACTACAGCTTCTGGGTGGAACTGCAGTAGGTAAGTAGCAGGTAGGGTTTAGGAGCATTGGGATTATAAATGTCCATTGCTAACGAACTATGGCGGTCATTCCGAGTTGTTTGCTAGCTGTTTTCGTTCGCAGTGCAGCGATTAGGCAAAAAAGCAGCACTTCTGCGCATGCGTGACGTACTTTCACAACAGCCGATGGTTTTTTACACAAGGTCTAGTGAAGCTTTTCAGTCGCACTGCTGACCGCAGAGTGATTGACAGGAAGAGGGCGTTTCTGGGTGTCAACTGACCGTTTTCAGGGAGTGATCGTAAAAATGCAGGCGTGCCTGGAAAAACGCAGGCGTGGCTGGTCGAACACAGTGTTTGTGATGTCAAAACAGGAACTGAATGGTCTGAAGTGATCACAAGCGCTGAGTAGGTCTGAAGCTACTCTGAAACTGCTCAAAAATAGTTTGCAGCCGCTCTGCGATCCTTTCGTTCACACTTCTACTAAGCTAAAATACACTCCCAAAGGGCGGGGGCTTACCGTTTGTACGGCTGCCAAAAGCAGCTAGCGATGGAAAAACTCGGAATGAGGGCCTATAAGTCTAATAAAAACAGAAAAACAGCTACTGTAGTTTCATATAAAATATTTTAAATTATAGACATTAAATTATTAATTATTAGGGATTTTGTAATTGGGAATGCTGCAGGCATGGTAGTAACAGCTACAGACATAAATGTTTTGCTCTATAAAAATGACTTTGACTTACAGTATGTGCTGTAAGTTGATGTGAGAACAGTGAAGTGTATCAGGGTCTGGTCTGCCTCAGGCATAGATACCCAATGCACCGGGCGACTGATTACTCCCAGACTTCCCAACAAGAGAGGTCTGATACACTACAGATCTCCATGCCCAGGAGAGCACAAGGTCAATCGATGCCTGTTCCACGTGTTATTGTTATCCTGTGCATCATTCTCACACTGATATGTAACATTTCTCAGCGAGACCTTTACCTGGACTTAGAACATCACCAGCCGCACTGAGAGGGCACGGAAGAATATTTTCTTTTTTCTTAATGTTACCTTTAGTTTCTTGTTTTGCCGTTTTTTGGCCTGAGCTATACAACTGATGTCATTAAAGCTGTATTTGTGAGGTGTTGTGCTGTGTAATGAGGAAACAAGGGCGTCCACTTACTTATATACACATACCCTCCAACTGAACCATTTTAGCAGGTACAGTACCTTTTTTTATGGTCTGTACCGATTTTTGGCTCTCCAAACTTCCATTGAATGTATAGGGAAAAGAGGCGTGGCCACATCCCCTTTACCCGTGGCCACGCCGCTTTCCTAATTTGTACCGATTTTTATGTGTAAAATGTTGGAGGATATTTCAGCATCTGAAAATCATTCACAAAGCTCACAACATGTACTGCTCAGGGACTCTGAGATGGGGCGGGGTGGGTACTAATTACATGGGTCTGAGTTTGTTGGAGGGACCCCCCCCCACACACTTCTTACCTGCAGCAGCTGTGCTGCTGTGGGTCCACTCAGCAGTGGCAGTCTCCTCTGTTTACATGATGCGTGGGAGGGGGGGCAGGTGATGGCCCCCCAACCCAGATCTGCCCTTGGCTTTGCTGCGTCACGCCTACTATCTTTAGATATATATTTTTTCATGTGCCTGGCCACTCCCACACGATTAGAACATGTCCCCTAAAGTACCTGGCCTGGACCATGCTTTCTCCAGCCCTGGTGCTACTCAGGGTGTAAGCACTTTTGGACATGGGCCTCAGCCTGCAAAACTTTGCTCCAGATTTCCACTGAGATGGATAAGGCTGAAGAGATACAGGGTACGGTGGGGGTGGGGTCATGTGGTTGAAAAAGCACAGGGGGGTAGAGACACAGGGGGACTTCAGCCTGTAGAGAATATTGAGGGATGGGGCTGGAGGGACACCGAGGAGATGAGTCTATATGGAGGCCACACTAGCTCACAAACCCGTGCTGACATATACGCAGCAAGAGCTTCTGGCCCTCATTCCGAGTTGTTCGCTCGCAAGCTGCTTTTAGCAGCATTGCACACGCTAAGCCACCGCCTACTGGGAGTGAATCTTAGCTTAGCAAAATTGCGAACGAAAGATTCCTTTAAAATTGCGAATAGAAATTTCTAAGCAGTTTCTGAGTAGCTCGACACTTATGCTGCATTCACACCGCAAATGCCGGGTCCTACCCGGTAAGACAAACGTGTACTTACCGGGTGGGATCCGGCATTTGCGCTCCGTTGCAGGCTTCCCGACCCGGCAATATACCGGGTCGGTTGCCATGACAACGGAGGCCGCAGCAGCAGCAGGGGCGGGGGTGGAGGCGGCGTCGGGAGATAATCTCATCTCCTGCGCCGCCTCTCCATATCTTGTGAATGGGAACCGTGTCGCATCGACACGGCTCCCATTCACACCGCACCTGACCCGGTAATCAACCCGGGTAAAACCCTTCTTTTTTACCGGGTTGATTTACCGGGTCAGGCGACCCGCTAAATCGCCGAGTGTGCTTTCACATCGCACACTGACCCGGTTCGACACGGCAATATGCCGTGTCGGTACCGGGTTATTTGTGCGATGTGAAAGGGGTATTACTCTGCCACTGCGATCAGTTCAGTCAGTTTCGTTCCTGGTTTGACGTCACAAACACACCCAGCGTTCGCCCCAGACACTCCCCCGTTTCTCCAGCCACTCCCGCGTTTTTCCCAGAAACGGCAGCGTTTTTTCACACACTCCCATAAAACGGCCAGTTTCCGCCCAGAAACACCCACTTCCTGTCAATCACACTCCGATCACCAGAACAAAGAAAAAACCTTGTAATGCCGTGAGTAAAATACCAATCTTCATAGCAAATTTACTTGGCGCAGCCGCAGTGCGAACATTGCGCATGCGCAGTTTGCGGAAAATCGCTGCGATGCGATGAAAAAGAACGAGCGAACAACTCGGAATGAGGTCCCTTGTTAGCAGTTGGGCAAAACCAAATCTAACTCTCTCTGCACATGTTACATCTGCCCCACCTGCAGTGCACATGGTTTTGCCCAACGGCTAACAAAATTCCTGCTGCGATCAATTACCCCCAAAGACATATTTGAGCCAGGAATGCAATTCATTCACTATGAAGCGTAGCAAGATGAGTGTTTTAGTACTCAGATCAAATACTGTATAAGTGAAAAGCAGAAATACAGTATATCATACCTCCCAACGTTTGAGAGGTAGAAAGGAGGTACTCAGGCACGGCGTACATGTGCCCGGCCAGAAAAAGGGGAGTTGCCTCAGAAAATAGGATTTTGGTTACCTACCGGTAAATCCTTTTCTCCTAGTCCATAGAGGATGCTGGGGTCCACATTAGTACCATGGGGTATAGATGGGTCCACCAGGAGCCATTGGCACCTTAAGAGTTTGAGAGTGTGGGCTGGCTCCTCCCTCTATGCCCCTCCTACCAGACTCAGTCTAGAAACTGTGCCTGAGGAGATGGACATCTTCGAGAGAAGGATTCAACACAGATAGTGGCGAGATTCATACCAGCTCACACATACAAGGAACGTCAAGCTAACTTAGCTTGAACACTCAGCAACCGCTGAAACATTACTTACCAAGTAACAATGATGTTGTACTTAACCAAATAACGATAGCAGGAAAACGAAGCGCTGGGCGGGCGCCCAGCATCCTCTACAGACTACGAGAAAAGGATTTACCGGTAGGTAACCAAAATCCTATTTTCTCTTACGTCCTAGAGGATGCTGGGGTCCATATTAGTGCCATGGGGATGTACCAAAGCTCCCATAACGGGAGGGAGAGCGCGGAGGCTCCTGCAGAACTGATTGACTGAACTTCAGATCATCAGAGGCCAAGGTATCGAACTTGTAGAACTTTGCAAACGTGTTCGACCCAGACCAAGTTGCAGCTCGACAAAGTTGTAAAGCCGAGACACCCCGGGCAGCCGCCCAGGAAGACCCTACCTTACGAGTAGAGTGGGCCTTGACAGACGTAGGACACGGCAATCCTGCAATAGAATACGCATGCTGGATAGTGAACCTGATCCAGCGAGAGATCGTCTGCTTAGAAGCAGGACACCCAATTTTCTTGGGGTCATACAGGACAAACAAATAGGTTGGTTGATATGAAATGCCGACACAACCTTCGGAAGAAACTACTGACGTGTCCGGAGCTCAGCTCTATCTTTGTGGAAGATCAAGTAAGGGCTTTTACAGGACAAAACCCCCAAGTCCGACACACGTCTAGCATAAGCTAAGGCCAACAACGTGACAGCCTTCCACGTGAGAAATTTGATCTCAACCTCCTGCAGAGGCTCGAACCAGTCCGATTGGAGGAACTGCAACACCATGTTAAGGCCCCAAGGCGCCGAAGGTGGTACAAAGTGAGGTTGGATGTTCAGAACTCCCTTCAAAAAGGTCTGAACCTCGGAGAGGGCAGCCAATTGTTTCTGGAAGAAAATGGATAGGGCCGAAATCTGGACCTTCACAGAGCCCAACCTCAGGCCCATATCCACACTGGCTTGTAGGAAGAGGAGAAACCGTCCCAGTTGAAACTCCACAGTAGGAAGCTTCTTGGACTCACACCAAGATACATATTTTTTCCAAATACGATGATAATGTTTAGACGTTACTCTTTTCCTAGCCTGTATCAGGCAAGGAATAACCTTGTTCAGAATGCCCTTTCGAGCTAGTATCAGGCGTTCAACCTCCATGCCGTCAAACGTAGCCGCGGTAAGTCTTGATAGGCGAACGGCCCCTGCTGCAGCAGGTCCTGCCGAAGAGGAAGAGGCCTCGGCTCTTCTTGCAGTAGAGCCAGAAGATCCGCATACCAAGCCCTTCTTGGCCAGTCTGGAGCAATAAGGATCGCTTGAACCCTTGTTTTCCTTATCAGCTTTAGAACTCTTGGGATGAGTGGAAGTGGACGAAACACGTACACTGACTGGAACACCCATGGAGACACTAGGGCGTCCACCGCCACTGCTTGCAGGTCCCTCGACCTGGAACAATACCTCCGAAGCTTCTTGCTGAGACGAAAGGCCATCATGTCGATCTGGGGTACGCCCCAAAGATCTGTTACCTCCTTGAACACCTCCGGATGGAGACCCCACTACCCTGGATGGAGATCGTGTCTGCTGAGGAAGTCCGCTTCCCAGTTGTCTACTCCCAGAATGAAGATTACTGACAGCACCAACGCGTGTTTTTCTGCCCAGAGGATGATTCTTGTTACCTCTGAAATTGCAGCTCTGCTATTCGTTCCGCCCTGTCGGTTGATGTAAGCCACTGTTGTCACATTGTCCGACTGTACCTGAACGGCCCGATTTCTCAGAAGATGGGCCGCTTGAAGAAGACTGTTGTAGACGGCTCTTAGTTCCAGAATGTTTATCGGCAGACTGGCTTCCAGACTTGACCACCTTCCTTGGAAGGTTTCCCCTTGAGTCACTGCGCCCCAGCCCCAGAGGCTTGCATCTGTGGTTAGAAGGATCCAGTCCTGTATCTCGAACCTGTGGCCCTCCAGAAGGTGAGGCAGTTGCATCCTCCAGAGGAGTGAAATCCTGGCCTTTGGTGACAGACGTATTCTCTGGTGCATGTGTAAATGGGATCCCGACCACTTGTCCAGGAGATCCAGTTGGAAGGACCGAGCATGAAACCTTCCATACTGTAGGGCCTCGTAAGATGCCACCATCTTTCCCAGAAGTCGAATGCACTGATGAACCGACACCCGTGTTGGCTTCAGGACATCCTGGACCATTGTTTGTATCATCAATGCTTTTTCCTCTGGAAGAAACACCCTCTGCACGTCCGTGTCGAGGATCATTCCCAGAAAGGACAACCTCCTGGTTGGTTCCAAATGTGATTTTGGAAGATTCAGGATCCAGCTATGTTCCCTGGGTTGTGAGAGCTATGGACCGTAACAGCTTCTCCTTGGACGATGCTTTTATCAGCAGATCGTCCAGATATGGAATTATGTTCCCCCCTGTCTGCGGAGGAGAATCATAATTTCCGCCATCACCTTGGTGAATACCCTCGGTGCTGAGGAGAGGCCGAATGGCAGGGCCTGGAACTGAAAATGATAGTCCAGTAGTGCGAATCGAAGACAAGCTTGATGCGGCAGCCAAATCGGAATGTGGAGGTACACATCCTTGATATCCAGGGATACCAGGAATTCCCCCTCCTCCAGACCTGATATCACTGCCCTTAGAGACTCCATTTTGAACTTGAACTCCCTCAGAAAGGGGTTTAGTGATTTTAAGTTCTGAATGGGCCTGACCATACCATCCGGTTTTGGTACCACGAAAAGGTTCGAATAGTGGTGGTCATTCCGAGTTGTTCGCTCGCTAGCAGTTTTTAACAGCCGTGCAAACGCTATGCCGCCTCCCACTGGGAGTGTATTTTAGCTTAGCAGAAGTGCGAATTAAATGATCACAGAGCGGTGGCAAACTTTTTTGTGCAGGTGTAGAGTAGCTCAATACCTACTCAGCGCTTGCGATCACTTCAGACTGTTCAGTTCCTGTTTTGATGTCACAAACACGCCCTGTGTTCGCACAGCCACGCCTGCTTTGTCCTGGCACACCTGCGTTTTTCCGAACACTCCCTGAAAACGGTCAGTTGACACCCAGAAACGCCCTCTTCCTGTCAATCACTCTGTGGCCAGCAGTGCGACTGAAAAGCTTCGCTATACCTTGTGTGAAACTACTTCATTTGTTGCAGTTGTACGACGCGCATGCGCAGTGCGCAGCATACACATGCGCAGAAGTGCAATTTTTTTGCCTCATCTCTGCACAGCGAACGAATGCAGCTAGCAATCAACTCGGAATGACCCCCAGTCAGTAGCGGATCTTGCCACGGGCAAGCAGGACTTTTGCCCGGGGCGCCGCCATCCGGAGGGCGCCGCACCATGGCAAGATCCGCTGCTGCTGTGGTGCCCCCCCCTGCCGCTGCCCGCTGTCCTGTGAAGGGAAACTAGACGCTATGCGTCTAGTTTCCCTTCGTGGGCTGTCCGCTGTGAAGGGAAACTAGACGCTACGCGTCTAGCTTCCCTTCCTGGAGAGGACTTTAACTGTAATGATGTGCGGTGCGCGTTGACGTCATCGCGCACCGCACAGCAAAGGTCCTCTCCACGAAGAGAACTAGACGCTTAGCGTCTAGTTTTCCTTCATGGAGAGGACCTTTGCTGTGCAGTGCGCGATGACGTCATCGCGCACCGCACAGCTTACTACAGTACAGGGGGCGTAACTGACCACGCCCCCTGTATGAAGCCATGCCCCCTAATGCCGCCCGGGGCGCAAGAAGCCCCGGAACCGGCCCTGCCCCCAGTAACCTTTGTTTTGCATATGAGGTGGTACTGGCACAATGACCTGTGCCTCCACCAACTTCTGGATGGCTTCTTGCAGGACAGTCCTATCCTCTGACAGAGCTGGCAAGCCTGATCTGAAAAATCGGTGAGGAGGGAGATTTTGAAATTCCAGCCTGTACCCCTGAGACACACTATCTTGCACCCAGGGGTCCATGCCGGATGACACCCAGACGTGACTGAAATGCCTGAGTCTCGCTCCCACCGGCCCCACCTCCGGGGCATGCAGTCCACCGTCATGCGGAGGACTTTGGTGTACCTGAAGCAGGTTTCTGTTCCTGGGAACCTGTAGCCGCAGGTTTCTGTGTCTTGGGCCGACCTCCCCGAAAGATGGTGTTGGACGGCTTGGCCTTAAACCTCACACGTCAGATGCATCCATGCGCCACTCAAGCACACTTATCTTATAAAATAAAGACACAACAACTGTAATTGGCGTGAAAGGGGTCAGCTTTTATTTTTCTGACTGATAGGGAGGCCTATTAAATACTAAAACTAAAATGCAGACTTCCCTATCTAACTAAGGTGGCGGGGAGAAGAACGGTTAAGCATGATAAACGTAACATGGGTGATCAATGTTATAATACAGAAAAACAAGCAATAAAAAACATATGTGTGAGGGAGCCTTCTGCCCCAGATGTTCCGGGATCGGCCTCCTGCCTCCATCCCAGACATCGAAAATCAAAAATCCAAGGACAGGGGTCGGCCTTCTGCCACTACCCCTGCCCCACCAACAGTTGCAGGGACGGAGGTACGCTCCGCCCCTACATGGTAAAAATTGGGCCACCGGCCCCACCATCCACATATGTTTATACCAGTTATATGGACCCACTTGGTAAAGCGATGCCCGTAAACTAATTATGAAACTATAAAATTTCCCTAAGAGTACACCCAAACTTACTAACCTTGAACTCATAATTAAAATTAAGTAACCGTTCAGAAACCGGCCACCAAAAGCCGACACAATGAACCTGACTGTAGAACAAATGAAATAAAAACAAAACCAAGTCCCCAGGGCGGGAGGGCGGGTCACGAGAAGAGCTGAAAAGAGGGAGGAAGTACCCTGTCAGCAGCCTATATGTATGACAGGCCAGCCCCTATACATGATCCAGCCAATCAGCCCCTCGGACACTCTGTCCACGTTCCTCCCACCACAAAACATTAACCCCTTCCAAGCCAAGGTGATGCACAGAGCGGCGCTGCGGAATCCCTGACGGTGCGTTTATGCTGCTGCGGTCACAGTATGTTCCCTACGCAGTCTTAAACCTCACACGTCAGATGCATCCATGCGCCACTCAAGCACACTTATCTTATAAAATAAAGACACAACAACTGTAATTGGCGTGAAAGGGGTCAGCTTTTATTTTTCTGACTGATAGGGAGGCCTATTAAATACTAAAACTAAAATGCAGACTTCCCTATCTAACTAAGGTGGCGGGGAGAAGAACGGTTAAGCATGATAAACGTAACATGGGTGATCAATGTTATAATACAGAAAAACAAGCAATAAAAAACATATGTGTGAGGGAGCCTTCTGCCCCAGATGTTCCGGGATCGGCCTCCTGCCTCCATCCCAGACATCGAAAATCAAAAATCCAAGGACAGGGGTCGGCCTTCTGCCACTACCCCTGCCCCACCAACAGTTGCAGGGACGGAGGTACGCTCCGCCCCTACATGGTAAAAATTGGGCCACCGGCCCCACCATCCACATATGTTTATACCAGTTATATGGACCCACTTGGTAAAGCGATGCCCGTAAACTAATTATGAAACTATAAAATTTCCCTAAGAGTACACCCAAACTTACTAACCTTGAACTCATAATTAAAATTAAGTAACCGTTCAGAAACCGGCCAACTGCCAGGTTACCAACCTGCCACCGCCACCTACTCCGAAAAGACTAACTAAAGGGATCTAAAAAGCAGAATGAAACTAACCAAAGAGACCTAAAAGTAGGACACGGACTAACGCAACGGAAACCCAAGAAAAAACTACCTAAAGGGGCCTAAAAATGTGAATAATGACCTCCAAGAAGATCAGCATACCAGCCGACGACAAGATGCACCCCGTCATACCAGTACTGTGACGGATCATGGAAGGAGATATCACCGAGGCCGCCATGCCGGAGGACAGTACGACCGACAACCCCATTGACCCGCCTCCGAACTAGGTCAGGCTCCACGCAAAGACCGCAGAGGGACGATGTCTTACCAGAGGATCAGGCAAAACGGCCAGTCAGCCCTCAGTTTCAACAGCTGACGTCTGATCTCGAGGCGAAGGTCGAGCCCAGTGCGCGCACCAGATCAATGCCACCTAGATGCAAGACCAGAAACCGCGGGTATCCAAATCGGCCAACTGCCGCCCGAAGCCAGTCCAGCAGGCCGTCCTCAGCGGAGGCCTCCACCAGCGCACATTGTGTTACAGGCCAGAGCAGACACGAACAGCCCGTAGATGTATGAATGGCCGTCAAATCATATAAAGTGCGGATCTAACCGCCGTCCTGCAATGGAAGGGTGTGACGCAGGTTAATAAACCAGCTAAAGATAAAATGAGTGGTAGATGGGCAACCTAACTGCTTCCCTAACGGGGAGGGGGTTTTGGGGGGAAGGGTCGCCCAATTTGACTTGAGGCAAAAACACAAAACTTCGTTAGCCGGCAAAAGCCGTAATTAAAACCAACGATAAAACAAAAATTCCTCAAGGCCCCCGCAATCGCAAAGTGCAACTGCGACGAGCGGCTAGTCCTCAAAGGGGCGCACTGGTAGGAAAGAGCCTGATATAGCATATCAGACCCCCAGCTACCCAGTGCCCGGACTTCGACTTCGGACCGACCCGCCGCAGCGGCTGCTGACGCAGCGCCGATGCGGAAAGAGTGAGTCCCAGTGTCGGCCGGAGATAGACCCAGGTACAAAAGACAACGATCCAAAACCGACCGGGAGAGATATCTGGACAACGGGGAACCGTCACGATGGACGAGCCACCCGGTTGGCGGTGGAGGCCGTAGGGACGAATAAGCCTGGGCCGCGGCACTGGACAAATGCCCCGCGCACGAGTCTGACCCACTCGAACCCACTGCCCCCTGCCGACTACGTCCGTCTTGGAGCGCTGAATCCGACACCACAAACCGACGGGGCATACGACGACGCGGGCCGCCAGCATGGGCGAGGCTGAAGTCCGAGAGACGGACCCCAGCTCACCCACCCCTGAGGGCACCGTGGAAGGCCATCGGAAAGGCCACCATGTAGAGGCGAACCTTGAATCCCCATATCGTATCCCCGTATCCTTGTATCGTGAGCGCTGAATCCAACACCCCAAACCTTCGGGGCGTACGTCGACGGCCGTTATTGACTGAAAGGAAGGCCTATTAAATCTAAACTCGAATGAAAATACTCCCTGTCCCACTAAGCCGAAAGCAGACAGCTCATGAAAATAAAATATCTCAGAATTATAATTTAAATAATATCCTAAATGTTGGAGGGCCGTCTGCCCCGATGTTCTGGGATCGGCCTCCTGCCACCATCCCTGAGGGCCTGCTACCCCGATGTTATGGGATCGGCCTTCTGCCACCATCCCTGAGGGCCTGCTACCCAGATGTTATGGGATCGGCCTTCTGCCACCATCCCTGAGGGCCTGCTACCCAGATGGTGTGGGATCGGCCTTCTGCCACCATCCCTGAGGGCCTGCTACCCAGATGTTATGGGATCGGCCTTCTGCCACCATCCCTGAGGGCCTGCTACCCAGATGTTGTGGGATCGGCCTTCTGCCACCATCCCTGAGGGCCTGCTACCCAGATGTTATGGGATCGGCCTTCTGCCACCATCCCTGAGGGCCTGCTACCCAGATGTTGTGGGATCGGCCTTCTGCCACCATCCCTGAGGGCCTGCTACCCAGATGTTATGGGATCGGCCTTCTGCCACCATCCCAGACATCCCGAATCCAATGCAACTATGGTCCAACTGTCCGTAAAAGTTGCAGGAACCAAAGACCTTTGGGCTAAATCGTCCAATCCGCACGCAGACGCAGGACGGAAATCCCCTTGGATTAGAGCTGCAGGAGCTAACTGCCTAAACCACTGCAAGTCGCCGCGCGAAAGGGTATCATCAAGTTTGTTGCGCTCGGCCGGGACATGCTTGTCTCGCAACGTAATGTTGGTCAACCAGCATAGCAACACTATCTCGCGAAGACCCGCAGTCCAGCAAGGATGTGGACCCCTGCCTAATGATGGCAAAAAACCAAGCCTAAATTGTCGCACCAGAAGACCACCTGTTTGTTACGCAGGGCATAGCGCCAAAGCGCCACTGCGCCCAGCATGGGAAAAATTTACAGCAACCGCAAGAATCGCAAGCAACAGAGGTGTCCGTGAAAAATTCCAAGAGGAGGTGAAACGAACTAGAAATCCGTCCCACCTACGTAAGCCCCTCGAGTGCTAAACTAAGAAAATGATGAGGGCGTATAATCCCAACTGTCGCCCGTTCCAATTTTCCAAAGAAAGACTCTACTCATTGGGATAACCTTCCAAACAAAAAGAAGCGGGCCCAAGAAGGATTGAGCCTGTTGTAGAGTAAGCTTGTCCGCGGCAAGCTCATAGAGGAAACCATCAGGAAGACGCAACACCTTGTCCCCAAGGAGCCTACAGAGACCATCATCTGAATCTCGAGGTAAACAAGGAGGCGGAGGGACCTGCCAATGGTCACCGCAGTAAGACGATGCAGCGAACAAAGCCAGGTGGGCCGAGCAAAAGAAAATCCCCCAAGTAGTGCGACATACCCCGCTCGCCCGTCGCCTGCTGCAGGCCCCAGCGGAGGAAAGAACTGCACCTTGCAAAGTCAGCACACGAGAGAGAAAAACCCCACAGGGAGGCAGCGATGGATGTATTAGCCATCATCCAGTTGAAAACCCATAAATCGAAAGGCGAAAGGGTGCAGCGGGAGGAGCAAAATGCTGACTCGATGTCCAATTCACACATCACCGCCCCCGGACCAAACGACCGAATGGCATCTATGGCCGAATCAAAACATACCGATAGGTAACCGACCCTACCTGATAATAGGGACAGCCTATAAACCGATGACCCGAGAGGACAGGAAAGATGGATGAGAAAGCCTATCATACCGGCCAACGACAATGCGGCAGCAACCTTCTGCCGGAGGACGTCCGGAAACTCCCGAGCCGAATGCAAGTTCGTACTAGCCCCGGGACCCGCCAGTCCATGTATTGGCAAGAGAAAACGAGGTGGTGCGCAAACCCGAGTGTAAAAATAGGGCGTCCACTGGCCGCGGGAAACCGTCGCGGCCCCCACCCCAAGTCTAATTGTGGTGGGGGCCGGAATTACCCCTGCGCCGTGTACTGGGGCAGTCCTTGATCCCGAGGCCTACACCACAGCTGATCAGGAGTGACGAATGTGACACCACCGCCCAGAACCGCATTGGGCAGGATTGAAAGTGAAGCATTAACCATGCCCCGTGCGCCATGAACCCCCTCCAAAGCCAGCAGAATGAGAGGCAGGTCGTGGAACCCGTCGTTCCTGCTGTACCGCCTAAACCCTTCGGCAGCTACGAGCACAATACCACCAACTTCTAACCGAAGGTATAGATCTGCCGCCCATGCCGTTCGCGACGGAAGTCCTTGTAGTAACGCCGCCAAGGATGGTACCGCACATGTATATGGAATTGATGGCGCATGATGTTCATGTGTTCGTCCGGGCGCGTCTCTGATTAACACGCCGCAAAGATCGACATGATCTAACTCAAGTCGGGTAGAAGCGCAAAGCGTCCTCGCTGCCCCGGTCCTTTGCTTAGTTGAAAGCAAGGCTATACGATCATCGCTAGTAATGGCAAAATATACAGATAGGCCCTTACGGATCCAGTCTTGGACCCGGGGCCGGAGACCACTGTGCATTGCCATGTTGGCGCAGTAACGGAGTCCGACACTGCCAACACGTGCGAGGCGGAATGCCGTCGCTGCCGCCGTTTTTTGGCGCTTGACCCTGTCCCAACCATCGTCTTAGGAGGACACCCTCTGAGGACGTGGCGGCAAGGGAAGGGTCCGTGACCCGATGCCTGCGCCTATCGCGCCTGCCGTTACCCTTACGCGCTGCTATAGGAGCGGGACTGAGTACTAGCTTCCCCCCCCCCACTATGGGGGGAAAGTGCGCTCCCCTTGGACCAGTCAGGGTCCGAGGAAGACTCACCAGTACGAGGGGGAAATCATCCTTCCCAGCAGCTGACGTACGACTTGTGGATGCGCCGACTGACTACATTCCTGGCCCAACGTACGCGGCTGGGGAAGCAAAAGAGAGACAATGTTCCCCTGTTCCCTAATCGAACCAGCAGCCGCCGGGAGTGGGGTAGGCGGGGCGACCGACGAGCCAGGGGACAGGGGCGGGATAAGAGATTGCGCAATGCTATCCTCCAAAGAAGCGGTGGCCAGACACGGTCCCCCGGGTACGGAGGATAACAAGGGAGCCACCGCCGACACGACAAAGGCACAAATGGCTCGAAGATCAGACCCGGACGCGAGTCGCGCGCCCCACGGGATGATTGCAAACCTCCCATCGGGAGCAAGGACTCCGATGATCCCTCACTGTCAGGTACAATGGCACGTCCGCTCCGCTGTGATAACCCCCGATCGAAAAGCCCGCGCCGCGACCTCCTCCCATCCCGAGCAGTAGCCCCAGGAGGAGAAACCGGAGAATCGCCAGCACTAGAAAGAGGCATGTCCACGTCGGACTGAGGGCTATCCGTTGCAGCGACGGAAGCCGACAACCAGACGCGGGGCGGGACAGAACGCACGCCTCCCGCCGTCCCCGTATGAGACCGGTAGCGGCCACACGGTCACGGCTGGCGGTAGTACGAAGCGGCCTGCGCCAGGAGAGGCCAGGCAGCCCGTCACACCGCGGGCGGACGCGGCACGCCCCTGGGCGACAGATTGTTACAATGGCCGTCGCCAGCAGCAGGCCATCCGAAGCCGCAGAGCGTGTGTTGCGCCGCCCTGCCACAGGAGGGAGCCTGCCAGCGAGCGTGTCACCCGTGGCGCAGCAACAGGCCTCATATGGGTCCCTGTAGTCCCCGTGGAGGTAGTGGCACGCGCGCGCTGGCCAGACCCCTGGCGTCTGGCAGCCGCGCGGTCCCCCCTCCCTCCTGCTGAAACCATATATTGCCGCATGGGTCCCCCCTCGCTTACCACAACACACCCCCCCCCCCCCCCCCGGGCAGCCGGAGCGCAGGGTGGGAGACTGTTTCCCGGCGCCCACGTGGCCAGCCCGTCCAGCAGCAGCCTCGAGCGGATCCAGGGACGGCAGGACACCGTCCCTGGCAGGCCGCATCAGACAGCCGCGGACCCCCGTCGCTCCGTCTAGCGCCGCAGCCAGCGGCGGTGACGGAGAGGAGAGTGAGGCCTCAGGGAGCGCGGGCGGGTGCCGTGCATCAGACAGCCGCGGACCCCCCGTCGCTCCGTCTAGCGCCGCAGCCAGCAGCGGTGACGGAGAGGAGAGTGAGGCCTCAGGGAGCGCGGGCGGGTGCCGTGCATCAGACAGCCGCGGACCCCCCGTCGCTCCGTCTAGCGCCGCAGCCAGCGGCGGTGACGGAGAGGAGAGTGAGGCCTCAGGGAGCGCGGGCGGGTGCCGTGCACAGCCGCGCGCGCCGGAGCTCCAGCACAGCAGGGCGCCCAGGTCTACCCCGTGACGGCCGGACACCATCAGCGTCCATAAGCCGTGCGGGGAGCCCTGCGCTGCGCCTTGAGAGGAATTCATGATGAGAAATGCAGGGGGGGTAGGGGAGCCTGAACATACAAGGACAGGGATAGAAGTAGGAGAAGGTGAGATAAAAGGAAAGCAGAGAGAGGGTAGAAGGAATAATATAGGGAGAAAAAGGAATAAAGTGAATGGAAAAGGAAAGACTTTTAGTAATTCACTTGATAACAAAAGAGGGTTACTTATCAGTGTCACGAGAAGAGCTGAAAAGAGGGAGGAAGTACCCTGTCAGCAGCCTATATGTATGACAGGCCAGCCCCTATACATGATCCAGCCAATCAGCCCCTCGGACACTCTGTCCACGTTCCTCCCACCACAAAACATTAACCCCTTCCAAGCCAAGGTGATGCACAGAGCGGCGCTGCGGAATCCCTGACGGTGCGTTTATGCTGCTGCGGTCACAGTATGTTCCCTACGCAGTCTTTCTGGGCTTGGTAAAGGGCTGTGATGTAGCTAAAGAAAAGGATTTCTTCGGAGCAGGTGTAGCTGAGGGAAGAAAAGGTGACATACCAGCCGTAGCCGTGGAGATCCACACATCTAACGCTTCCCCAAAGAGAGCCTGACCACAGTCCTCGACGAGCTGATACAGACATGGAAGAAATTCCCGCAGCCATGGAACCCAGGTCTTTCATGGATTCTACCAGAAATCCTGCCGAATCCTGATTATGTAAAAACAATTCAACATCACATTTCTCCATAGTATCCAAGTCTTCAAGTAACGTGCCTGACCACTTTACTAAAGCTTTGGCAATCCAAGCACTGGCAATAGTGGGATGTAGTATTGCCCCAGAAGATGTGCACATGGATTTGAGCGTATTATCAATTTTACGATCAGCCGGCTCTTTCAAGGCGGTAGATCCTGGAACAGGTAAAACCACCTTTTTTGAGAGTCTGAATACTGACGCGTCAACAATAGGCGGGTTTTCCCATTTTTTCCTATCCTCTATCGGGAAAGGAAATGCCACCAGAACCCATTTAGGTATCTGGATTTTTTTATCCGGGTTTTCCCAAGTCTTTTCAAAAATAGCATTTAATTCCTTTGACTCAGGGAAGGTTAGCGAGGCTTTCTTATTTTCAGTGAAGTAAGCCTCCTCAACCTGCTCGGGTGTTGTATCAGCAGTATTCAACACATCCCAAATAGCCTCTATCATGAACTGCACCCCTTTTACAAGAGTTGCTGCCCCACGCAACACATCCCCATCACCGTCTGTAGTATCATCCTGCATGATCTGTGCAAGAGCACGTTTATGTGAATATACAGCGGGTAGCCCTGATGTACCAGAACTGGGCCAGACTGCCATACAGTTCTGTAAAGCCTGAGTTGCAGATTCATTTTGTGCAACCCTATTTGAAATCTGAGAAATCATAGATTTGATAGAGGATAACCACTCAGGCTCCCTTGCTGGAATCTGTGCTAAATCAGTGCAATCCTGATTACATGGAGTGGGATCATCCTGAGAGGACATATCCTCTGCAGTATATGACACAGAGTCCCTGGACATTGCTTAATGGAGACCACAAACACTCCACACACACACAGGGGAGGACAGAGTTTCACCCCCAAGAATGGCAAGAGAGACACAGAGATTGGAGCCAACCCACACAGAGCAACCCACACACAGTGCTTTTAATATAAAGGGAGACCCCTATCAGCACTGACTGTGCACCTTAATAGGTTACACAGTCGTTTTGCAGCCTCCCCTACCTTCTACAGCCCCCTGGTACCGTGAGAGAAAGCTGGAGTTGCTTTGGAGGGACTTGCTCTTCCTGGACAGCTCTGTGCAGGCAGGAAAATGGTGCTGAACGCTGCTGGGTCCGCTCTGAGGAGAAGCTCTGCCCCCAAAATGGCGCTGTCTTCCCGCTCTTCCTAGGATTATACTGGCCTGAGGATTTATGATGGCTGAGATCCCGGGACCCCGACAGGCTTTGGGACCAGTGTAGGGTGTAGGCGCTGGCTCAGGGCGCCCCTCACAGCGCTGCACTATGTACCGCTGAGCCTCCTACCCTGATGCCGCTATCTTAACACCGGCCCCCCGCTTGCTAGGGGGTCGATGACTCACTCGCCATTGATCTTCAGCTCTGTAAGGGGGTGGCGGCATGCTGCTGGGGTGAGCGATCCCTGTGGCGGGGAACGATTTATCCCCTCAGGAACTCAGTGTCCTGTCAGCGGAGATAGTGGTTCAGACCCCGCAGGGCGGACACTACTTCCCCCCTTAGTCCCACGAAGCAGGGAGGCTGTTGCCAGCAGCAGGATTCATGCTGAATCACATCATGATGGTAGTACCCTGCCGCCATACAGTGATGGAAATCATGTAATTGCATAGCTGTAAGAGGGTGGCGGTGCGGTGTAGTGCCTGCTGCCGTGCAGGTGTAGACTCACTACTTACCAGGCGCCACACTCTCTCACCTTCAGGTCACGGAACCTTCAACGGACCTGGAACCTTCAGTCGGACCCAGACACGATGACCTAGGGGGAAGGAGATTGCTGAGAGCTGTTCCTCCTAACTGTGGACCGAAACGCCCTCCGAAACAGAAAAATAGAGGTTTCGGGCTAGGTGAAGGTCATCATGGGCGCACGGCCTCAGAGCCCAAATTTCATCTATCGGTACTCTCGCACCAGGTGTAAATTCAACCTTGCACCTGCGTACAAGGTTCACCGTTCGACCTGAAGGAACGGAGACAGATAGGGACAAACACACATCGAAAGGGACACACGGACAGAGGTGTTACTCACCATTGTACAGCCTACCCACCTCCTGTACACTTTCTTATATGGGGCTCAGGCCAAGTGGGCCTGCCTACCTATACACCTCCGGGTGGCCTGGGCCTAGTGCCCAGTACCATCTTTTTTTTACCTGGGGGACCACTTATTTACTGGGCCTAGCGCCCCTAATTGTGCACAGGCCAGAGGCCTGACCTCACCCACGGGCCTAGCGCCCACCTAACTTGGGGCCCGCTGAGTGACCTGGGCCTAGTGCCCAGGGTCACCTTATATACCTGACAGCTGCACTTTACTGCACTAGGCCTAATGCCCTCTAATAACCCCACAGGCCTAATGCCTGATGTTGCCCACGGGCCTAGTGCCCGCCTACAGCGCCACAGGCCTGTGGCCTGACTGTGCCCACGGGCCTAATGCCCGAACACCCTGGTGGTCTAGGGAGGAGAGAAGGGCGGTGGGGTGACAGGCGCCCTCACCGAGGGCCTACCTGTCCGTTGGGAGAGGCACCAGGGGGGAGCTTTGTTAGCTCTTTCGCTTTCCTCCTCTGGTGGCCTCTCTGGCGTTCCTCATCACTCTTCTGCCGCTGGCCCATCCTGGCCAGTGGTGCCGCCGTTGCTCCTCCGCGTCCTGCCGACGCTGGACATCTTCCTTCTTGTTGCCGGAGTCTTCCGGCCTCTTCAGCGGCCACCGGAGCTCTTCCTGTCCGTCCCACTCTTCGCCGCTCTTCGGCGCGGCCTCCCGGCATCTTCTGCTCCCGGCGGTGTCTGACGTTACTCGCCGAGGGGGGCCTATGATGCAGCGAGCGCCGATTGGCTCACCGCACCCGCCTCTGATTGGCTGATGCCCCGTGAGCCGAGATTGGCTCGCGGAGGGTGCCAGATTTGAAAACCCGCAGGCGGCGCTTCCCATTGGCGGCCAAATTGGCGCCAAGTTTAAAGCGCCATGCTGCCCAATGCCGCTGCCAGTCTGGTGCAGGGAAACGTCTGGTCCCTGCACCGGACACCCGCCACTGCACTTCTGATGTGCCCTGTGACACAGGGCACATCTCTACATTTCCCCCCTTTTTCCTTTGTAGTCCCTACAAAGGTCTCCACGAAGTCCATTGTCCGCGGGTCAGGGAATTCCCAGGTCCTTCCGGCAAGGGTGTGTTTGGTGGCCCAGCCTGGACAGACTGTGACCCCACATACTTCCTCCGCCGGCTCCGGGTTCCTCTTCTTCGTACCTCCTGACCTCAATCGGTGGATCCTCTGGGTGAGTGGCATCTCCTCGCGGTCACTCGACGTGGGCCACCAAGGGGAATCTTCTTCCACAGGGGCAGCAGTCACCCACTCTTGGCTTCCCATATTGTCTGGGGCATCATCACTGTCTTCAGGAGGTGGGACCGACCACCACCCAACAGTGGAATCTTCCAGGGCATCCGTTTCCTCCCAGGCAACAACCACCATCTATTGTATTTCCTTGTGTGGCATCTCCAGCGGTCCCATGTCTTCCCCTGGAACAGGTCCTCCCACGGCATCACAATCAACTCCCCGTATGTCTGTCCAACTCGGTACTTCCGGCAGGTATTCTGGCTCAAGGATTATGTCCTCCTCTTCACGGAGGGCAATCAGCTGTGAGCATGGCTCCACCCTGTCCTGCCAGTCACACTCGTCGGCGCTCCCGATGCCCGAGTCTTCCTCCATCTGTTCTTGGAGAGATTCGTCGCCAGACACGGCGGACATCTCACAGTAGTCCGAGTCCTCTTCCACCGATACCTGGACTAGGGGACTATTTTCTCCCTCAGCGTACTTCGTCTCTTCTGCTGGCATCTCTACTTCCTCAGCGTACTTCTCTTCTGCTGGCATCTCTACTAGGTGACGTACAGCCTACTCGCCTCCTGTACACTTTCTTATATGGAGCTCAGGCCAAGCGGGCCTGCCTACCTATACACCTCGGGGTGGCCTGGGCCTAGTGCCCAGTACCATCTTTTTTTTACCTGGGGGACCACTTATTTACTGGGCCTAGCGCCCCTAATTGTGCACAGGCCAGAGGCCTGACCTCACCCACGGGCCTAGCGCCCACCTAACTTGGGGCCCGTTGAGTGACCTGGGCCTAGTGCCCAGGGTCACCTTATATACCTGACAGCTGCACTTTACTGCACTAGGCCTAATGCCCTCTAATAACCCCACAGGCCTAATGCCTGATGTTGCCCACGGGCCTGTGGCCTGACAGTGCCGACGGGCCTAATGCCCGAACACCCTGGTGGTCTAGGGAGGAGAGAAGGGCGGGGGGGTGACAGGCGCCCTCACTGAGGGCCTACCTGTCCATTGGGAGAGGCACCAGGGGGGAACTTTGTTAGCTCTTTCGCTTTCCTCCTCTGGTGGCCTTCCTCTGGAATGGGTCCTCCCACGGCATCACAATCCTCTCTATGTCTGTCCAACTCGGTACTTCCGGCAGGTATTCTGGCTCCAGGACTATCTCCTCCTCTTCACGGAGGGCAATCAGCTGTGAGCATGGCTCCACCCTGTCCTGCCAGTCACACTCGTCGGCGCTCCCGATGCCCGAGTCTTCCTCCATCTGTTCTTGGAGAGATTTGTCGTCAGACACGGCGGACATCTCACAATAGTCCGAGTCCTCTTCCACCGATACCTGGACTAGGGGACAATTTTCTCCCTCAGTGTACTTCATCTCTTCCGCTGGCATCTCTACTTCCTCAGCGTACTTCTCTTCTGCTGGCATCTCTACTTCCTCAGCGTACTTCTTCTCTTCCACTGGCATCTCTTGGTACCCAAGACACACCTGTTCCACACTTCCTGGTCATGGACAGTTCCAATGCGGGGAGATTCAGGACGTCCCCATCACTGGGTCTTCACGCTTTACCTCACAGCATGGTTTCTTCTCCTCCCAGTCGACCACCTCCGCCTTATGCAGGAAAGGATCCTTCTTTACTGGGGTCACTTTCTTGGGGCAGAGTAGATCCGCGGCATCTTCCCAGGGACACTCATTGGCCGCATGTCCTGGTCGCCGACACTTCCAACAAGGGAGTGTTACTGCCACCTTCTCCAATACGGGTTCCTTGGCCACCTCCTGCACCGAGGGATCTTCACCCGTTGGCTCCGGCTCAGATGAAATGGGCACCTGCGAACTAACTTCAAGCAGGCTCTTCTGCTCCATTTCTCTGGTTTCTTTCTCCCATCTCTGGGCACGACCATCCGCAATCATCCGGTCTTCATTCCACGGACAATTGGGAAGCTCATGTCCCCTAGCCTCGCAGAGCGCACACACGGGCTCTGCAACCACCTGGTCCCAAAGTTCCTGACGAGACTCCGTCAGCTGCTTCACAGTGGCCTCGTAGTCCGTCCTGTCCTCAGTCCATGGACACTCCGGGAGCCGATGCCGGGGATCTCCACAGCTTTCACACCGGAAATCGACCTCGTCTTGGCACCACTCTTCATCCCAGGGACAACTGTTATGCTCATGCCCGTAGTTTCCGCAGAGCAAACACCAGGGCTCTTTCCTCGCTTGGCCCTTCTGACAACGTCTTCGGTCCGCTTGCTGGACCACCTTCTTCAAGGATGTCTCTCGCCAACTACATTCGTCGGCAAAGTGTCCCATTTGCTGACATTTCTTGCAGGGCATCACAGCGGCCTTCTTGCGCCCCTTTTCCCGGCGCTCTTCCTTTTCTCGCTGGACAGACCGCTGCACCATCTTCAGGAGGTCTGCCAAAGTCACCGTCACCCAGTTGCTCTGGCCGCACACATCCGGGGGTGGCTGTGCTCCGGAGCTGTCTAAAGGGGGGTCTTCTTGGGGACATTCCACATCATGTCCGCGGTCCGTGATCCTGCCAACTACGCCAAAATGTAAGAGCGTGGCGTTGCAGTGTAGTGCCTGCTGTCGTGCAGGTGTAGACTCACTACTTACCAGGTGCCGCACTCTCTCACCTTCAGGTCACGGAACCTTCAACGGACCTGGAACCTTCAGTCGAACCCAGACACGATGACCTAGGGGGAAGGAGATTGCTGAGTGCTGTTCCTCCTAACTGTGGACCGAAACGCCCTCCGAAACAGAAAAATAGAGCTTTCGGGCTAGGTGAAGGTCATCATGGGCGCAGGGCCTCAGAGCACGAATTTTACCTATCGGTACTCTCGCACCAGGTGGTAAATTCAACCTTGCACCTGCGTGCAAGGTTCACCGTTCACCCTGAAGGAAGGGAGACAGATAGGGACAAACACACATCGAAAGGGACACACGGACAGAGGTGTTACTCACCGTTGTCAGTCTTGCACTGCGATCTTCCTCTCGCTTACAGGTCCCTGTAAGGAGGCAACCAAACAACAGTCGTGCAGGGCCTAAGGCTATCCTGATGTAACACCACTACACATAGTGTTGCCATAGGTTATTAGTCATTTTAGACCTGTGTGAAATCGGATACATTTGTTTGCTATATAGATAAATTTGAAATAAGTGTATTAAGGGAGTAATTATAAAGACACAAAACGCAGTTCTGGCCTGGTTGTAAAGGTTTACACAGAACAAGTGTGGGTTGTGTTTGTGAGTGATTATAGTTTGTATTGCTCACATTTATAGAGATTGTGTTGTTTGTTTTATTGCGGACGCACGTTTGTACACGTGGTCTGGACAAAGTACAGGGTCACACACGCGGCGTTAAAGGCACGTACGGTAGCGTGTGTACGCAAGGTTGCGTAGGAGTATGGATGCTAAGTACAAATCACACGATAGTTTGTTCAATTAAAAGGCTGGATAGTATACATTTAATACAATAGCACATAACTATCCAATTTCAAAAACAGGTTACCTTAAAAATTTAGTTTAAAACTGTAAGTGCCTCTGGGGTAAAGTAACCAACCTAAGGGAGTGGAAATTTTCTATACAGAAAAGAAAAACAAGGTGTATTTGAGTGAGTGAAAGCGGAGTGAGTGGAGTTGAACCCCGGAAATTCGGGTCCCGTGGTACACCAAGTAAGTGGAGGCTTGGTGGCGTGAGGCGGCTGACTTACGTTAATACAGATAGAGATAATACGCAAATCGTGAGATTTGCAGAGGAGCGTGATATAGAATTAAGCATTGTGAAGTTTAGAAATTGTGAATTGAAGTTTAAAGGTTTTGTATTACACTCCGGCTGAGGAGCGCAGCTTGTATATTCAACTCCAGTGATCGTAGGGCGGATAGGTAACAAGTACCTATATGCTGTGCGATTGGACCGCATGTTTGTGGGTGCAATACGTAGTGCAACTTGATACCCCATTACGAGCTTTGCGTAAAATCACTGTATCATTCGCGCTGTGTAGAGCACACGCAAGCGTGATTTGTGTACGTCAAAAGGGAAGTTTTCTTGGTCTCTCTCAGGAAAATCTTCAACAGTAGATATTCACTGGAAAAGGTAAGTTACTCCTAAAACTTCCAGTGAATAGGAGCCAGTTAGGGCCTCACTGGGGACGCGGTGGTCACTATTGGAGTGAGTCGTGGTACATCAGCGAAGAAGGAGCGAGTGAAAGCGTTAGGTGTCTTTCACCGTCTATTGTGTTGTGCATTTTGGGAATTGCGTTTACAGGCAAAAAGTCCGCGATGGGATCTAATTGCACAAGCAGTGGACGTTTGGTAGCTAGGTTTCAGGCTGGAGAATTGCGGCCCAGGGAGTCAGCAAGGTTTATTATGTGTGAGAAATATGGTTCACAAACGGAGGCTTTTTGCAATGAATGGGTACGTATGACCGCTAAAGATAGGGCATCATTCCCTGGGGTGGGTATCTTTGAATCAGAAGTACTGCAGAACACAAGGATTAAAATATGTCTGATTAAATCTAGAAAACAAAGGGTCAGACATACCGATTGTTTAAACCTATGGCAGCAAGAGGGGGAGGTGCAGAAGGAACTAGCTCGCACAGCAGGTTCCAAACCTAGCGGGAAAGCGATTGCGAGCGCACCACCACCACCATATGTTGATGGGGAGAAATTGGCTACAAGCAATGGTACATTGGTAAAGGATAGGAAAGTGATTGATCAATGTGTTAACCCTAACCCTTGCCAGTTGTATCCCATCTTAAATTTTCCCCAGGATTGTGAGCAGGAAGA
The DNA here is from genome assembly GCF_028390025.1 of Pseudophryne corroboree. Classification (NCBI taxonomy): domain Eukaryota; kingdom Metazoa; phylum Chordata; class Amphibia; order Anura; family Myobatrachidae; genus Pseudophryne; species Pseudophryne corroboree. Next base: position 86,288,996 of record NC_086448.1, read on the forward strand.
TGAGCCCAGAACGATATCGGCACTCTCTCTAGCAGCCACCATAAGGGACACCCAGGTGGGCACGGCCCAACCACCAAGAGTAGTAGCAATACCCCCCAGCGGAGGGGTGAGTGAGGTTCTGTCCACTGGTAAGTACGGTACCATACACTATGCAGAGATGATAGCTCCCCGCATTATAGAATCAAACAAAAATGATATAGCTGAACTAAATCCTGTCAGAGTGATTGCAGTTCCCAATGGGAGAACTGATAGTCAGGGAGTAACTCCCATCAGGATCATTGCCATGCATTGTCCTTGGTCCCGAGCAGAGTTAAGGTTAATTATGTCAGAATTCCCCGATCCCAGAAAAGATCTAGTCGGATGCCAGAAATTCGTTAAAGAGTTAGGTAACGCCCATGAACCCACAAATAAAGATTGGCGAACAGTGTTACGGGTGTGTTTACCCTCAAATATTGACATCATGAAATTCATAACGGATTGTAAGTTAGATGCAGAAGTACCTCTCACTGATGAGTACAATCAGGAGAACGTAAAGCAAATCAATCTGCAATTAGGAGTATATTTCCCTACTGTTGTTAAATGGAATAAAATCTTCTCCATAAGACAAAAGGAAGGTGAAATGGCATCTGAATATTTCCATCGAGCACTGCAGGAAATAGCTAGATACACTGGGATCGAGGATATTAAGGATAATGCACACCACAGGGAGGTAGCTGTCTCTGTGTTAATGGACGGTTTAAAGGAGGCACTGAGGACAAGGGTGCAAACCTCTACCTAACTGGAGAGGTATCTCGTGGCTGCGTTGAGAGAGTCCGCTATCGAGCATGATCGTAACATCAGCAAACACAGGGAGTCGCAAGGGGATAAGCTGATGACGGTGAGTATACAGGCACTTACAGGAAAGTCCTATCAGCCAAAACCCCAGACCCCTGAGGGTAAGTCACGGTCAATAGTATTTTTCTATTGTAAGAAGGAAGGACATTTTGCAAGGACTGTAGGAATAAAGGGACACATAACGTATACAGACCCCCTAGACCTGAATACGAGCCACACTACAATTCACATAATTGGGATCAGGGACCATATAGAAGAAAATACGAGCCACATAGAGGGGAAACGAGGAGGTACCCACCCAGAAGAGACTGGCAGGCCTCCGAAAACTCACAGCTAACCCCCTCACATATTGTAGCTGCCAATGCGCTGTGGGAGGGTCCCACTACACAATAGGGGTTGGGCCACACCTGTAGTCTGCAGCCAGTGAAGTTGATTGCGAGCCTTGGTAGTGAACCTGAGGTCATGGTTGATGTAGCTGGTGTACCATTACCTTTTCTTGTAGAAACAGGGGCGGTCAGGTCAGTGTTGAATTCCACATCAGGTGTAATAACCACGGGTAAAACGATTTAGGCAATGGGAGTAACAGGAATGGGGCAAAAATACCCTTTGAGTAGACCTGCAGAGATTACGATAGGGCCCTTGCAGACAAAACATTCCTTTCTGCTGGCTGCATCGGCTCCGAATAACCTACTGAGCAGAGATTTATTATGTAAAATGAGGTGTGTCATATATTGTACTCCTGAGGGTGTCTTCTTGGATATACCTGAGAACCATGCACAAGAAGTGCAAGATATACTAGACACCCCTCAAAGGCTAATGTCGCATTCTACAGTTATAGACACGTGTCCATCAAAGGTAGAGGAAATTATCTCGCAAATACCGGGTTCCCTTTGGACCAAAGATGGACAGGACACTGGATTGATGGCGAATGTAGCTCCAAGTAAAAGATGGCAGGATAGCTCCAAAAATCCCTCAATATCCTCTGAAGCCAGAAGTAGAGTTAGGAGTGTACCCTGTCATAGAGCGGCTGCTACAGGAGGCATCCTAGTCAGGACATCCAGCACAGCCAATAGCCCATCTTCCCTGTGAAAAAGAGTGGGGGGGAGGGGTTACAGGCTAGTGCAGGATCTAAGGGGGGTAAACAAAATAGTTGAGAGCCAATTCCCAGTAGTGCCCAATCCAGCTGTCATCCTCATGCAAATTCCCTCTACCGCAAAATTCTTCACTGTCATTGACCTCTGTTCTGCTTTCTTTTCTGTCCCTCTTCACCCTGACAGCCAATACCTCTTTGCCTTTACATACAGGGGAGTACAGTACACCTGGACTCGTCTTCCCCAAGGTTTCATTGACAGCCCGAGTATTTTCTCCCAGGCCTTGCATGACTGTTTACAATCCTTTCAACTTGAGAGTGGATCAGTGCTAATACAGTATGTTGATGACTTGTTGTTGTGTTCTGACTCACTCGAGTCATCCTTGAAAAATACTAAACAGCTTCTGTTTCATCTTTCCCAGACAGGACACAAGGTTTCAAAGGATAAGTTGCAGTTGTGCCAGACCAGGGTTAAATACTTGGGACACTGCTTGACGCAAGGACTTAGGCACCTGACCGCTGATAGGATACAGGCGATTCGCGACATGACCTTGCCGCAAACTCAGCAACAGGTCCGCACTTTCCTCGGAATGTGTGGGTACTGTCGGAAGTGGATTCCAAGGTTCTCCATACTAGCCCTACCCTTACAGGAGATGGTCTCTTTGAACAAACCAGAACGGGTCTCACACACAGATGAGTCTGAACTGGCGTTTGAGAGACTAAAACTGTGTTTATCACAAGCACCTGCGTTGGGTATGCCATATTATGAAAATCCCTTTGAATTGTACAGTACTGAAAGTGCTGGGTGCGTGGCAGGAGTCTTAACACAGAGACATGGTGATGCCAGCAGACCGGTAGCTTACTACAGTGCACAGTTGGACACTGTAGCGCGGTCTCTCCCCACTTCCTTGCGAAGTGTTGCAGCGATAGCTTTGCTGGTAAGTAAAAGTGAGGACATAGTGTTAGGACACGACTTGACCATCCATACACCTCATGCAGTATCAGCCTTGCTGAACTCCGCCCAAACCAGGCATGTCTCATCTGCTCGGTTTACAAAGTGGGAATTATCACTGATGGCCCCTGTAAACATCACCATTAAGAGATACAGCTCACTAAATCCTGCAACTTACTTGCCAAGTGTGCCTGGACAGGCACAAAGGGTGGAGGATGAGAATGAAGGTGAAGGAGGATTTAGTGCAGATACTGATATGCATGATTGTATGGGATTCCTGAACCAAACTTTTACAGTGAGACCTGACATCAGTGACAACCCACTGGAAGGAGTAGACTTTACCTTCTACACTGACAGTAGTTGCCACAGACAGACAGAATCGGGAGACTTGTGCACTGGATATGCAGTTGTAGATGACGAAGGTATCATAGAAGCTGAACCCCTTGGCCCACCACACTCAGCACAAGTCACTGAGCTGGTCGCCCTGACCAGAGCATGTGAGTTGGCCAAAGGTAAGTCAGCTAATATATACACGGACTCTAGGTACGCCTTTGGAGTGGTGCATGATTTCGGGGCCCTGTGGCACCTCAGAAATTTCATGACGGCAGCTGGCACACCTGTAGCGCATTCGTCCCACATCAAAAGGCTTCTGACAGCAATACAGGAACCAGAGTGGCTGTTATCAAGTGTAAAGCACACACTTACAACCAAAACCCAATCTCACTTGGTAACAGCCAGGCAGACGAAGCTGCTAAATCAGCAGCAAGCACAACCATACAAACGAACATCACATCACTGATGACATTCGAAACAGTTAACATGCAACAGTTAATTGAAATGCAAAATTTGTGTTCCCTACAGGAAAAGGCAGTCTGGAAGGCGAAGGGATATGGTCAGGAGTCCTCAGGACTTTGGACAGATGGACACGGTAAGCCAGTGGCCCCCAGAACATATCTCCCAAGTCTAGCTGAGGCGGCACATGGTCTGACTCATCTGGGCAAGGAGGGTATGTGCAAGCTGGTAAGAGTCTACTGGAGTGCACCAGGATTCTCTTCTCATGCAGGTAAGAAAGCACTGACATGTCTTACTTGCTTGAGGAAGAATATTGGTAAGGCAATACCAACGGAGCCATCCCATATCCCCCCTACAGATGGACCTTTTAAGGTAATACAAATCAACTTTATACATTTACCACCATGTAGGAATTTGAAATATGTGTTAGTATGTACTGATGTGTTTTCCAACTGGGTAGAAGCATTCCCAGCTGCCACAAATACTGCTGTGTTCACTGCAAAGAAAATCGTGCTGGAATTTGTGTGCAGATATGGTATCCCTAGCATGATTGAAAGTGATAAGGGTTCCCATTTTACAGGTGAAGTCTTTCAGGTCATGTGCAAACTGTTGGGAATTAATAGCAAGCTGCATACTACGTACCGACCACAGGCCAGTGCGAAGGTGGAGAGAATGAACAGCACTATTAAGAATAAGCTGAGCAAAGTGATGGCTGAAACTGGATTGTTGTGGCCAGAAGCTTTGCCACTAGTGTTGTACAGCATCAGAACCACTCCCAGGTCACCGCTTAACTTATCACCCTTTGAAATTATTTTTGGTCTACAACCCTATGTAATGATAGACCCCCAGGATGATTTGAAATGCAATAACGAAATAACTGTGAAATATTTGGTTAGGATGAGTCGGCAGCTGAGAAATCAACAAAGAAATCTAAAGCTGGTGATTCCTGACCTACCGAACAGTAATTTTCATGACATTGAGCCTGGGGATTATGTGATGGTACAAAATTTTCTACGCTCAGGTTGCCTCATTGACAGGTGGGAAGTACTGTACCAAGTCTTGTTAACCAGCACAACTACACTAAAAGTCGCCGAAAGAGAGACTTGGGTCCACTCGTCCCACTGCAAGAAGGTCGCTGACCCAGAGAAAACTTGTGACAAAGAGCAAGGCGAAGAGAACCTCGTATCACTAGAGTGTTTGTTTCGGGAAAGCTGAGAGGCAGGACTGTTGAAACGGCACCTGAGCTCGGAGAGCAACAAGATCAAAGGCAGTTGTCGTACCAGTTTTCTTTTTTCACCTCCCACTGTCTTTTTCTCTCTCTCCCCCTTCTTATCTCCCTTCTTCTTCCTTTAACGAAATGTATCTACCCCAAGAGACTGCGTTTCGGGTTCTGCTAATAATTCTGTTTTTGCTCAGGACAATTTGTTTTGGTGAGGGTCCCAGAGAAGTCGAGCAAGGATCTGGAATGTGTTCTGATGGCAAGAACGGATTTGTAGGATCTCAGGAGCAGCACATCACTCGAGTAAAGGCTGGTATCAGTAAGCGCTCTGGTAGTCATGGAGCTTGGAGGCAATGTGAGGGGTTATTGTCTGATGAATATTGTATTTGTAGAAATTGCAAGAACATAGTCGAAGATGGGTGCATCCAGAGATGTCAGTCCAACATTAATATCGACATGGACCGACATCCGTTGAGTGATTACCACTCATTAGTGGGTAAGGTCTTAAACCAGACAGAATGTTGGGTGTGCTCACAAGTACCTCAAGGACAGAGTAAGTCAGGATTAGTGCCATACCCTATAACAATAGATGAGGTACTCGAATTACAGGTTGGGAGACCGGTGGACAAGAAATTCAATATATCTAGGCCCCCTAGCTTGAAGCTCCACCAATAAAACGTAGATAGGTCCCTGGTGTTTTAATATTTCCAATTTCCGAAAACCAGGAGATTGGGAAGTGACGTGGAATAACCAGACAATGACCTTTTCACACAGAGCTGATAGGATCCCTATCGACTCTGAGCTTGTACGCAAGATAGCCAACAGTGGAAAGTATTTTCAGTACCGGTATACACGTGGAAGCAAAACCATGTGGGTTGGAAAGATATCGCAGGGGTATTGTGCCCATATCATCCAGCCCGATACTTGTACTGAGCAAATGAGAGAATTAGGGATTGGTTTCTTTGCCTGGAAAATTTGCAATATTGTGATGTTACATTTTGTCCCCTATTTTCTCCCAGATGATGCCTATTTCATATGTGGGAGGAAAGCGTACAAGTGGCTTACTCCGAGCTCTGAGGGATTGTGTCATATTGGGAGAGTACTACCAGAGGTCATGACCATAACCCATGATAAAATGAAAGACGTTCACCGCAGCGCTCAGACTCCTTATGCTCATACCCACTATGAACACATCATCAAGAGACACCTCATAGATAGGGCAGAGCACGCAGCCTCTGATTTGATCCACGAATCCACCGGCATTCAGTTCCTTCTCGCATTAGATATCACCCATACTGCCAGAGGAACTATAAATTATAGGTACATCCATGCGCTAGCGAACTTGATAGATAATATCACTGAGATGTATGATGACACCTTCAGGTATACAGGAAGGGAGTTACAAGCTTACAAGAAAGAGCTGATCCAGCACAGAATGGTCCTTAATTACGTTACAGCTGTGACGGGTGCGCACTGTGTTACCCTGGCAACTCAATATGGCGTGAAGTGTTGTAAGTATATCACGAATAGCACTGACGACCCCACGGAGATCATCGATCAAAAGATGGATGAGATCTTACAGTTGAAGAGGGAGTTCAGGAGTAAGCACAACCTTACCTTGACGGCTGGGGGTAATGAACTGACTGGCTGGGTCTCATGGTTGAACCCACGCAAATGGTTCTCAGGGTTAGGAGAGTGGGCACAGAATGTTATTATGAGTGTGGGGAAGTTTCTCCTTTGTATCCTGGGAGTCATCATAATTATTGGTCTGATATTCAGGTGTGATCGAATTCTAACGCGGGGAAAGCACGGCACAAATTTGATGAGTCTAAGGAGCGAGGGTGTTGTCACAGCAGTAGATTTGGTTTATGACCCATCAATAGAAACAGTGTTATGATAAGGATTGCAAATGAATTTCATGGCCTGTTTCTTTCACCATTTTTCTCTGTCTCCCCCTTTACCCAGAAAACATCCAACCGGAAAAGACGTCAACCCTTCCCAATGTTTATGTGAATGTATTTTTATATATATGTGTCTTACCTTCATATCTGCAACCCTCAGTTACTGGCACACATAGTTGACAGGTGTTATACACATATAGTAGCATTCACATATGTTCCCCCTCCATGTATCATCAACTAAATGTGCTCCCCATTTGTTGGAATAAGAAGCCGAAAAGAGCTTGGTAGTGTTTGTTTGCCCATTTACAGACCCTTAATATGGGATGAGAAGGATTTAATGTATACTTCGCAATACCTCGAAACTTACTTAGAACATATACGGCACGATGATACATGCCCCTCAGACATTGATTCATATATACATGCTTTTACTATCCCACTAGGCTATACATTTCCCACCTACAACTCTCCCCTGATTATCCAAGCTGTGTATATATTGTATAGGTAATATTTTTAGTTTATTAGTTAAGAGTGACAGTTATTGATGACTGCCAAAGGGTGGACTGTCGAAGTTGGAAAATATTACAGTCCACACATCACGGACAAACTCCACACAGATGGCCTCTGTGCGTGTACTTGTTCTGCCATGCGTGCACATATTCGCAAGTTGCGTATGACCGCTCATGCGGTCCTGCGTATTAGCGCGTGGTATGAGTAATTACGGTAGCATTGGTACTCGCATGGAAAAGCCACAAAGACATATCTCATATTTAATCCACATAGTGCACAATGTACACATAGCCCACACAAACCACACCAGCTAGTTATACTTGTTTAAAAGGTACAACAACAAAGGGATTCACCTTTACAGGATATGAGGGGACAGCATTAGGTTATAAGGTGGTATTTGGTATCCAACTGTATGGTATTTTAAGGGCAACATTCTGGTAGCAGTTTGCAGAAGATAGCACGCTCCTGCGCATAGTTATGCGCAGGAATAGGATATTAATATTATACTGTGTTTACTGTACTTTGATATTCGGCGGGAACCCAGTGGAGACCAACTGCAAGTACACCTGGAACAGACATCGCCCACCTATTCAAACCAACCTATGACCCCTCCTGTACTGTAAATGACCAGCCCTTTGACCTATGGATGAAGAGGTTACAGTTTCCATTGTATTGTGTTTTTACCAACTGTATAAATGCCAAAGCTGGGGGCGTGGCTTAACGCTGGAGGAGAGCAGTCGCAGCTGTGCATAGCTCCTGCTTTAATAACATCCTTTTACCCTCCTAGCCTGCCTAAACTTGCTCTCCTGCTCCAAATCCCTACTACCTACACCCTCCCAATCCCCCTGCTGCTAAACACCAGTGGCCGCGGAATCTGGGAGCGCATTAAAAGCTCCCGCGGATTGTGGCCCGCTGCTGATTCTCACGCTGGGGCTTCGATTTCACGGGCGACCCGCCGGACTTCCGGAAACGCGGCGGTGACGGCGCCCGAGCCCTGCTCACCTCCCCCGGGGCTCTCTAGCCTGTCTGTGACCTCCGGCCGGCCCCGTGAGTCCCGCGACTGCCTGTACCCGCGGGGGGCTCCGGTGAAGGGGCCAGCTTCTCACTCCCTGCACCGGGACCCGGCGGCCATCTTCCTCCCTGCTCCTGCTGCAGCACATGTGCACACAGACTGCCGTGGACCCGGAAAAGGGATGCCTGCGGCTACCCCACGCACCCCACACCTCGCCTGGCTCTCCCTGCTGCCGCTTGAGCCATGTCCGGATCTGCTGGTGATCGCTGCCGCGGTCAGGGCCCTCTGAGGGGAGACAATACTAGTTGCTGGTAGGCTCTGCTGGGAATCGGCTGCTCTGCCGACACCGACATAACGGAGCTGTCTGCCACTTATAAGGAGGCACAGCCCACCCACCCTTCTCACAGCTGCTTGGCACTTAAGAGACTGCATCTTTCTCTGCACCTCCCCCTACAGTATACGAAGGCCGGTGGCCATATTGGCACTGCCCCAGCTACCGGGGACCTGATGATCGAGACAGAGGGAGACGGGAGCAGCACTGGCCTGACAGCTGCTACACAGTGTGGTGAGGAACTCTCCCCTGCCTTCCGCCACCCGGATCACCACTCCTCCCTCCGTGCAGACCCCTGCGGATATCCGTGACATGGTGGCGGCTGAGGATCCATAAATGTCCCTGACGCCCTGACCTCATCGCTGCTGAGCACCTAAAGGTCCACCGACACCTGGACAACGGGTCCTGTGCTGACCTCCACCTCCTTGGTTGCCGCCCTCTTCCTGCTTACCCACGGGGTCTGGCCCCTCTCATCACTTACTCTTGCCGGCTCCTGAAAGTCTTCTCAACCACAGACACCGCACGCCCCTCCCTCCCCCCCCATCTACTACTGAAAGTCACTATTTAATATGTGAGACCCGTTACACCTTTTACTATCTGGACTCTCTGTGCCTGGCTACCTCATCTCTGCTTAAACCTCTATGCATGGAAAAGTTCCTGATTCCTCTGCCCGTGATGTCCGCAGGCACTACTCAGCATTCACGAGAGGACACCCCATGTGTTGACTCCTCCGACTCTGACCACTCGACCACACGCTCACTCTCCCAGCGCTCCCGTAAATCACGACCGCTTCTTAAGCAGCCGAAGATGAAACATAAGGACCTGCTGGCGGTTCTAGGGCCACTCCTAGATGAGAAATTGGCGGGCATTAAAGAGGCCATCGAGTCTTCTTCGACCCTGCTAAGTCAACACTCTACTCGCCTTGATGAGGCGGAACAAAGTATATCAACCCTAGAGGATAATTTGGAGGAAGCCCAACGTTCTCTGCAGGCCAAACAGCTGGAGGTCGCTGACCTGTCTGAAAAGCTCGATGACCTTGAAAATCGCGGCAGACGTAACAATCTGCGGGTCATAGGCATCCCAGAGTCGGTGAGGGGTCGCGAACTCCTGGCCCTGCTCTCGGTGGATATCCCGGAGCAACTTTCCATGGATCTAAAAGGAGTCCCTCTAGTCATTGAGAGAGCCCATCGCGTGGGGCCTGAAAGGAAGACTTCTTTGGGTCGCCCTCGCCCGGTCATCATGCGTATCCTGAATTACGCGGACAAGGCGAGACTCCTTGATCACTACCGCAAAGCTGCCAGCCTCTCCATCAATGGAGACTGCCTCCTCATCTTTCAGGACTTTTCCGCATCGGTAGCCATGAAGCACAGAGAGTTTGCTCCTATATGCAAACACCTCTTTGAGGCGAAGATCAGGTTCTCCTTGCTTTATCCTGCCCGCCTCAGGGTTTTTGAAGATGGACGACCACATTTCTTTGAGGATCCTGAGGAGGCCAAGTTGCATTTTGTTGTACCTGACACTTGATTACTGCGTATATATCTGTCAGCTACCCTACACTGCCCGAATCTGCATTCGGGTCTCACATAATGTTTCAATGTTACAGTAGAGTGTGATTGGCTCGCACCTCTGCTCTCGCAACTGATTTATTTGTTGTTTATTGATGTTTTGTTTATTATATGTTTGTTTTGTTAGTCTTACCTGCCTGGGCTGGGACCCCTTCCCCCCATTGGGAGATTCCTCCCCTGCTCGCTGGGACAGGGTGGAACCCTGTTTTATCTTCCACGCTCTTTACTTGATATTTTTCCCGGTAGGGGTGGGTTGACATGTCTACTGACACCCACCCACACTCTCATGTAGACGGAGATTCGAAGGCCACGTTACTCCGTATTGCTTCATGGAATGTGGAGGGTCTTAACCACCCGGTTAAGAGGAAGAAAGTGATCTCTCATCTAAAACGCATGTCCCCCCACATTGTACTCTTGCAAGAGATCCACTGGCTAGATGATCCTAGAAATACCCTGCGAGCCCCTTGGATAGGAGAATGCATTTCATCTCCGTACCACTCTAAATCTCGGGGGGTAGCGATTTTGTTTCATTCCAATCTCCAATATACAATACTTAGAAAGCTCTGTGACCCTGAGGGTAGATTTTTATTGTTAGACGTATGCATTAATAATACGGTCTATACCCTTCTCAACATCTGTGCACCTAACATCTCACCCGACTCCTTTTTTGCAGGACTTTTAACAAACCTCCTTACCTGGGGCAGCCAGAACTTAATTGTTGGCGGGGACTTCAACTTAGTAGTCGACCCATCCATGGACAGATCCAGGGTAAGTACTACCACCACTACGATTCTTGCACAACTCTTATCCTCTTTCTGCTCCCAATTGGATCTCTTGGACCCCTGGCAGATCTTTCACCCCACTCAAAAAGACTATTCTTTTTACTCTCACCCCCACTCTTCTCACTCCCGTATTGACTACATCTTTACTGCCGCTCACCTTCTCCCCAGAGTCACTCACACCTCTATCGACAATATTATCATATCCGATCATGCCCCTATCTCCCTCCATATCCAACTAAATGTGCCCTCCCGTAGTCTACCCCGATGGCGTTTTCCAGCCTACCTGCGTCACTCCGCTGATTTCCTTCTCCATATGAAGCAGTCTTGGCACAACTATACTTTGGACAACGATGACCAGAGTCCAGACTCGCTGATTTTCTGGGGTGCAGCTAAAGCCGTTCTCCGAGGTCACATCATGTCATATACTCATTTTAAACGGAAGAAGTTTTCATCTCAACTACAGTCCTTGAGCACAACCCTCACCTCAGCATACAGGAGTTACACTCAACACGATACCCCCACCCACAAAGAGGCTTATCTTTCGGCCAAACTCATTTACGATACATTTCTCACGGAAAGAGCCCAACTATCTTATGATTGTCAATGCAACAAATTCCATAGATGGGGCAATAAATCGGGCAAGTTATTGGCCAACCTAATCAAAGGCTCTAACTCCCGCACATGGGTAAACGCAATTAAAAGCTCAGACTCGCTGAGCACAGACCCTGCCGTTATCTGCAATGAATTTAGAGACTTTTATCGGTCTCTGTACTCCAAGGGCCCTGATGACCCGGCGGCTAACCTCTCTTTTCTAGAGGAGGCTGCTCTCCCTGTTTTGACTCAGGATGAGAGAGACTCTCTGGAAAGCCCGATTATGGCTGAGGAGGTTGTTGAGGTCATTAAGACCTTACCGAATAACAAAAGCCCCGGTCCTGATGGCTTTGGCGCAGAGTTCTATAAAATGCTCAGAGATGAACTGGCGCCCACCCTTACGTCTCTCTATAATCACATTCTTACCTCCAAACAAACACCGATTAGATTCAATGAGGCCACGATTATAGTCATTGCGAAGCCTGGAAAGGATCCCTCCCTACCCAGCTCTTATAGGCCGATCTCTCTTCTCAATCAGGATTTTAAAATTCTTACGAAATTAATGGCCAATAGATTGCAGCTTTGTCTCTCTCGCCTTATATCGCGTGCGCAGCTGGGATTCATCAAACATAGACAATCTGTGCAGGGTATCAGGACCGCCCTAGCGGCTATCACCTACTCGCATACCCATAATCTCACCAATAATATCCTCATTAACCTTGATGCGGAAAAGGCCTTTGATAAGATTGCCTGGCCCCATCTTGCTAGGGTTTTGTCTTATCAACAGTTCGGAGATAAATTCCGTGGCCTGGTCGAATCCATTTATGTTGACCCCACTGCGCAGGTGATAGTCAACACCTCCTCATCTTCCTTTATCCTTGAAAGAGGGACCAGACAAGGTTGTCCCCTCTCCCCCCTCCTTTTTAACCTGGCCTTAGAACCCTTCATACGTTACATCCTCAACCTCTGATTTTAGCGGCGTTAGGATTGGCAATAGAGAGATTAAATTAATAGCGTTTGCGGATGACATTCTTCTTTTTACCTCCAATCAGAAACAGTCCATTACAGCACTGCAGCACGCTATTTCTCGCTATTCCTCTTTTGCGGGATTCTCGATCAACTTCGACAAATCGGAGGCTCTGGCCATCTTTCCCCATATTACTACAGGGTGGGATACCCCCTTCCCATTTCGATGGGCCACTACCCATATCACGTATCTTGGGGTCCTTCTTCCCTCTGACCCCGCTCGTTTATACCCTGATAACGTTCACCCTATTCTAACTAAAATCCAGACAGAATTAGCACTATGGCAGAATCTACCTCTCAATCTTATGGGTCGCTGTAATCTCGTAAAGATGGCTAGCTTCCCCAAATTGCTCTATGTCCTTCAAATGGTGCCTATCATGCTATCTAAATCTGACCTCTCCCTCCTTAACTCATCTATATCTAAGTTTATTTGGTCCAATAAGAGACCCAGAATTCGTTTTTTTAAACTGTCTCAGACGGTACAGAATGGAGGGCTGAATCTGCCAGACATAGAGCAATATAATAGGGCCTGCCTCCTGCGCTTCGCCATGGACTGGCTCAATGATACTTTGATTTTCACTGACTCACTGATTGACTCCCAACTCTGTACCCCCCTCTCTCTCAGTTCTGTTCTACACACGTCCAAATCTGATTTGTCATCTCTCTCTTTGGACAATGTACTCCTTACCTCCACTGCGCTGGCATGGAGACTATCTAGGAAATCCCTGAAGTTACAGTACACCCACTCCATATTTCTTCCCCTAGTTGAGAACCCGCGTTTTCAGCGGGGTCAGGCCTCCTATCCCTTTGCTGCATGGCACGCTGCAGGAATTACACGAGTCGGTGACCTTCTTAACTCTAGCAAAAAGCCACTCACTTTCGCGGAAGCACTGATTAAATATGACATAGATCCGAGCCATGGATTCTATTTTTTTCAAGCTTCTCATTATGTACACTCAGTCCTTTCTCATCTCCATGTATCCAACTTTGTTAATAGCCCTGATACGCTCCTGCGCTCTGGGATATGCTCCATCTCATCTCTCTATGCCCGCATTCGCACAGAACACATTCCCGCTACGGACCTAACCCAAGTGCTGACATGGTCCTCTCAAATTCCCTCTATGTCCCCAGACACCGTGATGGACTGCTTTACAACTTCCCTTAAACTCATCTCAGCCAGCCTATATCAAGAAATGTCCTATAAGATTCTACACAGAGCCTATATCTCTCCAAAGAGGAGTCACTTGATGGGTTTATCTGACTTGGCGAAATGCTTAAAATGCTCTGCGCCAGTAGCTGACCTTATGCATTGCTTCTGGCATTGTCCCCTTATCCAAAGGTTTTGGGCAGAGCTACAATCATATAGCACCTCCAAGTTAGGTATGCCCTTTCAATGTACTGCCTCTTGGGCTCTCTTTGGCCACACTCGAGGCCAGCCCGACCTCCCCTCTCAAGATGCGAAATTGATAGCGATTCTTTCAGCGGTAGGCAGGAAGGCCATACTTCAACAGTAGATTTCTGACACCCCTCCTACGCTGTCACTAGCTACCTCTAGATTACTCTACCTGTTCACGATGGATTGGCTGGAAACGACCCTAAATAAGGAGACTTTGACCCCAACCTTATTTCGATGTTGGGATCGTTTTATCGACCAACTGCCCACTCTGACGGAATTGGCTATTAAGCAGAGCTTTCAACATACCACGTGGTACGGCCGTCAACTCCTGGCTGATGACCCTCCCATCTCTCTCCCGTGACTACACGATCCTCCCCCTCTCTCTCCCTCATCTATTTCCCCTCCCTGACTGATACATCACTGGCTGCAGCTCCCCCTTCTCTCCTTCGCCTCTCCCCTTCCATATTTCCTCTTCACATCTCCGCTGTCTACATGCCTCTTCTCGCTCTGATGATGTCTCAATGGATGGGTCGGCGATCCCTATGCCCCAGCAGGTACGATTAGTTTTATGTTTTTTCTACTTTTTTTTTTTGTTTGTTTAGTAGGTCTTAGTTTTTTCGTTCTCCATTGGGGAGAACGTATTAGTATGTTGTATTGTTTCTACTGTTTATATTTCAGCTTTTGCATGTGATTGACGAACAGTATTTTTGTAGAATTACTTTTTCACAATCCTGGTAACTGTGTCGTCTACAGTTTTATTCTTATATACTAGAAAATGGAAAAAGTGAGGTTTAACCCTAGTCCCCGATGCCGTACACTTAGAAGATGTTTGTTGTATTGTTTATTTTTGTATTAGGCTGGATGACATGTTTACTTCTGACATTCAATGTTGTATTTTCAGAACCTCAATAAAATATATATTGCAAAAAAAAAAAAAGCCAAAGCTGCCTAGCCGGTCACTCTCTCTCTCTGAAGACCAAACGTATGTACCATTGTATTGTAGCCTCTTTTCTGTTATTGTAATTGTATATTTGTTGTAACCCCCTTTTATCAATTATATGTTGGCGGGTCAGATCCCAACAGCTTAATTACAATTGGTGTCGTGTCTCTTTCCCTGCTAAGGTTATAAGTGTATTTCAGACACACGTGTAGCTGCATAGTGCTCACAGTGTGTCGGTGTGTGTGTATGTACCGCGTGTACTTTGTACGTCCGTCGTGGCATGTGTACGCAAAGTGCAAACACGGTACGGGGCTTTGTACGCTAACTGAGTAAAAAGTATGTAGGTTAAGTATTGAATACAGCGGCCGCAGCGGCTCGATTTTAAAGTGTATTGAGGGTATTAAAGTATTGCTTTTAGTCCTGTAATTAAATCAGCATTTACAGCACCGTACAGCCTACCCACCTCCTGTACACTTTCTTATATGGGGCTCAGGCCAAGCGGGCCTGCCTACCTATACACCTCGGGGTGGCCAGGGCCTAGTGCCCAGTACCACCTTTTTTACCTGGGGGACCACTTATTTACTGAGCCTAGTGCCCCTAATTGCGCACAGGCCAGAGGCCTGACCTCACCCACGGGCCTAGCACCCGCCTAACTTGGGGCCCGTTGGGTGACCTGGGCCTAGTGCCCAGGGTCACCTTATATACCTGACGGCTGTACTTTACTGAACTAGGGCCTAAAGCCCTCTAATAACCCCGCAGGCCTAATGCCTGATGTTGACCACGGGCCTAGTACCCTCCTACAGCGCCACAGGCCTGTGGCCTGACTGTGCCCACGGGCCTAATGCCTGAACACCCTGGTGGTCTAGGGAGGAGAGAAGCTGTAACTAACTCTGATGATGTGGATCTCTTATGGGCATATAAGGATGGAAAGCTTGAGAAAGGTCCGGAGGGACCGAAACGTCGCTGCTATTTCACTGCCATGCATTTAAAAAAGCCGTGCATTTCTGTTTTGTGAGTATTGGATTAAAAATACCTTAAAAGCTTGCTAAAGTCTGGAGAGTGCCTATGTTTGGACTATATATATATATATATATATATACAAACAGAAAATTCAGCACTCACCAAGCTCACTTATCCTCACAACATCAATAAATAAATGATGGGGGTTTAGTTAGTGAATTGGCCAATGCACAGAAGCCTGGAAACCGATTGCCAAGGTACTCCACCTTCATGCAGGTCCTACTCTATCACAGAAGTCTTAAAACCTTGCAACAGTTTCACACATAATATAACTTTTGGTTTGTGTTTGTTGATACTTGATAGATATGGACAGGGCCGGCCCAAGCTAATTTTTTTTAGTAAGCAAAAATCTATTTTGGCGCCCCTTGATGGTATAAACTTTATAAAGGCGTGGCACAAAAGGGGTGTGGTATTACAATAAAGGTGTGTGGCTACACAATTGTACTCCCCGTGGAACAGGGCGATAGTGGGTGACAGGGGGATAATAGGTAACTGGTGAGTCAGGGGTGACAGGGAGTTAGGGGGTGACTGGTGAGGCACGGGTGACAGGGAGAAAGTGGGTAACTGAGGCAGGGTGACAGGCACGTAGTGGGTAACTGATGCAGGGTGACAGGGAGATAGTGGGTAACTGAGGCAGGGGTGACAGGAGGATAGTTGGGTGACTGAGGCAGGGATGTAACAGGGAGCAATGGGTGTCTGAGGCAGGGTGACAGGGAGATAGTGAGTGACTGAGGCAGGGTGACAGTGAGATGGTGGGTAACTGAGGCAGGGGTGACATGGAGATAGTGGGTAACTGAGGCAGGGGTGACAGGGAGATGGTTGGTGACTGAGGCAGGGTGACAGGGAGATGGGGGGTGACTGAGGCAGGGTGACAGAGATGGTGGGTGAGTGAGGCAGGGTGACAGGGAGATGGTGGGTGACTGAGGCAGGGGTGGCAGGGAGATGGTGGGTCACTGAGGCAGTGGCTACATCATCTATCTGTAACTGCAGCCCACTCCTTGTTCCTTTTAACCTGCATCTCCCCTGCTCTTTATAAGCTACATTCCTTTCTACTCCCACCTACCTGTATGAGGTGAATCTTCATATCTGTCATAGGCAGCGGAACTGATGAGGGAGGAGCAGGCATTAGACTGAGGATCTCATGGCTCTGGTTGGCAGCTGCTCCTCAGCTCCACCCAGCGGCGGATTGGCATGCCGGGACGCCGGACTGGATTCCGTTTGACGGTCCGGTCGTCCCCTCATTGGCTGCCCGCCACCCTCTATGCAGGCCGCCAGCCACCAGCCGCGATCACGGCAGCGCTCGCTGAAATCTTCTGCGCGTGCGCAGAAGCTCAGTGGAGCACTTTAGAGATGGACGACGTCTGAGCTTTTGCGCATACGCAGCAGCCCCTCCTCCCCATACTGGACCGTGACACCTGGCGTTTCTTCCACGGCAGCTGCAGCCACTCTTTCCCTCTCTTTTGCTCCCCCCTCTCTGTCTCTCTCCTTCCCTGACATCCTCGCTCTCTCCCACACACGTCACGGTGGTGCGGTCCCTGCAGTTTGTGGTCGTGGATGCCAGATGCCAGCGATGACTACTGTGGAGCTGAGTGTCCACCCAGTGTGTAAGTATTATTATTGATTTAGGCTCTGACGTCCCTGCCGCCCCGCCTATGATTTATGAAGTAAGCAGTGTGTTTCTGAATGTTCCCCCCACCACTCCACCCATATAATGATAATAGATGCATATGTATCTGGCATTATAGGGGCATATATGTATCTGGCACTATGGGAGCATATATGTATCTGGTACTATACTGGGGGCCAGAGCCGGCCCTAACCATTATGATGCCCTAGGCAAGATTTTGGCTGGTGCCCCCTAGCACCACCGCTGGTTCCGCCTCTGACCTTGCACCTCTTTTCCAGCACCACCACCCCTCATCCATAGCAGTCCTTATTTTGGTGTTTGTACCCTCTATATTTTAAATAGGAACAGTTCGCACATTTGGCGCACAGCCCAAAAAGGGGTGTGTTTTTGCTGGCAAGGGGCATGGCCACACAATAGTAACCCCAATTCCAATTACGCCACACAGTACTGCAACTTTATTCACATTTGATCATGCGATAGTGTCCATAATTCATATTGCATACCACAGTAGCATCACTATAACTTATAAACGTTACTCCTCACAATAGAGCCCCTTATTCACATTACATCACACCCTATTGCTCTTTATTCACATTAGACGACACAGTAGTGCCCTTTCTATACACAATGCCACATAGTAGAGCACCTTATACACATAATGCCACACAGTAATGCCCCTTACACATATGAGACACATTATTAATGTCCTAATAAACGTAATGTGCCTTACACATTATGACAACCTTTATTAATGCCATTTTACACATAATGTCCCTTACACATATGCTGCACATTAATTCCCTTATACACATAATGACACACATAGCTCCCCCTACACATTTGCTGCACATTATTAGTGCCCCTATACACATAATGACACACATACAGTAGTACCCTGTTACACATATGCTGCACATTATTAATGCCCTTATACACATAATGACAGACATAGTGCCCCTTACACATACAGTATGTTGCACATTATTAATGCATTTTTACATGACACACATAATGCTTCTTACACATATTCTGAACACTACTGCACAACCAACCCACTCACATGCACACAGCACTCACACTGCCACTAACAATGTGACCTCTGCCCTCTGCTTGGATACAGATGTGTCCTCATAAATCTTGCCTCAATGCCAACGTCGGGCTCATTTTTTAATGAAAATGCATCTTATTTGCATTGCTATGTGGCTAGGATACACAAGCAGCTTCTGCTGATTAAAATGATATGCAGCATGCCTATATACTGTGTGAGACTGTGGCTGTATCTGCATATGAAATGCTACACACAGAATATAGGCATGCCGCATATCATTTTAATCAGCAGAAGCTGCTGATGCCCATAGGCATATCAAATGCCCTAGGCAATTGCCTAGTTTGCCTATGCCTATGGCCGGCTCTGCTGGGGGCATATGTGTATCTGGTACTGTGGAGGCATACATATATCTGGCACTGTGGGGGCATACATGCATCTGGCACTATACTGGGGGCATACGTGCATCTGGCACTATACTGGGGGCATACGTGCATCTGGCACTACACTGGGGGCATACGTGTATCTGGCACTATACTGGGGGCATACATGTATCTGGCACTATACTGGGGTCGTGTGTATCTGCCACTGCTGGCGGCCATATCATGTGTATCTGGCACTGCTGGGGGGCATATCAATGTGCTTTACCTGGTGCAATGTGTATAATGTGCTCTGCCTGGCACAAAGTGTATACCGTGCTCTACCTGGTGCAAAGTGTAGAACTTGCTTTATCTGGCGCAATATGTATAACGTGCTCTATCTGTCACATTGTGTATAGGAGGTTCTACCTGGTGCAATGTGTATAAGCGGCACTACTGAGTGATGTAATGTGAATTGGCACCATTATGTTGCCACGTCCCTTCCCCACTAAGCCACGCCCTTAAAATTTAGCAGGACGCCTGCGGCGCGCACTGTCCATACGTTCATGTCATTCAGCTTTATGAGCAGTAATCCCACCCACTTGACAGACTCCACCCCATCAAAAGCCCCCCCCCCCCTTCCTATTAGGGCTGCTTCCATAAATTTCCCGGGATAGTTTTTGATCCCAATCCGCCCCTGGCTCCACCTCACACAAGCTGCTCACAGTGTAGGTGGGCGCCTCTGCCTGCAGGGTGCTGGTCACTGGTGTGGTAGAAGCTGCAATGAAGGCTGTTTGTGTGCCTGCTGGGACGTGAGAACTCTAACTCCGATGAAGCTGCTCCTGCTGCTGATCATCTCCATGGGTCAGCGGAGCATGTAATGGCTCTCTTCCAATCAGAGACCAGCACATGCTCCTCTGACCCCTCTGCAGAGTCTCCTGGGATTTATTACGGTTGATGCTAGATCCAAGTGGCCTAAGGGACCTTTTACGTCAGGGGGAGGAGCCATGACACAAGGGGGAGGAGCTAGGACAGCAGGATAGTTCCTCTACTATCCACGCCACCAACTATTACCTATAGTAATCAGGTGGCGAATGAAGCGTAGCGAGCCACCGAGCCCAAAGCGTGGCGAGCGAAGTGAGCCCGCGAGGGTACTTTTCGGGTACCCTGTTCGGCCGTAGCTCCTCCACCTGGTGACGTGTCTCCTCCCCTAGTGACGTCAGAAGGTCCCTTCCCCCACTCCAATTTAGAACCAACCGATTTATTACCCAGTTGTGCAATGCAGATTTCTGTGTGCTGTGCCCCGATTCTGTACCTGAACATTGCATACTGCGGCAGAGCTAATCGGCAGGAGGGCTCTTTAAATCTCCGTTTCCGGCTATCGAGGGAGGGCTAGGAGCCGGGAGGACGCAGTGAAGCAGAGGAGCGGTGTCTAGGGCAGGTGGCCGCGGCGCTGTAAAGAGTGAAGTCACTGTGAATCACTGTCTGCAGTAGCGTCCTCTAATGCCTGGCGCTCTATACGGCTGCGTAGCCCGCGTATGCGTCGGGCCGGCCCTGGATATGGAGGACAAACAATTGAGAGGAGAGGCATAGATGGGCATGTAAAATCAAAGAAAGAGTAAAAGTCAAAGTAGTGCAATAATATAACAAATAAAAATTGTTGTCCATGCATTGCAGACCGTCACCGTTGCCCCCAATGATTAATTTACACAAATTAAGTTAAATTACTAATCAATCCTTCCATCCACTACATACATACTCTACCTCCCTTGGGCCCCTGATCTAGTTATTGATAAAGATCTGTGTTAAACCATTTTTGATGATTTTGGTTTTATAATTTCCCCCCCCCCCCCCAAAATGTACAGATAGTTAAAAGCTCATGATTTGGCCTTTTTTGTTCCTAGAGTATTATTAACGTCAATAACATTCATTTCCAGGCAATATCGAACAGAGTACAAACAATTAAAAATATATATTGTACAATATATATTTTTAGATGCTGTAATCATCTGTACAGATTATTTTCAGCCCCAGTATAGGATCACTTCCTGAAAGGATCAATGTAGGATCAGTTACTGAAAGTTATGTTCGACCTGGAGAAGGTTCCGCTTCATCCAGCTTTACGCAAGGTATGTAGTACCATGTAAATATTTTTTTACCAATATACACAACTAATTTCTGTATTAATTCAACATATTTCCACTTTATTGCAGACAACGTGGCAAAGAGAGTGCAATCGCGCCGTGTCCCGGATGTGGCTCCCTTATATGGAATTCAAAACCTGCAAGATACGACACTGGATGAAAACAATATTGTGAGGTGGTCAAAATTGACTGGAAATGAGGTGAAATAAATGTTATTGAGGTTAATAATACTCTAGGAAGAAAATCACCCCTAAATTCTGTGATTTTAGCTGTTTTTATGATTTTTTTTTTAAATACAGATCCAAAACCAAAACCCGCAAGGGCAGTTTTGGCAAAACCAATCCAGATCCAAAACACCAAGGAGATACAGACCCAAAACCAAAACACAAAACCCGAGAAAAGGGTCGAAGCATCACTAGTTTGAAGGCATATAACTCTTTATAAACGTAAAATATTTTAATTTTTATATCCTTGGGAATCTGATATGTATACAAATGTAGATAACTCATTTATATCAGACCAAGCAAAAGCGGGCTGAAATTAAATAGGAGCGTGGATACACGACCTGAGCTCTTTGCACACATGCATCTGCTATAAATAGCGTGATGTAAGAGTGTGGCGGCTCTCGCTGATAATTGCTAAAGTAGGTAGCACTGTGGTGTTGGGAAGTGCTGTAGAAGTTATTTGTATTTTGTATAAACAGAAACAGATTCTGACATATGTCTCGTAGACTCATCTTCTTACACTGACTAGCGATGATCTTCAGCTTAGGGCAGAGAGTAGCTGTTTTGTTTATATTACATTTGCTGCCTAATGGCTTCGCACCAGAGGACAGGAGCGGGGTAAGAGTTCGCGCAATGCCATCCACCCAAGAAGCAGTGGGCCACCCCCCGTCCCACGGTTACGGGGGATAACAATGGAGCCACCGCCGACACGATAGCGGCACAAATGGCGGACAAGACATTGGCGTCCACCAAGGGTGCGGGCGCCGCGGCAGGCGCTCTAAGATCAAACCCGACACGCGAGTCGAGCGCCCCACGAGAGGTTAGCAAACCTCCCGTCGGGAGCAAGGACCCGTATGAGCCCGCCCTTGCAGGTATCACGGCACCTACGTCCTGCTGCGATAAAACCCCGGCCGAACCGCCTGTGCCGAGACCTCCTCCTATCCCGAGCATTGGCCTCAGGATGGGAAACCGGAGAGTCGTAACTGCTAGAGAGAGTAAGCTTCTTTTTAGGGTTAATTTTGTAGGGAGCCAATTAATCTCCCATTATATTACCGGATTGTGGGAGGAAACTGGAGTACCCAGAGGAAACCCACACAAGTATAGGGAGAATATACAAACTCCACACATTTAGAGCCATGGTGGTAACGAATTCATGACCTCACAGCTGTGAGGCAGTAATGCTAACCATTACACCATCCGTTGTGCAGGAATGTCGGACTGAGTGCCATCCACTGCAGTGTCGTAAGGAGACGTCTGAATGCAGGGAGGGGCCAGATCGCTCACAACTCGCCTGCGCACGCCGCCCCCGGAAGGGGCGAATGACCGGCAGCTTAGACCCCAGCCTGAGACCGGCAGAAGAGACACACGAGCCAAACCGGAAAGGGGTTGGCGCCGCGGGTCCCAAACCACGGCAGGAGATGCCAGGTGGCCCGTACCGCGCGGGCGGACGCGGCACGCCCCCACCTGATGGGCCCTGCAATGTTGACCGTCGGCAACAGCCCATACGCAGCCGCAGAGCGAGCGTGTCGCCTCGCCCTGTCGCGGGAGGGCACTGACCGGGAGGGGAACGTAGTTAGCAGCACCAGAGGGAGTAGGCCTCATCTGGGCCCCCCTGGTGATTGAATGAGTGCCGGCACGCGCGTGCTGGCCAGACCCCTCACGTAAGCCGCCGAGCCACATGGAGGGAGCGCTGTCCCGTCCCCCCTTGTGCACGGCCGCCAGCTACACGTGTGGCGGGTTCAGGGATGGGATTATTGAGCCACATCACAAATAATTAGGGGCTGCCCCCCCTGGCAGGAGGGAGCCGCATGGAGGGAGAGCTGTACTCTCCCGTCCCCCCCTGCGCGGCCGCTAGCTCCACGGGCGTCGGGTTCAGGGACGGGAGTATTGACCCACGCAACAAATAAAATAAGTTTGCCCCCCCCCCCGGCAGGAGGGAGCCGCCGAGCCGCATGGAGGGAGCCCCCCGCGCGCGACTCGCACGGCCGCCAGCTCCACGTGCGGCGGGTTCAGGGACGGGAGAACACCGTCCCTGTCTTGGCCGCCTCAGATGCTCCCGGATCCCCGCCGCTCCGTCCGCCGCCGCGGCCAGCGGCGAGGACAGAGATGGAGAGCGCGGATGCAGGGGAGCACGGGCGGGCGTCCGAGCCCGGCCGCGTGCACCCTGAGTCCCTACATCAGCTGCAGCGGGTCTACCCCGGGCCTTGCGGACCACAGCAGAGTCCGTGAGCCGGGCGGAGGAAGGCCGTGCTGCTAAAGGTAAAGCAGTTCACTTTTTCGGCCCGTGTAAAAAGGAGAGTGGGGAGGGGAAAAGCCCCCTGTAGCACAAGACAGGAAAGGTAGAAGATATAGGAGAAAGCAGGGAGAGAATAGAAGGAGGTGTAGGGAAAGACCAGAGAGAGGATAGTTAGGAAATAAAAGCATAATAAAGTAATGAAGGAATAATAAAGCAGCTGTACTTGACTAGAGAGAGGATAGTTAGGAAATAAAAGGATGATAAAATAATGAAGGAATAATAAAGCAGCTGTACTTATCAGTCTTACGGAAAACCAGGAAGAGACAGGGTGTCTTAGGTCTGAAGACTATATGTAAGTCAGACCAACCCCTATACCGAATCCAGCCAATCACAATCCAGGCAGCTTTTCTTCAGTTCCTCCCATAAAAATGTAACCCCTTCCGTGCCAGAGTGATGCATTAAGAAGCGTGCCGCATGCCCATCCGGCGAGTTTATGCTGTCTCAGCCACATTCATGACCTACGCAGTCTTTCTGAAAGCAAACTTTACAAATGGGCTACAACCTTTTCCTGCAGAGTGAATATTGGAAGGATGCCACATACATCTTAAAATATGATACTGCAATCAGAGACTGCGCTACTGCGCAGACTCCAGTCTTCCTGTTGTCAAGGGAGGCATCATGACCTATCCCAAGATTACCACCAAGATCACTACTGAGCATGTGCGGGAGCCATTTTGACACTGTTAGAACATCACAGTGGAAGACATGTCTCCAGAGAGACCTGCGATTACCTGCAATTCCTAACGATTCCAGTGTTCCTGCACCACTACCCACTGACTACCCAGTGCTCTATGACACCCCACACCGCTCCATCTAGCAGTGTATGTAACAGTGAGTACCACTGTACCTACTATCTTTCAATAAACCATCACCACTGCTTAGGTAACTGATCTGTTCATAGTTTGAGTCATCCGCTGGTATATGACTCAGCAAGATCACACTTACACACACATCATTTCCAACAAAACTAACAGGTCCAGCATGGGATGGGTGACCCCCAGAGTTAGATTAGACCCATCTTAACTCACCCTCCCCATTCTGCTATAGTCCTGGTTCTATTTGGCTATAGGCAAGCTCTGTATGTACACAGCTGGTAGATGGAAGGCATGCAGAGCACTCTCCCTGGTGTCAGAGTATAGCTGGACATCAGATGTACATTGAAAACTAAAGGTTAACAACCATCAGTGGTTCTGATTCGATGCAAATGGCTTTTACATTCAATACCCAAGGATTCCATGCAATTGTGACAATCGGGATCGTGACCACCAAGATCCTGACTATGGGTCTAATTCAGTAAGGACTGCAAATCCTGCTAAGTATCTAAGGCCACCTAGCATGCTACCAGCCACCCGCCACCCCCATGACCATGCTGAAATTGCAGTCACACCTCAATTTCAGCATGATCGTAAAAAAATTGGAAAGCCTCCTGCTGGCTGCACCCGCAGGATGCCCGCCGCTATTTTTGTGATTGCAGAAGCTGCATACGACGTCACGCAGCCGCCCCGATCATGGCCCTGCCACGCCCCCGTTTCTCTGTTGCCACCCCCCGTTTTAAAGCCGCGCCCCCGCAATGCTCCGTCTCTGGCTTTTACATTCAATACCCAGGGATTCCATGCAATTGTGACAATCGGGATCGTGACCACCAAGATCCTGACTATGGGTCTAATTCAGTAAGGACTGCAAATCCTGCTAAGTATCTAAGGCCACCTAGCATGCTACCAGCCACCCGCCACCCCCATGACCATGCTGAAATTGCAGTCACACCTCAATTTCAGCATGATCGTAAAAAATTGGAAAGCCTCCTGCTGGCTGCACCCGCAGGATGCCCGCCGCTATTTTTGTGATTGCAGAAGCTGCATACGACGTCACGCAGCCGCCCCGATCATGGCCCTGCCACGCCCCCGTTTCTCCGTTGCCACCCCCCTAATTGGGGTTCCCGGTCACTCTACGAAGAAAACGACACCAAAAAAACATAAAAAACTCATGTCGACCTTTTCCCATGTCGACCTTGTTCCTGTCGACCTTTTCTCCATGTCGACCTAAGGTGTGTCGACCAATTGGCATTGACCTAAGGTGTGTCGACCTTTTTGCTGTCGACCCTCAGTCCCAGACCCGTCTGAGCAGCATCTTCTGCCTGTCTCCCAGCCACCCGTCACAGATATACAGCGTCCAGTTGTGCTGCTAGGCTACTTGTCTACACACACAGATTTGATACTGTCCTTCAGATCGCAATAGCATCTTTGTGCGTACACATGAGCCATAGGGGTTGTCATTGCGTATGACTCACAATCAGTCCCGGACTTTTACCAACTCAGTTTTCTGTCATGCACATATTTTCTGTCACAGTTAGCTGGAAGAAAAGTCTGGGCGTCTTCGCGTCTCCCATCGCCATTGCATCAATTTTACTAAGAAGGGGGTTGTGTGATGACGACTTTCTCCTCCAGGAGTCCCTGTGACTCCCCCTCAAAATTTGGGGGTCCTCAGACATTCTAAAGGTTCTGCAGAACTTTTATTCACTCTTCAGATTAAACAACTGTTGCCGAGATGCTGTTCCTCCTCATTCTAGATTCCAAATGTGAGATTTTATGTCTATGGGGCTTTAGAAAGTAATCTAATCTGCTATTATCAGAAGAATTTACAGTATTCTCCAAGTGGCTAGTGTGTTCATCCAAGTCGTCAGCGTCACCTGTCACCTGGGTTCTTTCCTACCTGCGCACCAAATGCTCTGCTAGTGCCCATCTACTGTATTTAGATCTGGTGCCAGCTCCATCCCTCAAAAAGTACAGTTTGAAATGTTTCTAGAATAAAAAAAAACATAATTGAAATATATATATATTCTCATACAGCCATTAACTAACGTAAAACGACTCTGACTCTGAACACGTCCAGACATGTCTCAAGTTCAAACACAGCCCGCTAACAGCAATGACTAGGAACTTGGTACACTGCCATTGAATTAACCTTCAGATCCCTGACTTGCAGTTTGTTATGAGCAAACCCACAATGATCATTCAGTGTAAGCTTTTATATACAGTATGTCAGAGAGGGAACCGACCGGCTCTGGTAATGTGCTGTGAGTCATGCAGATTTCATTTTACTCCATTAACACAATAATAAATGTATGTCCTTATCTACTTCAAATATTAACACAAATCATACCCTCTCTTTGAGAAAGGGACAGCTGGTTCCAATAACATCTTGTTATAATCACTGGTGCCGTACACTAAAATATAATCATACTAAAAGTATTTTGTTTATAATCTATGGAGTTCCTTATCCCTTCAGTCTGGCCTCATGTGTCACAGCATAATCGGTTATGTCTATTACTTGCATGGCTCGTGTGCCGCAGATTAGTCCCATACCCAATGAGAGGGTTTCTAAAAATTATTTCAGTATATTTAAATATTTTATTATACTATTGTAGACTTTTAATGGTCTATTTCAGTGGTTCTGAAACTGTGTGCCTAGGCACCCTAGGGTGCCTCGGGGTACTTGCTGGGGAGCCCTGGGTTGGTGGTCCTAGACTAGTCCAAATTATGGAAAATGTAGTCTACAAAACCAGTGCTTGTGGCTTCCAGTCATATAATATGTGGACAAACAAAGGCGAATCCTGTCCCTCACCAAATAACTGAATGTAATGGTCACATATAAATACAATTTACTTAATTTATTAATATTTTTTTCTGAATATCTCAATAAAAAACCTTTGGCTATGGGGTGCCGTGAAAAAAAAAGTAATATTCAAGGGTACCGTGACTCAAAAAAGTATGGGAACCACTGGTCTATTTATTAAACTGAGAAAAGCTCTTTCTCTGGGTTTTCAATGGAGAAAAGATTTTCTTTGCTTCACTTGATCCCCTCTGAGTCAAATCAATTTCAGCATTACTTCTTTATGTGCAGGTATAAATGATGTGGGACATGTATGTAGAGGTATAAATGACGTGGGAAAGGTATGTGGAGGTGTAAATGATGTGGGAAAGGTATGTAGAGGTGTAAATGATGTGTGACAGGTATGTACAGGTGTAAATGATGTGGGACAGGTATATAGAGGTGTAAATGATGTGGGACATGTATGTAGAGGTGTAAATAATGTGGGACAAGTATGTAGAGGTATAAATGATGTGTGACAGGTATGTGGAGGTGTAAATGATGTGTGACAGGTATGTAGAGGTGTAAATGATGTGTGACAGGTATGTAGAGGTGTAAATGATGTGGGACAAGTATGTAGAGGTGTAAATGATGTGTGACAGGTATGTAGAGGTGTAAATGATGTGGGACAGGTATGTAGAGGTGTAAATGATGTGTGACAGGTATGTAGAGGTGTAAATTATTAGAGATGAGCGCCGGAAATTTTTCGGGTTTTGTGTTTTGGTTTTGGGTTCGGTTCCGCGGCCGTGTTTTGGGTTCGAACGCGTTTTGGCAAAACCTCACCGAATTTTTTTTGTCGGATTCGGGTGTGTTTTGGATTCGGGTGTTTTTTTTTTAAAAAACACTAAAAAACAGCTTAAATCATAGAATTTGGGGGTCATTTTGATCCCAAAGTATTATTAACCTCAAAAACCATAATTTACACTCATTTTCAGTCTATTCTGAATACCTCACACCTCACAATATTATTTTTAGTCCTAAAATTTGCACCTAGGTCGCTGGATGACTAAGCTGGGCGACCCTAGTGGCCGACACAAACACCGGGCCCATCTAGGAGTGGCACTGCAGTGTCACGCAGGATGTCCCTTCCAAAAAACCCTCCCCAAACAGCACATGACGCAAAGAAAAAAAGAGGCGCAATGAGGTAGCTGACTGTGTGAGTAAGATAAGCGACCCTAGTGGCCGACACAAACACCGGGCCCATCTAGGAGTGGCACTGCAGTGTCACGCAGGATGTCCCTTCCAAAAAACCCTCCCCAAACAGCACATGATGCAAAGAAAAAAAGAGGCGCAATGAGGTAGCTGACTGTGTGAGTAAGATAAGCGACCCTAGTGGCCGACACAAACACCGGGCCCATCTAGGAGTGGCACTGCAGTGTCACGCAGGATGTCCCTTCCAAAAAACCCTCCCCAAACAGCACATGACGCAAAGAAAAAAAGAGGCGCAATGAGGTAGCTGACTGTGTGAGTAAGATAAGCGACCCTAGTGGCCGACACAAACACCGGGCCCATCTAGGAGTGGCACTGCAGTGTCACGCAGGATGTCCCTTCCAAAAAACCCTCCCCAAACAGCACATGACGCAAAGAAAAAAAGAGGCGCAATGAGGTAGCTGACTGTGTGAGTAAGATAAGCGACCCTAGTGGCCGACACAAACACCGGGCCCATCTAGGAGTGGCACTGCAGTGTCACGCAGGATGTCCCTTCCAAAAAACCCTTCCCAAACAGCACATGACGCAAAGAAAAAAAGAGGCGCAATGAGGTAGCTGACTGTGTGAGTAAGATAAGCGACCCTAGTGGCCGACACAAACACCGGGCCCATCTAGGAGTGGCACTGCAGTGTCACGCAGGATGTCCCTTCCAAAAAACCCTCCCCAAACAGCACATGACGCAAAGAAAAAAAGAGGCGCAATGAGGTAGCTGTGTGAGTAAGATAAGCGACCCTAGTGGCCGACACAAACACCGGGCCCATCTAGGAGTGGCACTGCAGTGTCACGCAGGATGTCCCTTCCAAAAAACCCTCACCAAACAGCACATGACGCAAAGAAAAATTAAAGAAAAAAGAGGTGCAAGATGGAATTGTCCTTGTGCCCTCCCACCCACCCTTATGTTGTATAAACAGGACATGCACACTTTAACCAACCCATCATTTCAGTGACAGGGTCTGCCACACGACTGTGACTGATATGATTTGGACCCCCACCAAAAAAGAAGCAATTAATCTCTCCTTGCACAAACTGGCTCTACAGAGGCAAGATGTCCACCTCATCATCATCCTCCGATATATCACCGTGTACATCCCCCTCCTCACAGATTATCAATTCGTCCCCACTGGAATCCACCATCTCAGCTCCCTGTGTACTTTGTGGAGGCAATTGCTGCTGGTCAATGTCTCCGCGGAGGAATTGATTATAATTCATTTTAATGAACATCATCTTCTCCGCATTTTCTGGATGTAACCTCGTACGCCGATTGCTGACAAGGTGAGCGGCTGCACTAAACACTCTTTCGGAGTACACACTTGTGGGAGGGCAACTTAGGTAGAATAAAGCCAGTTTGTGCAAGGGCCTCCAAATTGCCTCTTTTTCCTGCCAGTATAAGTACGGACTGTGTGACGTGCCTACTTGGATGCGGTCACTCATATAATCCTCCACCATTCTTTCAATGTTGAGAGAATCATATGCAGTGACAGTAGACGACATGTCCGTAATCGTTGTCAGGTCCTTCAGTCCGGACCAGATGTCAGCATCAGCAGTCGCTCCAGACTGCCCTGCATCACCGCCAGCGGGTGGGCTCGGAATTCTGAGCCTTTTCCTCGCACCCCCAGTTGCGGGAGAATGTGAAGGAGGAGATGTTGACAGGTCGCGTTCCGCTTGACTTGACAATTTTCTTACCAGCAGGTCTTTCAACCCCAGCAGACTTGTGTCTGCCGGAAAGAGAGATCCAAGGTAGGCTTTAAATCTAGGATCGAGCACGGTGGCCAAAATGTAGTGCTCTGATTTCAACAGATTGACCACCCGTGAATCCTTGTTAAGCGAATTAAGGGCTCCATCCACAAGTCCCACATGCCTAGCGGAATCGCTCCGTGTTAGCTCCTCCTTCAATGTCTCCAGCTTCTTCTGCAAAAGCCTGATGAGGGGAATGACCTGACTCAGGCTGGCAGTGTCTGAACTGACTTCACGTGTGGCAAGTTCAAAGGGCATCAGAACCTTGCACAACGTTGAAATCATTCTCCACTGCGCTTGAGACAGGTGCATTCCACCTCCTATATCGTGCTCAATTGTATAGGCTTGAATGGCCTTTTGCTGCTCCTCCAACCTCTGAAGCATATAGAGGGTTGAATTCCACCTCGTTACCACTTCTTGCTTCAGATGATGGCAGGGCAGGTTCAGTAGTTTTTGGTGGTGCTCCAGTCTTCTGTACGTGGTGCCTGTACGCCGAAAGTGTCCCGCAATTCTTCTGGCCACCGACAGCATCTCTTGCACGCCCCTGTCGTTTTTTTAAAAATTCTGCACCACCAAATTCAAGGTATGTGCAAAACATGGGACGTGCTGGAATTTGCCCATATTTAATGCACACACAATATTGCTGGCGTTGTCCGATGCCACAAATCCACAGGAGAGTCCAATTGGGGTAAGCCATTCCGCGATGATCTTCCTCAGTTGCCGTAAGAGGTTTTCAGCTGTGTGCGTATTCTGGAAACCGGTGATACAAAGCGTAGCCTGCCTAGGAAAGAGTTGGCGTTTGCGAGATGCTGCTACTGGTGCCGCCGCTGCTGTTCTTGCGGCGGGAGTCCATACATCTACCCAGTGGGCTGTCACAGTCATATAGTCCTGACCCTGCCCTGCTCCACTTGTCCACATGTCCGTGGTTAAGTGGACATTGGGTACAACTGCATTTTTTAGGACACTGGTGAGTCTTTTTCTGACGTCCGTGTACATTCTCGGTATCGCCTGCCTAGAGAAGTGGAACCTAGATGGTATTTGGTAATGGGGGCACACTGCCTCAATAAATTGTCTAGTTCCCTGTGAACTAACGGCGGATACCGGACGCACGTCTAACACCAACATAGTTGTCAAGGCCTCAGTTATCCGCTTTGCAGCAGGATGACTGCTGTGATATTTCATCTTCCTCGCAAAGGACTGTTGAACAGTCAATTGCTTACTGGAAGTAGTACAAGTGGGCTTACGACTTCCCCTCTGGGATGACCATCGACTCCCAGCAGCAACAACAGCAGCTCCAGCAGCAGTAGGCGTTACACGCAAGGATGCATCGGAGGAATCCCAGGCAGGAGAGGACTCGTCAGAATTGCCAGTGACATGGCCTGCAGGACTATTGGCATTCCTGGGGAAGGAGGAAATTGACACTGAGGGAGTTGGT
Organism: Pseudophryne corroboree; assembly: GCF_028390025.1. Classification (NCBI taxonomy): domain Eukaryota; kingdom Metazoa; phylum Chordata; class Amphibia; order Anura; family Myobatrachidae; genus Pseudophryne; species Pseudophryne corroboree. The sequence goes on from NC_086448.1 coordinate 86,320,678, forward strand.
GGGGTGGTTTGCGTGAGCTTGGTTACAAGAGGAAGGGATTTACTGGTCAGTGGACTGCTTCCGCTGTCGCCCAAAGTTTTTGAACTTGTCACTGACTTATTATGAATGCGCTGCAGGTGACGTATAAGGGAGGATGTTCCGAGGTGGTTAACGTCCTTACCCCTACTTATTACAGCTTGACAAAGGCAACACACGGCTTGACACCTGTTGTCCGCATTTCTGTTGAAATACTTCCACACCGAAGAGCTGATTTTTTTTGGTATTTTTACCAGGCATGTCAGTGGCCATATTCCTCCCACGGACAACAGGTGTCTCCCCGGGTGCCTGACTTAAACAAACCACCTCACCATCAGAATCCTCCTGGTCAATTTCCTCCCCAGCGCCAGCAACACCCATATCCTCCTCATCCTGGTGTACTTCAACACTGACATCTTCAATCTGACTATCAGGAACTGGACTGCGGGTGCTCCTTCCAGCACTTGCAGGGGGCGTGCAAATGGTGGAAGGCGCATGCTCTTCACGTCCAGTGTTGGGAAGGTCAGGCATCGCAACCGACACAATTGGACTCTCCTTGTGGATTTGGGATTTCGAAGAACGCACAGTTCTTTGCGGTGCTTTTGCCAGCTTGAGTCTTTTCAGTTTTCTAGCGAGAGGCTGAGTGCTTCCATCCTCATGTGAAGCTGAACCACTAGCCATGAACATAGGCCAGGGCCTCAGCCGTTCCTTGCCACTCCGTGTGGTAAATGGCATATTGGCAAGTTTACGCTTCTCCTCCGACAATTTTATTTTAGGTTTTGGAGTCCTTTTTTTACTGATATTTGGTGTTTTGGATTTGACATGCTCTGTACTATGACATTGGGCATCGGCCTTGGCAGACGACGTTGCTGGCATTTCATCGTCTCGGCCATGACTAGTGGCAGCAGCTTCAGCATGAGGTGGAAGTGGATCTTGATCTTTCCCTAATTTTGGAACCTCAACATTTTTGTTCTCCATATTTTAATAGGCACAACTAAAAGGCACCTCAGGTAAACAATGGAGATGGATGGATACTAGTATACAATTATGGATGGACTGCCGAGTGCCGACACAGAGGTAGCTACAGCCGTGGACTACCGTACTGTACTGTGTCTGCTGCTAATATAGACTGGTTGATAATGAGATGTAGTATGTATAAAGAAGAAAGAAAAAAAAACCACGGGTAGGTGGTATACAATTATGGATGGACTGCCGAGTGCCGACACAGAGGTAGCTACAGCCGTGGACTACCGTACTGTACTGTGTCTGCTGCTAATATAGACTGGATGATAATGAGATGTAGTATGTATAAAGAAGAAAGAAAAAAAAAACCACGGGTAGGTGGTATACAATTATGGATGGACTGCCGAGTGCCGACACAGAGGTAGCTACAGCCGTGGACTACCGTACTGTACTGTGTCTGCTGCTAATATAGACTGGTTGATAATGAGATGTAGTATGTATAAAGAAGAAAGAAAAAAAAAACCACGGGTAGGTGGTATACAATTATGGATGGACTGCCGAGTGCCAACACAGAGGTAGCTACAGCCGTGGACTACCATACTGTACTGTGTCTGCTGCTAATATAGACTGGATGATAATGAGATGTAGTATGTATAAAGAAGAAAGAAAAAAAAAACCACGGGTAGGTGGTATACAATTATGGATGGACTGCCGAGTGCCGACACAGAGGTAGCTACAGCCGTGGACTACCGTACTGTACTGTGTCTGCTGCTAATATAGACTGGTTGATAATGAGATGTAGTATGTATAAAGAAGAAAGAAAAAAAAACCACGGGTAGGTGGTATACAATTATGGATGGACTGCCGAGTGCCGACACAGAGGTAGCTACAGCCGTGGACTACCGTACTGTACTGTGTCTGCTGCTAATATAGACTGGATGATAATGAGATGTAGTATGTATAAAGAAGAAAGAAAGAAAAACCACGGGTAGGTGGTATACAATTATGGATGGACTGCCGAGTGCCGACACAGAGGTAGCTACAGCCGTGGACTACCGTACTGTACTGTGTCTGCTGCTAATATAGACTGGATGATAATGAGATGTAGTATGTATAAAGAAGAAAGAAAAAAAAACCACGGGTAGGTGGTATACAATTATGGATGGACTGCCGAGTGCCGACACAGAGGTAGCTACAGCCGTGGACTACCGTACTGTACTGTGTCTGCTGCTAATATAGACTGGATGATAATGAGATGTAGTATGTATAAAGAAGAAAGAAAAAAAAAACCACGGGTAGGTGGTATACAATTATGGATGGACTGCCGAGTGCCGACACAGAGGTAGCTACAGCCGTGAACTACCATACTGTGTCTGCTGCTAATATAGACTGGTTGATAATGAGATGTAGTATGTATAAAGAAGAAAGAAAAAAAAAACACGGGTAGGTGGTATACAATTATGGATGGACTGCCGAGTGCCGACACAGAGGTAGCTACAGCCGTGGACTACCGTACTGTACTGTGTCTGCTGCTAATATAGACTGGATGATAATGAGATGTAGTATGTATAAAGAAGAAAGAAAAAAAAACCACGGGTAGGTGGTATACAATTATGGATGGACTGCCGAGTGCCGACACAGAGGTAGCTACAGCCGTGGACTACCGTACTGTACTGTGTCTGCTGCTAATATAGACTGGATGATAATGAGATGTAGTATGTATAAAGAAGAAAGAAAAAAAAAACCACGGGTAGGTGGTATACAATTATGGATGGACTGCCGAGTGCCGACACAGAGGTAGCTACAGCCGTGAACTACCGTACTGTGTCTGCTGCTAGTATAGACTGGATGATAAATAATGATATAAAAAATATATATATATATCACTACTGCAGCCGGACAGGTATATATTATATAATGACGGACCTGCTGGACACTGTCTGTCAGCAGAATGAGTTTTTTAATTTTTATAGAATAAAAAAACACCACACAAGTCACACGACGAGTGTACTTTTTCAGGCAGACATTCAATCACAATATACTATACTGGTGGCCAGTGTGGTCAGGTCACTGGTCACAGTGGTCAGTGGTCAGTCACACTGGCAGTGGCACTCTGGCAGCAAAAGTGTGCACTGTTTAATATGTACTCCTGGCTCCTGCTATAACCTATAACTGCTCCCCAGTCTCCCCCACAATTAAGCTGTGTGAGCACAGTCAGATATTATACATAGATGATGCAGCACACTGGGCTGAGCACAGATATGGTATGTGAGTGTGACTGAGTCACTGTGTATCGTTTTTTTCAGGCAGAGAACAAGAACAGAACGGATTATTAAATAATAATAAATTATAAAACTGCACTGGTGGTCAGGTCACTGGTCATCAGTCACTAGTATAACTCCTCCTAAGCTCCAGTAAGTAAATGAAGTGTCTCACTCTCACTCTCCTATCTATTTTAATTTCTAAACGGAGAGGACGCCAGCCACGTCCTCTCCCTATCAATCTCAATGCACGTGTGAAAATGGCCGCGACGCGCGGCTCCTTATATAGAATCCGAGTCTCGCGATAGAATCCGAGCCTCGCGAGAATCCGACAGCGTGATGATGACGTTCGGGCGCGCTCGGGTTAACCGAGCAAGGCGGGAAGATCCGAGTCTCTCGGCCCCGTGTAAAAAAAACTGAAGTTCGGGCGGGTTCGGATTCAGAGGAACCGAACCCGCTCATCTCTATAAATTATATGGGACAGGTATATAGAGGTGTAAATGATGTGGGACAGGTATGTGGAGGTGTAAATGATGTGGGACAGGTATGTAGAGGTGTAAATGATGTGTAACAGGTATGTAGAGGTGTAAATGATGTGTGACAGGTATGTAGAGGCGTAAATGATGTGGGACAGGTATGTAGAGGTGTAAATGATGTGGGACAGGTATGTAGAGGTGTAAATGATGTGTGACAGGTATGTAGAGGTGTAAATGATGTGTGACAGGTATGTGGAGATGTAAATGATGTGTGACAGGTATGTAGAGGTGTAAATGATGTGTGACAGGTATGTAGAGGTATAAATGACGTGGGAAAGGTATGTAGAGGTGTAAATGATGTGGGATAGGTATGTAGAGGTGTAAATGATGTATGACAGTTATGTAGAGGTGCAAATGATGTGGGACAGGTATGTAGAGGTGTAAATGATGTCTGACAGGTATGTGGAGGTGTAAATGATGTGGGATAGGTATGTAGAGGTGTAAATGATGTGGGATAGGTATGTAGAGGTGTAAATGATGTGTGACAGGTATGTAGAGGTGTAAATGATGTGGGATATACATGTAGAGGTATAAATGACGTGGGAAAGGTATGTAGAGGTGTAAATTATGTGGGATAGGTATGTAGAGGTGTAAATGATGTGGGACAGGTATGTAGAGGTGTAAATGATGTGGGACAGGTATGTAGAGGTGTAAATGATGTGGGACAGGTATGTGGAGGTGTAAATTATGTGGGACAGGTATGTATAGGTGTAAATGATGTTGGACAGGTATGTAGAGGTGTAAATGATGTGCGGCAGGTGGGCGGACTAGAAATACATACATATGTTAAACAGACATTAGGTCGACAGGGTCAAAAGGTCGACATGAAAATGGTCGACATAAAATAGGTAGACACCATGTTTTTTGCATTTATGTGGTTTGTGTGGATAATTTTGTCACCTGGGACCCCCAATTGCAGAAAGGCATCCCCTCGCGGTGCTCACTTCGCTCGCCACGCTGCGCTCACCACAAGGTTTATAACCAACTCTATGCCGACATGGATAGAGAAGGTATGAAATAGTCCAAAGACATGTTAAATAAAACATTTTTTGTCTATCTTTTTTATGTCGACCATTTTCATGTCGACCTTTTGACCCTGTCGACCTTTTGTACTGTTTACCTTTTTCATGTCGACCTTTTGACCCTGTCGACCTAATGTCTGTCTAACATATGGTGTCTATCTATTGACTGTCTAACAAGACACTGTCTATCTATCAACCGGATACCGCTTCATCCCTGGCCCTTTGGTGCCTGGAAGGGGGACTCCTATATTGGGGGGGTCCCCACTCCCCCAGGGAACTCCGGACAGGGGTGACTAGTTGGGGAGAGGGGTAATGCCACGGCCGCAGGGATCAGTATAAATGTGTCCCCCAGCTGTGGCATTATCTCCTTGGCTAATGTAGTCTGATGCTGATTTTTAAAAAAAAGGGGGACCCCTACGTCTTTTGTCCCCCGTATTTTTAGAACCAGGACCAGTCCAAAAGCCCGGTGCTGGTTGTTAAAATACGGGGAACCGCTGTGCAATTTTGCCCCGATATTTAAACAAACAGGGCCGCTCAAACAGCCCAGGGCTGGTTATGCTTAGGAGGGGGGACTCCACACATTTTTATTTTACTATTTAACTATTTAAATACTGTACACAATGAAGCCCTGCATGGATCTCACTGATCCGACCGGGCTTCATTGTGTTATGTCTGGCAGTGATTTACTAATATCTCCCATAAAACACTGCCAGACAATACGAATTACATCGGTATCGGTGAACTCTAATTGAAAAAACACAGTAGTTTAGTAAAATACTGTGGGTTGCAATCTCAGACGGCTGATTTCAGCCGAGATTGATCTCGGCTGAAATCGGCTGCAACACGAATAATAGTAAATTTACCCTAATGTGTCTAAAAGTAGGAAAGAAGACTCTTTTTGCTGGGGCACTTCTTTTTTATTAAAATAATATATTATTGATAAGCATTAAAACAATTTTTGAAGAAACATAGGGTGTCATTCTGACCTGAATGCTCGCTGCAGTTCTTCGCAGCGCAGCGTACAGGTCAGAACTGCGCATGCGGTGGCACCGCAGTGCGCCGGCGCATGGCTGACAGCCAACGGCTGTCGTTGCCTAGCGATCCCCTCTGCCTGATTGACAGGCAGAGGTGGTCACTGAGCGGGAGGGGGCGGCACGGCGACGTTTGGCCAACGTTTTGTGGGTGTGGTCCGGCCAATGCAGGCGTGGCCGGACCGTGCGGGGGGGGCGGGCCGCAGCGTCTGCATGACATCATACGCAGCGGCTGCGAGCCAGGCAGCGACGAATAGCTCCTGGCCAGCCGCAGGAGCTATGCTGGCTGGGAGTTACTCTACAAGTAAAAAAGCATCGCCACTGTGCTATGTTTTTGTACTTGTGCAGGGGGGGCCGGCCTGACATGTGGGGCGGACTAGCCCTGTGCTGGGCGTCCCCCCCCCTCCCGCATGTCAGGGAAGATGATCGTAGCTATGCTAAATTTAGCACATCTACGATCAGGTCAGAATGACCTCCTCTTACAGGATTATGTGTAACCCAACAGATAGCACACAAACAGTCATGTGGAGAAAAAAAGTGACAGATTAGGTTATCTGTCTTGAAAGTGTAAGTAAAAATGATGTTTGTATCAGACCTTGGTTCGAGTAATTCACATATATGTGGATGGTTTAGTATTCTGACAATCACACTGTAACCTGGCTGTATGTAATCAATATGCATTTGTTTATTTTATATACTGCGTAGCTTGATGAGGCGAAAATATTCAATTCACTACATACAATGTGAGTTCCATTAAATCTTATTTCACACAGAACGGTTGTGGAAGGCGGTGAAAAGAATTGAATACCGCCCTCTGTATTACTAGTAGCAAAGACTGTAAATAATTGGTTTCACAACAGTTGGAGAATTCGTTTCTATACAGTGTGATAAAATACTCATTTGATAATAATAATAATAATAATAATAGATGAAAATCTCACAAAAATGGAATCATAAATCATAACCTGCCGTTCATCACTGCCAACTGACGTTACAACAAGATATAATTAGATGTACTTGGTGCCATCTCACGGTAGTTAAATCATCAATACCGACGCTGAAATCCCAACAGCCGACAATACCAACAGCCGGAATAGATCCTGTGGCGAGCGTAGCAAGCCACCGAGCCCGCAGCATGGCGAGCGCAGCGAGCCTGCAAGGGGACTCTTAGCGCTCGCCCCGCTGCCGTCATTCTGGCGGGTGGGATGCCGCTATCTGGCTATTGACAGCCGGCATCCCGTCTGCCGGTATATCATATGTATTCCTCCAGTTGCCACTTTTTTGGGGGCTCTAGGATGGGTTCCCCACTTCTTCATTCCCTTCTCCCAGGTCACTTATTGTTGAAAAGTCACCCAGCCTCACCACGGGTACCGTAAACTGGCATTTTTTATTGAATAGAGGTTTCATGATACAAACTCGCACCTAACTAGATTGATCCTTATGTATAAAGAGATGTTTTTAGATTATTGTTGTATCACATAATATGATGAGTCGGATTCTCAGGAGTGTGACTGTATTATCACCCATGTACATATTTACAGCTAGCAGTAGTACAGGAACATGGAGAAGAGAGCAAAGCCCCAGTCAGGATGGATATAGTGATGGTTAATGTGAGTTACTTGGAGTTATCTCCATTCACAAATAGTATGAAGCCGTCATCATTGAGGGAGGGGCCTGGGAACTGACCTCACTTCACAAACATCCCCGTCAGGGATATAAAAGCCACCAGCCAGGTCTGTCCTTGTGACTGTGTGACAGAAGGAAAGTTGCATTGACTCATCAGAGGGCACGTAAGGTAAGGCAGGGATTGCATAACTCTGTGTGTCCTGTATCCAGCGTGCTGCCTGTATGTGGTTTGTATAGATTACTTGCAGTTACGTTTCTCTTTCACAAGCACAATAGACATTATATAAATAACGGTTTTCAGCCTGCAGACTGTACATAGTTCAGGACTGTTCTGTAATCCTGGTTTTTCATTTCTGTAAACTTGGCAGCCCTAATCTACACAGACGGAAACTGGATACATGATAAGTTCCTGATGTAGTCTGTAAATAGGAGGTTTCTCTGAATTCATTATTCTTTCTAGGGATTAAAAGCAAGTCGACTAACCAGAATATTGAAGTGAATAACATGAATAGAAAAGGACTGGCTAATGGTGAAGAAGCCATAATGGTCATAGAAGACACCAACCCAAAAAGGTGATTAAACCAATCATTTATGCTGCATTTATATATATATATATATATATATATATATACATATACATACATACATACATACAGGTGAAACTCAGAAAATTAGAATATTGTGCAAAGTTACCGTAATTTATTTCAGTAATTCAGCTTAAAAGGTGAAACTAATATATTATATAAACTCATTACATGCAAAGTAAGATATTTCAAGCCTTTATTTGTTATAATGTTGATGATTGTGGTTTACAATTTAAAATAATCCCAATTCCAAAATCTCAGAAAATTAGAATATTACATAAAATCAATACAAAAAGGATTTTAAATACAGAAATGTCGGCCCTCTGAAAAGTATAATCATGCATATGTACTCAGTACTTGGTTTAAGCCCCTTTTGCATGAATTACTGCCTACTGCGGCGTGGCATGGATTCTATCAGCCTGTGGCACTGCTGAGGTGTTATGGAAGACCAGGATGCTTCAATAGCGGCCTTCAGCTCTTCTGCATTGTTCGGTCTCATGTCTCTCATCTTTCTCTTGGCAATGCCCCATAGATTCTCTATGGGGTTCAGGTCAGGCGAGTTTGCTGGCCAATCCAGCACAGTAATCCCATGGTCATTGAACCAGGTTTTGGTACTTTTCCCAGTGTGGGCAGGTGTCAAGTCCTGCTGGAAAATAAAGTCAGCTTCGCCAATGTCGTATTCCTCTTGTCAAGCCTCTCCTGAACAACAAACGTCAAAAGCGTATTACCTGGGCTAAAGAAAAAAAGAGCTGGTCTGTTGCTCAGTGGTCCAAAGTCCTCTTTTCTGATGAGAGCAAATTTTGAATCTCATTTGGAAACCAAGGTCCCAGAGTATGGAGGACGAATGGAGAGGCACACAGTCCAAGATGATTGAAGTCCAGTGTGAAGTTTCCACAGTCTGTGTTGATTTGGGGAGCCATATCATCTGCTGGTGTTGGTCCACTGCGCTTTATTAAGTCCAGAGTCAACACAGCTGTCTAGCAGGACATTTTAGAGCGCTTCATGCTTCCTTCAGCAGACAAGCTTTATGGAGATGCTGACTTCATTTTCCAGCAGGACTTGGCACCTGCCCACACTGGCAAAAGTACCAAAACCTGGTTCAATGACCGTGGGATTACTGTGCTGGATTGACCAGCAAACTCGCCTGACCTGAACCCCATCAAGAATCTATGAGGCATTGCCAAAAGAAAGCTGAGAGACATGAGACCAAACAATGCAGTCCCCATCATATGAGCAGGACAGATCACTGAAATAGCGACTGTCCTGTTGAAATTGAAAGTTATGAGGAAAGCATGTAGCAGACAGGACTGGTATACCGGTATTGGGGAGAAAAGGAATGGTGGGGGAAGGGGAGAAGAAGAGTGAGGGGAATAAAGAAAACCAAGGTTTGTAAGCTGGCCACACCAAAGAAATCACTCGTAGAATATGGAAATGAAGAGGAAGTCTATGTCTAGTGTCACAACTAAGGGCTGGGGCTGACAAGAGGAAGCCTCAGTTGTAGGGGCTGAGATGTACTTAAACTTATAGGGCTGTATCAGACCCCTAGACATGCAGGTGGAAATGCAGCACCAATGCCCGAAGTCGTAAGCACGACAACAGGAATAAAAGTCAATGGGTTTTTATTAAGCACGGTTTCTAGAAATACATCGGCAGTACTTTCAAGTATGGAATGAGCAAATAAAAACAATACACAGTTCCTTAGAGTGCTGCAGAATAGAGGATGCCTCTGGGTGTGGTAATATCAGGTACAGTTCTCATAGACCAGGAGATGGAATGTCCTTAACCAAGACCTGTCTGCAGAATAGTGAAATAAGTATAGGAACTGGCCAGCAGGTGTTTCACTGGAAGCTGGTAGTATAGGTGAAGGAGAGTGAACTGCCGAGTATGCCGGGTGAAACCAGATCAGATAATGAACTGTGAATAACTATGCACAAATGAAGCTAGAGTTCGATGATTATGAAGATCGATGGTTTGTTGGTAGTCGATGGCGGAGCACCGAGGATTCTTGGAAGCTGGACACCGCTGGAAGCTGAATGCTGGAAGCCGATGTTAGTAATAGCCTGGAGTAGAATGCAATGGCAGACTGGACACCGCTGGAAGCTGAATGCTGGAAGCCGGTGTTAGCATTAACCAGGAGTCAGGCTGCACCGCAAGGTAGTAGGCTGGTGCGGGTCTCTAGTGGAGTTTGGAAGCAGGAGCTGGAAAACCTGAAGCAGAAACAACCACAAGGAGGAGAGACTGGTACACAGGATTTGACAACCAAAGCACTGACAGTTTCCTGGTTCAGGCTCAGGATACTTATACCTGCAGCAAGGCAGGCATTGGCTGAGCAATCATGCAGATTCAGCAGCGCAGCGGATTGGAGGAAACTGAAGCATGTGACTGAAACCAACATGGCTGTGCCCATGTTAGCACTTGGAGGGAAAGTTAGTTTGGGAAACCTCATGGAGATTCAGCAGTAATGGCGGCGGAGGCCGCGGAGGGCAGGAGGCGCCACACTGGCAACTTGCATACTAGAACCACATGGATGACAGCGGAGGCCGCGGCAGGCATGAGACAATACACTGAGGAATCTGTATACTGGAAACCCAGGAACGGCGGCGGAGGCCACGGAGAGCCTGAGACACCATTTTGATATTTAACATGAGGCCGCTGTGACAGTGCTGCGGAATGACAGGAGGGAAACACAGAGTGTAGACATTAACAACACAGGTGAGATCCGACCCTGACCGCTGAGCCAGCCTCAGGAGACATCTGAATGGCAAGTAATGGCGTCCAGTCACCCGGATCGTGACATCTAGGAAGGAACATATGTGGTATAGGGGTAGAGGGGGTCTGTTGCTGATTGTTTCAGAATACAGAAGGTAAATAATCTAACCTATGTAGGGAATATAGAGAAATACCATGCAAGAAACAAATATTCCTCGACTGAAGGAGCAGTCCATCAAGTATTGTCCGTAACAGAGGAGTTTGGCTTCTCATCCTTTTTCATCATGAAGCAGTGAAAAGAGTGGAGAAGTGAGCCAGTGTGCCAGTGGAGAAGTTGCCCATGGTAACCAATCAGTGTTGAGATAACATTTATAAAGTGCATTCTATAAAATTATATGTAGCAGCTGATTGGTTGCCATGGGCAACTTCTCCAATGGCTCACTTCTCCACACTTTTCACTGCCCTTAGGCCTTCCCTCCACTGCTGTCCACAGTAGGGAGGGCTGGTAGGATCAGGCTTGTGTAGAAGGCATGCCAATCTGGTAGAGAGAGCAACTGAAGGAGCCTCCCAGTCGGCACTGAGCTCAAATGGGTCATGGCGTATCAGTATTTCCACATTCCTGTCCTCCTGTAGGCTGATGGGATTGCCCTACCTAAATATAATGTAACACTCACACATCTGTCAGAGGCTTCAACAATCTTTAGGGCTGGAGGGTATGCGGCCATGCGTGGTCTGAGAAGATGCGCGTCCAGCAGCCATCAATATTCACACCATAACCACACATATTCTTCATTATTTATTATGCAGGTTGAGTATCCCATATCCAAATATTCCGAAATACGGAATATTCCGAAATACGGACTTTTCTGAGTGAGAGTGAGATAGTGAAACCTTTGTTTTTTGATGGCTCAATGTACACAAACTTTGTTTAATACACAAAGTTATTAAAAATATGTATTAAATGACCTTCAGGCTGTGTGTATAAGGTGCATATGAAACATAAATGAATTGTGTGAATGTACACACACTTTGTTTAATGCACAAAGTTATAAAAAAATATTGGCTAAATTGACCTTCAGGCTGTATGTATAAGGTGTATATGTAACATAAATGCATTCTGTGCTTAGATTTAGGTCCCATCACCATGATATCTCTTTATGGTATGCAATTATTCCAAAATACGTAAAAATCCGATATCCAAAATACCTCTGGTCCCAAGCATTTTGGATAAGGGATACTCAACCTGTATATGGTAAAATAATGTAACCTACAAATGTCATCACAAGGCCGATCAGCTGACACTCCTCTGGGACGCAGTGCTCTGTGATTCCATCAAGGGTGATGCACTTGTTAGGATCTTGTTTAAAGATCTCATTAAAAGATCATTGTTAACATGACCAAAAATCTCAAGACATAGCCAGTCCTTGAATGGGTACTAATTAAGTCCAATTACTGTAAATGCAAATATCCATGTCTTCCCTTTGATAAAATAAATAAGTAAATCTTCATTCCTGATGATTACTAATTGCAAATATGTAGAAAGGGATGTAAGTAGATCACAATAATAATAGTAACAGTGGGAGGGATAAGGACGCACTCTGATAATCATAGACGACACCCGATCATCACCATAAGTCTGTATTTTGCACTTGCGGTTGAGCACACAGAATAAATACTCCTCCTGACAAGTGCAGATGCATTTTTGTGGTGGACTACATGAGTATATTACTGTACTAGCCCAACACTTGCACTTTCCTAGGACACGGCCAAAAAGATGGCACCTCTGGCACCGTAAGTCTGTCCTGAGTGCAGGTTGTGCAGCGCGGGGACCCCCTTGACTCATAGACACTGCATCATAGAAAGGTCACTGGTTCCTGCCCATTATTGCCTGGTACCATAACATACATAGAACCAAGGCCAGATTAACAATGGGGTGAATGGAGCTACAGCGCCAGGTCTCCAAATAAATATAGGCCCAGCATGCCTAGCAGGCCACACAGTCATCCATAAATCATATTAAAATTATATTTATTGATTTTTAATAAATTTATGCCATTTTTCGATTCTCATATAATTAAGGAGACAATGGGGCTGATAATGTAGGAGAGATACACCTCCACATGGTACTGGACACATCACATGGCACTGCCCACCACCACGTGGCACTGAACACACCCACGCATCAGTGGTCACATTTTTTAGTATCAGGCCCATGCGGCCCTTAATTCAGCCCTGTAGAGAACAACTCATAGAAGGCACCTTAAACAGGAGAACTGTTAATAATTTTACGAGAAGAGTAACAGCATCAGTGGTACCTTTGCCCTCTGTGCTTAATCATTACACCGCAGAGTACATCCTGTATTGTAACCACTTTCACCCTTATGCAACATCGGCAGTAGAGTGTCTACAAAAGTGGAAATCAAAGTTCTTAGTTCATGTTTTCTGCAGATCCGTGGAGGCTTAAAAAAATAGTTTAGAGTAAATTCATCTTCTTTCTGTTCCTATATTGTTTTTCAAAGTCAGGTTTTATTGCGGTATAAAAAATGTTTAGTTTACAAATTTTTAATACAATTAGGGACGGACTGGACATTTTATATACCTCAATAAAAACTGAATGCCAAAAAGTCTGATGGGCTGTTGGGCGGTCAGACCACACAAAGATCCAGGACGGCCGCGCGAAGCACAGTCTTGTGGCTCTCTCTTCTCCCGTTTCCCCCAGCCCCTCTGCACCTGGCATACAGATAGATGGGGGCATGGCACGAGGCCAGGCCCCCCTGACTCGTGGCATGTCCCTATGAGCCATGGCCATACCCCCTTGTCATGCACGCTGGCACACTAACATGCCAGGGCTGTGAATTAGCCCCAGTTCGTCTCTAAATACAGTTCTGGGAATAGTGTAGAATTTTTCTGTAGGCAGCACAAAGCATCTCTGTGAAACAAGAATGAAAACAGAGAAGCTGTACTAAAAAAGAGAACAGAGGAAGAATAAGAGATGGCGGAGAAGAAAAAGAGACAAGGGAAAAGGAGAGGAGGAGGAAAGAAAGAGAAAGGAGGGGGAAATGCAGAAGAGGGGATAGATAGGGCTGTTAGGTGTTGGGGTGAAGGAGGAGTGGGTAAGAAATTTAGGAAAGCAACAATGTGCTGAAAAATAGGCTGAAGTATGACGGGGGAGTGGTCTCATTAGTAAGTCATACCATGCATGAGTCATGCCAACCCATCAGATGGGTGGCCTGTTGGGTTGGTCCTGCCTAAAAGTGTGGCCAAAGCAGCTCCGCCTCCTGAAGCTCTACTCAACTGGCATGCAGAAAGATGGTGGAGTAATATGAGGCCACATCCCAGTGAATTGTGACACGACACATGAGGCATGGCCACACCCCTTTTTGTGCCTAGTGGCATATCCTTGATATTGATAGTGGATTCTTGCATAATCCCCTGGTAGTACTCCTCCCAACTGTCCCAAGTCATGGACCTTGAACGAGAGGTGGTGGTGGGGGTTTGGTCCAAAAGAGGTCATTTTTGAGTAGATTGGATTGGGTGGATGGAGGCTGGAGATTGAGTGGGGGTGGGGCTTATTTTGTTCCAGTGTTATTTGCCTAAATGTTAGGAGGTTTGTGTAAGCAGGGATGAATTGGGGCTGTAGAACACGAGAAAAGCTTTGTTTTGATAGCGCCGCTGATGCTAAGCATGGACACGACTTGTGTCATATCACAGCAGTGGATGGGGGCCTGATGATGGAAAATGCCCCCGTATTTGGACCTCAACCTGCACTCCAGGATCTCCAAGTATGTAATGATAGCCAACTACTGGTTATTAGTCTGCACAAGAGATCATAGACCAGGGATGGGGGATTCAGGGAGGAGGAACATCAGAAACAAAAGAGGATTTTGAAGATCCCTATAGAAATGATAAAGCCTAAAAGGAACAGAAATAGTGGTGGACAGTCTGTAAAATCCAAAATCCAGAATAAACTGAAACCAAACCATCAGATTGTTGTATTTACTTTTTAGTAATTGTTTAGAAATGTTTGATTATTCCAATCATAACATATGATAAACAATATCTTATTTACAATGTTCTCCTTTGCAGAGCAAAAAAGTTGTTCACCAAAAAAGAGAGAAAAGAAAAAGCAGCAATGATCGGCCCATATACCATGGTAAGAGAACACCGGAAGTGGCGTATTCTCTTGATTGATATTCTTACACATACAGTAGGATGCAATTTTCAGTTCCAAATCACAGGATTTACTGTACTGCGGTTTGGAGGCTGAAATCTGAAACCACATGTGATGTGTGGAGTTCATAGGTTCCAATTTGCTGGTACTGGCATGATTCCAGCGATATAGCCGTTTGATTTATTGTGGCAATTAATTTTAAGACAAAACCTGTTCTTGCTTTAAAACTAATTGCCAGAAGCGGCTATATGACCAAAATCTTTCCAGGGCAACAAATCAGAGACTATAATAATTGGGCCTCTATTTTTCTAGTGGCTAAACTGGTGGATTTTTAGGGGTGTAGTATGTTTGCCGGCGGTTGGGTTCCCGGCGCCCAGCATACCGGCGCCGGATCACGACCGCCGGCATGCAAACAGCGGGGCGAGCGCAAATGAGCCCCTTGCGGGCTCGCTGCACTTGCCACGCTACGGGCACGGTGGCGCGCTACGTGCACCACAGTATTTATTTTCCCTCCAGGGGGTTCGTGGACCCCCATGAAAGAGAATAGTTGTCGGTATGCCGGGTATCGGGATTCCGGCGCCGGTATACTGAGCGCCGGGCCCCAACATCCGGCATACTGAATACCACCCGATTTGTAGGCCACAGATCCTCAACTTGCACAGTATGCCTGCCATTGGGACAGCTGTTTTAAAAAATGTGCAATTTTGCCTGTAGTAAATCTCAAGACTTCTGAATCGGACATTAAATAAAAACCTTATTTCACTACATTTCCCTCCAGGTCTTATTCAAGTTCTTATAATGGGATACATTTTGGAGATAATTTTTTGTTGTAAAGAGCATCTCTATGTGCATTTCAACCCGTGTAACAATAATTAAACACTCAAAAGTGCAGAAAATAAAGCCTATATGTTGCTCACAAATGATTCAGTCACGCCATAAATAAGCATTGAGCAGTATTGTAGGAGACAAATATAAAAGCTTACATTAGACGTCTGAAAATGGTTATAGATTGGAATTTCTTAGGGGCGTTTCATGAGCTTGATTTCCGAAATCATAAACATTTTAGTCATCAAAATACAGTTGGTGGGCAGTTTGTTAGCCTCCAGATATCCATAGAGCAGTGGCATATCTATAATTGGTGCACCCCTTCCTGAATACTTACCCCTCCAGAGTCTTGGCGTTTCACGCATGCGCAGAAGGAAAATCACAACGTAAATGGCTGCCTCTTCTCTTAATGCCATAGAGAGACTGATAATTTTAGCATTCTGCTTAACTTGGTAGAATGTAAATGTATTAGGCCTGATTCTCAATCGGACGCAGTCGCATCCATATCTGTGTATGTTACCGCAGTCACCTCTGCAACTGTATGCTAATGCCGGTGCAAAGTCTCTCGTGTACACCCGAATGTGCACAGACTGAGACACCACTGTCAATGACCTTAGATGCCTAAATACCACTTTGTGCAGCTTTTGACCACATCATCGCATGCATCATCAAAATTTACCCCAGCCCTATGGCAGGTGCAATTATCCACCTGAATATGGACAGCCTGTGAACATACAGAATGTCAACACTGTCGAAATGTTGACAGTGGATGTCGACTTTCACAATGTCAACAGGGACATCATGCTGACATAGTCATTGCGAAGATCGACAATCACAATATTGAATTGCTATGGGCTCCCGGCATTGTGTTTTGCAGTTTCGATACTCTGAAGCTGCGGATTGGCTGCTGATGCTGGTGGGAACGGTAGCAGCGATTATCCATGGCGCCTGCCTCCCCCTTCTGATGCTTGTGTTTGGGAGTATGACAAACAGCTTCGTTTCTGAGGGCAAAGAAACAAGTAAGTAAATAAAAAAAAAAAATTATTGTAATATCACCATACTTAATAATATCAATATACCAATAATGTCAACATATACTGTAAATAATATTACTATACCAATAATATCACCATACACTGTTTATAATATCACATATCAATAATATCACCATATACTGTTTACAATATCACATATCAATAATATCACCATATACTGTTTATAATATCACATATCAATAATATCACCATATACTGTAAATAATATCACATATCAATAATATCACCATACACTGTTTATAATATCACATATCAATAATATCACTATATACAGTTTATAATATCACATATCAATAATATTACCATATACTGTAAATAATATCACATATCAATAATATCACCATACGCTGTTTATAATATCACATATCAATAATATCACCGTATACTGTTTAGAATATCACATATCAATAATATCACCATACACTGTTTATAATATCACATATCAATAATATCACTATATACTGTTTATAATATCACATATCAATTATATTACCATATACTGTAAATAATATCACATATCAATAATATCACCATACACTGTTTATAATATCACATATCAATAATATCACCATATACTGTTTATAATAACACATATCAATAATTTCACCATATACTGTAAATAATATCAAATATCAATAATATCACTATATACTGTTTAGAATATCACATATCAATAATATTTCCATATACTGTAAATAATATCACATATCAATAATATCACCATATACTGTAAATAATATTCCTATACCAATAATATCACCATACACTGTTTATAATATCACATATCAATATCACCATATACTGTTTATAATATCACATATCAATATCACCATATACTGTTTATAATATCACATATCAATAATATCACCATTTACTGTTTATAATATCACATATCAATAACATCATCATATAAATATCACCATACCAATAATGT
The DNA here is from genome assembly GCF_028390025.1 of Pseudophryne corroboree. Classification (NCBI taxonomy): domain Eukaryota; kingdom Metazoa; phylum Chordata; class Amphibia; order Anura; family Myobatrachidae; genus Pseudophryne; species Pseudophryne corroboree. The sequence continues at coordinate 86,338,410 of NC_086448.1, forward strand.
CACCACACCAAAATTATCACCATATAAATAATATCACCTTGAGTCCTGTTTGGAGAAAGAGCGCTATATAAATAAAATAATAATAATAATTATTATTATACAATACAATAGAGAGAACATCTTAGAGTCACTTTGTTCTAATTGATTCTCAACAAGGTAATTGGCTCTCGCATTCTATGGATTGTCCTCCAGGTACTGGCTGACCCCATTCCTGATAGGGATGGACATCGGAAGCCCACTATCAAATGATGGCTAAGCTTCCGCCATCAAATCTTTCGATGTGATGGTAACTGACCATCGCATCAAAAGAATTTGATAGAAGAAAAAAAATCATACGATTAGTGCATGTGCAAAAAAAGTTCTGTTTGCGCATGTGCAACCCCTTGCAGTATGGTGGGCGGGGATGGGAATTGGGGCAGGACCTTCGCTATTCCTGAATCGTACACTCACTATTGCTTTTCCACATTAATTGATTCCTAGATAGAGCAGTACGGTCTGCCAGCAGACCTAGAGGCCAAGAAACGATGTGACTGCTTACCTGCTACGCTGCTGTTGGAGATGCAGTCACTTTGGCTGTCTGGGTGGAAGTAGGAATCAAATATCGATTTCAAGGGGGTATATTTACTAAGCTCCCGATTTTGACCGATTTTGTGTTGTTTTTTTTTCAAAGTGTCATCTCGGGAATTTATTAAACTAAAATCTCAGCAGTGATGAGGGCATTCGTATTTTTTTTAAAGGCAAAGAAAAAAAATACGAATGAATACACCATCGGTCAAACATGCCTGTTATTTTATACAACTCGGTAATTTACAAAAAAATTGTATTCATAATCACTGCCGGCAATAGCCAAACACTGCCGTGAAAAAGTACAAATCGTAAAAAAAAGCAGTTTTCAAATAGACCTGCTTTTTTTTTTTTTACCGTATTCTAATAGGCATGCACGGACAGTGAGATCCGTGCATGTTTATCAGTGGGAAGGGGTGTGAAAGAGTTAAAAAACGGAATTTTTTTTTTGCGTGGGGTCCCCCCTCCTAAGCATAACAGACTTCGGGCTCTTTGAGCCGGTCCTGGTTGTAAACATATAGGTAAAAAATAAGATTTTACTTACCGATAAATCTATTTCTCGTAGTCCGTAGTGGATGCTGGGGACTCCGTCAGGACCATGGGGATTAGCGGCTCCGCAGGAGACAGGGCACAAAAATAAAGCTTTAGGATCAGGTGGTGTGCACTGGCTCCTCCCCCTATGACCCTCCTCCAAGCCTCAGTTAGGATACTGTGCCCGGACGAGCGTACACAATAAGGAAGGATTTTGAATCCCGGGTAAGACTCATACCAGCCACACCAATCACACCGTACAACTTGTGATCTGAACCCAGTTAACAGTATGACAACGTAGGAGCCTCTGAACAGACGGCTCACAACAAGAACAACCCGATTTTTTTGTAACAATAACTATGTACAAGTATTGCAGACAATCCGCACTTGGGATGGGCGCCCAGCATCCACTACGGACTACGAGAAATAGATTTATCGGTAAGTAAAATCTTATTTTCTCTAACGTCCTAGTGGATGCTGGGGACTCCGTCAGGACCATGGGGATTATACCAAAGCTCCCAAACGGGCGGGAGAGTGCGGATGACTCTGCAGCACCGAATGAGAGAACTCCAGGTCCTCTTTAGCCAGGGTATCAAATTTGTAGAATTTTACAAACGTGTTCTCCCCCGACCACGTAGCTGCTCGGCAGAGTTCTAATGCCGAGACCCCTCGGGCAGCCGCCCAGGATGAGCCCACCTTCCTTGTGGAATGGGCCTTGACAGATTTAGGCTGTGGCAGGCCTGCCACAGAATGTGCAAGTTGAATTGTGCTACAAATCCAACGAGCAATCGTCTGCTTAGAAGCAGGAGCACCCAGCTTGTTGGGTGCATACAGTATAAACAGCGAGTCAGATTTTCTGACTCCAGCCGTCCTTGAAATATATATTTTCAATGCCCTGACAACGTCCAGCAACTTGGAATCCTCCAAATCGCTAGTAGCCGCAGGCACCACAATAGGCTGGTTCAGGTGAAACGCTGACACCACCTTAGGCAGAAAATGAGGACGCGTCCGCAGTTCTGCCCTGTCCGAATGGAAAATCAGATATGGGCTTTTATACGATAAAGCCGCCAATTCTGACACTCTCCTGGCTGAAGCCAGGGCCAGTAGCATGGTTACTTTCCATGTAAGATATTTCAAATCCGCCGATTTGAGTGGCTCAAACCAATGGGATTTGAGAAAATCCAAAACTACATTAAGGTCCCACGGAGCCACTGGGGGCACAACCGGGGGCTGTATATGTAGTACTCCTTTTACAAAAGTCTGGACTTCAGGAACTGAAGCCAATTCTTTCTGGAAGAAAATCGACAGGGCCGAAATTTGAACCTTAATGGACCCCAACTTGAGGCCCATAGACAATCCTGTTTGCAGGAAATGTAGGAATCGACCCAATTGAAATTCCTCCGTGGGGGCCTTCCTGGCCTCACACCACGCAACATATTTTCTCCAAATGCGGTGATAATGTTGTGCAGTCACCTCCTTCCTGGCTTTAACCAGTGTAGGAATGACCTCTTCTGGAATGCCTTTTTCCCTTAGAATTCGGCGTTCAACCGCCACGCCGTCAAACGCAGCCGCGGTAAGTCTTGGAATAGACACGGTCCCTGCTGAATCAGGTCCCGTTTTAGAGGTAGAGGCCACGGATTTTCCGTGAGCATCTCCTGAAGTTCCGGGTACCAAGTTCTTCTTGGCCAATCCGGAGCCACGAGTATCGTTCTTACTCCCCTTTGCCGTATAATTCTCAGTACTTTGGGTATGAGAGGCAGAGGAGGAAACACATACACTGACTGGAACACCCACGGTGTTACCAGAGCGTCCACAGCTATTGCCTGAGGGTCTCTTGACCTGGCGCAATACCTGTCCAGTTTTTTGTTGAGGCGAGACGCCATCATATCCACCTTTGGTTTTTCCCAACGGTTCACAATCATGTGGAAGACTTCTGGATGAAGTCCCCACTCTCCCGGGTGTAGATCGTGTCTGCTGAGGAAGTCTGCTTCCCAGTTGTCCACTCCCGCAATGAACACTGCTGACAGTGCTATCACATGATCTTCCGCCCAGCGAAGAATCCTTGCAGCTTCTGCCATTGCTCTCCTGCTTCTTGTGCCGCCCTGTCTGTTTACGTGGGCGACTGCCGTGATGTTGTCCGACTGGATCAACACCGGCTGACCCTGAAGCAGGGGTTTTGCCAGGCTTAGAGCATTGTAAATCGCTCTTAGCTCCAGTATATTTATGTGAAGAGACATCTCCAGGCTTGACCATACTCCCTGGAAGTTTCTTCCCTGTGTGACTGCTCCCCAGCCTCTCAGACTGGCATCCGTGGTCACCAGGACCCAGTCCTGTATGCCGAATCTGCGGCCTTCTAACAGATGAGCACTCTGCAACCACCACAGAAGAGACACCCTTGTCCGTGGCGATAAGGTTATCCGCTGATGCATCTGCAGATGCGATCCGGACCATTTGTCCAGCAGATCCCACTGAAAAGTTCGTGCGTGGAATCTGCCGAATGGGATTGCTTCGTAAGAAGCCACCATCTTTCCCAGGACTCTTGTGCATTGATGCACAGACACTTTTCCTGGTTTTAGGAGGTTCCTGACAAGTTCGGATAACTCCTTGGCTTTTTCCTCCGGAAGAAACACCTTTTTCTGAACCGTGTCCAGAATCATTCCCAGGAACAGCAGACGTGTTGTCGGGGTCAACTGAGATTTTGGAAAATTCAGAATCCACCCGTGTTGTTGCAGCACTACTTGGGTTAGTGCTACTCCGTCCTCCAGCTGTTCTCTGGACCTTGCCCTTATCAGGAGATCGTCCAAGTAAGGGATAATTAATACGCCTCTTCTTCGCAGAAGAATCGTCATTTCGGCCATTACCTTGGTAAAGACCCGAGGTGCCGTGGACAATCCAAACGGCAGCGTCTGAAACTGATAATGACAGTTTTGCACCACGAACCTGAGGTACCCTTGATGTGAAGGGCAAATTGGGACATGCAGGTAAGCATCTTTTATGTCCAGGGACACCATAAAGTCCCCTTCTTCCAGATTCGCTATCACTGCTCTGAGTGATTCCATCTTGAACTTGAATTTTTGTATGTACAGGTTCAAAGATTTCAGATTTAGAATAGGTCTTACCGAGCCGTCCGGCTTCGGTACCACAAATAGCGTGGAGTAATACCCCTTTTCCTGTTGTAGGAGGGGTACCTTGACTATCACCTGCTGAGAAAACAGCTTGTGAATGGCTTCCAATACCGTCGCCCTGTCTGAGGGAGACGTTGGCAAAGCAGACTTTTTAGGAACCGGCGAGGGGGAGACTTCTCGAATTCCAACCTGTAACCCTGAGATACTACCTGCAGGATCCAGGGGTCCACCTGTGAGCAAGCCCACTGCGCGCTGAAATTCTTGAGTCGACCCCCCACCGTTCCTGAGTCCGCTTGTAAAGCCCCAGCGTCATGCTGAGGGCTTTGCAGAACCCGCGGAGGGCTTCTGTTCCTGGGAAGGAGCTGCTTGCTGCCCTCTCTTACCCTTTCCTCTGCCTCGGGGCAGATATGACTGTCCTTTTGCCCGCTTCTTATAGGACCGAAAGGACTGCGGCTGAAAAGACGGTGTCTTTTTCTGTTGGGAGGGGGTCTGAGGTAAAAAGGTGGATTTCCCGGCAGTTGCCGTGGCCACCAAATCCGATAGACCGACGCCAAATAATTCCTCCCCTTTATACGGCAATACTTCCATATGCCGTTTGGAATCCGCATCACCTGACCACTGTCGTGTCCATAAACTTCTTCTGGCAGATATGGACATCGCACTTACTCTCGATGCCAGAGTGCAAATATCCCTCTGAGCATCTCGCATATAAAGAAAAGCATCCTTTAATTGCTCTAAAGTCTGTAAAATACTGTCCCTATCCAGGGTATCAATATTTTCAGTCAGGGAATCCGACCAGACCACCCCAGCACTGCACATCCAGGCTGAGGCGATGGCTGGTCGCAGTATAACACCAGTATGTGTGTATATACTTTTTAGGGTAGTTTCCAGCCTCCTATCAGCTGGATCCTTGAGGGCGGCCGTATCAGGAGACGGTAACGCCACTTGTTTTGATAAGCGTGTGAGCGCCTTATCCACCTTAGGGGGTGTTTCCCAGCGCGCCCTAACCTCTGGCGGGAAAGGGTATAATGCCAATAACTTTTTTGAAATTAGCACTTTTCTATCTGGGTTAACCCACGCTTCATCACATACATCATTCAATTCCTCTGATTCAGAAAAAACTACAGGTAGTTTTTTCACCCCCCACATAATACCCCTTTTTGTGGTACTTGTAGTATCAGAGATATGCAAAGCCTCCTTCATTGCCGTGATCATATAACGTGTGGCCCTACTGGAAAATACGTTTGTTTCTTCACCGTCGACACTAGATTCAGTGTCCGTGTCTGGGTCTGTGTCGACCGACTGAGGTAAAGGGCGTTTTACAGCCCCTGACGGTGTCTGAGACGCCTGGGCAGGTACTAACTGGTTTTCCGGCCGTCTCATGTCGTCAACTGATTTTTGTAATGTGCTGACATTATCACGTAATTCCATAAACAAAGCCATCCATTCCGGTGTCGACTCCCTGGGGGGTGACATCACCATTACCGGCAATTGCTCTGCCTCCACACCAACATCGTCCTCATACATGTCGACACACACGTACCGACACACAGCAGACACACAGGGAATGCTCTATTGAAGACAGGACCCCACTAGCCCTTTGGGGAGACAGAGGGAGAGTTTGCCAGCACACACCCAAGCGCTATAATATATATGGGAACAACCCTATATAAGTGTTGTATCCTTATAGCAGCTTAAATATAGTAATATCGCCAAAAAAAGTGCCCCCTCTCTGTTTTACCCTGTTTCTGTAGTGCAGTGCAGGGGAGAGTCCTGGGAGCCTTCCTCACAGCGGAGCTGAGCAGGAAAATGGCGCTGTGTGCTGAGGATAATAAGCCCCGCCCCCTATTTCGGCGGGCTCTTCTCCGGAGTTTGTGAGATCTGGCAGGGGTTAAATACATCCATATAGCCTCAAGGGCTATATGTGATGTATTTTTTAGCCATAAAAAGGTATTATACATTGCTGCCCAGGGCGCCCCCCCAGCGCCCTGCACCCTCCGTGACCGCTGTGTGAAGTGTGCTGACAACAATGGCGCACAGCTGCAGTGCTGTGCGCTACCTCAGGAAGACTGAAAAGTCTTCTGCCGCCTGCTTCTGGACCTCTTCCATCTTCGGCATCTGCAAGGGGGGTCGGCGGCGCGGCTCCGGGACCGGACTCCATGGCTGGGCCTGTGTTCGATCCCTCTGGAGCTAATGGTGTCCAGTAGCCTAAGAAGCCAATCCATCCTGCACGCAGGTGAGTTGACTTCTCTCCCCTAAGTCCCTCGATGCAGTGAGCCTGTTGCCAGCAGGACTCACTGAAAATAAAAAACCTAAAAACTTTTTCTAAGCAGCTCTTTAGGAGAGCCACCTAGATTGCACCCTGCTCGGACGGGCACAAAAACCTAACTGAGGCTTGGAGGAGGGTCATAGGGGGAGGAGCCAGTGCACACCACCTGATCCTAAAGCTTTATTTTTGTGCCCTGTCTCTTGCGGAGCCGCTAATCCCCATGGTCCTGACGGAGTCCCCAGCATCCACTAGGACGTTAGAGAAAAATGACTGTGGTTCCCCCATATTTAAACAACCAGCACCGGGCTCTGCGCCTGGTCCTGGTGTAAAAAACACGGGGGACAAAAAACGTAGGAGTCCCCCGTATTTTTAACACCAGCACCGGGCTCCACTAGTCAGAGAGATAATGCCAAAGCCGGGGGACACTTTTGTGTCAGTCCCTGTGGCCCTGGCACTAAATCCCCAACTAGTCACCCCTGGCCGGGGTACCCCGGAGGAGTGGGGACCCCTTAAATCAAGGGGTCCCCCCCTACAGCCACCCAAGGACCAGGGGTGAAGCCCGAGGCTGTCCCCCCCATCCATGGGCGGTGGATGGGAGGCTGATAGCCTTTTGTGTAAAAAAATAATATTGTTTTTTGTAGCAGAACTACAAGTCCCAGCAAGCCTACCCCTCAAGCTGGTACTTGGAGAACCACAAGTACCAGCATGCGGGGGGAAACGGGCCCGCTGGTACCTGTAGTTCTACTGCAAAAAAAAATACCCAAATAAAAACAAAACAAAGATACCGTGAAAGTAAAATGTTAATAAACATACATGCACATTTACACACATACATACTTACCTATGTTGACTCGAAGCACTCGGTCCTCTTGTCCAGTAGAATCCCGGGGTACCTGTAAATAAAATTATACTTACAAAGAATTCGGGGTAGATCGGTCCTCTTCTTAAAAGTTATAATCCACGTACTTGGTAAAACAAAAAAACAAAATACCCGGACCACGCACTGAAAGGGGTCCCATGTTTACACATTGAACCTCTTTCCCTGAATGTCGGGACCCCCCGTGACTCCTGTCAAAGAGGGTCCCTTCAGCCAATCAGGGAGCGCCACATCATGGCACTCTCCTGATTGGCTGTGCGCTCCTGCACTGTCAGACAGGTGGCGCACTGTGGATACAATGTAGCACAGCGGCGCTACATTATATCCAATGGTGTGAACTTTGCAGTCTGCGGTAGACCGCAAGGTTAAGTGGGGTCACTCTTGTGGTTGGCCCCACTTAACCTCGCGGTCTACCGCAGACCACAAAGTTCCCACCATTGGATATCAAAAATAGTGTTACTGTATTAAAAATAGTGTATACATGCGCAGTGGCTGGGAGGTGGCTAGTAATGCATGCAAAAATGGTCAGAATCATGGATGTGTTATGGGAGTGTTGCAGGTGTGTCAGGGTAAGTAGCTATGCACAGCCACAGACATAGGAGGCCATAGTCAGATAGAGAATCTGCACCTCCTATAGGGCTGGTGCAAATTTTGTCAGTGCAACTTATGGTATCTAAAGAAGCGTCAAGCGATATTACAGCCTGTATAGACACTCAAAGTGGGCGCCTCAGTCCTTCCACAGTCAAATGCACGTTTGTACACCAGGGAAACGCACGTTTGTACATCAGGGAAGTGCTCACTTGTACACCATGGATGTGCACGTTTGTACACCAGGGAAACGCACGTTTGTACATCGGGGAAGTGCTCACTTGTACACCATGGATTCGTACGCTTGTACACCAGGAAAGTGCTAGCTTGTACATCAGGGAAATGCAAGCTTGTACACTAGAGAAGTGCATCCTTGTACACCAGGGAAGTGCACGCTTGTACTCCAGAGAAATGCACGCTTGTACACCAGAGAAGTGCATCATTGTACACCAAGTAAGTGCACTCTTGTATACCAGGGAAGTGCATGCTTGTACTCCAGAGAAATGCATGCTTGCACACCAGGGAAATGCACAATTGTAAATCAGGGAAACACAGGCTTGTACACCAGGGAAACACAGGCTTGTACACAAGGGAAACGCACGCTTGTACACCAGGGAAACACAGGCTTGTACACCAGAGAAACGCACAATTGTACAACAGGGCAACACAGGCTTGTACACCAGGGAAACACAGTCTTGTACACCAGGTAAACAAACACTTGTACACCAGGGAAACGCACGCTTGCACACCAGGGAAACCCACGCTTGTACACCAGGGAAATGCATGGTTGTACACCAGGCAAACACACACTTGTACACCAGGGAAACACACGCTTGTACACCAGGAAAATGTATGCTTGTACACAAGGGGAAGGGCTGATACTAACATTCGCAAAAAAAAATCACAGACCTGAATACAGCAACAGATGCAAAAGTGGTTACAGCAGCGTCCACCCCTGAATCAGGCCTTATGATAGAGAGACTACAGTATATACTGAGTATCTCTCTGCTATAGTGCCACCAGTCCTAGCTGGTTCAACCTACACTAGTGCTGGTTAGTGAAAATAGTGATTACCCCACGCCAATTTTCCCCTTTATTTTTCACTATCAGCCTAGACTAAGAGACTATAGTGCTGTGAGGTCCTAAATAAAACGTATACATAATTCAAATGTGATAAGATTCATTACAAAGGAAAAACAGTCCACTCTGAACAATGCCAGTCCATTGCCTTGTAAATGGAATTATCTTTCAAACCAGAAATATTGTCACAGATGCTTTGTGCTGCACTCCAGACCAACTGTAACTGGGGTCATTCTGGAGTGAAGCCCAGTGACCAGGTTGCAGCATGCGTGAGCATCATTAGAATAAAGATGAACATAAGCTATCTCTGGGCTCTTATACTCAGTATCTCTTCTCAGACGAAACATCAACCGAAGCAAAAGCCAATGCAACAGACCCACTGCAGGAGCAAATGACAACGTAAGTAACATTTAGATACCTGACACTGGCCCTCATTCCGAGTTGATTGCTCACTAGCTGCTTTTAGCAGCAGTGCAAACGCTAGGCCGCCGCCCTCTGGGGATGTATCTTAGCTTAGCAGAAGTGCGATTGAAAGGTTAGCAGAACTGCTCGAAAAAAATTTCAAGCAGTTTCTGAGCAGCTCCAAACCAACTCCTACCTTGCGATCACTGCAGACAGTTTAGTTCCTGTTTTGACGTCACAAACACGCCCTGCGTTCGGCCAGCCACTTCCCCGTTTCCCCAGGCATGCCTGCGTTTTTACCTGTCACGCCTGCGTTTTTTAGCACACTCCCTGAAAACGGCCAGTTACCACCCAGAAACACCCACTTCCTGTCAGTCACTCACCGATCAACAGAGCGACAGAAAAGCGTCGCTCGACCTTGTGTAAAACTGCATAGTTTTGTGTGAAAGTACTTCGCGCGTGCGTACTGCGGCCAATTTTTAGCCTGATCGCTGTACTGCGAACGACGGCAGCTAGCGATCAACTGGGAATGAGGGCCACTGATCTCTCCTATCTCATGGAATGGTTTGACAGAAGAGGCACCATTAAATCACAATAGATGTAATGTTTGTGTTAATAGAATGGTCCTTATGTAGCATTGGACGCATTTTATGTAAAATGCTTCTGATAAAAATATGTAATTCTGAATCTATGACCAGGGCCGGCGACAGAAATGTTGGGGCCCCATACAGTGATATCTCTGGGGCCCCCTCAGATTTTATATATATATATATATATATATATATATATATATATACACTGTATATATATATATATATATATATACGAAACAGAATTTTCTGCACTATATAAGAAACTGTTAATATATATATTTATTCATACAAATATATCAATATTTATATCTCTCCTTCCTACACCACAGTCTGTGTGTCACCCTCTCTCCTTCCTCTCACACACCCCACAGTCTGTCTTTCCCCAGTGACTCCATACTGCATTCTCAACTCCCTCACCCCATTCCAAAGCCTGTGCCCTCTCACCAATCCACTCTTACCTCGGGGAGAGAATCACCTGCACTGCAGTCCCCAGTACCCAGACCCGAACATCACACAGCAGGAACCATGCAACCGTCACACCCCACCAGAAGAGGCCGGAGCAGGTCACGGAAATCCTGGTCTCTAACTGCTGCCAACAGAGCCGGACCCGGAAGAGCGGGTGCACACTGCGGATTCCGCACAGTCACTGTGTGTGAGAGGCTTCTGTCACACTGAGGCTACGCACACACCAGCTACAGCTCGCTGCCCTATTTGTACAAGATGGCTCACATCCCTGCTGGGCAATAACAGGCATATCTTTGGGGCACCTCTGTTCCTTGGGGCCCGGTACAGTTGGCCCCTTAACCCCCCCTGTCGCCGGCCCTGCCCAAGATGGGTCCAGCCCTGAAACAGTATTATACGCTCTTGGTTTACACCAAGCGTAAGAAAAGTGTAGAGATGAGGAGGACAGTGTTAGTAGTAAATGTAACCACATTACCCAATTTGTACACAATAAAGTACTGTAATGAAGTGTCATCTACATAAGATACGATAGTGTCTGGCCAGTGTTATAACTAAATGCAAAACTCACATTTACTATGTAAAATACAAATAAATCCAGACACAAATATAAACTGAAACGGAATTCTATGAAATACAAACAATTGTTTTATTCCCCTTTGAAAATCTATTTTTTATACCCAGAATGGGTTATGGTTTTGAGTGGGATTGGGGGACATTGATGTAGATTGCAAAGGCGGTAGGCACAGTGGTATCATGAGGAGGGTGCAGGGTGTGCGGCCTGCACCCAGGTGTCACCCTTCAATGGGGTGACACCAAAAAGAGCTGCACCCCCGCACCCACATCCCATCCACGTCCGCAGCGTATATAAAACTTAATTGGGGGAATGCAAGTAAGGCTGGTATTCAAGTACCTGCAATCATTGACTGTGGGTATTTGCATCGCTGGGGGCTACTCAATTAACCCCAATAAGCCGTCACGAGCCGCAGCTTATAGGGGATTTGTTTCACCTGCCTCAGGCAGGCAAAGCAAAATCCCTGAAAACAGCCCAGTTTTTGTCCAAAAACAGGGCTGTTGAAAACACACAGGTTTCACTGAACTTTTTGTACTTCAGGTGACCTAATTGGATAGCCCCAAAAAAATATCAAAGAAGCATCAGAGTTTTTCTCTCCCGATGTATCTCCACGTGTAATTGTAGGGTGGTATTCATTGACCAGCGGTCTGCTGACCGACAGTCACATGACCTCCTCCACCATCCCACAGGCTCAGTATCCCGATGGTCAGCATGCCGACCAACAGGGACTATTTCCACTCGTGGGTGTCCACGACACCCATAGAGTGGGAATAGAACCCGTGGCGACCGCAGGTCGCCACCAAGCCCGCAGCGTGGTGAGCGCAGCGTGGTGAGCGCAGCGAGCCCGCAAGGGGCTTGCTGCACTCGCCCCTCCCCGCCGGGATCCCGGCGTCGGTATGCTGCCGGGATCCCGGCGTCGGTAAGCTGACCGGCGGTCAGGAGACCGCCGGTCAGCCATACTACACCCGTAATTGTATACTGGCCTAGGTGCCTTATTAATCTTCAGTTGCAGTTTTATTGCAGCGTCCGCATGTGACGTCACATGGCTGCCCCGAACCCATCTCCATTTATGGCGGCATTCCCCTGCAATGCTGTGTCGATAACCCCACAACGCCACGTCGCCGCCCCATGAACTCCTCTGCTTGTCAAATCAGGCAGAGGCATTCACATAAGATGGATTGCATCTTACTTTGTGAGCACACACGGTATGGTCCATGGGGGGGCAACGCTATGAGTTACCACACCGGGTGACACCAACCCTAGTGACACCTCTGGGTAGGCAGATGCTGTGGGATCACTATGTAATCCCGGCAGTCGGAATCCCAGTCATCAGTATACCGACAGCGGGATCCCGACCATGGGTATGTCGGCAGTGGGTTGGGCACTAGTAAGCCCCTTGCGGGCTCGCTGCACTTGCCACACTCTGGGCACGGTGGCTCGCTGCCCTTGCCACAGGATTTAATTTCCCTCTATGGGTGTCGTGGACACCCATAAAGGGGGGAAAGCCTGTGGCGCCGGGATTCCGGCGTCGGTATTTCCGTGCTAGTCGGGATTCCGACATCAGCATTTTGACATCCGGGATCCGGATTAGCGGTATGGTGACCACTTCCCGATTCGGTCTATGCCAGAAGAGGAAAATATGGGGCGCATCAGCACTAAAACTTATGGCCCATACACACGGTGAGATTCGGTTATGCCCGATTCTCACTATGCGATAGGGGCTAGGTCGGCATCGCAAGCACATAATGACTGTGCTTGCGATACTGACTATGGCCCTCATTCCGAGTTGTTCGCTCGCTAGCTGCTTTTAGCAGCATTGCACACGCTAGGCCGCCGCCCTCTGGGAGTGTATCTTAGCTTAGCAGAATTGCGAACGAAAGACTAGCAGTTCTGCATACCTCCCAACATGACCCTCTCCAGGAGGGACAAAATGCTCTGCTTCTGGACTTTTTTCTTAATTTTGATTGCCGGCACCTGTTTTGCACAAGTTAATGAATAAGAAAGGTGTTTCAGCACAGGTGCCGGCAATCAGAAATTAAGAGGGAAGTCCAGGAGCAGAGCATTCTGTCCCTCCTGGAGAAGGTCATGTTGGGAGGTATGGTTCTGCTATTATATGTTTCCCTGCAGTTTCTGAGTAGCTCCAGACCTACTCCTAGATTGCGATCACCTCAGTCCGTTTAGTTCCTGGTTTGACGTCACAAACACGCCCTGCATTTGGCCAGCCACTCCCCCGTTTCTCCAGCCACCCCTGCGTTTTAGCCTGACACGCCTGCGTTTTTTAGCACACTCCCGGAAAACGCTCAGTTTCCGCCCAGAAACACCCACTTCCTGTCAGTCACTCACCGATCAGCAGAGCGACTAAAAAGCATCGCTCGGACCTGTGTAAAATTGCATAGTTTTGTGTGAAAATACTTAGCGCGTGCGCCCTGCGGCCCATACGCATGCGCAGAATCGCCCATTTTTAGCCTGATCGCTATTCTGCTAAAAACGGCAGCGAGCGAACAACTCGGAATGACCACTAAGTGCGATTTTGGCTAAGTGTCAATTTTGACTATCTTTTCTATAGAGATAGTAAAAATGTACTTGCCTGCACAGTCTATCTATTCTTGCGAAGCCGACCGCGCGGGACCATGCATCAGCTTTGAATTGGGATCGCAAGGTGACTTTCACCTTGCGATCTGCACTAACTTTTCTTACGATTTTGATTTATAGTCAAAATCGTAAGAAAAAATCTCACCGTGTGTACACACCATAAGACTGAAGTGGAGAGAGGTAAGAAAGAGGAGGAGGTTACAGTAGTCTAAGCAGGAAATGTTCAGGGCATGCATAGAGGTCCAGGGTTCTGTTTATGGAGATGAGCGGTGCCATATATAATATTGTGTCATTACATTTAATATGACACAGTAGTTCTTAAGAACAGAAGAGAGCTGCCCTTCGCAACCACAAGGAGACATAGGATTTCTTACAGTATTGAGAGTGCATAGAGAACTTATATGTGTTCCTGAGAGCCACTATAAAACTCAGATTTAAACGAGCCATGCAATGTTATTCTCTTTCCTCAGGTTTTCCTATTACTACACTGGCCTGGGATGTGTCTCATTGCTTTGTGCCTACGTTCAGATATCACTGTGGACTTTGGCCGCTGGCCGGCAGATTAAGAAGATCAGACAGAATTTTTTCCATGCGGTGCTGAGGCAGGAAATTAGTTGGTTTGATGTCAATGATTCAGGAGAACTGAATACGAGGCTGACGGAGTGAGTGCACATCTTTTACAAACTCATTTGGGGTTTCTCCGCTTAACAATGTTCGCACCCGGTTATATGCAGTCTCTGCCACATCTTATATGCAGTCTCTGCCACATCTTATATGCAGTCTCTGCCACATCTTATATGCAGTCTCTGGCACATCTTATATGCAGTCTCTGGCACATCTTATATGCAGTCTCTGCCACATCTTATATGCAGCCTCTGACACATCTTATATGCAGTCTCTGCCACATCTTATATACAGTCTCTGCTACATCTTATATGCAGTCTCTGCCACATCTTATATGCAGTCTCTGCCACATCTTATATGCAGTCTCTGCCACATCTTATATGCAGTCTCTGCCACATCTTATATACAGTCTCTGCCACATCTTATATGCAGTCTCTGCCACATCTTATATACAGTCTCTGCCACATCTTATATGCAGTCTCTGCCACATCTTATATGCAGTCTCTGCCACATCTTATATACAGTCTCTGCCACATCTTATATGCAGTCTCTGCCACATCTTATATACAGTCTCTGCCACATCTTATATGCAGTCTCTGCCACATCTTATATACAGTCACTGCCACATCTTATATGCAGTCTCTGCCACATCTTATATGCAGTCTCTGCCACATCTTATATGCAGTCTCTGCCACATCTTATATGCAGTCTCTGCCACATCTTATATGCAGTCTCTGCTACATCTTCCACTTTATGGTTTTCCTTTTGGTATAGTAATTGCCATGCCATCACTAACACCACAGCCTCTACTTAAAAATAGGAAAGAATCAGTGCAGAGAGTATTAAAACAGTTAATTAAACAGTGTTAGATTACCGCCACTGCCAAGCCTGGATACACATATAGGCCTTACACACTTGGCGATGTAACTGAAAGATATGAACGATTTCGTTCATTAATGAACGAGATACCGTTCATATCTTTCAGTGTGGAGACTCCAGCGATGAACGATGCGCGGCCCCGCGCTCGTTCATCGTTGGTGCCCCGTCGGCTGTGCATGCAGGCCAATATGGACGATCTCGTCCATATTTGCCTGCACTTCTATGGAGCCGGGTGACGGGGGGAGTGAAGAAACTTCACTCCCCCCGTCACTGCCCCCCCGCCGCCGGGTCGCCCGTCGGGCAGCTCGGCGGTGGATCTTTAAATGTGTAGGGCCCTTAAGAGCTCCATTTATCTTTGGTGACAGAGGGCCCTGTTATTTCATATTGAGTCATATTATGACAAAGTTGCCTCTCAGCCTCTACTGCCAGGGTGGCCACTTCATCACTTCATCACTAAAACGTGAATTACACAAGATCAGTGGATAAATAAATCCAGGTGCAGAATGAATGCAGGCAGCCACAGAACATATATAATCTATGTGTATGCAATGAAAGAGGTGATTGCCACTAAACACAGACCTTCTGTGCCAAATGCTGGAGGATCCAACTTGGCTATAGGGAAAGGTGTGCAGCCAAGCAGAGCACAAGGCAGAGTGGGCAGCGTGTCACTGCCCCTACCTCAGTGTTACCCTTTTCCAGCTTGTGGGATGCCAGAGGCATTGCCTTAAGACATGCCCAGCACCCATCTACCTGGCTGCTCCCTCTTCATGGAGGCACATATTTTGGGAGTAGTGGGGGTGTTTGAGTGTCCTTCTATGGGGAGACTAGAGTTGCCAACCAAGTGGTTCTTATCTGCCGTTAAAGTCTATGTTTCTATGTTCTAAACTGCTCTGTTCCTGGACTTTCCTGGTAATGTATGATTGCCATCACCTGTGGTGAAACACCTTTCTTATCAATTAACTAGCTCACCACAGGTGATGGCAATCATACATTACCAGGAAAGTCCAGGAACAGAGCATTTTCTCCCTCATGGAGAGGGTCAGGTAGGCAAGTATGATTTACACCACAGAATCATAGTGATTTCAAAGTCACCAAGAGCTATCCAGTTTGTGATCAACGATGCTGTAGGTCATAGGTTCTCAAACTCGGTCCTCAGGACCCCACACAGTGCATGTTTTGCAGGTAACCCAGCAAGTGCACATGTGTATTAATTACTCACTGCCACATTTTAACAGGTCCACAGGTGGAGCTAATTATTTCACGTGCGATTCTGTGAGGAGACCTGCAAAACATGCACTGTGTGGGGTCCTGAGGACCGAGTTTGAGAACCTCTGCTGTAGGTTAATATTAATACTACATTCTGGTTTTTAACCTTCATGCAGACAAATCTCACTGTGCATCAAACATAGGTCATACATTTGATTATGAACAGATAACTTGGTTTGGAATAATTTGTTTAATTTATTTATTTTAAATGTAAACACTATATTCTTATATTTAGAGACATCTCCAAGATTAATGAGGGCATCGGTGACAAGATGGCTATGCTGTTTCAGTATTCAGCTACTTTCCTGGCCGGTTTTATCGTTGCGTTTGTTAAGGGCTGGAAGCTGACTCTTGTTATTTTGGCAATCAGCCCAATCATGGGGCTCGCTGCTGCTCTCTGGTCAAAGGTATGTGAGCACATATTGGGGGAGATTTATCAAACCTTAGAGAAAGATAGGGAGATAAAGTGCTAACCAATCAGTGTCTAACTGCCATTTTGCAGGTTGTGTTTGAAAAATGACAGAAGCTGATTGGTTGGTACTTTATCTCCTCTTTACAGGTTGATTATCCCATATCCAAATATTTCCGAAATATGGAATATTCCGAAATACGGATATTCTTGAGTGAGACTGAGGTAGTGAAACCTTTGTTTTCTGATGGCTCAATGTACACAAACTGTGTTTAATACACAAAAATATTAAAAATATTGTATTAAATGACCTTCAGGCTGTGTGTATAAGCCGTATATGGAATATAAATTAATTGTGTGTATGTACACAAACTTTGTTTCTCTTACATTCTAGAGCATGGGTCTTCAACCTGCGGCCCTCCAGCTGCTGTGGAACTACACATCCCAGCATGCCCTGCCTCAGTTTTAGCATACCTTAATAGCAAAACTGTGGCAGGGCATGCTGGGACATGTAGTTTAACAGCAGCTGGAGGGCCACAGGTTGAAGACCCATGTTCTAGAGGATGCTGGAGTCCACATTAGTACTATGGTGTATAGACGGGTCCTCTAGGAACCATGGGCACTTTAAGAATTTGATAGTGTGGGCTGGCTCCTCCCTCTATGCCCCTCCTACCAGACTCAGTTTAGAAAATGTGCCCGGTGGAGCCGGTCACAGCTAGGGGAGCTCCTAGAGCTTTTCTGGTTTTATTATCTTATTTTAAGATGTTAGACACAGGGAGGCTGCTGGCAACAGCCTCCCTGCCTCGTGGGACTTAGGGGGGGAGTAGTATCCAACCCTTGAGGTTAATGGCCACTATCTCCACTGACAGGACACTGAGCTCCTGAGGGTGTCGATTGCAAGTACCCGAGGCGACCGCTCGCTCCCGTAGCACTGCCGCCAACCCCTAACAGAGCCAGAGGCTGTCGGTGATGAGTAGGAATCCGGCGCCCCAACAAACGGGGAGCCAGTGAAAATGGCGGCATCAGGGTGGGAGCGCAGCACTGAAGCTGCGCTCCATGAGGGCTCAGCGGTACTGTAGTGCGGCGCTGTGAGGGGCGCCCTGGGCCAGCGACAATACCCTAAAACTGGTCACTAAGACTATCAGGGACTCTGTGCTACTGCTAGTCACCAATTCCTCAGGCCAGTATAATCCTTAGAAGTGCGGGAAGACGCGCCATTACAAGGGGGTGGAGCTTCTCCTCAGAGCGGACCCAGCACTCACAAGCGCAATTTTCCTCCCTGCAGATCACAGATCAGAGACGCTGAGTGGGAGTGCTGACCCTCCATATAACTCCAGCTATCCTATGCGGTACAAGCGGGTTACAGAAGGGGGTGGGGTGTTTGTTCACTAAATTCCTGTGTAGTCTATTAAGGTTACTCAGGCAGCGCCAGGCTGTTATTATATAGCTGCCTACGGGGGCGCTGGGGGAAACTGTGACTGACATTTTCGTGTGTGTGTGTGTGTGTGTGTGTGTGTGTGTGTGTGTGTTTTATAGCTCACATTGCCATGTCCAGGGACTCTGTGTCTTGTGCTGCAGAATATGTATCTTCTCCAGAGGAATCCATTCCATGTACTCAGGAATGCAATATAATGTCTCAACCTTCCGAATCCGAACCCCTGTGGATGACTTCCATTAAGGGAATGATATCCCAGATTTAATCTAGGATAGCTCATTATGAGACTGAAACACAGGTTTTCAAAATTTCTGTAGAGGTTTTGTCGTATTCTACTCCCACTACCTCATCAAAATCCCCTTGTATATGCCCACAAAAATGTACCCGTCTCTTACCCAGGTAATGCAGATGGACACGAATACCGACTCTGACATGGGAGATGGTGAAGGGGATATACTGAGAGGGGAGGCATCCCTTGCTAAGGGGGTGCAGCTCATGATTGAGGCCAATCGGGATGTTTTACACATTTCTGACAAGGTACCTGAACAGGTCAAGGAGGCTTACTTTACTGACAATAAGAAAGCCTCCCTTACCTTCCCTGCGTTTACGGAATTGAACGCATTATTTGAGAAATCCTGGAAAAACCCGGAGAAAAAATGCCAGATCCCAAAGAGGGTTCTCGTGGCTTTTCCTTTCCCTGAAGAGGATAGGAAAAAGTGGGAAAACCCCCTATAGTAGACGCTTCTGTATCTAGATTGTCTAAAAAGGTGGGTTTACCTGTTCCTGCATCTACCGCTTTGAAACAGCTGGCAGACCGCAAGATTGAGACTACGCTCAAATCCATATACACTGCTTCAGACGTGGCGCTAAGGCCCACTACCGTTTGTGCATGGATTTCTAAAGCCATAGTAAAGTGGTCAGGCACATTACTAGAGGATTTAGATACTATGGACAGAAGTGACATTGAAATGTTTTTACGTCACATACAGGATTCTGCAGGTTTCATGGTGGAGGCCATGAAGGATCTTGGTCATCTGAATGCACGGACGTCTTCCATGGCTGTCTCGGCACGCAGGGGACTCTGGCTGCGCCAATGGTCTGCTGATGCGGAATCCAAGAAGAGTGTGGAGAACCTACCCTTCACAGGTCAGTCTCTGTTTGGGGAAGCATTGGATGCGTGGATTTCCACGGCAACCGCGGGTAAGTCAACCTTTCTTCCCTCAGCCACTCCGCCAACGAGATAATCTTTTCCTACGTCTACAATGCAGTCCTTTCGGACCGCAAAGGTTAAGAAGTCCAAAGCCTCTTCCACCTTCTTCAGAGGTGGTCGGGGAAAATCCAGAGAACCTGCACCAACAGGTTCCCAGGAACAGAAGCCTGGTTCTGTATCTTCAAAATCCTCAGCATGACGGTGGACCTCCCAGCCTGGAGATCGGGCAAAGGGAGCTTGTCTACAGAATTTCAGTCAGGTATGGGTGTCCTCAGGCCGGAACCCCTGGTTGCAAAATATTGTATCCCAGGGGTACAGACTGGAGTTTCATGAACTGCCACCTCACAAATTCTTCAAATCAGGCTTATCAGCTTTGCTGACAGAAAGGGCTATCCTGCAGGAAACCATTAAAAAATTGGAAAAGGCAAATGTAATTTTTCCAGTTCCACCTCATCTGGTAAACCAGGGTTACTACTCAAACCTATTTGTGGTGCCGAAACCGGACGGTTCGGTCAGGCCAATATTGAACCTCAAGTCGTTAAATCCATATTTGAGGGAATTCAAGTTCAAGATGGAATCTCTGAGAGCGGTGATCTCAGGTCTGGAGGAGGGAGAATTCCTGGTATCCTTAGATATCAAGGATGCGCACCTTCACATTCCAATTTGGCCGCCGAAACAGGCTTATCTCAGATTTGCACTGTTGGACTGTCACTATCAGTTCCAGGCGCTGCCATTCGGCCTACCCACGGCACCGAGGGTGTTCACCAAGGTAATGGCAGAGATGATGCTCCTGCTACGCAAGAAGAGAGTGAACATAATTCCATATCTGGATGACCTGCTGATATAAGCATCATACAGGGAGAAGTTGTTGCAGTCCATTGTTCTCACAACTCGACTGCTCAGGGATCATGGATGGATCCTAAATCTTCTGAAGTCACATTTGGAGCCGACAAGGAGATTGTCTTTCCTAGGGATGATCCTCGACACGGAAGTGCAGAGGGTTTTTCTACCGGTGGAGAAAGCGTTGGTGATACAATCAATGGTCCAAGATGTCTTGAAGCCTGCCCGAATATCGGTTCATCAGTGCATTCGCCTTCTGGGAAAGATGGTTGCCTCCTACAAGGCTCTACAGTACGGAAGATTTCATGCACGGTCATTCCAACTGGATCTCCTGGACAAGTGGTCGGGATTTCACCTGCACATGCACCAGAGGATACGTCTGTCAAGAAAGGTAGGATTTCGCTACTATGGTGGCTGCAAATGCCTCACCTTCTCGAGGGCCGCAGGTTCGGGATTCAGAACTGGATCCTTCTAATCATGGATGCAAGTATCAGAGGTTGGGGCACGGTCACCCAAGGGGAAAACTTCCAAGGCAGGTGGTCAAGTCTGGAATCCATCCTTCCGTTAAACATTCTGGAACTAAGAGCCATGTACAATGGCCTTCTACAAGCGGCACATCTTCTGCAAGATCAGGCCATTCAATTGCAGTCGGACAATGTAACGATGGTGGCCTACATAAACCGACAAGGTGGAACGAAGAGCAGAGCTGCAATGGCAGAGGTAACAAAGATTCTCCTCTGGGCAGAAAAGCACACGATGGCGTTATCTGCAATCTTCATTCCTGGAGTGGGCAACTGGGAAGCGGACTTCCTCAACATACACGACCTCCATCCAGGAGAGTGGGGACTCCACCCTGAGGTATTCGCAGAGGTGACAAGTCTTTGTGGAGTACCTCAAATAGACATAATGGCCTCCCACCTCAACAAGAAGCTTCTCAGGTACTGTTCCAGGTCGAGAGACCCACAGGCGGTGGACGCACTGGTAACTCCATGGATCTTCCAGTCGGTGTATGTGTTTCCTCCTCTTCCACTCATCCCAAGGATTCTAAAACTTATAAAAAGAACAAGAGTTCAGGCGATCCTCATTGCTCCAGACTGGCCAAGACGAGCTTGGTATGCGGATCTTCTGGAGTTACTGCTGGAAGATCCGAGGCCTCTTTCTCTTCGAGAGGACCTTCTGCAACAGGGGCCGTTCGCTTATCAAAACTTACCATGGCTACGTTTGACGGCATGGAGGTTGAACGCCAGATCTTAGCTCGGAAAGGCATTCCGACCAAGGTTATTCCTACCCTGCTACAGGCTAGGAAAGGAGTAACATCTAAATATTACCTTTGCATTTGGAAAAAGTATGTGTCTTGTTGTGAATCCAAGAAGTTTCCTACGGTGGAGTTTCAACTTGGGCGGTTTCTCCTCTTCCTGCAGGCAGGTGTGGATGTGGGCCTACGTTTGGGCTCCATTAAAGTCCAAATTTCGTCCTTGTCCATTTTCTTCCAGAAACAATTGGCTTCCCTCCCTGAGGTTCAGTTTTTCTTGAAAGGGGTGTTGCACATCCAGCCTCCCTTTGTGCCTCCTACGGCACCTTGGGATCTTAACGTGGTGTTGCAGTTCCTGCAATCGGATTGGTTTGATCCTCTTCAGGAGGTTGAGGTCAAGTTTCTCACTTGGAAGGTGGTCTCACTGTTGGCATTAGCTTCGGCTAGGCGTGTGTCTGAATTGGGGGCATTGTCCTGCAAGAGCCCCTACTTGATTTTCCATGAAGATAGAGCTGAGCTCAGGACGCGTCAGCAGTTTCTTCCAAAGGTTGTGTCGGCTTTTCATATCAACCAACCTATTTTGGTGCTAGTGGCTACTGACTCCTCAATTGCCTCAAAGTCCTTGGATGTTGTGAGGGCTTTGAAGATTTATGTGAAGAGGACTTCACGTTACAGAAAGTCGGACTCTGTTTGTCCTTTATGATCCCAACAAGATTGGGTGTCCCGCTTCTAAACAGACGATTTCTCGCTGGATCAGGTTCACTATCAAGCATGCTTATTCTACGGCAGGATTGCCGTGTCCTAGATCTGTTAAGGCCCACTCTACTCTTCCTGGGCGGCTGCCTGGGGTGTCTCGGCTTTACAGCTTTGCCGAGCGGCTACTTGGTGTGGGTCAAACACGTTTGCTAAGTTCTACAAGTTTGATACTTTGGCCTCTGAGGACCTAAAGTTTGGTCAATCAGTTCTGCAGGAGCCTCCGCGCTCTCCCTCCCATACTGGGAGCTTTGGTACATCCCCATGGTACTAATTTGTACCCCAGCATCCTCTAGGACGTAAGAGAAAATAGGTTTTTAATTAACTACCGGTAAATCCTTTTCTCGTAGTCTGTAGAGGATGCTGGGCGCCCGCCCAGCGCTTCGTTGTCCTGCAGTGTTTCCTTGGTTCAGTACTGCCTTGTTGCTTGGTTAAGTACTGACTTGTTACTTGGTTAAGTATTGTTGTTCAGCTGTTGCTGCATTGTTCAAGCTCGTTAGTTTGGTTTGCCTTGTTATGTGTGAGCTGGTGTGAATCTCACCACTATCTGTGTATTTTCTTCTCTCGAAGTATGTCCATCTCTTCGGGCACAGTTTCTAGACTGCGTCTGGTAGGAGGGGCATAGAGGGAGGAGCCAGCCCACACTATCAAATTCTTACAGTGCCCATGGCTCATAGTGGACCCGTCTATACCCCATGGTACTAATGTGGACCCCAGCATCCTCTATGGACTACGAGAAAAGGATTTACCAGTAGGTAATTAAAATCCTATTTTAATGCCCAAAGTTATTAAAAATATTAGCTAAAATTATCTTCATGCTGTGTGTATAAGTTATATATGAAACATAAATGCATTCTGTGCTTATACTTGGGTCCCATCGCTACGATATCTCATTATGGTATGCAATTATTTTCCAAATTACGGATAAATCCGATATCCAAAACACTTCTGGTCCCAAGCATTTTGGATTTGGGATACCTGTATCTCTCTCCCATGGTTGATACATCTCCCCCATTGTCAGGGAGTATACAGTAATCCAAAAAATGTGTAGTGAATTTCTAGATCAGGTTTGGCAACATACGTATGAACATTCAATAGTTGCTGAACTACAGATTCCAGTCCACTGGACTACAAGGTATGCTGGGATTTGCACATAAATTACAAGTTCCCTCTCTTTGTTGTAGACATCTATATAACCAGTCTTGACAGAATATCCCTTTAATCCGGGACACCTATGATTTACCAATGTAACACTTTATAACACTTAGGCCTCTCACTATTGTGATTCCTTGGGCTAGTTGGCTTGTGCTGGCCTGGGGGGTCCTGTGCCCTGGACCTTAGTGTTAGGGACCCACCAGATGATGTCACCTGGTCACATAGGGCCCTGTTCATACTGGATCGCTGTATTACCAATAAAAAAAACACAAAAAAAAAACATGTTTTAAATTTTTTTTATTAGATTCACCCACCAAAGTGTGGCGGATTGAAAATGACGAATTTACTGTCTAAAAGCACTGTTGTCGAATTTCCAAACTTCAATTGAATATACTTTTGTCGAATTGCCGCATTTGTACCATTGCAGAAATGTCGAATTTGACAAATGTCGAATTTCAAAAAGTCGAATTTTAAAAGTCCGTTTTTTTGACGGAAAGTACTGAATTGCATTGTCGAATTATTATTTTTTTGCGAAAAAGTCCCGTTTTTCGACAATTTCGGGAATTCGACCGCAATTGCATATACCCCTATATATCTAGGCTTGACAGAATATCCCTTTAATCCGGGACACCTATGATTTAGGTTCTGATTAAAACCAGGTGAAATGCAGTCTTGAATGTAGCCAGCCACAGATCCTGTGTAAATCATAGATGTCCTGGATTGAAGGGATATTAAGGCAAGCCTACAAACCTGACCAATGTAACACTTTATAACACTTGGGCCTCTCACTATTGTGATTCCTTGGGGTAGTTGGCTTGTGCTGGCCTGGGGGGTTCTGTGCCCTGGACCTTAGTGTTAGGGACCCACCAGATGATGTCACCTGGTCACATAGGGCCCTGTTCATACTGGATCGCTGTAGCGGCAGTGATCGCAGTCTGAAGCCCTTGATGGAGTGCGTGTGCACAGTGGCCGCACTGTTATCAGCATCTCAGGGCTGTGATCGCCCCAGCCTGATTGACAGGCAGAGGCGGTTGCGGGGCAGGAGGGGGCGTGCCAACGATGTTAGAACGCTGTTGGCGGGGCGCGGTCTGATCAACGCAGACGTGTCCGGACCGTTGGGGGGGTGGGCTGCAGCATCTGCGTGATGTCACACGCAGCTGCTGTGACCCAGGATGCGGCGAGTAACGGCCTGCCAGCGCGCAGAAGCTGCGCAGGCAGGGGGCTACTCGCCAGGTGCAGAAGCATCGCCGCCGTGCGATGGTTTTGCACCTGTGTTTAGGGGGTGGTAGGGCCTGACATGCAGGGAGGACTAGCCCTGTGCTGGGCGTCCCCCCACATGTCAGAGTAAATTTAGCACATCTACGATCAGATCTGAATTACCCTCTAGTTGCACTGTCCATATGAAATGCAAATAAATACCGACAGCCAACATCCTTAGTTACCACGTTCTACATCTTCTGCTTTTTTCAAAATGGAAACGGCAAACATGAAATTTTAAAATAGCGGCAACGCTAATAACGGAATGTCGTGGACACCCACGAGTGGGAATAGCATGGTCAGTGGTCGGGATCCTAGCGTCGGTATCCTGACCGTCGGGATCCCGACTGCCGACAACTGAACTGCATACCGTGAAGTACTATAAGCGGGAAGATAGAAGCAGTGTATATGGCAGGTGCTGGAGGGCTACAGCAATGGGATGCAGTGATTGCACCTAGCTAGAAGCTTTGGATTGGCTGATTCCACAATGACTTTACAGTTGATAGTAAGACCCCTAGAGAGTCCTGGACATGCCATTCTTCCAACCTTCTCTCAGCTCCCCTGGTCCTGGGGCAAAAATGCGCACACTGCTACTTCTGGCATACACCTGGCCCAAATCCTAGTGTTGTATAGCTGGGAACATCTCTACTGAACACAACACGTAAAGGCGCTATTTCACGGACGCATCTTTTCCTGCATACGGCTGAGTGCAACTCTACATGAGCCAAAAGTTTCATAATAGAACAAAATAAGTGTAATTTAGCTGACATAGCTCGCCAATTTTATCTTGGTTGGAGAAATAGATATACAGGGGCATGTAACAGGGTACAAGGCATGGTTTTGCCTTGTAAATGTTTGCCGCTTTAAAAAATGTCCAAGATCGGCCGCCATCCCACACTTCCGGCAAACTCGGACCCTATTACATATCCCCCCTAAACTGTGATGTGATATCCGGTCTTGTATTGGGTTAAATGAGATACAGATTCTAGATTGTGCGCATTTATATCCACAGATATTGGCAGCATTCACCAGCCAGGAGCTAGAAGCTTATGCCAAAGCTGGATCGGTGGCCGAGGAGGTCCTCGCAGCGATTCGGACTGTCATAGCCTTTGGGGGGCAAAATAAAGAAATAGAAAGGTGAACATGAAATTATTAATGATTTTCTGATGATAAAACGTCCTTTTAAGTAAATCATAAGGTGCTTTAAACATGCTGCTTTACCAACATGTTTACAGTTACCATGGCAATCCTTGTCAGCATGTCGGCACTTGCATTCCGGGATCGATATAGTCACTGTCCCAGATCCTAGTGTTGTGTAGCTGGGCACATCTGTACTGAACACAACACGTAAAGGCGCTATTTCGTGCACACATCTTTTCCTGCATAGGATTAAGTCACTGTTGATCCCGCATAACATCTAACAGAAGGCTGGCGACCGCCGGGATCCTGAGCGGCGGTCACATGACCGCATCCCTTTTCGGAAGGCTACAGAATGTGTATAGTATAGAAGGATATCGAGTTGCTGTAGTAGAAGGCTGTACAGTGGCTGTAGAAGGATATACAGTGGTTGTTAGAGGATTACAGAGTTTCAATCAGGATTTTGCCTGAGTTCCCTAATTAACAACATTTCTGTTGGTGAGCAGGTTTTACTCCAGGTTTCATTCCAGATCTCTGTAATCCTTAACCTTAAGGGCGGTGCACACTTAGCGATTTTTACTTAATTTCCAAGCAATCTGAACAGATTGCTTAGAAATTAAGCACACATCGCTCCGTGTGTAGGGTGCCGGCGACAGCGATGCGCGGTCCCGCGCATCGCTATCGCCGGCTCTAGATTTGGCATGCATGCATGCCAAATCTAGTTAGATCACTCACTTCACCGCTAGATGAAGTGAGCATCCCCCATTCCCCGCTCTCTCAGTACACATTGCGTTGTGTGCTGAGCGGGAGGACAGATGTGTGCTGAGCGGGAGGACAGATGTGTGCTGAGCGGGAGGACAGATGTGTGCTGAGCGGGAGGACAGATGTGTGCTGAGCGGGAGGACAGATGTGCGCTGAGCGGGAGGACAGATGTGCGCTGAGCGGGAGGACAGATGTGCGCTGAGCGGGAGGACAGATGTGCGCTGAGCGGGAGGACAGATGTGCGCTGAGCGGGAGGACAGATGTGCGCTGAGCGGGAGGACAGATGTGCGCTGAGCGGGAGGACAGATGTGTGCTGAGCTGGAGGACAGATGTGCGCTGAGCGGGAGGACAGATGTGTGCTGAGCTGGGATGTGTGCTGAGCGGGAGGACAGATGTGTGCTGAGCGGGAGGACAGGTGTGTGCTGAGCGGGAGGACAGATGTGTGCTGAGCGGGAGGACAGGTGTGTGCTGAGCGGGAGGACAGATGTGTGCTGAGCGGGAGGACAGATGTGTGCTGAGCGGGAGGACAGATGTGTGCTGAGCGGGAGGACAGATGTGTGCTGAGCGGGAGGACAGATGTGTGCTGAGCGGGAGGACAGATGTGCGCTGAGCTGGAGGACAGATGTGCGCTGAGCGGGAGGACAGATGTGTGCTGAGCTGGGATGTGTGCTGAGCGGGAGGACAGATGTGTGCTGAGCGGGAGGACAGATGTGTGCTGAGTGTTCTGTGCTAGATCGCTCAGCACATCTCCTGTGTGTACCCCCCCATAAATTTGGACAATTCTGTAATCCTTCATTACAAGTAGCCTGAAATCCAGAGACTCCCCCATCCAAAACCTAATGCTGAATATTCTCTAGCCTGGAGTGAGCCAAGTGCCAGAGATTTTGGAATCGGGAGTTTGAATCTGTTTATTTGTTCAATCTTTTTAAAGACCAACCCATCTCCACAGGTATGAAAGGAACTTAGAAGATGCAAAGAAAATAGGAATCAAAAAGGTGATCACAACAAATGTTTCAATTGGGTTTTCCTTCCTAACAATATACTCTGCGTACGCCCTGGCCTTCTGGTATGGGACCACCCTTGTCATCGATGAAAACTATTCAGTTGGAGACATTCTAACAGTAAGCGCAGAGTTTCTTGGTAACGATATATCTGTATGGACATTTCTCTATTTGAAGGGTATGGCTCCCTGTTTGGTTTCTGTTGTGTTGATGACTTGTGTCTCTTTGCCGTCAGGTATTTTTTGCCGTCACTGTTGCTTCCTTCAGCTTCGGCCATGCTGCTCCCAGTATAGAAGCCTTCGCCACTGCGAGAGGTGCAGCGGCAACAATATTCAGCATTATTGATACTGTAAGTAATGTACCTGGTGCCTGGTGGTTCTGCCCAGTTATGAAGAAGCGCTATTGTTTATATCAGGGTGGGAGGAAGTCATTATACAGAATATATTCCAGGCAACACCTTGTCAGTTTAACTAGTACATTAAGGGCCTAATTCAAGGTTGAATGCAAACAAAATTTTCCTCTAATGGGCCGGGGAGGAGCTACAGATCAAGCGCCGCCTCCCCTATGCTGGGCCTCACCGCCGATACTACAGAGACTTATTAACAGGGGCGTTAGTACACCCGACCTGTACTCCTATGCCCTGGCGGATATAGTGGGGTCCCTGCTCGGTGACAGTGTCCATGCCAGTGTTGCAGTCCGTCACCCTAGACATGCGATCGGAACGTGATTTAATGGCGGGTCCCGCCTGGGGGACCCTCTTACCTCCTCCCAATATCAACCATGTGAACCAGGAGAGCATCATCAACCATGTGCCTAGAGCCGTAGCGTCTCTATCGCAAGTCCCCGGGAACAGGCCGCGGGAGTATGCAATGACGCTTGGGAGGTGACGGAGACACAGCGCTGAATGTCACCCTGACTTATCAGTGCTGTGTCCCTTGAAATCTTCTTTGAAAAGCTTTTCTTCAGGGCTGCCCAGCACAGCCCTCCTGTTAGTGACCTGCTTCTACAGGCACCAACTCGAAACTGAGTTCACAGTGCCTGGAAGCGGGGTTATAGAGGAGGCCCCACAATGCATCCTGGGACAGCCTAAAGCTTTACCCTGTTGGTGCCTCTCTGGATCAAGATCCACTCTACACTCGATGTTTTCCCTGTGGAACACAGTGTACCCCGCTGCAGAAACAAAAATTTCCTCTAATGGGCAAAACCATGTGCACTGCAGGGGGGGCAGATATCACATGTGCAGAGAGAGTTAGATTTGGGTGGGTTATAGTGTTTCTGTGCAGGGTAAATACTGGCTGCTTTATTTTTACACTGCAATTTAGATTGCAGATTGAACTCGCCACACCCAAATCTCTCTCTCTCTGCAAATGTTATATCTGCCCCCCTGCAGTGCACATGGTTTTGCACATTAGAGGAAAATGTTGTTTTGCAATCAACCTTGAATTAGGCCCTATATACTGTAAGGGCCCATATAGACGGGCCGATGTGGGAGAGATGTGTGCTGAGCGTGCAGGGGGAGACGGGGGGGTGCTCATTTCACCCAGTGGGTGAAGTGACCGACCTGCTAGATTGGCCTGCATGGCAGGCAAATCTAGCACCAGCGATAGCGATGCGCGGGGCTGCGCATTGCTATCAATGTAGGGGGTACACACGGAGCGATAATGCTTAAATTCTAAGCAATCTAGTCAGATTGCTTAGAATATCGCTCCCGTTAGTACCCCCCTTAAGTCGCATAAAATAACCATCTTCAGTTGATGACTAACCAAGCATTTCATTTCCTTTAGGAGCCCAAAATTGACAGTTTTTCTACAGCAGGATTTAAACCTGAGAAGATAAAAGGAGACATAGAATTCAGAAATGTAAAGTTTACTTACCCATCCAGACCGGATATCCAGGTTAGACATTGCATACATCGTACTACTGACATCATTAATAAATAATTATTGTAGGCTGTTACAAGAATACAACAGCAAAAACGTCAGTGATTCAACAGTACTGAAACTGCAAAGAGCCTGATTCTGAGTTACGGCCACTTTAGCTGCGTCTACGTGACCACGCATCTACATCCATCTGCTGGTGGAAGTACCGTAGTCATCATCATTATCATAAGCGTGCGTTCGCACTAGGCTCCATCCGCTCTGCATGAGATCTGTCTGAGGTCAGATTGATCTCTGCATACGCTCACCTCTAAATAACCGGAGGTCCTACTGAGATAGGATTTACTAAAGCTTCTAATTGCGCCCCACCACTGGAGATGTACATAAACCATCGGGATTACCTACAGAATTTGCAATACATTCTTTCACATGCTGGGGGCCGCCCATCGCAGGGCAAAGCTGCCCAGTATGCTAAATGGCGGCCACCAGCTGCGACTGAAATTTACATTGTGGTCGCAGCAATTGTGGACGACACCTTGCAGCCGCAGCTAGGCTGTGTATGCAGGCGGTCAGCCGCCATTTTTCCCATTGGAGTGGCTGCGTGTGATATCACGCAGCCACCCCAAAAACCATCAGGCAGAGGCGTTCTGTCACAACTGAGGGCTGGTGCTGACCAGTGGGAAGCCTCAGTTGTAGGGGCTGAGGTATATGTGTACCTGGGAGGCAGTACAGGGTTCTTGGACATGCAGGGAACCTTTAGAACAAATGCCCGAAGGCGTGACCACAACAACAAGGGAAAGTTCAAAGGTTTTATTAAACACAGTTCAGAGGAATACTGATGACTTGGTACTGGTAATAGGAAACACAGTTCAGAGAAATACTTGGGATCGATGACGGAACACCGATGGTGACTTGGAATCGATGACGGAACACCGATGGTTACTTTGGGATCGTTGGTAAGCTTTGAGTGAAGCTGGGGTTCGCAGATAGAAATGCACTATTGTACTTAGAAGCACAGGTGAAGCATGAAGTGATGCTGGGGAATGGCTGCTGGGAAGCCGGAGTTCAGACACAGGTGAATCAGGGTAGACTGTAGAGGGTTAATCACTGGAGTGTCGGGTTACACTGCAGAGTATAATCACCAGGGAGTCAGGCTGTACTGCAGAGAAAGTCCATGGGAGAACTGCACACTGGAATCACTGAAGACAATTGAAGCACTGACATCTTTCCACCCCAGGAACAGGATATTTATACCTGCTGGGAAGCAGGGATTGGCTGGCTGATTAACCAGAGACCAGAGTGCAGCTGCTGTGTAATCAGGCTGAGAGCAGAGTGCAGCTGATAGGCTGAAAGGTAACGTGATTAGGAAAACATGGCTGCGCCCATGGTAGCTTTTGGAGGGAAAGATTGTTTGTAACTTGAATGTGAGCTTTAACCATGAAGCTGCCAGAATCACAGTAAAGAGATTTGAGACAATGAGATGCAGCGTGCTGCACACAGACAGTGCAGATGGAATCCAGGCTTGGAACACTGGGACAGTCTCAGGAGGCATTTGGAAGGTAAATACTGATAAGGAATTACCTAGATCGTGACACGTTCACACCAGCCAGTAACGTGCGGTGGGGTGAGGCAGCTGAGGCAGAGCCTTTCTTTTCATCCTAACGTTTACGCTAGAGTGTTGGCTGTATAAAGTATATGAAAAATACAAAGAATTTGTTTGAAATATCTGCTTTGTGTTATTCTAATCATTTTTATAGCCAAAACTCTGCAGTAAAAAGTCTTTTCCGCTCATCTCTGATCAAAACTCACCAAATTTCCCGGAGTTTATACTGCTGCACCTGTGTATAATGCTCACATGAACCCTTGTGCTCATATATTGTGTGTAAATCTGGCTCTGGTGCTAGCCAGTGCCTCCTGAGCCATTTACTCCACCGCACGTCCCTGGTTCACACCCGCTGTGACCCGAACACATTCAGTGGCCGCGCAGGTACCGTAGAGGACAGGGTTATTGTGGGCTTAGTGATGCGGCCTGAGTATCCCCCATAGTTTGAGAGTGAGCAGTGGGGATTAGTAAAGATGCAGTCAGTGCAGGGTATCATCCCCAATGCAGGCAATGTACGGCGGTATAAACTGTCACATCAAATTCTACCAAATCATTCTCCATATCGCCACTTCTAGATTTCCTCTGTATGTAAATAACCTTGATTTTAGCAAATGTGGAGGTTTACTCATCCTCATTGCTAGTTGCAGCACAAATCACCATTGGTTCATTTTTTACAGGTCTTGAAAGGTTTGGACCTGAAGATTCATAGTGGTCAATCGGTGGCTCTAGTAGGGAGCAGTGGTTGTGGTAAGAGTACAGCAGTCCAGCTCATTCAGAGGTTCTATGATCCGGAAGCTGGCTTGGTAAGGGGGGACTTGGGAAGGGAGGTCTAGTGGCTTTGTTCTGTAGGGATGATAGGTTCTGCCAAATATTCTATTGTATTTCCATGTAGAGAGATCAATCATTTTTTCAATCCCCGGATTCGGGATTGAGTTGAGTTGCATGCTGGGTACAGGTACCACCACTCTCTACTATGTACTGCCCCCATGTACATGCCTCCACCCTGCAGTTCACCACACTCCGGACTCCCTGATGCCTCTGGAGCTGGGGTCTGCTGTCTGAATACACTGTGTGAGGTCGTGATGCAGGAAGATGTCTTCCCGCAGCCATAGCTGCGATCCCCATGCTGTGCCTAGGGTAAGAGGAGGAGTCTGTGGGGGACGAGAGGTGGCTGCCAGGGATCAGAGGGAACTGCAGGGCCGGCACAGTCTCCTGAGCTGCAGTGGACACTAACAGCACACATGCTGTGCTCAGGGAGACAGGAGGGGGCTGCGGGGAATCAGAGGTGGCTGCTGGGGATTGGAGGGGGCTGCGGAGCCAGCACTGCAGATTCCTGAGCATGCCTGCTGCTGGAAGGGTATATGGATGATAGGTTGACAGTGATAAGGTTGACACCAAATGGTCGACATGCATATAGTCAACTGGTCAAAAGGTCTTCATGTCAATGATGAACACATGAAAGGTTGACTTGAGTTTTTTGGGATTTTCTTTTCTTTTCAGGACTTTTTCATACTTTACCATTCACGTGCACTACTATTGGTGACGCGGTGCAATAATTGGGGATCCATGTGCTGAAAAGGACATTTTGACACCCAAAAAATATTAAAAACTCATGTCAAACTTTCCATGTGTCGACTATTGTCATGTTGACCTGTCGACCTTTTGACCATGTAGACCATGTGCATGGTGATCATTTGGTGTTGACCTAGACATTGTCAACCTTCTGACTGTCGAACCATTGATCCATAACCTGCTGGAAGATTGCTTTGCATCCAGATGCATACCTAGATATATTGCAGGCCCCAAGGCAAAAGTTTTTTAGGCCCCCATGTACTACCCCATGGTGAAAATGTATATAACACATGTAACTGTGACAGGGAAGGTGGCCAATCTCAGCTCTGGGCCCCATAGCAGCTGCACTCCCTGCACCAATGGTAGCTACGCCCAGTGGCGTAAGTTTGTCAAAGTGGCCCGGAGGCAAGATAAATATTGGTGCCCCCCTATTTCCTATATTAAGATAAATATATTTATGTATGTGTGTGTGTGTGTGTGTGTGTGTGTGTGTGTGTGTGTGTATATATATGTGTGTGTGTGTGTGTGTGTGTGTGTGTGTGTGTGTGTGTGTGTGTGTGTGTGTGTGTGTGTATGGAGTGTTCTGAAAAAAATGTATATACTGTATTTATACATTTAATTGTCTTTTATTTTAAATGACACATTTCTTAGCAGTCATACCCAGGATTAGAACCCATGACCTGTTAAATTAGCAGCAGACACTTTACTGATGGCGTTATTTGCTCCTGTAGAGGAAGCATGAGAATTCTAACTATATGAAGTTACGTGTAATTGTCAGAGAAGTATCTTCATATAGTTAAAATTCTCATATTTCCTATACAGGAGCAAACAGCTTCATCAGTAAGGTGTCTGTTTCCATTGTAATAGGTTGTGGTTTCTAATCCTGGGTGTGATACTTGTACAATGTTTATCTACAGTATAATAAAGAGGGTGTGATTTGTAAGGTGCGGGGACCAGTGAGGAAGTCGGCCACTGAAAAGACAGCGACAGCTATCAATTAACTTAATTCAATGGTGTCACAGAATAGGAGGAGAGGTGCCCCCCTTCAGAGCAGGAGCCCGGCGGCAGATGACTCCGTTGCCTCCCAGAGTTCTGCCTCTGGCTACGCCCTTGTATATAACACATGTAACTGTGACAGGGAAGGTGGCCCCTCTCAGCTCTGGGCCCCATAGCAGCTGCACTCCCTGCACCAATGGTAGCTACACCCCTGTATATAACACATGTAACTGTGACAGGGAAGGTGGCCTCTCTCAGCTCTGGGCCCCATAGCAGCTGCACTCCCTGCACCTATGGTAGCTACGCCCTTGTATATAACACATGTAACTGTGACAGGGAAAGTGGACCCTCTCAGCTCTGGGCCCCATAGCAGCTGCACTCCCTGCACCAATGGTAGCTACGCGCTTGTATATAACACATGTAACTGTGACAGGGAAGGTGGCCTCTCTCAGCTCTGGGCCCCATAGCAGCTGCACTCCCTGCACCTATGGGGCTTAGAGTAGATTGGCGCAGCAGCTTCCCCCGGACATTCTGTATGCAGGAAGGTCTGTTGATCATGGACGGTGATGAGATGGAGACAGCTGTCTCTCTATAAAAGAACCCCCCCCCCCCCCCCCCCTGCATGCGCCACTGGCTGTGCTCCAGATGTTGGTTTATGTACAATGCCTCTAATAACTGTGAAAATTAGTCAAAATGTTTAAAATGTTGAATGATCAAAAATCTCTGTTAACAAAAGAAAAATACAGTTGAATCTATCAGAGAGCAGTCTGACATAAAGACCCAGTGGTGTATTTACTAAGCCTTGGATGGAGATAAAGTGGACGGAGATAAAGTACCAGCCAATCAGAACCTATCATTTTTTCAGCACAGCCTGTAACATGACAGTTAGGAGCTGATTGGCTGGTACTGTATCTCCGTCCACTTTATCTCCATCCAAAGCTTAGTAAATAGACCCCTCATTTCCTATGCCTACAATGCAGGACTTTTATGCCTTTACGAATATATATTGCACAGTGCATAAGAAAGAGGGAGGAGAGACAACAAGGTGGCGGGATATGGGGCAATGCTGGTCATAATAGCCAGCAACCTGGCGAATGACTAGTACTGTATATATATCAAGGGATATGAATATTGCCCACTTTCCATGTATTGCTTAATGACTTAGAGAAGTTTAGAGAAGTAGCAGCCAGCAGTTCCTTACCTGTGAAGTGGTCAGCTGACGCTCCGTGACTAAAGTGGTAATCTGGTAGTGTAGCACTGGTCTGTCATGTGACAGCCCCCCCCCCTCTCCCCCCTTCAGGCTGAGGAGCAAATTCCGTAAGATGAATCAGGTGTGTTACAGCAATGACCATGGTAGGATGGGACCCACTTCAGAGAGCAGAAGGGGAGCTTACTTTGTGATAGGGAAGGAGAGATGCCACCTAGGGCACACACAGAGCTACCACCAGCCCTGAACAACTGTTTATTAATCCTGATTTTATAGATCACAATTGATGGACAAGACATCCGTAGCCTCAATGTCCGATATCTAAGAGAAGTGATCGGTGTGGTAAGTCAGGAACCGGTTCTCTTTGATACCACGATCGCTGAGAATATCCGTTTTGGCCGAGAAGATGTCTCAATGCAGGAACTAGAACAGGCCACCAAGAAGTCTAATGCCTACAGCTTCATCATGGAGTTTCCAGACGTTAGTAAAATCAGGAATATAATTTCTAAATAAATCACTGTAATTATTGTAGTTTTCTCCCATTACATATTACATATCAAATGTTAACGTTTGATCAGGACCGGTTCTAGACCTTGTGGCGCACATGGCGAAAGTTTCCTTTGGCGTCCCCTTCCCGACAGGCAAAACAGGGACAGTGCATGCTGTAGGTGCGCAGCAAAATATAGGGAAGGGGCATGGCCACAGTTATACCCCCTGTAGTTGTGCCCCCTGTAGCTGTGCCCTCAGTAGTGTTGTATCCCCCGTAGAGTTGTGCCCCCTGTAGCTGTGCCTCAGTAGTTGTGCCCCCTGTAGTTTTGTCCACTGTAGCAGTGCCCTCAGTATCTGTGCCCCCTGTAGTTGTGCCCCCTGTAGTTGTGCCCCCAGTAGAGTTGTGACCCCTGTAGTTTTGCCCTCAGTAGCTGTGCCCCCTGTAGCTGTGCCCCCTGTAGCTGTGCCCCCTGTAGTTGTGCCCCCAGTAGAGTTGTGACCCCTGTAGTTTTGCCCCCTGTAGCTGTGCCCTCAGTAGTTGGTGCCCCCTGTAGCTGTGCCCCCTGTAGATGTGCCTCTGTAGTTATGCCCCTAGTAGCGCCGCTTATAAAAAAAAAACAAAAAACCTCACCAGCCCCGCTCCTGCTTCCCGGCCGCCGCTGCTGTTCTCCGTCTCCGGCCGCCGCTCCGCGGATCTATGGGAGAGACGTCAGGACGTCTCTCCCACAGACACTAGAGGTCAATTATGCGGTGTGCGGCATTGTGGTGAGCGCGGCAGCATGTGGGAGGGTCAGGCAGCAGCAGCGGCGGCAGCGCCCTCAGGCAAAAAGCCTGCTTGGCTATGGCAAGTGCTGCTCCTGTGTTACATCACCATCAAAACTGTAATTGCTACAATTTGTGATGCTGACTTATCTTAAGGGTCCCATACACTACAACGATAATGCCTGATTTCATCCGATTTCAGCCATCCGGGCCGATATATTGGATGAAATCGGGCATATCGGATGTGTGTCCGATCCGATGCGCGGTCCTGTGAGCATCGGATCGGATCCCCTGACTGTGCTGCACTCGTGATATGTCGGACCCCGCAGGCATGGCTGGGATCGCATAAGATACATCGTAAGTAAAAGGACCGCATACGATGTATCTTATGCGATCCTGCCGCCCGGGAGCCTGCCGGGAGGTTTAAGGGTGATCGCCTGCGACATGAGAGTCTGACATGTCGCAGTAGTGTATGGGGCCCTTTAGTGCGCAGCGTGCCTGAATGTACAAACGTAAAATTATTTCTCGAAAATGTAATACTTCCCTGTGTATGTTGAATTAGATTTATCACAAGCTATGCCCAACTCAAAACAGCTGTATTTCTATGCCAGGCATACAATGGACATACAAATGCATATAAATCACATATTTCCAGTGATAGCACAGAGATATACAGTAGTTTAGCAGGGTTAACATAACAGTACATGCAAAAGCCCCATTACCCTATTAGTACACATTATAATGTAATTCTTATACACAAAAGAGAATCATGTCTTGAGAATGTTAGCATTTGCTACAGTATTTAAATATACTGTATGTCATTCCAGAAATTTGACACCCTGGTGGGAGAGAGAGGAGCGCAGCTGAGTGGAGGCCAGAAGCAGAGGATCGCTATCGCACGGGCACTGGTTCGCGACCCCAAAATTCTCCTCCTTGATGAGGCCACTTCTGCGCTGGACTCTGAGAGTGAAGCGGTTGTCCAGGCAGCCCTGGATAAGGTAACTAATACCCCTTTCACATCGCACTAAAAACCCGGTATCGTCACGGCATATTGCCGTGTCGAAACGGGTCCGTGTGGGATGTGAAAGGTCCTTTGGTGAATTAGCGGGTCGTCTGACCCGGTAATTCAACCCGGTAAAAAAGAAGGGTTATTACCGGGTTGATTACCGGGTCAGGCGCAGTGTGAATGGGAGCCGTTCCGATGCGACACGGCTCCCATTCACAGTATAGGCAGAGGCGGCGCAGGAGATGAGCTCATCTCCCGGCGCCGCCTCCACCCCCGCCCCTGCTGCTGCTGCGCCCTCCGCTGCTATGGCAACCGACCCGGTATATTGCCGGGTCGGAAAGCCAGCAACGGAGCGCAAATGCCGGATCCCACCCAGTAAGTACACGATTTTCTTACCGGGTAGGATCCGGCATTTGCGATGTGAAAGCAGCATAATACATAATATAAAGTAACTTCTCATAAAGTCTTTTTAGTGGAAAACAGCAGGTAGCTTTACAAGACATTTTAAGTGCAAAAAAAGGTCAATTAAAACATGACATTCTACTGCCACAATAACCAAAATATACATTTTGCTCCTCTATACCTTACAATTTTTATTGTTTATCTATTTTTTAGCGTAGAACAAGCGTACGACACATATAGATATAATAAAAAATTTCTGTCAGCTACTAGGGGACACTGGCACAACTTTAAGACAGTGGGGTGAGGGTGGTGCATTACAGGGAGCTGGCACTTTAAATAATCCAAGAAGTGAAACAGGCTCTTCCCCCTCTATCCTCCATCATCTCTCAGTTTTGAACTTGTGCAGAGGGAGCCGATCATTGCTGACTGAGCTCTAGCTCAGTCTGTATTTACTTTCATTTATTTCATTTATTTAGCTTTTTTATTCATGGGACTTTGGGAATCATTCTGACCCGTTCGCTCGCTGCATTTTAACGCAGCAGAGCGAACGGGTCCCTGCTGCGCATGCGCCAGCGCATGCCAGACGGCTGAAGGCTGTAGCAGGGATGCGATCGCCTCTGCCTGATTGACAGGCCGAGGCGATCGCTGGGCGGGAGGGGGCGGAACGGCAGCGTTTGGCCGCCATTTCGTGGGTTTGGTCAGGCCAACGCAGGCGTGGCCAGACCGAAACAGGGGGGGGGGGGGGGGAGGGGGCGATCCGCAGAGGCAGCGTTATGTCACGCGCAGCCGCTGCAGGTCGGGGAGCGATAAGTAGCTCCTGGCCAGCACGCTAAAGCTGCACTGGCCGGGAGCTACTTTGAAGTGCAAAGGCATCGCCGCTGTGCAATACCTTTGCACTTCATCGGCACTGACGTGCGGGGCGGAATAGCCCTATGCTGGGCGTCCCCCCGCATGTCAGGGAAGAAGATCGTAGCTGTGCTAAATTTAGCACAGCTACGATCAGCTCGGAATGACCCCCTTATTTCCCTCAGCCTCAGGAACCCTTTGCCACTTATATGAGAGAAGTGGGGTCCGGGTTACAAACTAGTAGCGTCAAGCTGCACAAGGAGAACAGCACTTAACCTGAGAAGCACTGTTCCTCCTGAGACAGCAAGGAGAACAGCGCTTAACCTGAGAAGCAC
Organism: Pseudophryne corroboree; assembly: GCF_028390025.1. Classification (NCBI taxonomy): domain Eukaryota; kingdom Metazoa; phylum Chordata; class Amphibia; order Anura; family Myobatrachidae; genus Pseudophryne; species Pseudophryne corroboree. Next base: position 86,377,139 of record NC_086448.1, read on the forward strand.
TGTTCATCCTGAGACAGCTGCATCCTGAGGCTCCGGTTGGGTGACTGAGCCTACTTGTGTGAGGCACTGTGCGGCGCCTGCGTCCAGCGCAGCAGCGTCCCCCACATTCCCTCCTCTCCTCTCCCCGCTAGCTATGACTGGTCGTGGCAAAGGCGCGGCCTCCACTACACTGCTGTGCTGACAGTACACAGCGTGGCAGTGTGGGTGAGTGAGTCTCCTTGTGTGGGGCACTTTGCGCGAATGACCGCGGCGTGGTCTCCACAGTACACAGCGCGACAGCATAGCTCACTCAGTGCAGGACAGAGGGAGTTTACAGCGGAGGTTAGTGGAGCGGATCCGCAGTAAGCAGCGGATCTGAGGGCTAAGGCGCAGGGCATTTAACTAGAAGTCAGACAGCATCTGGAGCACCCTGTGAGTTGGGTGCAGCCAAAGGCTGATTTTAATTGTGTAAGGCACCCACTCAAAATGGCGCTTAGGGACCTGGTTGAGATGGGTGCTTGTGCATAGGTGACTGAGTTGGCAGGTTTTCAAACTGTCAATCACAGAAAAAGGCGCCTTCCTCAGCTAGGCAGTTCATGAATAGCAACAATGGGGGTAATTCCAAGTTAATCGCAGCAGGAAATTTTTTAGCAGTTGGGCAAAACCATGTGCACTGCAGGTGTGGCAGATATAACATTTGCAGAGAGAGTTAGATTTGGGTGGGTTATTTTATTTCTGTGCAGGGTAAATACTGGCTGCTTTATTTTCACACTGCAAATTAAATTGCAGATTGAACACACAACACCCAAATCTATCTCTCTCTGCACATGTTATATCTGCCTCCCCTGCAGTGCACATGGTTTTGCCCAATTGCTAACAGAATTCCTGCTGCGATCAACTTGGAATTACCCCCAATATTTCTTCTCTCCTCAGGAATCAGCACTGTTAGCAGAGACAGGCGCACATTGCTACAGACTGCCAGAAACCTGAAAGCCTGCACATAAAATACAGGCTGGTGGCAGAGGAAGTTAGAATAGGAGAGTAGTACAAATATTATACCTTCATCTACCCCACCACCACCACCACAATCTCTCTCTCTCTCTCTCTCTCTCTCTCTCTCTCTCTCTCTCTCTCTCTCTCTCTCTCTCTCTCTCTCTCTCTCTCTCTCTCTCTCTCTCTCTCTCTATCATTGAGTATTATTGAGAGTGCTGGTGTGAATTTTGTGTCTCCACTCCGCTCACACAGACCATTCCTCCCTATGTGCAGCATGTGTTTCAGAGGTTATGTTAGTTAATCCGTCCCAAGATGCTAATTTTCCCCCCTGGGTGGTAGCGCTCACAGGAACCATCTCACAATTACATAATGAGGTGTCTGTTTTACGAAAGACGGTTAAAGAGATTCCTCAAAATTATGTACTTTTTATTGCTACAGAACCACCCTGGGTGGCAGGTCTTCACTCTGAGGACGAAGCCGAAGAGGACGATTGTGAGTTGGGCGAAATTACTGACCCAGACGAAGAAGTTCCACAGGAACCTTCTCAGGGGGTTGAACCTCTTATTTTAGCTGTAACATAAGTTTTGAACACTTCCGAGACTACGACACCGGATTCACCATATACTGCTTTGTTAGGTAGAAAGCAGCTTTCATCGATCACTTATCCTTTTTCCTAGAAACTGGATGATCAGCTGACGGAGGCTTGGAAACACCCGAACAAGGGGTTTCAGATGCCTAAAAGTTTTCTAAGTATTTATCCATTTCCATCAGCTATGACTGACAAATGGGAGATGTTACCTAGAGTGGACTCCACTCTATCTAGGTTGTCCAAAAAGACTGCATTACCTGTTCTGGGAGCAACTTCATTGAAAGACCCGTCTGACCGGAAGCTGGACACCATGTTGAAGTCCAGCTGTTTGGCCACAGGTGTCTCACTTTGACCAACCTTGGTGAGTTCCTGGGTGAACAAGGCAGTGGAGCATTGGGCCACTAAATCAGAACACTGGATCCTCAGGTGGAAGCTGTAGATGCTCTTCGATCACATTATTTCTGCTCTTGCTCTTTCTTCAGGCAGGTTTAGATTCCGGACTTCGTCTAGGATCCCTGAAAGTTCAGGTATCTGCCTTATCGATTTTCTTTCAGAGACGCCTGGCCCTCCTACCAGATGTGCTAACTTTCCTACAAGGGGTCCTTCGGTACAACCCCCATTTGCTCCCCCTACAGCACCTTGGGACTTGAATCTGGTGCTGGATTATCTGCAGTCACCCTGTTTTGAACCCTTGGAAGGCACAGCTATTAACGCTCTTACTTGGAAGACTGATTTTCTATTAGCCATAGATTCAGCCCAGAGGGTACCTGAATTAAGTGCCTTATCTTGTATGCCTCCCTACTTGATTTTTCATCCCGATAGGGCTGAGTTGAGAACACATGCTTCCTTTCTTCCCAAGGTCATGTCGGCTATTCATATCAATCAGCCGATTGTGGTACCGTCCTTACAGGAGGACTCAGGGACACCTTCTTCTCTGGATGTAGTGAGAACATTGAAGATTTATGTGAACCGGACAGCACCGTTACGAAAGACTGATGCTTTATTCGTGCTTATGATCTTCCGCGGCGAGGGTGGTCTGCTACTAAGCAGACCTTGGCCCGGTGAATTAAGTTGACTTCATCAAGCTTATCTACACCCATCTAGGTGACCTCCATTATCCATTGCGGCCCACTCTACATGTTCAGGTAGGTCTTCCTGGACCGCTAGTAGGGGGGCTACCACGTCTCAACTCTGTAGATAAGCCACTTGGTCCAGTATTCGTACATTTGCCAAGTTCTACAAGTTTGATCCTTTTGCGGCTTCATATTCACGGTTTGCCATCTTGTTTTGCAAGTTCCTCAGTGATCTCCCACCCAGGGGGAAAAATGTGGGACGTCCCCCCGGTCTTGAAGTTGTGCCAGTGGCTAACAGTGCTAGTGGCTAACAGAAAAAGGAGGATTTTGGTACTTACTGATAATTCCCTTATTCAGAAGCCATAAGGGACACTGGCCGCCTGCCCGTCGCTGTTCTCTTGCCTTCATTGTTGTTCTGTTCTGTTTGATTGTTATGTGCTCTCTTCCCTCGTATAGTTCTGTTCTCTTGTTCCCGTCTCCTCTTGGCTAATTCATAACTGAGGGATGGTGGTGGATAGAGGGGGAGGAGCCTGTTTCACTTCTTGGATTATTTAAAGTGCCAGCTCCCTGTAACCCACCATCATCACCCCACGGTCCTGAAGTTTTGCTTTTGTCCCCTATGGCTTCCGAAAAAAGGATTTATCAGTAAGTACCAAAATCCTCCTTTTGGACCCTTTATCCACTGGGCCACTAGCTATTGTGCCTTACCCCTCCTTTCCATCTTTGCCCCTCCTATCTGTCTCTCATCTCTGTTGCTCCTTTCTCACCTTTCCTTATCTGCCTGTCTCTCTCTTTCATCTCTGTAATCCTACCCCATCTGTTTCTCTCTCTTTCATCTCTGTTCCTCTCCACCTCATCACCCACTCTCAGATCTCTGTCCCTCCTGTCCCTATCTGGGGCAGAATTCACTTGTGAAGGGGGTGGTCACAAGGGGTTGAGCAGGGGGAGATCGCTGACTCAAGGTGCTGACAGGTGTCTTTTCCAGTCTTCCCATCTCTGTCCACCTTTTCAGTCTCTCTCATCTCTGTCCCTCCTTTCCGTCTGCGCCTGTGTCTGTCTCTATTTTTCATCCATTTCCCCTCTCCACCTCCCCTCTATCTCATCTCGGATACCGTAGTCCTTCCTGTCTCTCTCATCTCTGTCGCTCTTTTCACCCTGTTTTCCTTTCATGAAGTGTTGTGTGACGGGGGAGCTCAGCAGCTCCAGACATGGAGAGGACTCTGGGAACAGTCCTGTGCATCTACACTGTTCAGTCTGAGAAAGGCTGCATCTCGGGCAGCCAATGAGAGCTGTAAGGTGAAGAGCCTCCTTCTAGCTCTTACTGTGCAGCTGCTTGACTGACTCAATAGATGATTAGACAATAGATGCTTGAGATAAATGCAGAAAATATTAAAAGTAATGGTTTCTAAAAATCTGCATTATTGTAGGGTAAATACCCTGGTGTTCCACCAAGTGTATTCAGACATATAGATGTAGGAGTGTGTGTTATTAGTGCCCCAATGTTAATCAAGAATGTAAAGTTTTCCCATTGAAATCAAATTAGAATCTTCTTTGCTGCCGCAGTCCAAATGGAAATGTTAGTAATGTGTGGCCTGATACTTCTTATAACAGCTAATTAATGAAGTACTATTAGTGGGAGGGCTCCAGAAGGAATCAGCCTATCAGCAGCAGCTTGCCAGTGTTTCCAACCGTTGGGCCTAATTCAGACCTGATAGCAGCAGCAAAATTGTTCTCTGGGCAAAACCATGTGCACTGCAAGTGGGGCAGATATAACGTGCAGAGAGAGTTAGATTTGGGTGGGGTATATTGTTTCTGTGCAGGGTAAATACTGGCTGCTTTATTTTTACACTGCAATTTACATTTCAGTTTGAACATACCCCACCCAGATCTTAATCTTTCTGCACATGTTACATCTGCCCCATCTGCAGTTAACACGGTTTTACCCATTAGGGAACAATTTTGCTGCTGCGATCAGGTCTGAATTAGGCCCGTTATCCTCATCATTGCTTCTCGTTGCACCATCCCTCCAGCCAGGGGCGGATCCAGGAAAAAATGACAGGGGGGGCACCTTATGCACGCCTTCGGCGTGCGGTCCCATGAAGGTGCGCGTGGCCTCACAACAAGGGCATGACCTAGCAACAAGGGTCATGGCCTCAAAGGGAATGTCATATTCATAAGATGGGAAGAGGGTGACACTTTGGAGAGGCAGAGGGTAACAGGACTCAGGAGAGAGAGGGTGATGGGTTTATAGTGACGCAGGGGAGAAGAAGAGGGTTAGGCAGTGGGTGAAGGAGACATAGTGGGAGACGGAGAGGCAGTGGGTGACAGAGAGAGGGTGACAATGAGAGGCAGTGTGGGTAACACAGAGGAAAGGGTGACGAGGAAAAAGTGGGTGATGCCAGGGGGCCAGATGTACTAAGCTTGAAAAGTGATAAATATCACTGTGATAAAGCACCAGCCAATCGGCTCCTAACTGTAATTTTTCAAACACAGCCTGTGACATGGCAGTTAGGAGCAGATTGGCTGGTGCTTTATCACAGTGATATTTATCACTTTTCAGGCTTAGTACATCTCCCAGTGGCAAACGCAGGATTTGCATGGGGGGGTTTCCAGAACTGGGCGGAGCCAATCACGGGGTGCGGACTGAGGTGACCCAGTATATGCTGGGTCCGTAAAACTAGTGTGTGTGTGTGTGTGTGTGTGCAGACACACACACACACGCGCACACACACACACACACACACACACACAGAATGTAAGCTCTCACGAGTAGGGCCCTCTTTCCTCATGTGCTTACCCTTTTCTTACTTTAATAATCTTCAGCTGCACCAAATCCAGCAGTCTTCTGCCACCTGATGCTTATTCCAGTGTCAACTGCTGATGTAGCTATGTTATTTACCCTGTACTTGTCCTATATTGTCGTCAACTGTAAGTTGCTGTTTTCCTGTTTGATTATTTGTTTATGTACTCTGTAATTGGGCACTGCGGAACCCTTGTGGCGCCATATAAATAAAGGATAATAATAATAATAATAATAATAATAATAATAATAATAATAATATATCTACACACATATATATATACATACATACATACATATACACATATAGCATATTAAACATGCATACACATATATATATATATATATATATATATATATATGTATGTACATATATATATGTACACACACATACAGTACACATATATATATATATATATATACACATGTATATATATCGTGTGTGTATGTATGTATGTATATACATGTGTATATATGTATGCACGTGGATATATATGTACTATAAATTAAAATAAAGTAAACTTTTATTTCACTTACAAGTGCCACCAGGAAGACAGCAGGCTGCAGAGGACGCTAGACAGCCATTAATAGTACTCATGCAGCTAAAAAAAAAAAAAATATATATTTTTTTTTTTAGTGAAGGGGGGTTTCTAGGTACTCGGAAACCCCCCCTGGGTGCGCCACTGCCCCCACTGGGAGGTGGTAGTGGGTAACAAGGAGAGGGGGACAGGGAGAGGCAATGGGTACCTAAGGTCTCTGTAGGAGTAGGAGGGAGTAGTGAGACATTTGTAGTGAAGTTTACAGAGACATGAAGGGAAAGTATCGCTGGGGAAACAGACAGAAGAAAACATGGAAGCTTAACACAATAACTGAGAGGAGAGGGAACGAGAAAGCGAGAGGGGGGGGGGGGGAAGAGAGAGAGAGAGAGGGGGGGGGGGGAGGCAGGGGCTACTGAACCCAGCAAACAGCCTAATATATCCTATCTAAAAATCAATAAAGCACAAGTGCATATATATATATATACACACACACACACACAAACAGTATGTGTGTATATACAGTATGTATATACAGTATGTGTATGTATATATATATATATATATATATATATATATATACTAGTGATGTGCACCGGACATTTTTCGGGTTTTGTGTTTTGGATTTGGATTTGGTTCCGCGGCCGTGTTTTGGATTCTGACGCGTTTTGGCAAAACCTCACCGAAAATTTTTTGGTCGGATTCGGGTGTGTTTTGGATTCGGGTGTTTTTTTCAAAAAACCCTAAAAAACAGCTTAAATCATAGAATTTGGGGGTCATTTTGATCCCATAGTATTATTAACCTCAATAACCATAATTTCCACTCATTTCCAGTCTATTCTGAACACCTTACACCTCACAATATTATTTTTAGTCCTAAAATTTGCACCGAGGTCGCTGGATGGCTAAGCTAAGCGACACAAGTGGCCGACACAAACACCTGGCCCATCTAGGAGTGGCACTGCAGTGTCAGGCAGGATGGCACTTCAAAAAAAATTGTCCCCAAACAGCACATGATGCAAAGAAAAAAAAGAGGCGCACCAAGGTCGCTGTGTGACTAAGCTAAGCGACACAAGTGGCCGACACAAACACCTGGCCCATCTAGGAGTGGCACTGCAGTGTCAGGCAGGATGGCACTTCAAAAAAATAGTCCCCAAACAGCACGTGACATGATGCAAAGAAAAATTAAAGAAAAAAGAGGTGCAAGATGGAATTGTCCTTGGGCCCTCCCACCCACCCTTATGTTGTATAAACAGGACATGCACACTTTAACGAACCCATCATTTCAGCGACAGGGTCTGCCACACGACTGTGACTGAAATGACTGGTTGGTTTGGGCCCCCACCAAAAAAAGAAGCAATCAATCTCTCCTTGCACAAACTGGCTCTACAGAGGCAATATGTCCACCTCATCATCATCCTCCGATTCCTCACCCCTTTCACTGTGTACATCCCCCTCCTCACAGATTATTAATTCGTCCCCACTGGAATCCACCATCTCAGGTCCCTGTGTACTTTCTGGAGGCAATTGCTGCTGGTGATTGTCTCCACGGAGGAATTGATTATAATTAATTTTGATGAACATCATCTTCTCCACATTTTCTGGAAGTAACCTCGTACGCCGATTGCTGACAAGGTGAGCGGCTGCACTAAACACTCTTTCGGAGTACACACTGGAGGGAGGGCAACTTAGGTAGAATAAAGCCAGTTTGTGCAAGGGCCTCCAAATTGCCTCTTTTTCCTGCCAGTATACGTACGGACTGTCTGACGTGCCTACTTGGATGCGGTCACTCATATAATCCTCCACCAATCTTTCAATGGTGAGAGAATCATATGAAGTGACAGTAGACGACATGTCAGTAATCGTTGGCAGGTCCTTCAGTCCGGACCAGATGTCAGCACTCGCTCCAGACTGCCCTGCATCACCGCCAGCGGGTGGGCTCGGAATTCTTAGCCTTTTCCTCGCACCCCCAGTTGCGGGAGAATGTGAAGGAGGAGATGTTGACGGGTCACGTTCCGCTTGACTTGACAATTTTCTCACCAGCAGGTCTTTGAACCTCTGCAGACTTGTGTCTGCCGGAAAGAGAGATACAACGTAGGTTTTAAATCTAGGATCGAGCACGGTGGCCAAAATGTAGTGCTCTGATTTCAACAGATTGACCACCCATGAATCCTGGTTAAGCGAATTAAGGGCTCCATCCACAAGTCCCACATGCCTAGCGGAATCGCTCTGTTTTAGCTCCTCCTTCAATGTCTCCAGCTTCTTCTGCAAAAGCCTGATGAGGGGAATGACCTGACTCAGGCTGGCAGTGTCTGAACTGACTTCACGTGTGGCAAGTTCAAAGGGTTGCAGAACCTTGCACAACGTTGAAATCATTCTCCACTGCGCTTGAGTCAGGTGCATTCCCCCTCCTTTGCCTATATCGTGGGCAGATGTATAGGCTTGAATGGCCTTTTGCTGCTCCTCCATCCTCTGAAGCATATAGAGGGTTGAATTCCACCTCGTTACCACCTCTTGCTTCAGATGATGGCAGGGCAGGTTCAGGAATGTTTGGTGGTGCTCCAGTCTTCTGTACGCGGTGGCTGAATGCTGAAAGTGGCCCGCAATTCTTCGGGCCACCGACAGCATCTCTTGCACGCCCCTGTCGTTTTTTAAATAATTCTGCACCACCAAATTCAATGTATGTGCAAAACATGGGACGTGCTGGAATTTGCCCAGATGTAATGCACTCACAATATTGCTGGCGTTGTCCGATGTCACAAATCCCCAGGAGAGTCCAATTGGGGTAAGCCATTCTGCGATGATGTTCCTCAGTTTCCGTAAGAGGTTGTAAGCTGTGTGCCTCTTCTGGAAAGCGGTGATACAAAGCGTAGCCTGCCTAGGAACGAGTTGGCGTTTGCGAGATGCTGCTACTGGTGCCGCCGCTGCTGTTCTTGCTGCGGGAGGCAATACATCTACCCAGTGGGCTGTCACAGTCATATAGTCCTGAGTCTGCCCTGCTCCACTTGTCCACATGTCCGTGGTTAAGTGGACATTGGGTACAACTGCATTTTTTAGGACACTGGTGAGTCTTTTTCTGGGGTCTGTGTACATTTTCGGTATCGCCTGCCTAGAGAAATGGAACCTAGATGGTATTTGGTACCGGGGACACAGTACCTCAATCAAGTCTCTAGTTGGCTCTGAATTAACGGTGGATACCGGAACCACGTTTCTCACCGCCCGGGCTGCCAAGGCCTGAGTTATCTGCTTTTCAGCAGGATGACTGCTGTGATATTTCATCTTCCTCGCAAAGGACTGTTGGACAGTCAATTGCTTACTGGAAGTAGTACAAGTGGTCTTCCGACTTCCCCTCTGGGATGACGATCGACTCCCAGCAGCTACAACAGCAGCGCCAGCAGCAGTAGGTGTTACACTCAAGGATGCATCGGATTAATCCCAGGCAGGAGAGGACTCGTCAGACTTGCCAGTGACATGGCCTGCAGGACTATTGGCTTTCCTGGGTAAGGAGGAAATTGACACTGAGAGAGTTGGTGGTATGGTTTGTAGGAGCTTGGTTACAAGAGGAAGGGATTTAGTGGTCAGTGGACTGCTTCCGCTGTCACCCAAAGTTTTTGAACTTGTCACTGACTTATGATGAATGCGCTGCAGGTGACGTATAAGGGAGGATGTTCCGAGGTGGTTAACGTCCTTACCCCTACTTATTACAGCTTGACAAAGGCAACACACGGCTTGACACCTGTTGTCCGCATTTGTGTTGAAATAATTCCACACCGAAGAGCTGATTTTTTTTGTATTTTGACCAGGCATGTTAATGGCCATATTCGTCCCACGGACAACAGGTGTCTCCCCGGGTGCCTGACTTAAACAAACCACCTCACCATCAGAATCCTCCTTGTCAATTTCCTCCCCAGCGCCAGCAACACCCATATCCTCATCCTGGTGTACTTCAACAGTGACATCTTCAATTTGACTATCAGGAACTGGACTGCGGGTGCTCCTTCCAGCACTTGCAGGGGGCGTGCAAATGGTGGAAGGCGCAAGCTCTTCCCGTCCAGTGTTGGGAAGGTCAGGCATCGCAACCGACACAATTGGACTCTCCTTGGGGATTTGTGATTTTAGAAGAACGCACAGTTCTTTGCTGTGCTTTTGCCATCTTAAGTCTTTTCATTTTTCTAGCGAGAGGATGAGTGCTTCCATCCTCATGTGAAGCTGAACCACTAGCCATGAACATAGGCCAGGGCCTCAGCCGTTCCTTGCCACTCCGTGTCGTAAATGGCATATTGGCAAGTTTACGCTTCTCCTCAGACGCTTTTAATTTTGATTTTTGGGTCATTTTACTGAACTTTTGTTTTTTGGATTTTACATGCTCTCTACTATGACATTGGGCATCGGCCTTGGCAGACGACGTTGATGGCATTTCATCGTCTCGGCCATGACTAGTGGCAGCAGCTTCAGCACGAGGTGGAAGTGGATCTTGATCTTTCCCTATTTTAACCTCCACATTTTTTTTCTCCATTTTTTAATGTGTGGAATTATATGCCAGTAACTATCAATAGCAATGGCCTACTACTATATATACTGCGCACAACTAAAATGCACCACAGGTATGGATGGATAGTATACTTGACGACACAGAGGTAGGTAGAGCAGTGGCCTTCCGTACCGTACTGCTATATATACTGGTGGTCACTGTCGGCAATCTGCAAAACTAAAATGCACCACAGGTATAGAATGTAGATGGATAGTATACTTAATGACGACACAGAGGTAGGTACAGCAGTGGCCTTCCGTATCGTACTGCTATATATAGTATACTGGTGGTCACTGTGTCAGCAAACTGCAAAACTAAAATGCACCACAGGTATAGAATGTAGATGGATAGTATACTTAATGACGACACAAAGGTAGGTACAGCAGTGGCCTTCCGTACCGTACTGCTATATATACTGGTGGTCACTGTGTCAGCAAACTGCACAACTGAAATGCACCACAGGTATAGAATCTAGATGAATAGTATACTTAATGACGACACAGAGGTAGGTACAGCAGTGGCCTACTGTACCGTAATGCTATATATTATATACTGGTGGTCACTGGTCAGCAAAACTCTGCACTGTACTCCTCCTATATAATATTATACTGGTGGTCATCAGTCCCCACAATAAAGCAGCACACTGAGCACAGATATGGAGTGTTTTTCAGGCAGACAACGTATACTGGTGGTCACTGTCAGCAAAACTCTGCACTGTACTCCTGCTATATAATACAGCTGCTCCCCAGTCCCCACAATTAAGCAGTGTGAGCACAGATATATGCAGCACACTGAGCACAGATATGGAGCGTTTTTTTCAGGCAGAGAACGGGTAACTGGTGGTCACTGATCAGCAAAACTCTGCACTGTACTCCTCCTATATTATACAGCTGCTCCCCAGTCCTCCCCACAATTAAGCAATAGTGCACAATCAAGTTCAACAATAACGGAGAGGACGCCAGCCACGTCCTCTCCCTAACATTTCCAATGCACGAGTGAAAATGGCGGCGACGCGCGGCTGCTTATATAGAATCCGAATCTCGCGAGAATCCGACAGCGGGATGATGACGTTCGGGCGCGCTCGGGTTAACCGAGCCATACGGGAGAATCCGAGTATGCCTCGGACCCGTGTAAAATGGGTGAAGTTCGGGGGGGTCCGGTTTCCGAACCCGCTCATCACTAATATATACACACACACACAAACTGTGTGTGTGTGTGTGTGTGTGTGTGTGTGTGTGTGTGTATATATATATATATATATATATATATATATATATATATACATATACACATACATATATGAATCTATTTATGTGGCTGCACCAGAGAAGATAGTCAGTGCTGGCACTGCTGCCCACTTACCTGTCCTGAAGCACTCTCACTGACCTTGTGCCCATGAGGGCTGCTGCTGCGTCACCAAGTCCGGGTGCTGCCGAGTCGCCTGCCTGATTCATGTGCGGCCCGCCAAACACCAGCGGCTGCCGGTCAGTCGCATGGCGCTTGTGGCTGAACCGTGGAGGAGGGGAGGAGAGAGAAGGGGAAAGCCTCCTTTCTCCTCAGAGACTTCCGGCTTTACTACAGCCGGCTGCCTGCAGCGTACTGTAATGAGTCACTCTGACTCATTACTGCTGCCGCTGCCACTGGGCCCTTCATCGCGGTGGGAGCCAGTGAACTGCGCCGCCGCTTCTTTTTTCAAGGGACTGCTTTTTTTTTTTTTTTCTCTGACGTCCTAGTGGATGCTGGGAACTCCGTAAGGACCATGGGGAATAGCGGGCTCCGAAGGAGGCTGGGCACTCTAGAAAGATTTATGACTACCTGGTGTGCACTGGCTCCTCCCACCATGACCCTCCTCCAAGCCTCAGTTAGATTTTGTGCCCGGCCGAGGTTGGATGCACACTAGGGGCTCTCCTGAGCCCTTAGAAAGAAAGTATAGATTTAGGTTTTTTATTTTCAGTGAGACCTGCTGGCAACAGGCTCACTGCAGCGAGGGACTAAGGGGAGAAGAAGCGAACTCGCCTGCTTGCAGCCGGATTGGGCTTCTTAGGCTACTGGACACCATTAGCAACAGGCTCACTGCAGCGAGGGACTAAGGGGAGAAGAAGCGAACTCGCCTGCTTGCAGCCGGATTGGGCTTCTTAGGCTACTGGACACCATTAGCTCCAGAGGGATCGACCGCAGGCCCAGTCCTTGGTGTTCGGTCCCGGAGCCGCGCCGCCATCCCCCTTACAGAGCCAGAAGCAAGAAGAGGTCCGGAAAAACGGCGGCAGAAGACATCAGTCTTCACCAAGGTAGCGCACAGCACTGCAGCTGTGCGCCATTGCTCCTCATACACACTTCATACTCCGGTCACTGAGGGTGCAGGGCACTGGGGGGGGGGGGGGCGCCCTGAGAAGCAATAATAACACCTTGGCTGGCAAAAATTCCACAATATATAGTCCCAGAGGCTATATATGTGGAAAATACCCCTGCCAGAATATGGAAAAAAGCGGGAGAATAGTCCGCGGAAAAGGGGCGGAGCTATCTCTCACAGCACACTGGCGCCATTTCTCCTTCCCAGATCCGCTGGAAGGAAGCTCCCTGGCTCTCCCCTGCAGTCTACACTACAGAACAGGGTAAAAACAGAGAGGGGGGGCACTAAATTTAGGCGCAGTATATAATATATAGAAAAAGCAGCTATAGGGGACATAACTCAGTTAGTCCCTGCATTATATAGCGCTCTGGTGTGTGCTGGCATACTCTCACTCTGTCCCCCCAAAGGGCTTTTGTGGGTCCTGTCCTCATTCGGAGCATTCCTTGTGTGTGTGCGGTGTGTCGGTACGGCTGTGTCGACATGTTTGATGAGGATAATGATGTGGAGGCGGAGCAGATGCCTTTAGAAGGGATGTCACCCCCTGCGGGGCAGACACCTGAGTGGATGAGCTTATGGAAAGTAATGAGTGCACGTATAGACTCCTTACATAAGAAAATTGACGACATGCCAAATGTGGGACAGCCGACTTCTCAGCTCGTGCCTGCCCAGGCGTCGCATGGGTCGTCAGGGGCTCTAAAACGCCCGCTACCGCAAGCAGACCCAGATGTCGACACTGATACTGACACCAGTGTCGACGACGATGAGTCTAACCTGATGCCCACTAAGGCCATTCACTGCATGATTGAGGCAATGAAAGAGGTGTTACACATTTCTGATATAACTACAGGTACCACTAAAAAGGGTATTATGTTTGGAGAGAAAAAACTACCCGTAGTTTTTCCCCCATCAGATGAATTAAATGAAGTGTGTGAAGAAGCGTGGGCTCTCCCTGATAAAAAATTGGTAATTCCTAAGAAGGTACTAATGGCGTTCCCTTTCCCGCCAGAGGATAGGTCACGTTGGGAGACACCCCCCAGGGTGGATAAAGCGCTCACACGTTTGTCTAAAAAGGTGGCACTACCGTCTCCGGATACGGCCGCCCTCAAGGAACCTGCTGATAGAAAGCAGGAGGCGATCCTGAAGTCTGTATATACACACTCAGGCATTATACTTAGGCCAGCTATTGCGTCAGCTTGGATGTGCAGTGCTGCCGCTGCGTGGTCAGATAAACTGTCAGAAAATATTGACACATTAGACAGAGACACGATCCTGTTAACCATAGACCATATAAAAGACTCAGTCTTATATATGAGAGATGCACAGAGGGAAATCTGCCGACTGGCATCTAAAGTAAGTGCATTGTCCATTCTGCTAGGAGAGGCTTATGGACTCGCCAGTGGACAGGAGATGCAGATTCTAAAAAGCACATGGAAGTGTTGCCATATAAGGGTGAGGAATTATTTGGGGATGGTCTCTCGGACCTCGTTTCCACAGCAACGTCTGGGAAGTCAGCATTTTTACCCCATGTCCCCTCACAGCCTAAGAAGGCGCCGTTTTATCAGGTTCAGTCCTTTCGGACCCAGAAAAACAGGCGTGGAAAAGGCGGGTCCTTTCTGTAGAGGCAGAGGTAGGGGAAAAAGGCTGCAACAAACAGCAGGTTCCCAGGAGCAAAAGTCCTCCCCCGCTTCTTCTTCCAAGTCCGCCGCATGACGGTGGGGCTCCACAGGCGGAGCCAGGTACGGTGGGGGGTCGCCTCAAGAATTTCAGCGATCAGTGGGCTCGCTCACAGGTGGATCCCTGGATCCTGCAAATAGTATCTCAGGGGTACAAACTGGAATTCGAGGCGTCCCCACCCCACCGGTTCCTAAAATCTGCCTTGCCGATTGCTCCCTCAGACAGGGAGGCGGTGCTAGCGGCAATTCACAAGCTGTATTCCCAGCAGGTGATAATCACGGTACCCCTACTTCAACAAGGCCGGGGTTATTATTCCACACTATTGTGGTACCGAAACCGGACGGTTCGGTGAGACCCATTTTAAATTTAAAATCCTTGAACACGTACATAAAAAAATTCAAGTTCAAGATGGAATCGCTCAGGGCGGTTATTGCAAGCCTGGACGAGGGGGATTACATGGTATCCCTAGACATCAAGGATGCTTACTTGCATGTCCCCATTTACCATCCTCACCAGGAGTACCTCAGATTTGTGGTACAGGATTGCCATTACCAATTCCAGACGCTGCCGTTTGGCCTGTCCACGGCACCGAGGGTATTTACCAAGGTTATGGCGGAAATGATGATACTCCTTCGAAAAAAGGGAGTTTTAATTATCCCGTACTTGGACGATCTCCTAATAAAAGCGAGGTCCAAGGAACAGTTGTTGGTGGGAGTAGCACTATCTCAGGAGGTGCTGCACCAGCACGGCTGGATTCTGAATATCCCAAAGTCACAGCTGGTTCCGACGACACGGCTACTGTTCCTGGGTATGATTCTGGATACAGTCCAGAAGAAAGTGTTTCTCCCGGAGGAGAAAGCCAGGGAGTTGTCATCTCTAGTCAGAGACCTCCTGAAACTAAAACAGGTATCAGTGCATCGCTGCACACGGGTCCTGGGAAAGATGGTGGCTTCTTACGAAGCAATTCCCTTCGGCAGGTTCCATGCCAGAATCTTTCAGTGGGACCTGTTGGACCAGTGGTCCGGATCGCATCTTCAGATGCATCGCTTAATAACCCTGTCTCCACTACAATGCCCTAAGTCAAGCAAGATCCCTGCTCCTACATCAGCCGGTGCTGATCCAGTCAGACAACATCACGGCAGTCGCCCATGTAAATCGACAGGGCGGCACAAGAAGCAGGATGGCGATGGCAGAAGCCACAAGAATTCTCCGATGGGCGGAGAATCATGTACTAGCACTGTCAGCAGTGTTCATTCCGGGAGTGGACAACTGGGAAGCAGACTTCCTCAGCAGACACGACCTCCACCCGGGAGAGTGGGGTCTTCACCCAGAAGTCTTCCAGATGCTGGTAAACCGTTGGGAAAAACCACAGGTGGACATGATGGCGTCCCGTCTCAACAAAAAGTTAAAAAGATATTGCGCCAGGTCAAGGGACCTTCAGGCGATAGCTGTGGACGCTCTAGTGACACCGTGGGTGTACCAGTCGGTTTATGTGTTCCCTCCTCTGCCTCTCATACCAAAGGTATTGAGAATAATAAGAAAGCAAGGAGTAAACGCAATTCTCGTGGTTCCGGATTGGCCAAGACGAGCGTGGTACCCGGAACTTCAAGAGATGCTCTCAGAGGACCCGTGGCCTCTACCGCTCAGACAGGACCTGATACAGCAGGGGCCCTGTCTGTTCCAAGACTTACCGCGGCTGCGTTTGACGGCATGGCGGTTGAACACCGGATCCTAAAGGAAAAGGGTATTCCGGAAGAAGTCATTCCTACGCTTATTAAGGCCAGGAAAGATGTTACGGCAACGCATTATCACCGCATATGGCGGAAATATGTTGCATGGTGCGAGGCCAATAAGGCCCCAACAGAGGAATTTCAACTAGGTCGATTTCTGCATTTCCTGCAAGCAGGAGTGGATATGGGCCTAAAACTAGGCTCCATTAAAGTACAGATCTCGGCTCTGTCGATTTTCTTTCAAAAAGAACTAGCTTCAGTACCTGAAGTTCAGACATTTGTGAAAGGAGTGCTGCATATTCAGCCCCCGTTTGTGCCTCCTGTGGCACCTTGGGATCTCAACGTGATGTTGAGTTTCTTAAAATCACATTGG
The DNA here is from genome assembly GCF_028390025.1 of Pseudophryne corroboree. NCBI lineage: Eukaryota > Metazoa > Chordata > Amphibia > Anura > Myobatrachidae > Pseudophryne > Pseudophryne corroboree. Next base: position 86,393,767 of record NC_086448.1, read on the forward strand.
TTTGAGCCACTAAAAACCGTGGATCTGAAATATCTCACGTGGAAAGTGGTCATGTTATTAGCCTTGGCTTCAGCCAGGCGAGTGTCAGAATTGGCGGCTTTATCATGTAAAAGCCCTTATCTGATTTTCCATATGGATAGGGCAGAGTTGAGGACTCGTCCCCAATTTCTCCCTAAGGTGGTGTCAGCGTTTCACCTGAACCAGCCTATTGTGGTGCCGGCGGCTACTAGTGAATTGGAGGACTCCAAGTTGCTAGACGTTGTCAGGGCCCTGAAAATATATGTTTCCAGGACGGCTGGAGTCAGAAAATCTGACTCGCTGTTTATCCTGTATGCACCCAACAAGCTGGGTGCTCCTGCTTCTAAGCAGTCTATTGCTCGCTGGATTTGTAGTACAATTCAGCTTGCACATTCTGTGGCAGGCATACCACAGCCAAAATCTGTAAATGCCCATTCCACAAGGAAGGTGGGCTCTTCTTGGGCGGCTGCCCGAGGGGTCTCGGCTTTACAACTTTGCCGAGCAGCTACTTGGTCAGGGGCAAACACGTTTGCAAAATTCTACAAATTTGATACCCTGGCTGAGGAGGACCTGGAGTTCTCTCATTCGGTGCTACAGAGTCATCCGCACTCTCCCGCCCGTTTGGGAGCTTTGGTATAATCCCCATGGTCCTTACGGAGTTCCCAGCATCCACTAGGACGTCAGAGAAAATAAGAATTTACTCACCGGTAATTCTATTTCTCGTAGTCCGTAGTGGATGCTGGGCGCCCATCCCAAGTGCGGATTGTCTGCAATACTTGTAAATAGTTATTGTTAACTAAAGGGTTATTGTTGAGCCATCTGTTGAGAGGCTCAGTTGTCTTTCATACTGTCAAACTGGATATAGTATCACGAGTTGTACGGTGTGATTGGTGTGGCTGGTAAGAGTCTTACCCGGGATTCTAAATCCTTCCTTATTATGTCAGCTCGTCCGGGCACAGTGTCCTAACTGAGGCTTGGAGGAGGGTCATGGTGGGAGGAGCCAGTGCACACCAGGTAGTCATAAATCTTTCTAGAGTGCCCAGCCTCCTTGGAGCCCGCTATTCCCCATGGTCCTTACGGAGTTCCCAGCATCCACTACGGACTACGAGAAATAGAATTACCGGTGAGTAAATTCTTATTTTAAGTGCCAGACATGACAGGGGGGGCACAGGCCCGCGTGCCCCCCCCCCCCCCCCTCCCTGGATCCGCCACTGCCTCCAGCACTACTCTACCTGAGCCATGAAAATATCTAAGATACACTGGGCAAGTCACAAATGAAATGCATTATACCTCACATTACCATAACAGCTTCTGAAAATCATTAAAACCTTTTTGCTTTGAGCACCAGTACTGAACACATGGGGGACTCTAACCACACATTATGGAATTGCTTAATTCATAAGATTCAGTGAACACTACAGATATGTCCACAGTAAAGATGCAACAGTCGTCGTCATCATCATCATCATCATCATCATCAAGTACTTCCTTGATCCCACCTGTTTTAAAGGATCAGGGAAGAAAATTATAACGGTGGCTTATGTCTGTGTATTCAAATTATTATGGGGACAGTGACTCTGGAAGCAAACCTATGAATGAAATGAAAGTCTTGGTGGAAGTACTAAGTACAATTCTGCCACTCCTGGTTTTGCAATTAACATAGGGAGATTGGAAAATCCCTCTGTAGTGAGCGCTGTCTCTGGCTGTAGATCTCCTCTGCATCTGTGGGAGGCCAGAGAGGGACAACACTTAATGTAGATAAGTTACCTAACAATTTCTGTTTTATATCATGTAAATGAAAAATTTAAAAACAATTATGTTGTCACATTACTCTGCGAGAAGACTTGGTTAACACTCAGTCACTGCGGATGGACTTTCTGAACTCCCTGTATTATAACCCAGTTTCCAATATGGATCCCTTGCACCAAAGACATGGTTCGTGCAAGGAGCACTGATAATGATGATGACCATGGACTATTGTTTCTCTTTTATGTCTAGGCCAGAGAGGGCCGGACCACCATCATCGTCGCCCATCGTTTGTCTACAATCAGAAATGTGGACAGTATTGCTGGATTCGACAATGGAGTAATTGCTGAGCAGGGAAGTCACAGCGAACTCATGAAAAGGAAAGGGATCTACTACAAACTGGTCACCATGCAGGTAAATATTTATTCCATGTCCCATTTATTTGTAACGCATCGTTTGCTTTTATAATGCTCAAGTGAATTTTGAAGACATTCATTATGACAATAATTAATTTGTACTGTATGTTGAGATGCTTTTGTGGGTATAATGTTTATGTAGCTTGTATCCCATATTCCCCAATATTTTGTACTGTAAGTCTCTTATGTGTTTTTCTTGTCTTGTTTACACTCTTCCTATTTATGTACTTTGTAAGGCGCTGCAGACTATGTGTGGCGCCATATAAATAAAACATAATAGTAATAATTATCTGTAATAAAACCCATGTATACTATACTGTATGAACAACCGGCATACAATACAACTCCAGCTATCCAGCCTATTATACTAATAATGTCCAATTCAAGTATTCACCATATTACAGCCCAAAACGTATATCAGGCACCTCCTTACTCCCCGCCATTATTGCTCTGCTTTACAGAAGGGATCAGTTCAACCCCTGTTTCATCTTCCTTTATGGGTGAAAGCACTCATCATGGTTATTCATTATTGGTAGTGTTAGGTATGTTATGTCGACATTCATCATGTAGACACTGTAGACATTAATGAAATGTCAACATAATAGAATGACGACATATTGTTCACACACCTGGTCCCTGCGGCAGCGGAGTCTCCAGCATTGGCTTCCGAGTCGCAGTGGTCATATGTCTATCATTTCCTTAAGAGTTCTCTGATGCCCCAGCAGTTCAGTAAGTACAATGTCCCAAACCCTAATCCTTACCCTTAATCCCCCCTCTAGTGTCTAACCCTAGCTTCACCCTCTGTAGCCTAAACCTAACCTACCCCTATTGCCTATCCCTACCCTCCCATCCCACAGGTTAACCCTGATGTCGACATTATGACAATGTCGGCATTTCACATGAGAACGTTGACACATTGCCTGCCTACATTTTAACAAAGTCAACATAACAAATGTCAACATTGAGGTGTTGACATTGTGGGGTAAATTTACTAAGATTGGAGTTCTATTTAAGATGAGATGTTGCCCATAGCAACCAATCAGATTCCAGGATTTATATTCTTGAAGATGCTAGGTAAATGAGAAGTAGAATCTGATTGGTTGCTATGGACAACATCCCATCTTAAATAGAACTCCCATCTTAGTAAATTTACCCCAATGAATGTCAACATTGGAATTGCCGACCTAATAACTACATCCCTTATTGGTAGTGTAGGTGCGGTCTCCGGTGGTCATCTTGAAGTTTAATAGTGGAGTAAAACATCATGGGAAAGTCTAGCATGTATAATGATACTCTGCTTGATGATTTGCCTAGTAACCTGTCACTTATCTCTGCAGACTGTGGAGGGTCAGGGTGACAACGAAGACCGAAAAAGTCAGGCAAATGAAACCTTATCAGATATGAAGAACACAGGGGCCAAGTTAGTGCGGAGACAGTCAAGCCGACACAGCTTCAAGAAATCATCAGCAAGACAAGACAAGGAAGAGGATGAGAAGAATAAAGATGTGGTGAGTAATGTGGTCAAGTATATGATTGTGCGTTGGATAACAATGACACCGTGAAGCTAGAGGCATAACAGTTACATGGATCGCTTGTCCCAAACCGAATAAATTCCCTAATGGCTGATCATCCAATGAGCCCCGTGCATCAGATAGACTTTAAATCAGTGTATAATAAATAATGACAGACAATTTGCCTACAATCAAAATCCCGACAGTCAAAATCTCGACAAGGTAAAATCCCGGCATATAAAATACCGACAAGGTCAAAATACCATCATTTAAAATGTTGACAGATCAAAAACTCTACATGAGTTTTTCATGATTTTTTTTAATTGAAACTGACTTGTTCATACTTTTCCATCCCAGTGGACCTGGAGGGGAATATAATAGTGAGCAAGCGCAGCGAGGCACCGTGCCCGAAGCGCGAGCCATGCGAGGGGACGTGGTACACTTACACAGTGTTCATGTCGACTTATGTTGACATACACACCAAAAAACAAGGAAAAACTTGTGTCGACTTTTTGTCCAGTTGGCATTTTAAATGTCGGTATTTTGACCTTGTCTGTATTTTACATGTTGGTATTTTGACCTTGTCTGTATATTTGACCTTGTCGGGATTTTGACCGTCGGTCAATTGTTGTTGGGATTTTGACCGTCAGGATTTTGATTGTAGGTATTTCATACTAAAGCCATTAAAATGCATTTGACAATAAATGACAATTAGTTAGAGTGGTAATAAATGAAATATATATGGTAATGGACTAAACAATGTGCAGGAAAACAAAACAAACTCATACACTGTACACCACAAACCGACTTCCTGGTGTTCAATTCTCCTTCCAACTTTACACATTGGACCCATCCGGGTAGATAATCGTGTCATCACTACCGGCAGGGCAGCGCCATACTTTATGAGGAGAGAACCGACTGAAACTTTTTATTTTATCAGCAGCAAAGAAGTGTAGTTAATATTAATGCCTCAGATACTAACTATACTGCATACTCTACGAGTTTCTGTATATCAATTAAAATATGTAATTGCTTCTTTGCTGTAGGACCCTGGACCATGGTACTTTAGTAAATTGTTGTTATAGATTTTTTATTGCCAGGGTTCTGTGTCTTATGTTTTTTTTGTTGCCCTTCACTGTATATACAGGACCATTCCTTACTTTCAATATCCATGCATAGCCCAGACTACGTCCCCCTTTACTGAAACTTCTAGTATAATTCTTACTTTTCATGTTTCACAGAATGAAGAGCCTCCTCCAGTTTCATTTTTCAAGGTCCTGAAGCTGAATAAATCCGAGTGGCCGTACTTTGTGGTGGGACTCATCTGCGCAATAATCAACGGTGGCACCAGACCCGCCTTTTCCATTATATTTTCCAGGATTATCGGAGTATGGCTTCAAGCTATTATTACTAGACATGTCTTATTGCAGAATAGTTTATTGCTATAATAACCATGTTATAATAACTGATAATGGCCCTCATTCCGAGTTGTTCGCTCGCAAGCTGCTTTTAGCAGCTTTGCAGACGCTAAGCCGCCGCCTACTGGGAGTGAATCTTAGCTTATCAAAATTGCGAACGAAAGATTAGCAAAATTGCGAATAGACACTTCTTAGCAGTTTCTGAGTAGCTCCACACTTACTCGGCAACTGCGATCAGTTCAGTCAGTTTCGTTCCTGGTTTGACGTCACAAACACACCCAGCGTTCGCCCAGACACTCCTCCGTTTCTCCAGCCACTCCCGCGTTTTCCCCAGAAACGGTAGCGTTTTTTCGCACACACCCATAAAACGGCCAGTTTCCGCCCAGAAACACCCACTTCCTGTCAATCACATTACGATCACCAGAACGAAGAAAAAACCTCGTAATGCCGTGAGTAAAATACCTAATGTCACAACTGAGGGCTGGTGCTGACCAGGGGGAAGCCTCAGTTGTAGGGGCGGAGGTATATGTGTACCTGGGAGGGTTCTTGGACATGCAGGGAACCTTTAGAACAAATGCCCGAAGGCGTGACCACGACAACAAGGGAAAGTTCAAAGGTTTTATTAAACACAGTTCAGAGGAATACTGATGACTTGGTACTGGTAATAGGAAACACAGTTAAGAGAAATACTTGGGATCGATGACGGAACACCGATGGTGACTTGGAAACGATGACGGAACACCGATGGTTACTTTGGGATCGTTGGTAAGCTTTGAGTGAAGCTGGGGTTCGCAGATAGAAATGCACTATTGTACTTAGAAGCACAGGTGAAGCATGAAGTGATGCTGGGGATCGCTGGAGAATGGCTGCTGGAAAGCCGGAGTTCAGACACAGGTGAATCAGGGTAGACTGTAGAGCAGGCTTTTTCAACCAGTGTGCCGTGGCACACTAGTGTGCCGCGACCAGTTGCAAGGTGTGCCGCGGAGCCAGAGCAGCTTCCTGCACCTTCAGAGTGAACGGTTTTCCCGGGCTCTTCTTGGAGGATCATTCATGCTCCGGCTGTGACCTGTGCCTTGATGACGCGGCGGTGTGATATCATAGGTCACGGCCACCGCAACTCACCACCCAGCCAGCCCACACGCCTGCATACACATCTTCCAGTTCCCGCCTGCATCCACAGCTTTCCTTGCCCACCCACATCCACACCTGCCCGCCCACTGTTCAGTATTCGCAGCAATCCACTATGAACAACCCCCGCCACTGAGGGAAAGGGAGGAGGACAGCTGACCGTTAGGGGCTAATATTTGTTATGTTATTTCTCCTGTGGGGAACAATAGGATTTATGTGGGGAGAATAAGGATTTATGGGGGCAAAAATGTGAATAATTCATGTGGGGAGCAATAGAATTTATGTGGGGAGCAATGTGATTGATTTATGTGTGGAGCAATAGGATTTATGTAAAGAGCAACATGATTTATGTGGGAAACAATGTGATTGTTTTTTCTGTGTAGGCCAATGTATGTGTAGATTTTTTATTACTGTGAGGGCCAGTGTGTGTATTTTGGTTTTTTTTCTGTGGGGAACAGATGGTGTGCCTTGGCAATTTTAAAATATTGTTCGGTGTGCCGCGAGTAAAAAAAGGTTTGAAAATCACTGCTGTAGAGGGTTAATCACTGGAGTGTCGGGTTACACTGCAGAGTGTAATCACCAGGGAGTCAGGCTGTACTGCAGAGAAAGTCCATGGGAGAACTGCACACTGGAATCACTGAAGACAATTGAAGCACTGACATCTTTCCACCCCAGGAACAGGATATTTATACCTGCTGGGAAGCAGGGATTGGCTGGCTGATTAACCAGAGACCAGAGTGCAGCTGCTGTGTAATCAGGCTGAGAGCAGAGTGCAGCTGATAGGCTGAAAGGTAACATGTGATTAGGAAAACATGGCTGCGCCCATGGTAGCTTTTGGAGGGAAAGATTGTTTGTAACTTGAATGTGAGCTTTAACCATGAAGCTGCCAGAATCACAGTAAAGAGATTTGAGACAATGAGATGCAGCGTGCTGCACACAGAGAGTGCAGATGGAATCCAGGCTTGGAACACTGGGACAGTCTCAGGAGGCATTTGGAAGGTAAATACTGATAAGGAATTACTTAGATCGTGACAGCACCCCCTCCTTTAGGAGTGGCCCCAGGACACTTCTTTATAAGTTCTTTATCTGAACAAATGGAAGGCTCTAGATTGAATCCTGATGAACTTGAGCTGGCTGGGACCAGAGGAGACTGTACCGGACCTATGGACGAGACCAAATTAAGTCCAGACAAACTTGAACCGGTTGAGACCGGCGGAGACTTTAGACCGACTGATAGGACCGGATTAGATCCGAAGGTATTGGAATCGGCTGGAACTGAAGGAGGCTGATCCGGACAGACGGATGGGACCGGATTGGGTCCAGAAAAGCTTGAACCGGCTGGGACCGGAGGAGTCTTCGGATTGACGGTTGAATCAGCTGGAACTGAAGGAGTCTTTAGACCTACGGATGGAACCGGATTGGGTCCAGAGATATCGGAATCGGCTGGAACCGAAGGAATCTTCAGACAGACGGATGGAACCGGATTGAGTCTAAAGACAGTTGAATCAGCTGGAACTGAAGGAGTCAGAATCCGGTTAGAACCGGAATGAGTGGTATCCGAGTGTTCAGTTAGACCATCCTGGACCTGGTCCATGCTGGATGCCAACAGGGTGGTGCTCTCTGAAGACGGCAAACAGGAGTTCATAACTGCATCTGTAGCACAAAAATTTCCATCTGGGAACTTGGCTCTGGATACTTCCCTTGGGACTGATACTTTGGTGACCCCTCCTGGGGTTGATGAATCAGACACCTCTCTCAGGGTTGTTTTCTCCAGCACCCCTCCTGGGGTTGACAGATCAGAAACTCCTTTTTGAGAAGACTCATATGCCCCTACTAGAGCTTGAACATTGGATACCCCTCCTAGGGCTGTAGACACAGACGCCCCTCCTTGGGCTGTAGACACAGACGCCCTTCCTTGGGCTGAGTAAAGAGCATCATCATTCCAAGAAAGTTCGGACGCTAGGATCTGGTACTGTACCAGATATTTACCGACTGTTCGTGTCCCCTGACGTAGCCGGAGGATATCAGAGGAGGCAGAGGTCACACGACCTGGTTCATCAAAGATGCGCCTGAAGGTTGCCACGAAATCTGCATATGAAGAGAGCAGGGCATCAGATTTCTCCCATAGAGGTGATACCCAATCGAGGGCGGAGCCACTGAGGAGGGAGATGATGTAAGCAACCTTGGTGCGGTCATTTGGGAAACTGCCAGGCTGTAACTCAAAACATATCTCACACTGATTTAGGAAACCCCGACAGGCTTTTGGGGAACAATCAAACTTGGCAGGTGTCGGTAAATGGAGACAAGGAGCAGAAACGGGAATGGTGGGTGGGGATACCACCAAAGGTACTGCAGTCGGCACACTGGACGCCCCTGAACCACAGAGGGTTACTTGTATTCCATCCAGCCGAGAGGAGAGGTCCTGGAGACAGCGGATCACATGGCCCTGTGCAGTCTCCTGACGTTCAAGGCAGGCTGCAAGTTCTTGCATCGGCCTGGTCGCTTGGACCTGGTCTCCGGCCGGATCCATTAGGTCAGTGCTTACTGTCACAACTGAGGGCTGGTGCTGACCAGGGGGAAGCCTCAGTTGTAGGGGCTGAGGTATATGTGTACCTGGGAGGCAGTACAGGGTTCTTGGATATGCAGGGAACCTTTAGAACAAATGCCCGAAGGCGTGACCACGACAACAAGGGAAAGTTCAAAGGTTTTATTAAACACAGTTCAGAGGAATACTGATGACTTGGTACTGGTAATAGGAAACACAGTTCAGAGAAATACTTGGGATCGATGACGGAACACCGATGGTTACTTTGGGATCGTTGGTAAGCTTTGAGTGAAGCTGGGGTTCGCAGATAGAACTGCACTATTGTACTTAGAAGCACAGGTGAAGCATGAAGTGATGCTGGAGAATGGCTGCTGGAAAGCCGGAGTTCAGACACAGGTGAATCAGGGTAGACTGTAGAGGGTTAATCACTGGAGTGTCGGGTTACACTGCAGAGTGTAATCACCAGGGAGTCAGGCTGTACTGCAGAGAAAGTCCATGGGAGAACTGCACACTGGAATCACTGAAGACAATTGAAGCACTGACATCTTTCCACCCCAGGAACAGGATATTTTTACCTGCTGGGAAGCAGGGATTGGCTGGCTGATTAACCAGAGACCAGAGTGCAGCTGCTGTGTAATCAGGCTGAGAGCAGAGTTCAGCTGATAGGCTGAAAGGTAACATGTGATTAGGAAAACATGGCTGCACCCATGGTAGCTTTTGGAGGGAAAGATTGTTTGTAACTTGAATGTGAGCTTTAACCATGAAGCTGCCAGAATCACAGTAAAGAGATTTGAGACAATGAGATGCAGCGTGCTGCACACAGACAGTGCAGATGGAATCCAGGCTTGGAACACTGGGACAGTCTCAGGAGGCATTTGGAAGGTAAATACTGATAAGGAATTACTTAGATCGTGACACCTAACTGCATAGCAAATTTACTTGGCGCAGTCGCACTGCGGACATTGCGCATGCGCATTAGCGACTAATCGCTCCGTTGCAACAAAAAAATAAAGAGCGAACAACTCGGAATGACCCCCAATGTTCATGTCTCGTACAAACAGCACATAAATACAGTGGCGACCTATAGAAATGTGTGCAGAACTGATGGAAGCCAATCAGAATTTTGCTTTTGCATTCTAAGATGCACTAGAAAAATGACATAATGTGATTGGCTGTTATGGGCGAGACTGCCTTTTCCACATCGTGCAACTGGCAACTTCAGTCATTGTGTGTTGGGGGGGGGGAAATAAATAAGAGTGATATTTTAATTCTAGTTCCCTTTAAACTAGCCCCTGCTTTTGTTTCTATGCAGTCATTTACCAAGTCTTGGACCCACCAAGCACTTTGATATACGCAAGCATGCCTAGATTTCACCCGATGAGCTTATGGAGCGATATGGCGGCATGTGGAGGTGCTGGACCATGAACCAGCAGTGAGGCGGGTTGAGCAGTGTGAGAGCGCTCTTTGGAAAATACAGTTGGCACATCAGTGCACCTAGTGTTGCGCAGCAGTACAGATAGGAGATTTTACAGTGCAAGATCACTGAAACGAGATAAAATGATGAAAAGGCTGTCTATGGCCTTTATCTCCACAGCCCACGAACCCTTTCATTCCGCTGAATGACTTGACTTGAAATTTGCATAATACAAAAGCTGCCAGTCTTTGGGTCTCATCCCCCCAAAAATGATCATGTACAAAATTGTCATATATAATAAAGACAGCTGTGGTGTCCTTTCATTTAGCTGCGTGGGCCTCCCTGGTGCACCTATGGAGAGTCCAGGCATTTTGCATTTGATGCTCATCCTAAATGACCTCTATATCAGTGGTTCTCAAACTGTGTGCCAGGGTGCCGCGAGGCTCTTGCAGGGGTGCCTTGGGTTGGTGGTCAAGATTAGAAACAAATCAAATTATTTATGGTCAAAGTGATAGGCAAAACCAGGTTTGGTGACTGCCAATCATAAAACATGCGGACAAAAAGAAGCACAACTGTGCACCACCACATAACTGCCCCTTCGAATGACAGGAGGCAGAATCTACTTAATGTAATATTTTTCTTCCAAATAGATCAATAATAAACATTTATCCTAGGGTTGCCGTTATAAAACTGCTTATATTTTAGTACTTCATGATTCAAGAATGTTTGAGAACCACTGTCCTATGTTACAGATGTAACAACAAATGAATGCGCCCATCGTGCGATGCTAATCACGGCTACTACCTGCAGACAGTGACAGCACCGCTGCATTGATCCCAGTTTAAGCGTCATATAAAAATGCCTTCTAGTTCTACCCTTAGTAACAGCAATGTGCTATCTCTTATCCCCCAGGTATTTGCAGGGCAGGCCGATGAGATCAGGTCCAGAAGTAACATGTTTTCTTTGCTCTTTTTGGGACTTGGAGTATTGTCTTTTATTACCTTTTCCCTTCAGGTGAGTGTCTAATAAAAATGGTTTATTTTAATGTATTTACCTTTTATTCAGTTATTTAAGGAAAACACTTGTCCTCAATACTACTTTCCCAGTTTTAATAAGAATACCAAAGTTCTCAACTGTCCCATTTATTGGTAAAACTGTCCCAATTTTCAATCGGCAGAAAAGGCAAAGTCCATGAGATTGGGGTGTGATAATGGTAAGCTGGTGGGTTGTCTGTGCGAATCATTATCATGGGTTGGGCAGACAGGGTGGACAGTGTTTCCTCTAGATACTCCAGTTTCCTCAGACACCCCAAAATATATCTGCTGATTAACTGACTTCTGACAAAAAATGAACTAGTGTGTATATGTGTGCATACAGGTGGCAACCAATCAGCATCTACCTACCATGTTATAGAGTGAACTTGATAAATGCTTCCTCAAAGCTGATTGGATGCTATGTGCAACTACTCCACTGTTTTCACTGCATGATACATCGACCCAATAGACTGTAATCTCCACATTTTTTTGGGACTGTCCCGCTGTCCCACCCGCGGGCCGCAGCGTCCCGCAGTGGAGGGATGGCAGTTGGGAGGCTCCTGCACTCGCATGCGCACAGCGTCTATTCACGAGTGACAGAGGGAGAGGGGGCATGCCAGTAGCTTACAGAGCGCTGAGCATGCCCCATTCAGCGACGGACAAGAGAGGCGTGGCCTAAATGGTGGCATTGCTGTGAAGCCACACCCCCTTTTCCAAGGTCACGCCCTTTCATGTCTGTCCCTCTTCTGCAATAAAGAAAGTTGGGAGGTATGGTAGTAGTGGTAGTAGTAGTAGTGGTAGTGGTAGTGGTAGTAGTAGTAGCAGCTGCAGCAGTAGTAGTAGTAGTAGTGGTGGTGGTGGTGGTGGTGGTGGTGGTGGTGGTGGTGGTGGTAGTAGCAGCTGCAGTAGTAGTGGTAGTAGTAGTAGTGGTAGTGGTAGTAGTAGTGGTGGTAGTAGTAGTAGTAGTAGTAGTAGTAGTGGTGGTAGTAGTAGTAGTAGTAGTAGTAGTGGTGGTGGTAGTAGTAGTGGTAGTGGTAGTGGTAGTAGTAGTAGTAGCAGCAGCTGCAGTAGTGGTAGTAGTAGTAGTGGTAGTGGTAGTGGTAGTGGTAGTAGTAGTAGTGGTAGTGGTAGTAGTACTAGTAGTGGTAGTAGTAGTGGTAGTAGTAGTAGTGGTAGTGGTAGTAGTGGTAGTAGTGGTAGTAGTAGTGGTAGTAGTAGTAGTGGTAGTGGTAGTAGTAGTGGTAGTGGTGGTAGTGGTGGTAGTAGTAGTGGTAGTGGTGGTAGTAGTGGTAGTAGTAGTAGTGGTGGTAGTAGTAGTAGTGGTAGTAGTAGTAGTGGTAGTAGTGGTAGTGTAGTAGTGGTAGTGGTGGTGGTAGTAGTAGTAGTAGTAGTAGTAGTAGTAGTAGTAGTGGTAGTTGTAGTGGTAGTGGTAGTAGTAGTGGTAGTGGTGGTAGTAGTGGTAGTAGTGGTAGTGGTGGTGGTAGTAGTAGTAGTGGTAGTAGTAGTAGTGGTAGTAGTGGTAGTAGTAGTGGTAGTAGTAGTGGTAGTGGTAGTAGTAGTGGTAGTGGTGGTGGTAGTAGTGGTAGTGGTGGTAGTAGTGGTAGTAGTAGTAGTGGTAGTGGTGGTGGTAGTAGTAGTAGTGGTAGTAGTAGTGGTAGTGGTAGTGGTAGTAGTAGTAGTAGTAGTAGTAGTAGTAGTAGTGGTAGTAGTAGTAGTAGTGGTAGTAGTAGCAGCTGCAGCAGTAGTAGTAGTAGTAGTAGTAGTATTACTACTACTACTACCATATGTCTTGAAAACATTGGAATATGACTGATGTGTTGATATTTGTCTTCACCGTCTGCCAGGGATACACCTTTGGAAAAGCTGGGGAGATCCTAACAAAGAGAATAAGACTTCTGACTTTCAAAGCAATTTTGAGACAGGTTTGTCACTCAGATTTCTGCAATGTAATTACTGTCTACATCATTTGCCTGTATTGCTTCTGCTCCTATATACAAATGCTGCTACTTGCCCTTCACTGGTGTACAAGCGTCTGTCCAACTGGGCCAACATTGCTTCTGCACAAATATGCAACTGTCGCTACATCCCTTTCCTGTGTACAAGCGTGCTTCTGAATGTGCAAGGACTGAGACGCCCACTTTAGTGAATACAGGAGCTAAAACAATCATGGGTGCGTTTTTAGATGCATCATCGGACGCTCCATCAAAACTCACATCAGCCTTAATTGCAGGTGCAAATTATCCATCTAAATATGGCCTCCAATATGAACAATTATATACCTGTGTATGCAATCACTCAGCGGCGTGACACTCCCATAACACACCCATAGTAAGTAGGGGCAGTGTCGGACTGGCCCACAGGGGTACCAGGGAAACCACTGGTAGGCCCCACTGCCTGAGGGCCCACTCATTCCTCTAGGGATCAGGTTCCAGACTGTGCACTTGTATTATACATGGTAGATATGTTGCATTACACTGCACTAAACTATTGTGTATTTCAAGCCTCTGTGGAGGCTGGCCACACCCCTTTTGTAGGCTGACCACACCCCTAAGTATGGGCCTCTATCATTGCATTCCCCCGGTGGGTCGTTCATGCCCCAGTCTGACACTGCGTAGGGGTGCATCCAGAACTAAATGACGGGGGGCACAATGACATGGGAAGGATGGGAGGTGTTATTTGCTCGTGCCCCTGGGAATGTGGGTGTTGCCTCACAACAAGGACGTGGCCTCAAAGGGTTGCCTTGGATATGTAGCGGATGACAGGAGAGAGGATGATGAGGAGATAGTGATGCTGTTGAGAGGCAGAAGATGAGGCAGTGGGTAATGGGGAGAGATAGTGGGAGAGGCAGAGGGTGACAGTTAGAGGCAGTGGGTGATGCCAGGGAATGGGTGACAGGGGAATGCAGTGGATGATGCCAAGGAATGGGTGACAAGGGAGAGGCAGTGGGTAATGCCATGGAATTGGTGACAGGGGGAGGCAGTGGATAATGCCAGGGAATGGGTGACTGGGAGAGGTAGTGTGTGACACCAGGAGGAGGCAGATGGTGATGTAAAGGATGATGGTGAGAGGCAGTTGGTGACAAGAATGAGAGGTGACACAGAGGGGAAGAGGCAGCAAATGACAGGAAATGGGGATGGGGAAAGGTAGGGGGTGACAAGGATAGTGGGTGACAGGGAAGGCAAGGGGGAGACATGCAGGCAGCAAGTGACAGAGAGAGACTGGGTGACAGATAGATGCTGACAGGGAAATAGTGGTGACTGGAGAGGTAGTGGGTGACAGTGAGACAATGGGTGACATGGAGGCAGTGGGTGGCAGAGAGCGTGCGGGATTAACAGAGAGAGGAAGAGGGTGACAAGGAGATAGTGGGTGACTGGGAAGGCAGTAGGTGACAAGGAGGCAGTGGGTGACAGAGAGAGGTAGAGGGTGACATGGAGCAGTGGTTAACTGGGGAGGCAGTGGGTGACATCGAGCCATGCACCATGAACCACCCTGCAGTGCCCAGGACACTGTCCTGGATGATGTCTCCGCTACAGGTGTTCGGGCTGCCGCCCTCTGGGTCCCAGTACTCAGTGCATGGCAGAAGCGGCAAGTACAGGCCGTGGCCGGGGGCAGGCAGGAGGTGCAGGTGGCAGCAGCTGCTGGTAGCGACAGCTGGGGACTGGCTGCTGCCACCGGAGTCTGGTGCTTAGGCCTGGCCACCTGCCCACTGCCTCTGATCCCCATCCTCCAGCTGGAAAAAACAGCCAGATAATTATGGGGGGATTGGTGGTGGTGGTGGGGGGGGGGAGGAGGCACTTGCTTGGGTGCCTCCTTCCCTATCCCCCCTGAATCCGCCACTTATAATACGTGCCCTCTGCCTTTGTCCACTTAGCCACCTCTTTGTCACTACCCAGTAATATTGTAAAATGTAATGGATGAGAGCTGACAGTAGCGCTGGAGCTTATTCTGGCAGTAGCACAGTCTCTCTGTTGTGCATTAGTTATACCAGTTTACTTTTTACAGGTGGGGATCTTATCAGTGTCACTATCCGGGCAAGAGACTCTTCCTAAATTGCTCCGAAACTTATCTTATTGCCGAGATGTGAACTCATTCTCTATCACTCACAGATATTGATTGTCATCCTTAGGCGCTTGCCATCAATCCCTGACCATGGGATGGAACCAGAGTCATTTTCCATACCACTCACTTGTGTCCCCTCTGCTGTCACACTTACCTTTTGCATGATTCAGCGTCACCAACTTCTGCCTTAATATCATTCATTACAATTCTACATAATCTCCTCTGGCAAATGAAAATGGCTGGCAGAATGTAGCTCACACCTGATGTGTTGGAAATTATATGCAAAATAGACCAGATTACGGGGGGTATTCAGGTTTGTTAGTAAACCAAAAAAGTTAGCAATTGTGCAAACCCATGTTGCTCTGCAGGTGGGGCAGATGTAACATGTGCAGAGAGATTTAGATGGGTTATATTGTTTCTGTGCAGGGTAAATACTAGCTGCTAAATTTTTACACTGCAATTTAGATTTCAGTTTGAACACACCCCACCCAAATCTAACTCTCTCGGCACATGTTACATCTGCCCCACCTGCAGTGCACATGGTTTTGCCCAATTTATAACTTTTCTGGTTTGTTAACAAACCCGGATAAGGCTCTACAATTAAATGAGCATTTTAGAACTTTTCATTGATAATTCTTCCGAAGCTTTATTTACTTGTTCAGTTTTCACTGGTTTGCAAATTGCTTTTGACATATGGGGCCTGATTCTGATTTGGCAATAAAGTAAGAAAGGTCAAGTACTGATCACCTGGACAAACCATGTTGCAATGCAAGGGGTGCACTGCAAAGATATATATAATTTTATTTTATTTTTTGCTGGCTAATTTTGCATGTAGTCCATAAATGCTGGACTGCTTTATGTTTACAATGCAAATTACATTTCAGCTTATGGGGGTAACTCCAAGTTGATCGCAGCAGGAAATTTTTTAGCATTTGGGCAAAACCATGGCCCTCATTCCGAGTTGTTCGCTCGCTAGCTGCTTCTAGCAGCATTGCACACGCTAAGCCGCCGCCCTCTGGGAGTGTATCTTAGCTTAGCAGAATTGCGAATGAAAGATTGGCAGAATTGCGAATAGAAATTTCTTAGCAGTTTCTGAGTAGCTCGGGACTTACTCTGCCACTGCGATCAGTTCAGTCAGTTTCGTTCCTGGTTTGACATCACAAATACACCCAGCGTTCGCCCAGACACTCCCGCGTTTTTCCCAGAAACGCCAGCGTTTTTTCGCACACTTCCAGAAAACGGCCAGTTTCCACCCAGAAACACCCACTTCCTGTCAATCACACTACGATCACCAGGACGATGAAAAATCCTCGTTAGGCCGTGAGTAAAATACCTAACTTTTGTGTAAAATAACTAAGCGCATGCGCAGTAAGCGACTAATCGCAGTATAGCGAAAATCGGCAACGAGCGAACAACTCGGAATGACCCCCCATGTGCACTGCAGGGGAGGCAGGTATAACATTTGCAGAGAGAGTTAGATTTGGGTGGGTTATTTTGTTTCTGTGCAGGGTAAATACTGGCTGCTTTATTTTTACACTGCAATTTAGATTGCCGATTGAACTCACCACACCCAAATCTATCTCTCTCTGCACATGTTACATCTGCCCCCCCTGCAGTGCACATGGTTTTGCCCAACTGCTAACAAAGTTCCTGCTGCGATCAACTCAGAATTACCCCCTTTGTTCGATCGGACGGCCGATATATCGCAAGCCTGTCGGCGGGTGTGTGTCCCCGATATGTCTATGATCGACGTAATTCACAGACATCACAATGGCTATGTAGCACAGCTGGTGGCCAATACCTCTGAAGTTATATTGTTGCATCTGGCTGTGTTTATGGGTGCTCCGCCGACTTCCCGTTTACTTGCAGTAGGAGCCGACGTCACAGCTGGACGGGCAAATTCAAACCCGCCCAGCTGGGTTTCCTGACTTGACACGTCGAGTGACCGATTGGTAAGTGTGTATGCTTACCTGTATCGGCCGTTCAGACTGCGCAACAGCGGGTCCACCGACGTGTCGATCAGGTGTGTATCCAGCGTTACTCTACTCCCAAATCTGAATCAGACCCATGTAACGCAAATAGCATATATATAGGGAATAAACCAATAACTTGTAAGAGGCTGATTCCCTGTTTGAGTAATGGTGTGTCACATTGCAGGAAATGGGCTGGTTTGATGACAGTAGGAACAGCACTGGGGCTTTAACCACAAGACTGGCAACTGACGCTTCCCAGGTCCAAGGGGTAAGTACAGTACTTGTGCATGGTATATCTAACATGGTAAATGCTGTACAGTGAACCCAATGCTATCTCAAGGCAAAGTAGCCACTGGAATATGTACTTTATGGTGAGTGCACACAGCCATATCTGTGCCAGTCTCTTCTACATTATGATTTGACAGGCAGTGGACATATATCGGCCACACTTGCTCCCGCACAGAACTAAATTCAATATTCACTCCTATGCAGTGCTGTACACAGTTCTGCAGCCCCCTATCTCAGTGGCAAATGCAGGATTTGCATGGGAGGGTTTCCAGAATTGGGTGGAGCCAAGCACGGGGGTGGGGACTGAGGTGACCCAGTATGTGCTGGGTCCGCAAAACTAGTGTGTCTGTGTGTGTGTGTGTGTGTGTGTGTGTGTGTGTGTATATGTATATCTACACACACATATATATATATATATATATATATATATCTACGCATATATATATATATATCTACACACATATATATATATATATATATATATATATATATACATACATATACACATAGCATATTAAACAGGCATACATATATATATATATATATATATATATATATATATATATATACATACATATACACATAGCATATTAAACAGGCATACATATATATATATATATATATATATATATATTTACATACATATTGTACACGTATATATATACCCATGTATATATCATATGTGTGTTTATATATATATATATATATATATGTACATACATGTGTATATATGTATGCACATGGATATATATGTACTATAATTAAAATAAAGTAAACTTTTATTAAGCACTTACAAGTGCCATCAGGAAGACAGCAGGCTGCAGAGGACGCTAGACAACCATTAACAATACTCATGCAACTAAAAAAAAAAAAAAAAAATATTTTGGTGGAGGGGGGTTTCTGGGTGCTCGGAAACCCCCCCTGGGTGCGCCACTGTATCTGTACACCATTTTATGATATCAGTACGCACTAGCTCCAGCGTGATCCTTGTTGCAAAAGATACATCTGAAAACGGGTGTATTTACCAACACCATTGTGGAAAATTATGACATTTCAGTGTTTAACTCTGTCTAGTTCACATCGATCTGCCCTAATCACAGTCCTTAGCTAGTTGCTGTCCCATATTGCAAGGCCATGCTCCATTTTCACAGAGACAGTTGGGAACTAACTACCGTATGAAGCGTGGACTGTATGGTATACGTGTTCATATAGGGTTTGTTTATATATGTATGTATGTATGTATGTATGTATGTATGTATGTATGTATGCAGAGCCGGATTAAGGGGGGGGGGGTACGTACCCCGGGCCCCCCTTTCCAAAAGGGCCCCCTGCCACACCACAGATCGGATCTCTCTTCCGATCCGATCTGCGGTGCTGTGCTCCCAGGCTCCCGTCCTCACTGCAGCAGCGGCCGCACAGACAGGACGGCTCAGCTGTCCAATAATATATGAATAAAGCAGCCTGCGTGCCCAGCCAATGACTGAGCGGCAGGCTGCTGCATTCATATATTATTGGACAGCTGAGACGTCGCTCAGCTCAGCTGTACTGTCTGTGTGGCCGCTGCTGCAGTGGGGATGGGAGTGCAGGGCAAGAGGTCTGCCGTGTGCTGCTTGGGGAGGCAAGTCTTATTAAGCTGCTGCATACATATATATATATATATATATATATACATACACACACACACACACATATATATACATATATATATATATATATACACACACACACACACACACACATATATATACATATATATATATATATATATATACACACACACACACAGACACACACACACACACATATATATATATATATATATATATATATATATAAACTATAGAAATAATTAAGTCCCTTTAGTGTGCTAATTTAAGAAGAGCTCGGACCACTGAGAAATACCTCCTGTCAGAATAGGTATGAAAATAGAATGAAAGAAGAAAACATAATTCTCATGGGAGCTTAAACCACCTCAGAGGATCAAAAACATTTATATTAAAAATTGTTTATTCATAAAATTAGCAATAAATCTTCATCACTGTTGTAAATATTTGTGTCACAAATGAATACAAATTCCTTACTTAAGATCATATACATCAAATAAACAAGAACATGTTGTTTTGACAATAAGTTGGAGAATTGTATTCTGATGATATCTGCTGTTGTATAAAATGTCAGATCTTCAATTAAATTATTCAGATGTATGATCTAATCCACATGTTTGAAGAAACCCAACGCGATTCGTCCACTAGGACTTCATCAGGGGTTATAATCAGATATCAATATTTATGAATTTCAATATCATATCCGGATTATTAAACCGATGAATTAAGCAAGATATCGGTTTAGTTTCACCAACTGATATCAATGAATAGTATAAAATGTAGTGCTGTGAACAATTCCTTTTGGGTGTATCATTAATCACTTCACAACAATAAGTGAAAGTGATGGATAGAGTTATTCAAGGACAGGTTTACAACTTCCTTCACAATGCCTCAGGATTCACCTCACAGCTATCAGGTGAATCCTGAGGCATTGTGAAGGAAGTTGTAAACCTGTCCTTGAATAACTCTATCCATCACTTTCACTTATTGTTGTGAAGTGATTAATGATACACCCAAAAGGAATTATTCACAGCACTACATTTTATACTATTCATTGATATCAGTTGGTGAAACTAAACCGATATCTTGCTTAATTCAACGGCTTAATAATCCGGATATGATATTGAAGTTCATAAATATTGATATCTGATTATAACCCCTGATGAAGTCCTAGCGGACGAAACGCGTTGGGTTTTTTCAAACATGTGGATTAGATCATACATCTGAATAATTTAATTGAAGATCTGACATTTTATACAACAGCAGATATCATCAGAATACAATTCTCCAACTCATTGTCAAAACAACATGTTCTTGTTTATTTGATGTATATGATCTTAAGTAAGGAATTTGTATTCATTTGTGACACAAATATTTACAACAGTGATGAAGATTTATTGCTAATTTTATGAATAAACAATTTTTAATATAAATGTTTTTGATCTTCTGAGGTGGTTTAAGTTCCCATGAGAATTATGTTTTCTTCTTTCATTATATATATAAACATATATATATATTCATCTGCCTTCTCTTTATTAGGGGCCTCACTATCTTAGGTGCCTCGGGCCCCCCATGGTCTTAATCCAGCTCTGTATGTATGTATGTACTCGTATGTATGTATGTATGTATGTATGTATGTATAGTCTAAAAACCAAATGAACTGATCTCTGTTATCTTTTGTAGGCAACAGGAGCCAGGCTGTCACTGCTTGCCCAGAACACTGCAAACATGGGCACTGCCATTATTATATCTCTTATCTATGGCTGGCAGCTGACCCTTCTGATGCTGGTAATCGTACCAGTCCTGGTCATTTCTACCATTATCAGAATGAAAGTATTCATTGGGCATGCAAAGAAAGACAAAGCTGATTTGGAAGTAGCGGGGAAAGTGAGTACACTGCATTCTCACATTGCCGATTACCAGTGCCGGGAATATGACTTTGGCTTCCATAAGGCCGGGAAGCAGGCCTCCCACTCATGTTGTGTGCCCCTGTCTCTGTCCTCTCGTGCATTGTCATGCCTCTCAACATCTGGAGGCTGTGACCCGGGACTTCATGCGCGGCGATGCTGCGTGGAGCGGAAATGGGACGTGGCCTAAGAAAAAGAGGGTGTGGCTTCATGTGAATGACGCGATCGCGAGCCACGCTTCCCATTTCTGTCACAGTGGCGACATCGCCAGCGCTCTGTGAGTTGCTGGCCATGCCCCCAGTCCCTCTGCCTCACTGGAATAGACGCTGTCCGCATGCACATAGCGTCTATTCACCGCTGATCTGAACTGAGCAGAGCAGCGAGTGATAGGGAGCCTCCCAACTGCTCCCCACAGCGGGACACTGTGGCCCGTGGGAGGGACAGCAGGACAGACCCCAAAAGACGGGACTGTCCCGCGAAAATCGAGACATTTGGGAGGTATGCATTGTGCTGCTGCTGCAGGTGCTTTCATAGCACACAATATTGTGAGAGAATAAGAAGATCAAAAGTTGACATTTTCTCCGCCCTCTCAAACAATAAAAGTACTCCACACTTTATCCTTTACTTCTACCCTCTTCCCAACTCCTATCACAGATATTATTTTACCTACTAGTCCTAAAGTCAGGCTGCGAAAACTTCTCTTATCTTTATAGCTAAGATACCTCCTTTCCCATTCATTTCTCACAAGCTACCCCCATGGGATAATTTTATAGGTTCACGCAGAACTCCCAGATGACTATTACTAGTCATATCTTCCAGTTATTTCTATAGTGACTGAGTTTAGATATTCACCCCCTGCAGCCATCATGCCAATCCGGTGACAGGGATGCCCCGGATTGGCAGGTGACATCCTGTCGGACTCCTGTACATCATGTCAGACCACTGTACATCCTGTCACACTCCTGTATATCCTGTTAGACCCCTGTACATCCTGTCAGACCCCTGTACATCCTGTCACACTCCTGTATATCCTGTTAGACCCCTGTACATCCTGTCAGACCCCTGTACATCCTGTCACACTCCTGTATATCCTGTCAGACCCCTGTACATCCTGTCAGACCCCTGTACATCCTGTCAGACCCCTGTACATCCTGTCACACTCCTGTATATCCTGTCAGACCCCTGTACATTCTGTCAGACCCCTGTACATCCTGTCACACTCCTGTATATCCTGTCAGACCCCTGTACATCCTGTCAGACCCCTGTACATCCTGTCAGACCCCTGTACATCCTGATTCATTTATATTTTCTCAAATTTGCATTAATTTGTAGGTTGCCATTGACGCTGTTGAAAATATTCGTACAGTTGTTTCTTTAACCCGGGAGAAGAAATTTGAGACCATTTATGAAAAGACCCTGGAGGGACCCTACAGGTACTAATAGGGAAAGTAGGGATAACATAAGGTTATACAATAACAGAATACGCAGCTTACACTCAGACCCCCTTTAAAACTTGGTACCTTTGACGAAAGTTTGTTACTGAGCTCCATGTCGCTTTACTAAACCCAAGGGATGACTTGCAGCTGAGCACCAAGGGGAATATGTAATAGCCTGCGATGTAGAGGCTGTGAGGAAAGTTCTGCAAGTATTTAAAGTGGAAATCATTGTCACTTCAGAAATACGCGCAGACTCGCAAAACCTCCCACACAGCCTGAACATCACAGGGTAATAAATATTGCCCCAAATCAAGTGTAGAACTTTTTCCCTATTACATGGAAGCAACCTGTACAAAGGGGGTCATTCAGATCTGATGGCTGGGCTGCTAATTTTGCTGTCCTGCGATCAGATAGTCGCCGCCCCCAAATTCGCCGTGCAAGTGTGCGATCCTATGTGTACGCCGAGCTGCTAAAATTCACTTTGTGAAGTCACACACACACACACACCCTCCCTGAAAACGCCTGCGTTTTTCCGAACACTCCCAGTAAACGGTCAGTTACCACCCACAAACAGCTTCCTCCTGTCAATTACCTTGCAAATGCCTGTGCAATTCAAATTTTCACACCATCCTGTTGCTGGCTGGCGATGCCCTTTGTTGTTATCCGATGTGAGTGCGCATTGCTGCATACGCCTGTGCTGTTAGTACCTGATCGCCCGCTGTGCAAAACGCACAGCAGCGATCAGATCTGAATGACCCCCAAAAAGCACCCCTTAATTAACATTCCTTCTCACTGTGATTCACAATAATGATATCATTGTTTTTGCGCTTGCAAATAACTGCTGTTTTGGCAATCTTGGCAAAGATTTAAGTTTGATAAGTAGAAAAATTCCAAGCCCCCGTACATGACAGTGTGCTAGGATTCTGCTATTAACGCAGGAAATATCTACGACACAGCTTTCTCCATTTACTGAATGCACCACTCCCCATTGATGCTGAACGCAGCACTCCCCATTGATGCTGAACGCAGCACTCCCCATTGATGCTGAACGCAGCACACCCCATTGATGCTGAACGCGGCACTCCTCATTGATACTGGACGCGGCACTCCCCATTGATGCTGAACGCGGCACTCCCCATTGATGCTGAACGCGGCACTCCTCATTGATACTGGACGCGGCACTCCCCATTGATGCTGGACGCGGCACTCCCCATTGATGCTGGACGCGGCACTCCCCATTGATGCTGGACGCGGCACTCCCCATTGATGCTGGACGCGGCACTCCCCATTGATGCTGGACGCGGCACTCCCCATTGATGCTGGACGCGGCACTCCCCATTGATGCTGAACGCTGCACTCCCCATTGATGCTGAACGCTGCACTCCCCATTGATGCTGAACGCTGCACTCCCCATTGATGCTGAATGCTGCACTCCCCATTGATGCTGAATGCTGCACTCCCCATTGATGCTGAATGCAGCACTCCCCATTGATGCTGAATGCAGCACTCCCCATTGATGCTGAACGCAGCACTCCCCATTGATGCTGAACGCAGCACTCCCCATTGATGCTGAACGCAGCACTCCCCATTGATGCTGAACGCAGCACTCCCCATTGATGCTGAACGCAGCACTCCCCATTGATGCTGAACGTAGCACTCCCCGTTGATGCTGGACACGGCACTCCCCATTGATGCTGAACGCGGCACTCCCCATTGATGTTGGACGCGGCACTCCCCATTGATGTTGGACGCGGCACTCCCCATTGATGCTGAACGCGGCACTCCCCATTGATGCTAAACGCAGCACTCCCCATTGATGCTGGACGCAGCACTCCCCATTGATGTTGAATGCGGCACTCCCCATTCACAAGGGGGTAATTCAGATCTGATCACAGCAGCAAAATTGTTAGCTGATGGGAAAAACCATGTGCACTGCAGGGGGGGGCAGATATAACATTTGCAGAGAGTTAGATTTGGGTGGGTTATATTGGGGGTCATGCTGACCTGATCGCACACTGCGCTTCTTCACAGCCGTGCGATACGGTCAGAACTGCACATGCGCGGCGGCCACATTGAGCAGGTGCGCCATTACCCGGCAACGGCCGGCGACCGCAGCAACGCCGCTAGCAAAGAATGCGGTCGCAGCGGCGACCACAAGAAGATTGACAGGAGGAATGCGAATCCGGGCAGCAACTCATCGTTTTCGGGGAGTGGTGAGTCTAACGCAGACGTGTCCAGGCGTTTGGAGGGCGGATGTCTGACATCAATTCCGGGACCTGCATCGCTGGATCGATCGCACAGGGTAAGTAACTCTTACCCTGGTCTTCTTTTACAGGAAACTTTTTTTGCATATCAGGGCTGCACAAGCGTTCGCAGCCCTGCTATGCAGAAATACAGTCCCCCATAGGCGGCGTCTAGTTGATCGCACGGGCAGCAAAAAGTTGCTATGTGTGATCAACTCGGAACGACCCCCATTATTTCTGTGCAGGGTAAATACTGGCTGCTTTTTATTGTTACACTGCAATTTAGATTTCAGTTTGAACATACCCCACCCAAATCTAACTCTCTCTGCACATGTTATATCTGCTCCCCCTGCAGTGCACATAGGGGGTTATTTAGAGCTGATCGTAGATGTGCTAAATTTAGCACATCTACGATCAGTCACACTGACATGCACAGGGCTAGCCCGCCCCGCATATCAGGCCCTACTCCCCTGCCTCCGTTGTCCGGACCGCGCCCCGCCAACGGCATTCTAACACCATTGGCACGCCCCCTCCCACCCCGCCTCTGCCTGTCAATCAGGCAGAGAACCGATCGCAGCCAGTGAGATGCTGTAGCAGCAATCCAGTCTGAATTACCCCCTTGGTTTTATCCATTAGCTAACAAATTTGCTGCTGCGATCAGATCTGAGGGCCTAATTCAGGGCCTAATTCAGACCTGATTGCTAGGGTGCGTTTTTTGCATCCCTGCGATCAGGTAGTTGCCGCCTACAGGTGGAGGGGAATATCGCTGTGCAGTGGTGCGATCATATGTGCAGGAGAGCTCACAGGATTTACTCTTCCAGTGCAATGATCGGGGCCGTCAGAAACAGTCCCTCCAAACGCCTGGTCCCTCCTGCTTTTTTCCGGGCACTCCTATAAAACGGTCAGTTGCCACCCACAAACGGCCTCTTCCTGTCAGTCGCCTTGCAATCGGCCATGCGATCGCTTTTCCCACACCATCCCGTCGCTGGCCAGCGCTCCCTGGCACTCCCCGGCGCTCCTGGGCATTGCGGTGCATACGCATGTGCAGTTCAAACCTGATCGCCCGCTGTGCGAAAACGCACAGCAGTGATCATGTCTGAATCAGCCCCTGAATTAGTCCCATTGAACACAGCACTCCCTACTATCGCTGAATGCAGGATTCCCCATTAATGCTGAACACAGCTATCCCAAGTCACTTCTGTGTCAGCATGGGAGCAGTTACACTCAGAAAATAAGATTTTAAACCTACCGGTAAATCTTTTTCTCCTAGTCCGTAGAGGATGCTGGGGACTCCGTAAGGACCATAGGGGTATAGACGGGCTCCGCAGGAGACATGGGCACTCTAAGACTTTAGATGGGTGTGAACTGGCTCCTCCCTATATGCCCCTCCTCCAGACCTCAGTTATAGAACTGTGCCCAGAGGAGACAGACAGTATGAGGAAAGGATTTCTGTTAATCTAAGGCTGAGATACACACCAGCCCACACCATACACACTGTACAACCTGGTATATACCAAACCAGTTAACAGCATGAACAAAACAGCATCAGCCAGAGACTGATCTCAACTGTAACATAACCCTTATGTAAGCAAAAACTATATACAAGCCTTGCAGAATTTGTTCGCAATGGGACGGGCGCCCAGCATCCTCTACGGACTAGGAGAAAAAGATTTACTGGTAGGTTTAAAATCTTATTTCTCTGACGTCCTAGTGGATGCTGGGAACTCCGAAAGGACCATGGGGAATAGCGGCTCCGCAGGAGACTGGGCACAAAAGTAAAAGCTTTAGGAATACCTGGTGTGCACTGGCTCCTCCCCCTATGACCCTCCTCCAAGCCTCAGTTAGATTTTTGTGCCCGAACGAGAAGGGTGCATACTAGGTGGCTCTCCTGAGCTGCTTAGAGTAAAAGTTTAAATTAGGTTTTTTATTTTCAGTGAGTCCTGCTGGCAACAGGCTCACTGCACCGAGGAAATCGGCGGCAGAAGACGTCCTGTCTTCAATAAGGTAGCGCACAGCACCGCAGCTGTGCGCCATTGCTCTCAGCACACTTCACACTCCGGTCACTGAGGGTGCAGGGCGCTGGGGGGGGGCGCCCTGAGACGCAATAAAAACACCTTAGATGGCTAAAAATACATCACATATAGCTCCTGGGCTATATGGATGCATTTAACCCCTGCCAGTTTTTCCTTAAAAAAGCGGGAGAAAGGCCGCCGAGAAGGGGGCGGAGCCTATCTCCTCAGCACACAAGCGCCATTTTCCCTCACAGCTCCGCTGGAAGGACGTCTCCCTGACTCTCCCCTGCAGTCCTGCACTACAGAAACAGGGTAAAACAAGAGAGGGGGGGCACTAATTTGGCAGATTAATAAATACAGCAGCTATATAAGGGAAAAACACTTATATAAGGTTATCCCTGTATATATATAGCGCTCTGGTGTGTGCTGGCAAACTCTCCCTCTGTCTCCCCAAAGGGCTAGTGGGGTCCTGTCCTCTATCAGAGCATTCCCTGTGTGTGTGCTGTGTGTCGGTACGTTGTGTCGACATGTATGAGGAGGAAAATGGTATGGAGGCGGAGCAATTGCCTGTAATAGTGATGTCACCCCCTAGGGAGTCGACACCTGACTGGATGGTCTTATGGAAGGAATTACGTGATAGCGTCAGCACTTTACAAAAGACTGTTGACGACATGAGACAGCCGGAAAAACAGTTAATACTTGTCCAGACGTCTCAAACACCGTCAGGGGCTCTAAAGCGCCTGTTACCTCAGATGGTCGACACAGACCCAGACACGGACACTGACTCCAGTGTCGACGGTGAGGAAACAAATGTATTTTCCAGTAGGGCCACACGTTACATGATCACGGCAATGAAGGAGGTTTTGAACATTTCTGATACTACAAGTACCACAAAAAAGGGTATTATGTGGGGTGTGAAAAAAACTACCCGTAGTTTTTCCTGAATCAGATAAATTAAATGAGGTGTGTGATGAAGCGTGGGTTTCCCCCGATAAAAAACTGCTAATTTCTAAAAAATTATTGGCATTATACCCTTTCCCGCCAGAGGTTAGGGCGCGTTGGGAAACACCCCCTAGGGTAGATAAGGCGCTCACACGCTTATCAAAACAAGTGGCGTTACCGTCTCCGGATACGGCCGCCCTCAAGGAGCCAGCTGATAGGAAGCTGGAAAATATCCTAAAAAGTATATACACACATACTGGTGTTATACTGAGACCAGCAATCGCCTCAGCCTGGATGTGCAGTGCTGGGGTGGCTTGGTCGGATTCCCTGACTGAAAATATTATTGACTATAGAGCATTTAAAGGATGCATTTCTATATATGCGAGATGCACAGAGGGATATTTGCACTCTGGCATCAAGAGTAAGTGCGCTGTCCATTTCTGCCAGAAGAGGGTTATGGACGCGACAGTGGTCAGGTGATGCGGATTCCAAACGGCATATGGAAGTATTGCCGTATAAAGGGGAGGAGTTATTTGGGGTCGGTCTATCGGACCTGGTGGCCACGGCAACGGCTGGGAAATACACCTTTTTACCCCAGGTCACCTCTCAGCAGAAAAAGACACCGTCTTTTCAGGCTCAGTCCTTTCGTCCCCATAAGGGCAAGCGGGCAAAAGGCCACTCATATCTGCCCCGGGGCAGAGGAAGGGGAAAAAGACTGCAGCAGGCATCCTCTTCCCAGGAACAGAAGCCCTCCCCCGCTTCTGACAAGTCCTCAGCATGACGCTGGGGCCTTACAAGCGGACTCAGGTACGGTGGGGGGTCGTCTCAAGAATTTCAGCGCGCAGTGGGCTCACTCGCAAGTGGACCCCTGGATCCTGCAGGTAGTATCTCAGGGGTACAAATTGGAATTCGAGACGTCTCCCCCTCGCTGGTTCCTGAAGTCTGCTTTACCAACGTCTCCCTCCGACAGGGAGGCGGTATTGGAAGCCATTCACAAGCTGTATTCCCAGCAGGTGATAATCAAGGTACCCCTCCTACAACAGGGAAAGGGGTATTATTCCACGCTGTTTGTGGTACCGAAGTCGGACGGCTCGGTGAGACCTATTTTAAATCTGAAATCCTTGAACACTTACATACAAAGGTTCAAATTCAAGATGGAGTCACTCAGAGCAGTGATAGCGAACCTGGAAGAAGGGGACTATATGGTGTCTCTGGACATCAAGGATGCTTACCTCCATGTCCCAATTTGCCCTTCTCACCAAGGGTACCTCAGGTTTGTGGTACAGAACTGTCACTATCAGTTTCAGACGCTGCCGTTTGGATTGTCCACGGCACCCCGGGTCTTTACCAAGGTAATGGCCGAAATGATGATTCTTCTTCGAAGAAAAGGCGTCTTAATTATCCCTTACTTGGACGATCTCCTGATAAGGGCAAGGTCCAGGGAACAGTTAGAGGTCGGAGTAGCACTATCTCAAGTAGTACTACGACAGCACGGGTGGATTCTAAATATTCCAAAATCGCAGCTGATTCCGACGACACGTCTGCTGTTCCTAGGGATGATTCTGGACACAGTCCAGAAAAAGGTGTTTCTCCCGGAGGAGAAAGCCAGGGAGTTATCCGAGCTAGTCAGGAACCTCCTAAAACCAGGCCAAGTGTCAGTGCATCAATGCACAAGGGTCCTGGGAAAAATGGTGGCTTCTTACGAAGCGATTCCATTCGGCAGATTCCACGCAAGAACTTTTCAGTGGGATCTGCTGGACTAATGGTCCGGATCGCATCTTCAGATGCATCAGCGGATAACCCTGTCTCCAAGGACAAGGGTGTCTCTCCTGTGGTGGTTGCAGAGTGCTCATCTTCTAGAGGGCCGCAGATTCGGCATTCAGGACTGGGTCCTGGTGACCACGGATGCCAGCCTGAGAGGCTGGGGAGCAGTCACACAGGGAAAAAATTTCCAGGGCTTGTGGTCAAGCATGGAAACGTCATTTCACATAAATATCCTGGAACTAAGGGCCATTTACAATGCCCTAAGTCAAGCAAGGCCTCTGCTTCAGGGTCAGCCGGTGTTGATCCAGTCGGACAACATCACGGCAGTCGCCCACGTAAACAGACAGGGTGGCACAAGAAGCAGGAGGGCAATGGCAGAAGTTGCAAGGATTCTTCGCTGGGCGGAAAATCATGTGATAGCACTGTCAGCAGTGTTCATTCCGGGAGTGGACAACTGGGAAGCAGACTTCCTCAGCGGACACGACCTCCACCCGGGGGAGTGGGGACTTCACCCAGAAGTCTTCCACATGATTGTGAACCGTTGGGAAAAACCAAAGGTGGACATAATGGCGTCCCGCCTCAACAAAAAACTAGACAGATATTGCGCCAGGTCAAGGGACCCTCAGGCAATAGCTGTGGACGCTCTGGTAACACCGTGGGTGTACCAGTCAGTGTATGTGTTCCCTCCTCTGCCTCTCATACCCAAGGTACTGAGAATCATAAGAAGGAGAGGAGTAAGGACTATACTCGTGGCTCCGGATTGGCCAAGAAGGACTTGGTACCCGGAACTTCAAGAGATGCTCACGGAGGACCCGTGGCCTCTACCTCTAAGAAAGGACCTGCTCCAGCAGGGACCCTGTCTGTTCCAAGACTTACCGCGGCTGCGTTTGACGGAATGGCGGTTGAACGCCGGATCCTGAAGGAAAAAGGCATTCCGGATGAAGTCATCCCTACCCTGATCAAAGCCAGGAAGGATGTAACCGTGCAACATTATCACCGTATTTGGCGTAAATATGTTGCGTGGTGTGAGGACAGGAAGGCCCCTACAGAGGAATTTTAACTGGGTCGTTTCCTGCATTTCCTGCAAACAGGACTGTCTATGGGCCTAAAATTAGGGTCCATTAAGGTTCAAATTTCGGCCCTGTCGATTTTCTTCCAGAAAGAACTAGCTTCAGTTCCTGAAGTTCAGACGTTTGTCAAGGGGGTACTGCATATACAGCCTCCTTTTGTGCCTCCAGTGGCACCTTGGGATCTCAATGTAGTTTTGGGGTTCCTAAAATCACATTGGTTTGAACCACTCACCACTGTGGACTTAAAATATCTCACATGGAAAGTGGTAATGCTGTTAGCCCTGGCTTCAGCCAGGCGTGTCTCAGAATTGGCGGCTTTATCCTATAAAAGCCCTTACCTAATTTTTCATACGGACAGGGCAGAATTGAGGACTCGTCCTCAATTTCTCCCTAAGGTGGTTTCAGCGTTTCACTTAAACCAGCCTATTGTGGTACCTGCGGCTACTAGGGACTTGGAGGACTCCAAGTTGCTGGACGTAGTCAGGGCCCTGAAAATATATGTTTCTAGGACGGCTGGAGTCAGAAAATCTGACTCGCTGTTTATCCTGTATGCACCCAACAAGCTGGGTGCTCCTGCTTCTAAGCAGACTATTGCTCGTTGGATTTGTAGTACAATTCAGCTTGCACATTCTGTGGCAGGCCTGCCACAGCCAAAATCTGTAAAAGCCCATTCCACAAGGAAAGTGGGCTCATCTTGGGCGGCTGCCAGAGGGGTCTCGGCTTTACAACTTTGCCGAGCAGCTACTTGGTCAGGGGCAAACACGTTTGCTAAATTCTACAAATTTGATACCCTGGCTGAGGAGGACCTGGAGTTCTCTCATTCGGTGCTGCAGAGTCATCCGCACTCTCCCGCCCGTTTGGGAGCTTTGGTATAATCCCCATGGTCCTTTCGGAGTTCCCAGCATCCACTAGGACGTCAGAGAAAATAAGAATTTACTTACCGATAATTCTATTTCTCGTAGTCCGTAGTGGATGCTGGGCGCCCATCCCAAGTGCGGATTGTCTGCAATACTTGTACATAGTTATTGTTACAAAAATCGGGTTATTATTGTTGTGAGCCATCTTTTCAGAGGCTCCTCTGTTATCATGCTGTTAACTGGGTTCAGATCACAGGTTGTACGGTGTGATTGGTGTGGCTGGTATGAGTCTTACCCGGGATTCAAAATCCTTCCTTATTGTGTACGCTCGTCCGGGCACAGTATCCTAACTGAGGCTTGGAGGAGGGTCATAGGGGGAGGAGCCAGTGCACACCAGGTAGTCCTAAAGCTTTTACTTTTGTGCCCAGTCTCCTGCGGAGCCGCTATTCCCCATGGTCCTTTCGGAGTTCCCAGCATCCACTACGGACTACGAGAAATAGAATTATCGGTAAGTAAATTCTTATTTTTTTCTTACGTCCTAGAGGATGCTGGGGACTCCGTAAGGACCATGGGGATTATACCAAAGCTCCCAAATGGGCGGGAAAGTGCGGATAACTCTGCAGCACCGATTGAGCAAACATGAGGTCCTCATCAGCCAGGGTATCAAACTTGTAGAATTTTGCAAAAGTGCTTTAACCCGTCCAAGTAGCTGCTCGGCAAAGCTGCAATGCTGAGATGCCTCGGGCAGCCGCCCAAGAAGAGCCCACCTTCCTAGTGGAATGGGCCTTTACCGAATTTGGTAACGGCAATCCAGCAGTAGAATGAGCCTGCTGAATCGTGTTAAAGATCCAGCGAGCAATAGACTGCTTAGAAGCAGGAGCACCAACCTTGTTGGCTGCATACAGGACAAACAGTGCCTCTGTTTTCCTAACCCGAGCCATCCTGGCTACATAAATTTTTAAGGCCCTGACTACATCAAGGGACTTAGAATCCTCTAAGTCACCCCTAGCCACAGGCACCACAATAGGTTGGTTCATATGAAACGACGAAACCACTTTAGGCAGAAATTGAGGACGAGTCCTCAACTCTGCTCGATCCACATGGAAAATCAGATAGGGGCTCTTGTGAGACAAAGCCGCCAAATCGGACACCCGCCTCACAGATACCAAGGCCAACAACATGACCACTTTCCAAGTGAGAAATTTTAATTCAACTGTTTGAAGAGGTTCAAACCAGTGTGATTTAAGGAACTTTTACACCACGTTAAGGTCCCATGGCGCCACTGGGGGCACAAAAGGAGGTTGGATGTGCAGCACTCCCTTTACAAAAGTCTGGACTTCTGGGAGAGAAGCCAATTCCTTCTGAAAGAATATAGATAAGGCCGAAATCTGCACCTTAATGGAGCCTAACTTTAGGCCCATATCCACTCCTGTCTGTAGAAAATGGAGAAAACGACCCAGCTGAAAATCTTCCGTAGGAGCATTCTTGGCTTCACACCAAGATACATATTTCCTCCAGATACGGTGATAATGCTTCGCCGTTACCTCCTTCCTAGCTTTGATTAGAGTTGGGATGACTTCCCCCGGAATACCTTTCCTAGCTAGGATTTGGTGTTCAACCGCCATGCCGTCAAACGTAACCGCGGTAAGTCTTGGAACACACAGGGCCCCTGTTGCAACAGGTCCTCCCTGGGAGGAAGAGGCCACGGATCTTCTGTGATCATTTCCTGAAGATCTGAATACCAGGCCCTTCGAGACCAATCTGGAACAATGAGTATTGTCTGCACTCTTGTTCGTCTTATGATTCTCAATATTTTTGAGATAAGTGGAAGTGGAGGGAACATATAGACCGACTGAAACACCCACGGTGTCACCAGGGCGTCCACCGCCACTGCCTGAGGGTCCCTTGACCTGGAACAATACGTCCGAAGCTTTCTGTTGAGGCATGACGCCATCATGTCTATTTGAGGAAGTCCCCAACGACTTGTTACCTCTGCAAAGACCTCTTGATGAAGTCCTCACTCTCCTGGATGGAGATTGTGTCTGCTGAGGAAGTCTGCTTCCCAGTTGTCTACTCCCGGAATGAAGACCGCTGACAGAGCGCTTACATGATATTCCGCCCAGCGAAGAATCCTGGAGGCTTCCGCCATTGCTGCTCTGCTCTTTGTCCCGCCCTGGCAGTTTACATGCGCCACGGCTGTGACATTGTCTGACTGGATCAGAACGGGTAGGTTGCGAAGAAGCTTCTCCGCCTGTTGCAGGCCGTTGTATATGGCCATTAATTCCAGTACATTGATGTGTAGACAAGCCTCCTGGCTTGACCATATTCCCTGAAAATTTTTTCCTTGTGTGACTGCTCCCCATCCTCGGAGGCTCGCGTCCTTGGTCACAAGAAACCAATCTTGAATGCCGAACCTGCGACCCTCTAGAAGGTGAGCGCTCTGGAGCCACCACAGGAGAGAGACCCTGGCCCTGGGGGACAGGCTTATCTTCTGATGCATTTGTAGATGAGACCCTGACCCACTTGTCCAGAAGGTCCCACTGAAAAGTTCTTGCATGGAACCTGCCGAACGGAATGGCCTCGTAGGCCGCCACCATCTTTCCCAATACTCGAGTGCATTGATGAACTGACACTCTTTTTGGTTTCAGCAGGTCCTTGACCATGTTCTGGAGTACCTGGGCTTTTTCCATTGGGAGAAAAACCCTCTTTTTTTCCGTGTCCAGAACCATGCCCAAAAATAACAGCCGAGTTGTCGGAACCAACTGCGACTTTGGTAGATTTAGAATCCAGCCGTGATGTTGTAGTCCTCTCAGGGAGAGAGACACGCTTTTTAGTAATTGATCTCTTGACCATGCCTTTATCAGGAGATAGTCCAAGTATGGGATAATTGTGACCCCCTGCTTGCGCAGGAGCACCATCATTTCCGTCATTACCTTGGTGAAAATTCTCGGGGCCGTGGAAAGCCCAAACGGCAACGTCTGAAACTGGTAATGACAATCCTGTACAGCGAATCTCAGGTAAGCCTGATGAGGCAGATATATGGGGATATGAAGGTATGCATCCTTTATGTCTAGTGACATCATAAAATCCCCCCCTTCCAGGCTGGAGATCACCTCCCGGAGAGATTTCATCTTGAATTTGAACCTTTTCAAATATAGGTTTAGGGATTTTAGATTCAGAATTGGTCTGACCGAGCCATCTGGCTTCAGGACCACAAACAGGGTTGAATAAAACCCTTTCCCCTGTTGCACTAGGGGAACCTTGATAATCACCTGCTGTTGACACAGCTTTTGTATGGCAGCTGAAACTATTTTCCTCTCTGGGGGAGAAGCTGGCAAGGCCGATTTGAAAAATCGGTGTGGAGGCACGTCTTCGAACTCCAGTTTGTAGCCTTGGGATACAATTTCGACCACCCAAGGATCCAAATCCGACTGAACCCAGACTTGGCTAAAGAGTCGAAGATGTGCCCCCACCGGTGCGGATACCCGTAGCGGAGCCCCAGCGTCATGCGGTGGATTTTGTAGAGGCCGGGGAGGATTTTTGTTCCTGGAACTAGCCGTAGCTGGTGTTCTTTTCCCTCTACCTCTACCTCTGGTAAAGAAGGAGGAGCCACGACCCTTTCTGAACTTATGCGACCGAAAGGACTGCATCTGGTATTGAGGTGTTTTCTTTTGCTTTGGGGAAACGTAAGGCAAAAAAGAAGACTTACCCGCAGTAGCTGTGGAAACCAGGTCCGCGAGGCCCTCCCCAAATAAAACTTCACCTTTGTAAGGTAAAGCCTCCATATGTCTCTTTGAATCAGCATCACCTCTCCATTGATGGGTCCACAGGGTCCTTTTAGCAGAAACTGCCATGGCATTGGCTCTTGAACCCAACAGCCCAATATCTCTCGCAGCTCTCTCATATACAAGGCTGCATCCTTGATGTGACCTAAGGTCAACAAAATACTATCTTTATCTAGGGTGTCAATGTCAGATGACAAGTTATCTGCCCACGCTGCAATTGCGCTACCCACCCATGCCGACACTACTGCAGGGCTCCCGTAGTCGCATAAATTTATTTTAAGGTAGTTTCCTGCCTGCGATCCGCAGGATCCTTTAAGGCCGCCGTGTCCGGGGACGGTAGTGCCCCCTTTTTGGACAAGCGCGTCAAGGCCTTGTCCACCGTGGGCGAGGATTCCCACCGTAACCTGTCCTTTGATGGGAAAGGATACGCCATAATAATTCTCTTGGGAACCTGCAGCCTCTTGTCTGGAGTTTCCCAAGCCTTTTCAAATAAAGCGTTCAGCTCATGAGATGGGGGAAACGTTACCTCAGGTTTCTTTTCCTTAAACATGCAGACCCTCGTGTCAGGGACAGAGGGGTCCTCTGTGATATGCAAAACATCTTTTATTGCAATAATCATATATTGAATACTCTTGGCCACTCTTGGGTGCAACCTTGCATCATCATAGTCGACACTGGAGTCAGAATCCATGTCGGTATCAGTGTCTGCTACCTGGGAAAAGGGACGTTTATGGGACCCTGAAGGGTCTTGTGACACAGTAACAGCCATGGATTGACTCCCTGCTTTGTCCTTGGACTCTGCTTTGTCCAATCTCTTATGTAATAAAGTCACATTAGCATTTAACACATTCCACATGTCCAACCAATCAGGTGTCGGCTGTGCCGACGGAGACACCACCACCATCTGCTCTGCATCCTCCCTAGACGAGCCTTCCGCTTCAGACATGTCGACACACACGTAC
Source organism: Pseudophryne corroboree (assembly GCF_028390025.1). Classification (NCBI taxonomy): domain Eukaryota; kingdom Metazoa; phylum Chordata; class Amphibia; order Anura; family Myobatrachidae; genus Pseudophryne; species Pseudophryne corroboree. Next base: position 86,429,899 of record NC_086448.1, read on the forward strand.
TGACACCCCAACACACACTGGGATATTTGAATATGGGGACAGACCCACAATAAGGCCCTTTGGAGACACAGAGAGAGAGTATGCCAGCACACACCCAGCGCCACTAGATACTGAAACGAAGTCCCAACCTGTATAGCGCTTTTATACACAAATTAGCACCCTGCACCCTTGCTGTGCCTGTGTGTGATGTGGGAGCAATGGCGCGCAGCGCGACCGCTGCGCGGTACCTCATGAAGAACCGAAGTCTTCTGCCGCCTTTGAAGTCTTCTTGCTTCCTATACTTACCCGGCTTCTATCTTCCGGCTCTGTGAGGAGGACGGCAGCGCGGCTTTGGGACGAACAGCAAGGACGACACCTGTGTTCCGACCCTCTGGAGCTAATGGTGTCCAGTAGCCTAAGAAGCAGAGCAGAGCAGTCCAGGAAAGTAGGTCTGCTTCTCTCCCCTCAGTCCCACGAAGCAGGGAGCCTGTTGCCAGCAGTGCTCCCTGAAAATAAAAAACCTAACAAAAGTCTTTTCAGAGAAACTCAGTAGAGCTCCCCTGCAGTGCATCCAGTCTCCTCTGGGCACAGGATCTAACTGAGGTCTGGAGGAGGGGCATAGAGGGAGGAGCCAGTGCACACCCATCTAAAGTCTTAGAGTGCCCATGTCTCCTGCGGAGCCCGTCTATACCCCATGGTCCTTACGGAGTCCCCAGCATCCTCTAGGACGTAAGAGAAAACACTGTATGCATTGTATGATTTTCTAAACAATTCCCAGACATCAGGCTTCATGTGTGTGTGTGTCTTTTAGCTCTTCCTCTTATGTCCACAGACTTATCTGTGTGTATAATTGTTATTTACTGTATGTGAGTGTATACTAATCACCTTATCTTGTGTTTCAGGAATTCTATAAGGAACGCACACATGCAGGGCTTCACCTATGGGCTGTCTCAGGCAATCATGTTTTTTGCATATGCTGGAAATTTCCGGTTTGGGGCGTATCTAGTGGCAGAGGGTCACATGACTTTTGATAACGTGTTTCTGTAAGTATTGTTGCCTTTTCTTGAATGAGGCACTGAGTAACAGTGCCTCATTCAATGCTCGTTTATATGTATGGGGAGTTATTACATCGTGGGGTTAATGCACAACAAAAAAATGTCCGTACAGTATTAGCCTAATTCAAAGGTGGACGCAAGTAAAACATCAGGCACCTGAGATGCACCCCAATGGGGTGGCACTAGTCAGCACACATTTTAGGAGCGTGATTTGTGCGCACAACAGCAGATTACAGCTGCAGCCGGTGGGTGGATAGCATATTTTTGCAGTAATGGCTGCGACAATAGTTTTGAATTCAGTATAAATGGCACTGCGATACCTGTGTAGTATAATGTACTAGAATAGAATAGTATAGAAATGAGACTGCTTTGTGGCCAATAAACTTACTGAATCAACATCACCATTGATTTTGACAAGTTGTTGTATTTCAGGGTGTTTGCGGCCATTGTATTTGGGGCAATGGCTTTGGGTCAGACCAGTTCCTTTGCTCCAGACTACGCTAAGGCTAAATTGTCAGCGGCTCATATATTCCACCTGCTGGATAAGAAGCCCCTTATAGACAGTTACAGCACCGATGGGAATAAACCTGTAAGTAACCCGGAAAGGACATTTTCCTAAGTACAGACAACAGAATCTTATTTCTATTAATTACTATGGGCCTGATGTGATATGAACGGAGGAGCTAGCCCTGCTGCTTACATGGAAGCTGTATGGTAATCAGGGCTGTTCCTAGACAATCTGGCTCCCAGTGTGAGATTTCAAAAATGCGCCCCCCATTGACATAAAAAATGTGCCCTCCCCCCATAGATATAAAAAACAAAAATCTGTGCAAGAAAAGACTACCTTACAACCCAGCTTTTGACCCTGCACCAACAGACCTCTGCCACCACAGGGAAAAAAATAAATTCCACCATATTAAGCCCCACAGTTATGCCCCTTGCACAATATTATACCCCCTGCACCATGTTATGCCACATACCGCAATGCCCATGATACATTATACCCTACAGTAAAGCTTCAAATTACTTTTACATTACCTGCTTGTTGCCAAGGAACACGCGCTAGGTGGCATGCTGGTTGCCAGAAGTTTCATGCGCTGGGTGTCATGCTCGTTCGTTGCCAGGGGTTTCATGGGCTGGGTGTCTTGCTTGTTGCCAGGGGTTTCATGCTCTAGTATCCATGCTCGTTGTCAGGGGTTTCATGCTCTGGGACCGGTGTCATGCTCGTTGCCAGGGCTAATGCTCGTTGCCAGGGCTAATATTCAGTGCCAGGGGTATGTAATGCTAGTTACCAGGGGTATTGCTAGTTACTAGGGGTAATGCTAGTTGCCAGGGGTATGTAATGCTAGTTGCCAGGGGTGTGTAATTCTAGTTGCCAGTGGTAATGCTAGTTGCCAGGGGTGTGTTATGCCAGTTGCCAGGGGTGTGTAATGCTAGTTGCCAGGGGTGTGTTATGCTAGTTGCCAGGGGTGTGTAATGCTAGTTGTCGAGGGTAATGCTAGTTGCCAGGTGTAATGCTAGTTGCCTGGGGTGTGTAATGCTAGTTGCCAGGGGTGTGTAATGCTAGTTGCCAGGGGTAATGCTAGTTGCTAGGGTGTGTGTAATGCTAGTTACCAGGGGTATTGCTAGTTACTAGGGGTAATGCTAGTTACCAAGGGTGTGTAATGCTAGTTGCCAGGGGTAATGCTAGTTGCTAGGGGGTGTGTAATGCTAGTTGCCAGTGGTGCGTGTGTGTACAGCTCCCGCTCACCTGCCCGCCTGCCAGCTCCTGAAGCCGCCCGCTCGCTCCCCCGCTCTCCTCTCCTCCCTGTCATATTACTTCGCTCTGGGGGACGGAGTTTTGAGAAATGACGCGTTGTGAACGGAGTACCATGTCAGGGAGGAGGGGGGGGGGGGGCAGTAGGGACAGGGGGAAAGTGCTGCGGCGGGTGCCCGTGCAGTTGCACGCCTCGCCTGCCACTAAGAACGGCAATGATGGTAATGCAGCAGGAGACGCCTCCTGCTAGCATTAGTGATCCGGGGTGCATCCTAGGATGCAGCATCGGATCACCTGTCACATGGCCCAAGGGGTCGCATAAGCTGGCCGCCACAGATCCAATAAAGAGGCCAGGACATCACCGGCTTCTGATGGAGAACCTGGCCTCGTTACTCCTATCAAAATGGAGGCGACGCGGCTCCGTTTTGGGAAACGTCAGCCTTTGCTGCCTCCCAACCCCCAAACTGCAGCAGTCAATCACTGGCGGGTGTGGTATGGAAGGTAGATAGTAAGTAGGTTGACAGTGTCTAGGTCGACAACTAGGTCAACAGGGTCTCTAGATCGACAGGGTCTTTAGGTCGACAGGGTCTAGGTCGACATGTCAAAAGGTCGACATGAGGGGGTTTTGTGTCGTTTTCTTCGTCGAGTGACCGGGAACCCCAATTAGTGCACCGTGTCCACTCGCATGGCTCGCTTCGCTCGGCACAGATTACCGTTCCAATCGTAGTCCACGTGGATCGTTAAGTATGAAAAGGTTAAAAAAAAGAAAAATATAGTGAAAAACTCATGTCGACCTTTTGACCTTTCGATCTAGAACAGATCGACCTGGAGACCCTGTCGACCTAGAAACCCTGTCGACCTAGTTACTGTCGACCAATAGTGGTCGACCTAGATAGTGTCGACCTAGAGACCGGATCCCACCACTGGCAGTCTGCAGCCGATCTACTAATCACGTGTAGTTTTTGACATGCGCAGTCCGGGTCCTGCACATGCGCATCGGTGCGTTGTGCACTGTGCTGCTCCTCCACCCGCATCTGCATCAGGCACTGTGTGCACAAGCTGATAAATTCATTACTGCAGGCTCAATAGCTTGCAGGAGAACTGGCTAATGGGGGTCGGTATGCCGGCTGTCGGGATTCCGGAGCTGGTATACTGTACGCCGGGATCCCGACAGCCGGCAAACTGAAGACCACCCCATAGTAACATAGTCATTAGGCTGAAAATAGGCAAAATGCCCATCGTGTTCAACCTGTAATCTGTATCAAGTTGAGTTGATTTTACTGTACCTACTGAAGAATGTTTTATGACCAGTGCAAGGTCTCGCTGCACCCTAGGCAAAGCTTCAGCCTAGCGCCCCTAACCTGCAAACCCCACACCCTCTCAGAGGGGATATGCAGGTGGCCACTAGGTGGTCTGGGGTGAATTGCATCATTATACATATACAGAGAAAAGGGACAACACTCAGTAGACACTGCATCTGCATATAGGGTCTGATGGAGATATCTAAATGTAGAAATCCCCATGGGTCACTTACCTGAAAGCTGTTTCCTTGTTTTCCCTTGTAAATGGCATGGTTCCTCTTACAGGTGGCAGCAGCATTACAGCGAAACTGCTGGGTGCAGACATGTAGTCAGGAGCTGCTTTTTGCTGGAGAGCTGGGATCCATGGGCCTGAAGGAGGTGCATCAGGGCCAGTGGCGCAGAGAGGGGGTTGAGCGGGTACAAATTACCCAGTCCCAGGCTGCTGGAGGGGCCCAGGTCCGATCTCCCCCCCCCCCCAATACACCTATAATGTTGCTGGCACAGGAGGTGTCATCTTCCTGGCAATCTCTTTGGGAAGATGGTGCTGCACATAGAAAGCAAGGATTCTGGTACTGTGCCGGAGTCTTTGCTCTCTAGTGGCCAGCGTCATGTTCCCAAATATAACTGGGAAGATGGTGCTGGTCAGAGAGGAGGGAGCTGCTTCCTGGGCAAGTATGGAAGGAAACGGGTGCTCCCCCCCCATGTGCTATAATCGTTCCCCTCTGTGGAGTGCACTGCATATTTTTATATAAAAAATATAGTAATGGGCGTCAGAAGAACATCCCCTTTTTTAAGACAGGCCCCGCTTTACAAGGGGCCCCGGCGTGACACTCAACGCCCCTGATCATGGCTATGAGGAGCAGCCGTGGGGGCGCCCCTATGGAGCCATAGTTACATCCGCCTCCTATGTGCCTTCACATGGCTTGATGTTACACGTGTCAGCACAGAGGAAGCGCTGAGGCACTATGTGGTACAGCCTGATAGCGGCCACTGAACCTGATTAGACCCGCAGCAGCAGCCAGCGCAGTGTAATAGGAGGAGGATGCATACAGCGACATAGGCCCTCATTCCGAGATGATCGTAGCTACGATCATTCACACTGACATGCGGGGGAACGCCCAGCACCCCCGCATGTCAGTGACGCCCCCTCACCCCCGCTCGGCAGAAGTGCAAAGGCATCGCACAGCAGCGATGCCTTTGCACTTCCAGAGTAGCTCCCGATCAGCGCAGCTTTAGCGTGCTGGCCGGGAGCTACTCGTCGCTCCCCGGCCCGCAGTGGCTGCGTATAATGTCAGGCAGCCGCTGCGGGCCACTCTCCGCATGGGGTGGCCATGCCTGCGTTGGCCGGACCACACCCACGAAATGGCGGGCAAACGCTGTCATTCCGCCCCCTTCCGTCCAGCCACCGCCTCTGCCTGCTACGGCCTTCAGCCATCTGGCATGCGCCAGCGCACTACAGCGCCGGCGCATGCACAGTGGGTACCCGTTCGCTCGGCTGCGATAAAAAGCAGCAAGCGAACGGGTCAGAATGACCCCCATACTTCAGTGTTTTGCTACATGAATTCAGTGGTGCCCTCCAGGGTACGGCGCCCCTACGCAGCCGTCTAAAGCTGCCTAATGGTAGAGCCGGCCCTATTTTATGACTAGTTAACAACTATAAATCATGTTACACCCGGATTAACAACGTCAATATTTTAAATGTTGTAACCTTGGATATCCTTTTCAATCAGAAATTCATCTAATCCTTTTTTAAATGCATTTACCACTTTCCTTGGCAAGGAATTCCAAATCCTTAGTTATTGCCCTAACAGTAAAGAACCCTTTCCTCCATTGCGTATGGAATTTTTTTTCTTCCAGCCTCAGCGAGTGCCCGCGTGTCCTAAACACAGTTCTTTTAATAAATAATTCCTCTGATAACTCTTTGTAATGCCCCTTTACATATTTGAAGATATTAATAATGTCTCCCCTTAGACGCCTTTTTTCCAGTGTATACATATTCAAGCTAGTAAGCCTTTCCTCGTAATCCAGTCCCTCTAGCCCTTTAATCAATTTAGTAGCTCGCCTTTGAACCCTTTCGAGTTCACTGATATCTTTTTTATACTGTGGTGCCCAAAACTGAACACAATGGGGGTCATTCCGAGTTGTTCGCTCGTTGACGATTTTTGCAACGGAGCGATTAAGGCAAAAATGCGCATGCGCATGGTACGCAGTGCGCATGTGCTAAGTATTTTAACACAAAACTTAGTAGATTTACTCACGTCCGAACGAAGAATTTTCATCGTTGAAGGGATCGGAGTGTGATTGACAGGAAGTGGGTGTTTCTGGGCGGAAACTGACCGTTTTCAGGGAGTGTGCGGAAAAACGCAGGCGTGCCAGGATAAAACGCGGGAGTGTCTGGAGAAACGGGGGAGTGGCTGGCCGAACGCAGGGCGTGTTTGTGACGTCAAACCAGGAACGAAACGGGCTGAGCTGATCGCAGTGTAGGAGTAAGTCTCGAGCTACTGAGAAACTGCTAAGAATTATTTATTCGCAATTCTGCTAATCTTTCGTTCGCTATTCTGCTAAGCTAAGATACACTCCCAGAGGGCGGCGGCCTAGCGTGTGCAATGCTGCTGAAAGCAGCTAGCGAGCGTACAACACGGAATGACCCCCATTATTCCAGGTGCAGACGTACTAATGATTTGTACAGCGGCAGAATTACATCCTCGTCCCTTGTCTCAATTCCCCGTTTTATGCACGCTAGCACCTTACTTGCCTTCTTTACTGCGCTTTCACATTGTATATGGATATTAAGCTTATTAATAAAATCTTTTTCCAAAACTGTTACCCCTAGACTTTACCTGTTTAATATATAGGATGCAAGTTTGTTTTTAGTCTCGAAATGCATAACCTTGCATTTTTCTATATTGAACCTCATTCTCCATTTAGACGCCCAGATTTCATGTTTAGATAAGTAATTCTGCAGAGACTCCACATCTATTTCTGAATTAATTACACTACACAATTTAGTATCATCTGCAAAGATTGACACTGTGCTTTCCAGGCCTATTTCTAGGTCATTAATAAATATGTTGAACAGTAGTGGCACAAGTACGGACCCCTGTGGTATTCCGCTGACTACTGGTGTCCAGCTTGAAGACTTCCCGTTGACCACTACTCGCTGTACCCCGTTGTCCAGCCAGTTACTTATCCATGTACAAACAGTTTTTCCTAGGCCAAGCTCCTTTAATTTGATGATCAGTCTCCTGTGAGGCACTGTATCGAAGGCTTTTGCAAAATCTAAATAGACCACATCCACTGCTTTTCCCTGGTCAAGTTTGTCGCTCATTTCCTCGTAGAAGTTAATTAAGTTAGATTGACAGGCAGAGGCGGTCATTGGGCAGGAGGGGGCGGCACAGTAGCGTTTGGCTGCCGTTTTAGGGGCGCGGTCCGGCCAATGCAGGCATGGCCGGACCATGGGGGGGTCTGGGGGGGGCAGCAGCTGCGACCCTGGCAGCGACAAGTAACTCCCGGCCAGCTGCAGGAGCTGCGCTGGCCGGGAGTTACTCTTCAAGTACAAAAGAATCGTCACAGGGCAATGCTTTTGTACTTGTGCGGTGGGGCCGGGCCAGACATGCGGGGTGGACTAGCCCTGAGCTGGGCGTCCCCCCGCATGTCTGTGTCAGTGATCGTAGCTATGCTAAATTTAGCACAGCTACGATCAGGTCGGAATGACCCCCAATGTCTTTACCAGCAGTTTCATTTAGCTTAGGGTATTCTGGGAAGTAGAAAAAGCAGAATCAAACTATTATCACTCAGCGAAAATCCATCATTCCAGAGAATATTTCTGTTATTCACATAAATCCCTGCCTGAGTGGAGAATGCAGTCTATTTTCCCAATCACATGACATGTAATAACCAGGCTTTCCGGCTTTCAGACTGCTCCCTCCGGGACAGAGCAGCCAGGTCAGCTGAACAGGTAGAGGCTATAAAAAGGTGGGGCTATAAAAAGTGGTGGGGCTCTGAAAAGGATGCGGTCAGCGGGCGTGAAGACGCGATCGCTGCCACATCCCCGACTATGCAATGCCCACATTACCGGCATTACAATGCAGGGGGTAAGGATACAATGACACGATTTGCTGCAAATCGCGTCACCGGCCTTCATAGACCACCCACTTTCACAAGCGTTGTGAGGGGGGGGGGGGGGGGGGGGGGCTGCGGTGGACTCCGGGAGGCTTGCCTACCTTTTCCGGGGGGATGGGAGCGCCACATGATTTTCGGTAGCCTCCCAGACGATCAGGGAGAGTAGGCAAGTATGGTAATAATAACACTAGTGTAAATTTACTTCCAGAAGCCAAATAATAAGAGTTTACTCACCGGTAATTCTATTTCTCGTAGTCCGTAGTGGATGCTGGGGACTCCGTAAGGACCATGGGGAATAGCGGCTCCGCAGGAGACTGGGCACATCTAAAGAAAGCTTTAGGACTACCTGGTGTGCACTGGCTCCTCCCCCTATGACCCTCCTCCAAGCCTCAGTTAGGATACTGTGCCCGGAAGAGCTGACACAATAAGGAAGGATTTTGAATCCCGGGTAAGACTCATACCAGCCACACCAATCACACTGTACAACCTGTGATCTGAACCCAGTTAACAGCATGATAACAGCGGAGCCTCTGAAAAGATGGCTCACAACAATAATAACCCGATTTTTGTAACAATAACTATGTACAAGTATTGCAGACAATCCGCACTTGGGATGGGCGCCCAGCATCCACTACGGACTACGAGAAATAGAATTACCGGTGAGTAAATTCTTATTTTCTCTGACGTCCTAGTGGATGCTGGGGACTCCGTAAGGACCATGGGGATTATACCAAAGCTCCCAAACGGGCGGGAGAGTGCGGATGACTCTGCAAAACCGAATGAGAGACCTCCAGGTCCTCCTCAGCCAGGGTATCAATTTTGTAGAATTTTGCAAACGTGTTTGCCCCTGACCAAGTAGCAGCTCAGCAAAGTTGTAAAGCCGAGACCCCTCGGGCAGCCGCCCAAGATGAGCCCACCTTCCTCGTGGGATGGGCTTTAACAGATTTAGGCTGCGGTAATCCCACCGCAGAATGCGCCATCTGAATAGTGCTACAAATCCAGTGCGCAAATAGACTGCTTAGAAGCAGGAGCACCCAGCTTGTTGGGTGCATACAGGATAAACAGCGAGTCAGTCTTTCTGACTCCAGCCGTCCTGGAAACGTAAATTTTCAGGGCCCTGACTACGTCCAGCAACTTGGAATCCTCCAAGTCCCTAGTAGCCGCAGGCACCACAACAGGTTGGTTCAAGTGAAAAACTGATACCACCTTCGGGAGAAACTGAGGAAGAGTCCTCAAATCTGCCCTATCCATATGGAAAATCAGATAAGAGCTTTTTTTCCAAAACAAAGCTGCCAATTCTGAAACTCGCCTGGCTGAAGCCAGGGCCAACAGCATGACTACTTTCCACGTGAGATATTTTAAATCCACAGTCTTAAGTGGCTCAAACCAATGTGATTTTAGGAATTCCAAAATCACATTGAGATCCCAAAGTGCCACTGGGGCACAAAAGGAGGCTGAATATACAGAATTCCTGCGACAAAATTCTAAACTACAGGCAGTGAAGCCCGTTCTTTCTGGAAGAAAATCGACAGAGCCGAAATCTGGACTTTGATGGACCCCAAATTGAGGTCCAACGTCACTCCTGCTTGCAGGAATTGTAGGAATCGACCCAGCTGAAATTCCTCCATCGGGGCCTTCTTGGCCTCACACCACGCAACATATTTTCGCCCAATGCGGTGATAACGTTTTGTGGTGACATCCTTCCTGGCTTTGAGCCGGGTAGGGATGACTTCCTCCGGAATGCCCATTAGGATCCGGTGTTCAACCGCCATGCCGTCAAACGTAGCCGCGGTAAGTCTTGGAACAGACAGGATCCCTGCTGCAGCAGGTCTTGTCTGAGCGGCAGAGGCCAAGGGTCCTCTGCAAGCAACTCTTAACGTTCCGGATACCAAGCTCTTCGTGGCCAATCCGGAACCACGAGTATAGTTTCCACTCCTCGCTTTCACATGATTCTCAGTACCTTGAGAATGAGAGGCAGAGGAGGAAACACATAAACCGACTGGTACACCCACGGTGTCACTAGAGCGTCCACAGCGATCGCCTGAGGGTCCCTTGACCTGGCGCAAAATCTTTTCATCTTTTTGTTGAGGCGGGACACCATCATGTCCACCCGTGGACATACCCAACGGTTTACCCGCCTTTGGAAAACTTCTGGATGAAGTCATCGGAGAATCCTTGTGGCTTCTGCCATCGCCATCCTGCTTCTTGTGCCGCCCTGTCTGTTTACATGGGCGACCGCCGTGATTCTGATTGGATCAGTACCGGCTGGTTCTGAAACAGGGGCCTTGCTTGACTTAGGGCATTGTAAATGGCCCTTAGCTCCAGAATATTTATGTGAAGCGAAATTTCCTTGGAAATTTCTTCCCTGTGTGACTGCACCCCAGCCCCGAAGGCTGGCATCCGTGGTCACCAGGACCCAGTCCTGTATTCCGAATCTGCGGCCCTCTAGTAGATGAGCCCTCTGCAGCCACCACAGCAGCGACACCCTGGTTCTTGCTGACAGGGTTATCCGCTGTTGTATCTATAGATGGGACCCGGACCATTTGTCCCACAGGTCCCACTGGAACGTCCTTGCGTGGAACCTTCCGAATGGAATTATGCTTCGTACGAAGCTACCATTTTTCCCAGGACTCGTGTGCATTGATGTACCGACACCTGTCCTGGTTAGGATGTCTCTGACTAGAGATGACAACTCCTCGGTTTTTTCCACTGGAAGAAACACTCTTTTCTGGTCTGTGTCCAGAATCATTCCCAGGAACAGAAGACGTGTCGTCGGGACCAGCTGTGACTTTGGAATATTGAGAATCCAGCCGTGCTGTTGTAGCACTTCCCGAGAGAGTGCTACCCCCACTACCAACTGTTCTTTGGACCTCGCCTTTATCAGGAGATCATCCAAGTACGGGATAATAAAAACTTCCTTCTTGCGAAGGAGTATCATCATTTCGGTCATTACCTTGGTAAAGACCTTCGGTGCCGTGGACAACTCCAATGGCAGCATCTGGAACTGATAGTGACAGACCTGTACCACACCTCTGAGGTACTCCTGGTGAGGAGGGTAAATGGGGACATGCAGGTACGCATCCTTGATGTCCAGGGAGACCCTGTAATCCCCCTCGTCCAGGCTCGTAATGAGCGATTCCATCTTGAGCTTGAATCTCCTGATATAAAAATTAAAGTATTTTAATTTTAAGATGGGTCTCACCGAACCGTTCCGTTTCGGTACCACAACCATTGTGGAATAGTAACCCCTTCCTTGCTGAAGGAGGGGCACCTTGACAATCACTTGTTGTGATTATAGTGTTGAATAGCCATCAACACCGCCTCCCTGGCAGAGGGAGGTGCCGGTAAGGCAGATTTTAGGAAAACGGCGGGGGGACGAACGTCTCAAACTCCAGCCTGTACCCCTGAGATACCACTTGAAGGACCCAGGGATCCATGTGAGAGAACCCACTGGGCGCTGAAATTTCTGAGACGGGCCCCCACCGTACCCGGTTCCGCCTGAGCAGCCCCAGCGTCATGCTGTGGGCTCACCGGACGCAGGGAGGACTTCTGCTCTTGGGAACTAGCTGTGTGCTGCAGCTTTTTCCTCTACCTTTGCCTCTCGGCAAAAAGGATGAGCCTCTAGCCCTCTTGCTTTTCTGGGGCCAAAAGGACTGTACTTGATGATACGGTGCTTTCTTTTGTTGTGGGGTAACCTGTGGCAAAAAAGTCGATTTCCCAGCAGTAGCTGTGGAAACGAGGTCTGAAAAAACCATCCCCAAACAGTTTTACCCCCTTATAGGGCAAACTTACATGTGCCGATTCGCGTCTGCATCGCCTGACCATTGCCGAGTCCATAACCCACGTCTGGCGGCAATGGACCTAGCGCTTATTTTTGATGCCAGCCGGCAAATATCCCTCTGTGCATCACGCATGTATAAGACCACGTCTTTTATATGCTCTATTGTCAGCAAAATATTGTCCCTATCCATAGTTATTTTCCGACAGGGAATCTGACCACGCAGCGGGAGCACTGCACATCCATGCCGAAGCAACGGCTGGTCGCAATATAATGCCCTAGTGTGTGACTATATCTTATAGGGTAACCTCCTGCTTTCTATCAGCAGGTTTCTTCAGGGCGGCCGTATCCGGAGACGATAGTGCCACCTTTTCTGATAAGCGTGTAAACGCTGTATCTACCCTATGGGGTGTTTCACCACGCGACCTATCCTCTGGCGGGAAAGGGTACGCTGCCAATAACCGTTTAGAAATGATCAATTTCTTACCGGGGGAAGACCACACTTCCTCACACACCTCATTTAATTTCTCAGATGCAGGAAAAACTACTAATAGTTTTCTCTCACCAAACACAATACCCTTTTATGTGGTACCTGGGGTATAATCATAAATGTGTAATACATTTCTCATTGCCTCAATCATGTAGCTGGTGGACCTATTTGGAGGGTACACTAGTCTGATCGTCGTCAACACTGGAGTCGGTATCCGTGTCGACATCTGTGTCTGCTATCTGAGGTAGCGGGCGTTTTTAGAGCCCCCCATGACATTTGAGACGCTGGAACAGGCACAAGCTGAGTAGCCGGCTGTTCTGTGTCGTCGACCTTTTATGTAAGGAGTTGACACTTTCACGTAATCCTTCCATAAGTTCAACCCCACCGGTGTCGACCCCGCAGGGGGTGACAACATATTTACAGGCATTCGCTCCGCCTCCACATCATTATCCTCCACATACATGTTGACACAGCCGTACCGACACACAGCACACACACAGGGAATGCTCTGATAGAGGACAGGACCCCACAAAGCCCTTTGGGGAGACAGAGGGAGAGTATGCCAGCACACACCAGAGCGCTATATATCACAGGGATAGCACCTATAAAAAGTCCTAAAGCTTTCTTTTTGTGCCCAGTCTCCTGCGGAGCCGCTATTCCCCATGGTCCTTACGGAGTCCCCAGCATCCACTAGGACATCAGAGAAAACCTACTACTGTGTTTTTGTAGTGTGAGAGGAAGTCTGAGTACCCACAACAAATATACACAAACATAGGGAGAACATACACACTCCACACAGATAGTTCCTGGTCTGAAACTGAGCTCATGACCTCGGGGCTGTGAGGCAGTACTGCTAACCACTATACCAACCATGCAACTCATGGTTGGTACAGGGGCATGGCCGGTTCTACACCTTGTGGCGCCCAGTGTGAAAGTTTCCACTGCCCCCTCCCTCGCGGCAAAACAGTTAGTGCATGCAAAAAAAATATGGGGGCTGGCTTCATAGGAGAGGGGCGTGGCTACAGTTATGCTCCCAGTAGCTGTGCCCCCAGATTTGCCCCAAGTAGTTGTGCCCACCAGTTGATTTGCCCCCAGTAGATATGACCCCTGTAGCTGTGCCCCCTGTAGCTATGCACCCTGTATACATGCCCCTGTAGCTGTGCCCCCAGTAGATATGCCTTCTGTAGCTATGCACCCTGTAGATATGCCCCCTGTAGCTGTGCCCCCAGTAGCTATGCCCCCAGTAGCTATGCACCCTGTAGATACATATGCACCCTGTAGCTGTGCCCCCTGTAGCTATGCACCCTGTATACATGCCCCTGTAGCTGTGCCCCCAGTAGCTATGCACCCTGTAGATATGCACCCTGTAGCTGTGCCCCCTGTAGCTATGCACCCTGTATACATGCCCCTGTAGCTGTGCCCCCAGTAGCTATGCACCCTGTAGATATGCACCCTGTAGCTGTGCCCACAGTAGATATGCCCCCTGTAGATTTGCCCCAGTAGTTGTGCCCCCTATAGCTATGCCCCCAGTAGTTGTGCCCCGTTGCTGTGCCCCCAGTAGTTGTGCCCCCTGTTGCTTTGCCCCCAGTAGTTGTGCCCAGTTTCTTTGCCCCCAATAGTTGTGCCACCTCTTTCTTTGCCCCCAGTAGTTGTGCCCCCCCGTTTCTTTGCCCCCTGTCGCTGTGCCCCCTGTCGCCGCTTACAAACACACACTCACAAAAATAAAAAAAACAATACTTACCACATCCCCGCTCCTTCTTCCCGACCGCTGTTGCTGCTGCTGCCCCGTCTGGCCGCCAGCTCCTCTCTATGGGAGAGACGTCATGACGTCTCTCCCATAGCAGCGCCGCACAGACACTAGAGGTCAATACTGATCTCTAGTGTCTGTCCCTGGAGCCGGCTGCAGCGGATGCCCACACAGCCCACGGCGTCTGCTGCAGCCGGGGAGCGGGGTGCGGGTAGGCGGGGGTGACTGCGGCCACGCCTCCAGGCCGCAGCGCCCTGGGCGAAGGCACTGCTTGCCCTCACCAAGAACCGCTCCTGTATAGAGGTCAGCATTGCTGCCCCACAACCCTGAGGTCAAGAGCCATTATAATCCACAGAAACAGTGCACTTAATGGACAAATAACAATGCAATAAGATTAAGAACAATATCTAATCTTTACCAAGTAATAAGCTTTCATCGAAGCATCCCTTGTTTTGATAAATCACGTTTATCTATTTCAGGAAAAATGTGAAGGCAACGTCATGTTCAGAGGAGTTCACTTTCATTACCCGACCAGACCAGAGGCGTCAGTGCTGCAGGGACTGGACATCAGCGTGGGGAAAGGTGAAACCCTGGCACTAGTGGGCAGCAGCGGATGTGGGAAAAGTACTACTGTCCAGCTCCTGGAGAGATTCTACGACCCACATGACGGACAAGTGGTAACTTATGTACCAGTCTTTCCTTCTACAGCTGTATTCACACACCGGACTCTAGTGTGGAGAATACATTCTGCGTCACGGTGCTCAGCTACGCACATTAGATGTAGTACAGTGAATCGCTAATTATCCTGCGCACTCCTATGATGTCAAAGGGAAGTGGGCGTCGGTGGTGTCTGACACGTGCCTTTGCCCAACCGTTCCAGGAGCACTTTGCAGCCATTGCTCAAAATGTAATCTCCCATCTTAGTTCAAATGTCATCCTTTTAGTACAGATATACAAGGTTATCTTCATTAAATATTAAAAATAACTTTATATAAGGGCAGCCCTGTGTTTTGGTAGACGTAACATTATCTTTAGATTTATTCATATCAATACAGTACTTTACAACTGGGGACAATCTCAGTCATAAATCAAGACTGAGTATCACCAAGCAGATAAAAGAGGTCAGAGGGCCCTGCTCACATGCTTACAATGTATAGGACACTAGTAGTCTGATAGCATGAGGTTAGGTGCCGCCACAATAGGTGAAGCTACAAAGCAACGAGGAAAAAAAGTGCTTGCTGGAGTTATGCGACCCGCTGACCCAGTCACACAGTAATGTTGGTTTAGGGTCAGAGGGAGCATTGTTTGAGTTCCACATAATTTTTGTGTAGACTGTGTAGGGTTGGCAGTCTGACTAGAGAGGTTACGAAGAAGATTGTGCTGTCAGCGGGACTACCGGGGGGAAGGGGGGTGTACTAATTAATTGGGCCCTGGCCAGCGGCTGAGAGAGACAAATGTCCCCCTTTGCAGTGTGTGCCGTCAGCAGACATTTTTTCCCCGGAGTGGACATGGCCCAGCACCCTTCCGTGGCAGTCTCCATGGCCCTGACTGTTAGCTGCATCTCCTCTGCCACTATTATGTTGGGGAGACACGCCCAATCCTAGGAGCTGACGAAGCTGCACCACCTCACCCCAACCGAGATGAAGGGGAGAGCTGCCAGGGCCTGTGCTGGTTCCAGGGCCAGATTAACAATGGGGCGGATGGAGCTCCGGCTCCAGATAAATATAGGCCCATTACCATGATTCACAAAATGGACTAAAACTTCTCCAGTCATGCAGAATATGATAAAGGATGCAGTTTCAGCAAATGCCTATAACACTGATTCATAGGACATGACAGGGACATGTTGGGAAGACAGTGAGTGGACAGGCATGAGAATTACGGTAAAGAATGAGAGGGCCTCAGTGCAGGGTGGTTCCTTTTTTCTTTTTTTGATCTTTATCCAACATTTCATTTACTTGCAGTGCTGCTATTACACCCACTAAGGGGTCTATTTACTAAGCCTTAGATGGAGATAAAGTACCAGACAATCAGCTCATAACTGTCATTTTTCAAACCCAGCTTGTGACATGGCAGTTTGAAGCTGATTGGCTGGTACTTTATCTCCGTTCACTTTTTCTCCATCCAAGGCTTAGTAAATAGTCCCCAAAGTATCTGGGAAATAAGTTCTTTATATGTTTGTTGAGCACTCACTATACTTTATATCCTCGCTGGGACAGCATCGTATCGGATGCTCAGTTCTGGCAAGAATAACATTTTGCATCGCTGTGAGTAGCGGAAACAATAGTTGACTTATGAAAAATGGTAAATATGTCCTATAAGACAGACACCAAATAAAAACTCCAATATTGAGGTTATTATGAAGCAAGAAAAAAAAGGCATTTGGTTTCCCCCAGCACCCTGAATGATAACCGTAACCAGATATAAATTCCACATAATAATAGAATTCAGAGATCTTCGTTACACATATTTGCGCAAATGCGTGAATAAGCCCCAAAGCCGCATCAAGGCCTCTCTGTAAAGTGATACCTTTTAAAAATTAAGGAGCTTTTTTATCAAATGCAATGAGTTTTAAAGCTTGTTGCATATGATAAATGGTGCTCCAGCCAATCAGCTCCTACCTGTCATGTGTTTGAAAAATTACAATTGGGAGCTGATTGGCTGGAGCACCATTTATCTTACGCAACAAGTTTTATAACTCATTGTGTATGATAAAACTCATTGATAAATTAGCCTTTATATGTTTTTATTTATTCATTTTAATTCTAGACAAAATATAGCAGACAGGGTATGCTGAGACATGTTGTCCTCCAATAGCTGGTGGGCCACCTGTTATGTACCTCTACATATTATAGGACATTGTGTCTTGGCATGCTCATGGTGCCTCACAACTTTTGTCATCAATTCCTGTATATTTTTATTTCTCTGACGTCCTAGTGGATGCTGGGAACTCAGTAAGGACCATGGGGAATAGCGGCTCCGCAGGAGATTGGGCACAAAAGTAAAGCTTTAGGACTACCTGGTGTGCACTGGCTCCTCCCCCTATGACCCTCCTCCAAGCCTCAGTTAGATTTTTGTGCCCGACCGAGAAGGGTGCACACTAGGGGCTCTCCTGAGCTTCTTAGTGAAAGTTTAGTTTTAGGTTTTTTATTTTCAGTGAGACCTGCTGGCAACAGGCTCACTGCATCGAGGGGTCCGGAAAATCGGCGGCAGAAGACATCCTGTCTTCACCAAGGTAGCGCACAGCACTGCAGCTGTGCACCATTGCTCCTCAGCACACTTCACACTTCGGTCACTGAGGGTGCAGGGCGCTAGGGGGGGGCGCCCTGAGCAGCAATAAAAACACCTTGGCTGGCGAAAAATACATCACATATTGCCCCCAGGGCTATATGGATGAATTTTAACCCCTGCCAGAATCCATAAAAAAGCAGGAGAAAAGTCCGCGAAAAAGGGGCGGAGCCTATCTCCTCAGCACACTGGCGCCATTTTCTCTCACAGCTCCGTTGGAGGGAAGCTCCCTGGCTCTCCCCTGCAGTTACTAGACTACAGAAAGGGGTTAAAAAAGAGAGGGGGGCACTAATTAGGCGCAGTATAACAATACAGCAGCTATAAGGGGGAAAAACACTTATATAAGGTTATCCCTGTATATATAGCGCTCTGGTGTGTGCTGGCATACTCTCCCTCTGTCTCCCCAAAGGGCTAGTGGTGTCCTGTCCTCTATCAGAGCATTCCCTGTGTGTGTGCTGTGTGTCGGTACGTTGTGTCGACATGTATGAGGAGAAAAATGATGTGGAGGCGGAGAGATTGCCTGTAACAGAGATGTCACCCCCTAGGGAGTCGACACCTGAGTGGCTGAGCTTATGGAAGGAATTATGTGACAGTGTCAGCTCTTTACAAAAGATTGATGACATGAGACAGCCGGCGACTCAGCCTGTGCCTGTCCAGGGGTCTCAAAAGCCATCAGGGGCTTTAAAACGCCCGTTACCGCAGATGGCAGATACAGACGCCGACACGGATACTGACTCCAGTGTCGACGATTACGAGACAAATGTGACTTCCAGTAGGGCCACACGTTACATGATTGAGGCTATGGAAAATGTTTTTACACATTTCTGATAATACCAGTACCACTAAAAAGGGTATTATGTTGGGTGAGAAAAAACTGCCTGTAGTTTTTCCTGCATCTGAGGAATTAAAGTGTGTGATGATGCGTGGGTTTCCCCCGATAAAAACTGTTAATTCCTAAAAAGTTACTAGCATCATACCCCTTCCCGCCAGAGGATAGGGCACATTGGGAAACACCCCCTAGGGTGAATAAAGCGCTCACACGCTTGTCTAAACAGGTGGCACTACCATCCCCGGATACGGCCGCCCTTAAGGAACCTGCTGACAGAAAGCAGAAAAATGTATATACACTCACACGGGTGTGATACTGCGACCAGCAATCGCCTCAGCCTGGATGTGCAGTGCTGGGGTGGCTTGGTCGGATTCCCTGACTGACAATATTGATACCCTAGATAGGGACAGTATATTACTGACTATAGAGCATTTAAAAGATGCATTTCTATATATGCGTGATGCACAGAGGGATATTTGCCGACTGGCATCAAGAGTAAGTGCGCTGTCCATTTCTGCCAGTAGAGGGTTATGGACAAGACAGTGGTCAGGTGATGTTGATTCGAAAAGGCATATAGAAGTATCTCCTTATAAAAGGGAGGAGTTATTTGGGGTAGGTCTAACAGACCTGGTGGCCACGGCAACGGCTGGGAAATCCACATTTTTACCCCAGGTAGCCTCTCAACATAAGAAGACGCCGTATTATCAGGCGCAGTCCTTTGGGCCCCATAAGGGCAAGCGGGCAAAAGGCTCCTCATTTCTGCCCCGTGGCAGAGGGAGAGGAAAAAGGCTGCAGCAAACAGCCAGTTCCCAGGAACAGAAGCCCTCTCCCGTTTTCTGCCAAGTCCTCAGCATGACGCTGGGGCTTTACAAGCGGACTCAGGCACGGGGGGGGCCCGTCTCAAAAATTTCAGCGTGCAGTGGACTCACTCACAGGTGGACCCCTGGATCCTTCAGGTGGTATCTCAGGGGTACAAATTGGAATTCGAGACTTCTCCCCTTCGCCGTTTCCTAAAGTCTGCTTTACCGACATCTCCCTCCGACAGGGAGGCGGTATGGGAAGCCATTCACAAGCTGTATTCCCAGCAGGTGATAATCAAGGTACCCCTCCTACAACAGGGAAAGGGGTATTATTCCACGCTGTTTGTGGTACCGAAGCCGGACGGCTCGGTGAGACCTAATTTAAATCTGAAATCCTTGAACACTTACATACAAAGGTTCAAATTCAAGATGGAATCACTCAGAGCGGTGATTGCAAACCTGGAAGAAGGGGATTATATGGTGTCTCTGGACATCAAGGATGCTTATCTCCATGTCCCAATTTACCCTTCTCACCAAGGGTACCTCAGGTTTGTGGTACAGGACTGTCACTATCAGTTTCAGACGCTGCCGTTTGGTTTGTCCACGGCACCCCGGGTCTTTACCAAAGTAATGGCCGAAATGATGATACTCCTTCGAAGGAAGGGAGTTTTAGTTATCCCTTACTTGGACGATCTCCGGATAAGGGCAAGATCCAGGGAACAGTTGGTAGTCGGGGTAGCACTATCTCAAGTAGTGTTGCGGCAGTACGGTTGGATTCTTAATATTCCAAATTCGCAGCTGATCCCGACGACACGTCTTCTATTCCTAAGGATGATCCTGGACACAGTCCAGAAAAAGGTGTTTCTCCAGGAGGAGAACGCCAGGGAGTTATCCGAACTAGTCAGAAACCTCCTAAAACCAGGCCAAGTGTCAGTGCATCAGTGCACAAGGGTCCTGGGAAAAATGGTGGCTTCCTACGAAGCAATTCCACTCGGCAGATTCCACGCAAGAACTTTCCAGTGGGACCTGCTGGAAAAATGGTCCGGATCGCATCTTCAGATGCATCAGCGGATAACCCTGTCACCAAAGACAAGGGTGTCTCTTCTGTGGTGGTTGCAGAGTGCTCATCTTCTAGAGGGCGCAGATTCGGCATTCAGGACTGGGTCCTGGTGACCACGGATGCCAGCCTGCGAGGCTGGGGAGCAGTCACACAGGGAAGAAATTTCCAGGGCTTGTGGTCAAGCCTGGAGACATCACTTCACATAAATATCTTGGAACTAAGGGCCATTTACAATGCCCTAAGCCAAGCAAGACCTCTGCTTTAAGGTCAGCCGGTGCTGATCCAGTCGGACAACATCACGGCAGTCGCCCACGTAGATAGACAGGGCGGCACAAGAAGCAGGAGGGCAATGGCAGAAGCTGCAAGGATTTTTCGCTGGGCGGAAAATCATGTGATAGCATTGTCAGCAGTGTTCATTCCGGGAGTGAACAACTGGGAAACAGACTTCCTCAGCAGAAGTCTTCCACATAATTGTAAACCGTTGGGAAAAACCAAAGGTGGACATGATGGCGTCCCGCCTAAAAAAAAAAAAAATTGGACAGGTATTGCGCCATGTCAGGGACCCTCAGGCAATAGCTGTGGACGCTCTGGTAACCCCGTGGGTGTACCAGTCAGTGTATGTGTTCCCTCCTCTTCCTCTCTTACCAAAAGTACTGAGAATTATAAGACGGAGGGAGAACTATACTCGTGGCTCCGGATTGGCCAAGAAGGACTCTACCTCTAAGAAGGGACCTGCTCCAGCAAGGACCCTGTCTATTCCAAGACTTACCGCGGCTGCGTTTGACGGCAGGGCGGTTGAACGCCGGATCCTGAAGGAAAAAGGCATTCCGGATGAAGTCATCCCTACCCTGATCAAAGCCAGGAAGGATGAAACCGCAAAACATTATCACCGCATTTGGCGAAAATATGTTGCGTGGTGCGGGGCCAGTAAGGGCCCGATGGAGGAATTTCAACTAGGTCGATTCCTGCATTTCCTGCAAACAGGAGTGTCTATGGGCCTAAAATTGGGGTCCATTAAGGTTCAAATTTACGGCCCTGTCAATTTTCTTCCAGAAAAAACTAGCTTCAGTTCCTGAAGTTCAGACGTTTGTAAAAGGGGTACTGCATATACAGCCTCCTTTTTGTGCCTCCAGTGGCACCTTGGGATCTCAATGTAGTTTTGGGGTTCCTAAAGTCACAATGGTTTGAACCACTTGAATCTGTGGAGTTAAAATATCTCACATGGAAAGTGGACATGCTGTTGGCCCTGGCCTCGGCCAGGCGCGTGTCAGAATTGGCGGCTTTATCCTGAAAAAGCCCTTATCTGATCTTCCATTCAGACAGGGCGGAATTGAGAACTCGTCCTCATTTTCTCCCTAAGGTGGTTTCAGTGTTTCATCTGAACCAACCTATTGTGGTACCTGCGGCTACTAGTGACTTGGAGGACTCCAAGTTGTTGGACATAGTCAGGGCCCTGAAAATATATGTTTCCAGGACGGCTGGAGTCAGAAAATCTGACTCGCTGTTTATCCTGTATGCACCCAACAAGCTGGGTGTTCCTGCTTCTAAGCAGTCTATTGCGCGCTGGATGTGTAGCACTATTCAGCTGGCGCATTCTGTGGCAGGCCTGCCACAGCCAAAATCTGTAAAAGCCCATTCCACAAGGAAGGTGGGCTCATCTTGGGCGGCTGCCCGAGGGGTCTCGGCTTTACAACTTTGCCGAGCAGCTACTTGGTCAGGGGCAAAACACGTTTGCAAAATTCTACAAATTTGATACCCTGGCTGAGGAGGACCTGGAGTTCTCTCATTCGGTGCTGCAGAGTCATCCGCACTCTCCCGCCCGTTTGGGAGCTTTGGTATAATCCCCATGGTCCTTACGGAGTTCCCAGCATCCACTAGGACGTCAGAGAAAATAAGATTTTACTCACCGGTAAATCTATTTCTCGTAGTCCGTAGTGGATGCTGGGCGCCCATCCCAAGTGCGGATTGTCTGCAATACTTGTATATAGTTATTGCCTAACTAAATCGGGTTATTGTTGTTGTGAGCCATCTATCCAGAGGCTCCTCTGTTATCATGCTGTTAACTGGGTTCAGATCACAGGTTGTACGGTGTGATTGGTGTGGCTGGTATGAGTCTTACCCGGGATTCATAAATCCTTCCTTATTGTGTATGCTCGTCCGGGCACAGTATCCTAACTGAGGCTTGGAGGAGGGTCATAGGGGGAGGAGCCAGTGCACACCAGGTAGTCCTAAAGCTTTACTTTTGTGCCCAGTCTCCTGCGGAGCCGCTATTCCCCATGGTCCTTACGGAGTTCCCAGCATCCACTACGGACTACGAGAAATAGATTTACCGGTGAGTAAAATCTTATTTTAGTTTGTTCCTCGGGGGCGGATTCTCAGCTCCTGCCTTCCATAAGTCATAAAACAGATCTACTTAAACCATTTTCATTGATTATTACTGTACTGGTAAGCATGCCAACATTCAGTGTTTATTGTTAGGGGACATATTTGCACACAGACAGACACACTGCCAGTAGGTCTGATGGATGTAGGGTGAGCAACATGCAGGATCCATATAGTCTATATTTACACCCGGTATAAGTTACAGGCTCTGCGTTACAGTCACCTGTGTATCTGTCTCCTAGAGTGTAGATGGCTGTGATGTGAGGAGCGTGAACATCCAGTGGCTCCGAGCCCAGATGGGCATCGTGTCCCAGGAGCCCATGTTGTTTGACTGCAGCATAGCGGAGAACATTGCCTATGGAGATAACAGCAGGACGGTGCCACAAGAAGAGATTGAAAGAGCAGCCATTGCAGCCAATATCCAGAGCTTCATTGAAACACTCCCGGATGTAAGTCTCTGCTGTGTCCCTGTAATGTCTCATCATGGTGCTGGTAGAATATGAGTATGTCCTCGGTATTGATTGCATGCTAGATACCTGGAAGGGGTGATCTCGGTACAGTATATAAGACATGGAGGAGGGGGGGAGGTAAAGTGGAGAGAGGTAAAGTAGCAACCAATCAAATTGTCATTTAACATGCTGTATTTACACAATGACAGAAGTTGTTTAGTTGGGGCTTTATCTCGATACAAGGTTTGATGCATCTATCTCAAGGGCTGAAGCACAGCGGAATGTAAGTCTGATTTGCGGATGTATTGTGCATGGTAGACAAGTATTGTGTAATAAAAGGTGTGCTGGTGGACCTGCGGGCTATGCAGATTTCTGTGTACATGTCATTATGCCGGTTTTCCAGACAGATTTTGTTGCACCTAGTATAGGGCTGGTGCACATACTGATAACGATGATAACTATGAAATGAAGAGTACTGATAGGGGTGGTGCACATACTGATAACGATGATAACTATTAAATGAAGAGTACTGATAGGGGTGGTGCACATACTGATAACGATGATAACTGTGAAATGAAGAGTACTGATAGGGGTGGTGCACATGCTGATAACGATGATAACTATGAAATGAAGAGTACTAATAGGGGTGGTGTGACCGCAGAGATGAATACAACACTCTACATTCAGTGCAGGGGTGTAACTGACAGCTTGCATTCAACTTGACTCTCGTCGGCCCATAGTGAATAAAATTACTGGTGCTTCGTACTTCAACAAACAGATGAATGCAGATTTATAGTCAAGTCTGTATATTATTCACAATTAATATTTTTATTCTAATTCAGAAACAACAGATCATGAGACATGATCCCTTTTCATAATTCAGGGCTACTTTGTCCATCATTAATAGCGATATTGAATAATTAAATGTAGTGTATGTATTTATGCACCTAATTACTGTTCTCTCCCACCCACCCCCTTTTCTCGGCTGTGACAGAAATACAATACCTGCGTTGGAGATAAGGGCACCCAGCTCTCCGGGGGTCAGAAGCAGCGGATCGCCATAGCCCGAGCTCTTGTGCGTCAACCCAAAATCCTGCTTCTGGATGAGGCCACATCAGCTCTGGATACAGAGAGCGAAAAGGTGAGATAGAACTCCATAGGCTTATTGGATTGTGCAATAGTTGTCTATGACTATTGATATTATAGATCACATTTTGTTTTTACGGAGGTTGTTTCAACAGCAGTGGACGATATAACAGGTACCCACTGCTGCTACTTAGGCCTTCATGATTCCAAGAGGTTGTTGGATTATATGTGTGGTGGTTTTATAGCAGAGTGAATGTACACATCAGCAGAGACAACGAATAGCCCAGCGTAGCACACAGGTCACAAGCCGGTGACTGTATCTGGGTAACAGTGCAGGATGTAAGTGGTACCAGGTTCTCTAGCAGTAATAGCAGCTCTCCTGCGGTGTGGAACAGTGGTAATCGCTAGTCTCTCTGGAGATAAGTGGAAGATGTCCATCTCCCACTGTGGCACTTTAATATAGTGACAAGGTGGTGCGCAGTAATAGGGTTGGCAGCCATCTTGGTTAGGGATTTGAAGCCTCCCTGTAAGAACCTAAGTAAGGACTATGCGCAGTAGTGCTCTCCAACTCCAACAGCAGTGAGATCACTGTCGTCCTGTTGATTGCAGCCATGGCCTGAGCACATGTCGGACACTTGATTACACACTACAGTTCACATTCAGCAGTAACACCAGTTTTAAACCTGTATAGTAGATCCATTTCTGGGATACCAGTTAGCTGTATGGTCACTCTATCTTACCTGACCAGTTTATAATTGATTTTGCCTTTCCCTACAGGTTGTACAAGAAGCTCTGGACAAAGCGCGGGAGGGCCGCACGTGTATTGTGATTGCCCACCGGCTCTCTACCATTCAGAATGCAGATAAAATAGCTGTGATCCAGAATGGGAGAGTCGTGGAACAGGGGACACATCAACAGCTGCTGCAGCAGAAAGGGGTCTATCACTCACTAGTAACAATACAGCTCGGATCCACATGAGGTGGAGACAGAGGAAAAGGTTGTTTACGGATTTGGATGTCCTGAGAATGCTCGAAATACAACACTCCTAAGGGAAGCGCGTTATGGAAATGTTGCGTGTGTTCCACATACATGGTTAAGAGGGATACGGAGAGGGGGGAAGACACCTGTGTCAGTCCTGGTGCAGGTTACAGCAGAGCTGAAGGGATTTGTGTGATTATGGGAATAGTCAACAAGTAGGAGGTGGTATCTCTGCCTTGAGGCCTAGCTGTAAAGGCCCGTACACACTGGTCGATATATTGTCCGTTCTCTTGAACGGCCGATATATCGAGGGACCGTCGGCCAGTGTGTACGGCCTATACGTCTGTGAACTCCGTCGTTCACAGACGCAGAGCCGGCCTTAGGCATAGGCAAACTAGGCAAATGCCTAGGGCATTTGGTATGCTTTGGGGCACCAGCAGCTTCTGCTGATTAAAATGATATGCGGCATGCCTATATTCTGTGTGTAATCCTGGATATCACTGTAATGTAGCATTTCGTATGCAGATACAGCCGCAGTGGCACACAGAATATATGCATGCTGCATATCATTTTAATCAGCAGAAGCTGCTTGTGCATCCTAGCCACATAGTAATGCAAATAAGATGCATTTTCATAAACAAAAGGCGCCCAACGTTAGCAGAGCTGCCAGCTGACTCACGCCAGGCATCTCTTGCAGAACTAGCGGCGGTGCTAGGGGGCACCAGCCAAAATCTTGCCTAGGGCATCATATTGGTGAGGGCCGGCTCTGCACAGACGTATCGCGTCGGACACGCAGCATAGCCGACGGCCAATATAGCTACCGATATATTGGCGCGCCACTGTGTGTGTACGGGGCGGTCGGCCGACCGCCCGTACACATGCTGCGGCGTCCGGCGGTGATTGACAGGTGAACTAGGCGGGCGTGTGTACACGCCCGCCCAGTTCATGACGTCAGTCCCCGACGGATCGAGCAGTGTGTGTATGCTGAACACACTGCTCGATCCGGCGTCCATAGATATATCTGCAGATCAATTGATCTGCAGATATATCTGTAAGTGTGTACCCACCTTAAGAGAACACATTTCAGCACCAACCACAATGTCTCTCACCCTCCCTTCTGTCAGACCTCTGAGCAAAAGTCTTGTACACTCTTTCACTGCCAGTATACTCGTGTAGAATCTGATGTAGAGAAATGCTGCCAGCTCTGTTGTTTCATTTTATTGTGTTATCTGTATCTGACATCTGTAACTGTGTACACCTGATGCAAAGGATTTGTTTTACACTCTATATCAGGGCTGGCCAAACCGGTCCTCGAGATCTACCAACAGGTCATGTTTTCCAGGCCTCCTGGAGATCTGTAGAATTGTCAGTTAGGAATGAATGCAGCACATCTGAATTAGTAATGACTACACCTGTGCACCAGCTAGGTGGTCTGGAAAATGTGTACTGTTGGTAGATCTCGAGGACTGGTTTGGCCAGCCCTGCTCTATATTAATGGCAATATGACAAAAATAAGTCTCTCAATTACCAATTAAGTGGTGCAGATGTGGCAATCATTTACATTTGTATTACTGTCTCTATAGCAATTGTCACAGTGACCTCTTCAATTTTTACATTGGCTTTAAAGTGTAAACATACATTGCCTATGGCCTAATCGGGATGAAGTCCGAGCTTAGTGCTTAGGGCCCGATTCAGTGTATGCTAGTGTCACCGCCACAGCTGCTGTGTGATAATATGCAAATGACACAGCCACCTGGATTTATATTAAGACCAGCGTACTAAGACATTGGTGGCAGATTAGTGGATTATCTGGCTTCTGAGTAGCCCTATGGTCACACAGCGTGGCCGCTGGAAGTGAGACACTTGAGCCACTGTTATTGCGTACATGATCACATAAACAGGCTGATATATGCCCCGACACGCGACACGCCTGCATTATTTGCCACCAATCCCCATAATTGCCCCCAAATAGTTCCAGACTGTCAATCACTTAGCAAATAAATCCTCACTGCATCCTCCATCGCACGACCACCGCGACACATGCGCACTGCGACCTAGATGTGTGCGTAGTCGGACGATTATCTGCAAATACATCAGGTTTGTGTACATCTCTGAATCAGACCTTTATTGCCTAAGACATAAGAAGCTGTAATTCTTACAGAGCATGGCTGAGTCCTAACATTGGGGATTAATTTGTTACCACTCATGGATATTCAGTATTTGGGAAAGATGGGTCTAAGGACCAGATTCAATTCAAATACTGCATCTTACTGTATTCAGAATCTGCTTGCGCCTCCATTCTGTCTGCAGAATCCTCCTTCTATAGTTTATGTGTGGAAACAGCAGGAATGTGCCCTGGCAGCATCTGCGCTTAATCATATCTGCCCCTAAGAAAGGAAATGGAGGGAGGGAAATCTATTCTAAGTATAATAAGATTCCCTGTAATAACTCTTATGCTCCTTCTAAATCCATGCTGTGGAGACCACGGATGGTGTTGTTTTATTGGTATTCATGTTCTGCAGCCTCTTCTTTGGTTTTTCCTTGGTTGGAACGTCAGTTGTGGGAGTCGTCTGTCTGAAGCAGTCTTCCTATTCACACCTAATGGAATTCAGTGTAGAAGGAAACACAATCAGCTGAATGGAGCAGAGAGCGGCAGCCGTATGCGGAGGGGCTGGCTGCGGCGGACATGTGTGGAGCCGCTGGCAGCAGGAAGAAAGGTGCTGCGGCGGCGGGGGAGCATTGTTCTGCGGCCCCGTGGGAGGTGCTGGCAGCGCAGGTAACATGTCTGCGGCGGCGGGGGGAGGCGCTGCAGGAAGAGAGGTGCGCTGGCTGGGGATGGCCAAGCACCTCTCTCCCTGCAGAACCTCCCCCCACCACCGCAGACATGTCCCCCCGCAGCCAGCTCCCCCCACCGGCCACCGATCTCAAACCCCCTCCCCCACACACACACCGCCCGCAGCACCGCTTCTCACCTCAATCCGACTTGTTTTCAAGTCAGATTGAGTTTGTCGGAAAAGGGACCAAAACCTTTCGGATTTGGCCCCGTTTCTGACAGAAGCACGTGGATCGGAGTCTATTCCGCCGATCCACGTGTTTTCCGACAAGCCGGGAATTCCCGACTTGTCGGATAAAATCAGCCCCTATTAAATATGTCGGAACCCCTTCCGACCTATTTCTGTCGGAAGCTGCCGTCTTTCTGACAAGACGGCAGCTTCCAACAGTTATTGAATATAGCCCTCTGGCTCCAACTTCAGCCACCTAGATGTTACTAGTGGTGTCCCACAATGGTCCTGACCTGGGGCCATCATGGTTTTCCATATTCATTGCAAATACCAACAGTGTGTAAATCATTATCTATTCATATCCGCACTGGTGACACTATCCTGTCTCCACACAACTCCAGCTTTTCGGACCCCCACATCATATTGCATACTAGCCTACTCTCCTGAAGCGGCCAGGAGGCCCCTGAATGTTGGGTGGCGCTCCCAGCTACCTAGAAGGGCATTCAAGTCTCCTGGAGTTTTGCTGGCAATACCAGATTCCCGAGTAAAGTGGGTGGTCTGGGTGGCCTTTTACGTGATTTGCGCATTACCCGTTTATGCAGTGACCCGCCCTCGTTGCGCAGCCCTGTCTGCCACTTCTCAGAGAGGCAGCCAAAAAGTTGGCAAGAATGTCTTACTGCAATCTGATCTCTCCCGTGTGGAACGTGGGATGGGTGGTCTTCTATATGCCGGCGTTCGGGCTCCCGGCGCTCAGTATACCGGCGCCGGGAGCCCGACCGCCGGCATACAGACACTTATTTTCCCTCGTGGGGGTCCACGACCCCCATAGAGGGAGAATAAAATAGTGTGGTGCGCGTAGCGCGCCACCGTGCCCGTAGCGTGGCGAGCGCAGCGAGCCCGCAAGGGGCTCATTTGCGCTCGCCACACTGTCGGTAAGCCGGCGGTCGGGCTCCCGAAGCCGGTATGCTGGTCGCCGGGAGCCCGACCGCCGGCCACCCGTAGTGAACCCCGTGGGATAACTACTTCTGGCTGTGAACACTAATAGAAAATGATCCTTGTTAGTTCGCACAAACGATTTAACTTGCACTTACACCTAATGTATTAAAGCAAAATCTGATGCAGAGCCTGATTAAGACCCTTTGAGGCCCTGAGTAATATACTCATATAGGGGGCCCGTTTACACTGTATTTGGTAAAGAAAAGAACACAAATGGATTACAGTAATCCAGGCCCCTCAGTGCTGGTTGGGCCTTAGGCAGGAGCCTAGGTTGGATGATCCAGCTCTGTTCTCACATCATATCCAAATATAAATACTAGGATATATGGCATGAGCTTCATTTGGTTTACATATAGACAACCTGACATCTATAATGAACTGCACACTGGGGTTGCTCTATAGGAAGAAATCCGGCCTAATTCTGCACTGCACAGATGCTAATGTAATTATAGTCTATGCGGGTGTTGCTTATGGTACGGCCCCTCTAATACACCACAGCAAGCTTTATACTTCAGTCTGCCATCTTGTGTGTTACTACAAAACACATCAATAGGTTTCCATTTTGGGATTCTAGATTTGTTCCCTTTGTCTGTTTCTCCATCAGATACATTTTGGTCTTACCCCTGTAACTATAAACATTTACCACATAAGATCTACTTCCAGATACCTGCTAATGTTTCCTAAATTCAGTGTGCAGCTGAGATGCTCTGTCTTCCCCTAATGGGTCCCCATATGTGGAGCAACTTACCTGGGACATTTAAATCTGACGCCTGTCTGACACCTTTCAAAGCTTCCATCATTTGCCACTGTAAACGTGTTTGTGATTGTCATGCTTAATGTAGTTTCTCTGTAACAGGGTTGCGGCTGTTTATTTACAGAACATAATTGACAGGTTACGCTCAATGTATTTATTCCTGGTAAAATTCTCAAAGTAAAATAAAATTTTTTTTTTACAAATTTGTACGAATGATTTCCAGTTCAACTCTTTATTTCTAGTCCTCATACAGTATGTAGCATTTAATTTATTACCTTCTTTTATAACTATACATTGGGTATGAGATCCAGATAGTCTGAATGCTGATGGTAAGAATACCGTCAGTGGCATCTTGACAGCCAGAGTCCTGACACTCTAAATGTGCATACAGACGGTGAGATTTTATCTATCTTCGATTTTAACTTTGCGATTTCCCCTGAACTCCCCGGAGCGCTGAACCACCGATATTGACTTTACTTGAGATTTTGACTATGTGAGATTTTGACTAAGGGGGTAATTCCAAGTTGATCGCAGCAGGAATTTTTTAGCAGTTGGGCAAAACCATGTGCAGTGCAGTGCAGTGCAGGGGGGCAGATATAACATGTGTAGAGAGAGTTAGATTTGGGTGGGTTATTTTGTTTCTATGCAGGGTAAATACTGGCTGCTTTATTTTTACACTGCAATTTAGATTGCAGATTGAACACACCACACCCAAATCTATCTCTCTCTGCACATGTTATATCTGCCTCCCTGCAGTGCACATGGATTTGCCCAACTGCTAAAAAAATTCCTGCTGTGATCAACTTGGAATTACCCCCTAAGTGCCAATTTTGACTATACTATGTACTAGATTGTACACAATATAGCCAAGACTGACTTGTCTGCCCAGTCTATCTCTCCCTGCAATACTGGAAGTGTGCATCGGTATCACGAGCTGTGTACACACAGTGCGATTTGCACTAACTTTCCTTACGACTTTGACTATATAGTCAAAATCATAAGGTTACATCGCACCGTGTGTATGCGTATTGCGTAAGAGGTGCGGCTGCGGTGCGTGTGGTGGTGCCTGCTGCCGTGCAGGTGTATTTTCGGTACTCACCAGGCGCCGCTCCCTCTCACCTTCAGGTACCGGAACCTTCAACGGACCTGGCAAATCTTCCGTCGGACCCGGACACGACGGCCTAGGAGGAAGGAGATTGCTGAGTGCCGTCCTCCTAACTGTGGACCGAAACGCCCTCCGACCTAGAGAAAAATAGTGCTTTCGGGCTAGGTGAGGGTCATCCCAGGCGTCCGCCTCAGAGCCCGAATTTCACCTATTGGCACTCTCGTACCAGGTGGAAATTCTAGCTTGCACCGGCGTGCAAGGCTCACCGTTCGCCCTGAAGGAAGGGAGACAGATAGGGACACACACAGAAGGAACACACAGACCGATGTTACTCACCGTCCTACGTCTTGTACTCCGATCTTCTCCACTTACAGGTCCCTGTAAGGAGGCAAAGAGAGAAACAGCCGTGCAGGGCCTCACTCTAACCTAGTGTGCATCCGCTACACTAACTACATAAACAAAGCCCTCAAACTGGCTCAAGTGTGGGTGGTGCAACACAAACTATGCACAAACTCTAAACAACACTTTGCCCTGCACGGTAACAACACACATATCAGAGTACATCAAACAGTGCGAATTCTTTAGATCCCTACCTGCACTCTGGGGGGTGGGCGCCACACAGCCTACCCACCTCCTGTACCTTCCCTTATGTGGGCCTCAGGCCAAGCGAGCCTGTCTACCTAATCACCTCAGGGTGGCCTGGACCTAGTGCCCAGTGCCACCTTTATTTACCTCGGGGGGAACACTTATTCACTGGGCTTAGCGCCCCCTGACTGCACACAGGCCGGAGGCCTGACTTCACCCACGGGCCTAGCGCCCGCCTAACTTGTCACCCGTTTGGTGACCTGGGCCTAGTGCCCAGGGTCACCTTATGTTTACCTAATTGGCCAGAATACACTAGGTCCTAATGCCCTCTAATGCCCCACAGGCCTATTGCCTGGATTGCCCCTCGGGCCTAATGCCCGCCTACTGTGCCGCTTAGGTGGCTTGGGCCTAACGCCCAAACCACCGACTCAGATGGTGACCCCCAAACTCCTATCTGCGCAACAGGCCTAGTGCCTGAATTGTTCCCCCGGGCCTAATGCCCGCCCCTGGTGGTCTAGGGAGGAAAAGGGAGGGGGTTAAAGTTGCCTCACTGAGGCCTCACCTGCCCCAGGGATCTCCAGCGCCCTCTTCTGCCGCTGACCCGTCCTGGCCAGCGGCGCCGCCTCCGCTCCTCAGCGTCCAGCCACCGCTGGACATCTTACTCCTGCTGGCCGACGTCTTCTGGCCTCTTCAGCGGCCGCCGGAGCTCCTCTTTCCACGGCCGTCTTCTCCTCCTCGCGTCGTCTTCTCCGCTCACCCGCTCGTCAGATGCCGGGGGCGGGGCCTATGACGCGGCGAGCCTCTCTGATTGGCCGCCGCTCCGGGAGCCGCGATTGGCTCCCAGAGGGCGCCAACATTTAAAGTCCTCCGCAGCCTCCGGTCCGGTGCAGGGAAAAGGGTAATCCCTGCACCAGACACCCGCCGCTACTGCCCACAGACAAGCGCTGGGGGTAGACAAGCTGCCCCAGCGCTGCCACGCACACACTCCCGCAGGGGACACAGATCCCCTGCGTGCTGCTGATGGGATGTGTCCCGGGGTACCGGACACATCTCCACATTTCCCCCCCCTTTTTCCTTTGTAGTCCCTACAAAGTTCCTCACGATGTCCCTTGTCCGCGGGTCAGGGAATTCCGAGGTCCCTCCGGCGAGGTTGTGTTCGAGGGCCCAGCCCGGACGGGCTGTGACCCCACATCCTTCCACCTCCAGCTCCGGGTTCCTCTTCTTACCTCCTGACCTCCATCGGCGGATCCTCTGGGGGAGTGGCATCTCCTCACGGTCGCTCGACGTTGGCCACCAAGGGGACTCTTCCTCCACGGGGACAACAGTCACCCACTCCTGGCCTTTCAGATCGTCTGTGGCATCGTCCCTGTCTTCAGGGTGTGGTACCGACCACCACCCAACAGTGGAATCCTCCGGGGCATCCGTTTCCTCCCGGGCAACAACCACCATCTGTCGCATCTCCTCGTGGGGCATCTCCAAAGGTCCCATGTCTTCCTCTGGAACGGGTCCTCCCACGGCATCACGATCCTCTCCCCGTACGTACGTCCATTTCGGCACTCCCGACAGGTATTCTTGCTCCAGGACTATCTCCTCCTCTTCACGGAGGGCATTCAACTGGGAGCACGACTCCACCCGATCCTGCCAGTCACTCTCGTCGGCGCTTCCGATGCCAGAGTCGTCCTCCATCTGTTCTTGGAGGGATTCGTCGGCGGACAGCTCACCGTAGTCCGAGTCCTCCTCCGATATCTGGACTGGGGTATAATTTTCCTCCTCAGCGTACTTAGTCTCTTCCGCCGGTACCTCTGCTTCCTCAGCGTACTCCTTCGCTTCCGCTGGCATCGTTACTTCCTCAGCGTACTCCTTCGCTTCCGCTGGCATCTCTAGGTACCCAGGACACGCCTGTTCCGCACGTCCTGGTCGTGGACGGTTCCATCGCGGGGAGATTCCGGACGTCTCCGTCACTGGGTCTTCACGCTTTTCTTCACAGCGTGGTCTCTTCACCTCCCAGTCGTCCACCTCCGCCTTATGCGGGAAAGGATTCTGCCTTACTGGGGTCACTTTCTTGGGACAAAGTAGGTCCGCGGCATCTTCCCAGGGGCACTCACTGGCTGCATGTCCTGGTCGCCGACACTTCCAACAAGGGAGGGCCACTGCCACCTTCTCCAAGACGAGTTCCTTGTCCACCTCCTTCGCTGAGGAATCTTCACCCGTTATTTCCGGCTCAGAGGAAATGGGCACCTGCAAACTAACTTCAAGCAGGGTCTTCCGCTCCATTTCCCTGGTTTCCTCCTCCCATCTCTGGGCACGACCATCCGCAATCATCCGGTCTTCATTCCACGGACATTCGGGAAGCGCATGTCCTCTCGCCTCGCAGAGCCCACACACAGGCTCTGCAGCCACCCGGTCCCAAAGCTGCTGACGAGATTTCGTCAGCTGCTTCACCGTGGCCTCGTAGTCCGTCCTGTATTCAGTCCATGGACATTACAGGAGCCGATGTCGGGGATCTCCACAGCTTTCACACCAGGAATCAACCTTGTCTTGGCTCAACTCTTCATCCCAGGAACAACTGTTATGCTCATGCCCGTAGTTTCCGCAGAGCAAACACCAGGACTCCTTCTTCGCTTGGCCCTTCTGACGTCTTCGGTCCGCTTCCTGGACCACCTTCTTTGGGGACGTCTCTCGCCAAGTACACTCGTCGGCAAAGTGCCCTGTTTGCCGACATTTCTTGCAGGGCGTCACAGCGGCCTTCTTGCGCCCCTTCTCCCGGCGCTCCTCCTTTTCACGCCGGACCGACCGCTGCACCATCTTCAGGAGGTCTGCCCCAGACACCGTCACCCAGTCGCTCTGGTCCGCACACGTCCGGGGGCGAGTCTGTCCCGGAGCCGTCCACAGGGAGGTCTTCTTAGTGGCGTTCCACATCGTGTCCGTGATCCGGTATCCTTGATCCTTTATCCTGCCCACTACGCCGAAATGTAAGATGTGCGGCTGCGGTGCGTGTGGTGGTGTCTGCTGCCGTGCAGGTGTATTTTCGGTACTCACCAGGCACCGCTCCCTCTCACCTTCAAGTACCGGAACCTTCAACGGACCTGGCAAATCTTCCAACGGACCCGGACACGACGACCTAGGAGGAAGGAGATTGCTGAGTGCCGTCCTCCTCAGTGTGGACCGAAACGCCCTCCGACCCAGAGAAAAATAGTGCTTTCGGGCTAGGTGAGGGTCATCCCAGGCGTCCGCCTCAGAGCCCGAATTTCATCTATTGGCACTCTCGCACCAGGTGGAAATTCGACCTTGCACCGGCGTGCAAGGCTCACCGTTCGCCCTGAAGGAAGGGAGACAGATAGGGACACACACAGAAGGAACACACAGACCGATGTTACTCACCGTCCTACGTCTTGTACTCCGATCTTCTCCACTTATAGGTCCCTGTAAGGAGGCAAAGAGAGAAACAGCCGTGCAGGGCCTCACTCTAACCTAGTGTGCATCCGCTACACTAACTACATAAACAAAGCCCTCAAACTGGCTCAAGTGTGGGTGGTGCAACACAAACTATGCACAAACTCTAAACAACACTTTGCCCTGCACGGTAACAACACACATATCAGAGTACATCAAACGGTGCGATTCCTTTAGATCCCTACCTGCACTCTGGGGGGTGGGCGCCACACAGCCTACCCACCTCCTGTACCTTCCCTTATGTGGGCCTCAGGCCAAGCGAGCCTGTCTACCTAATTACCTCAGGGTGGCCTGGACCTAGTTCCCAGTGCCACCTTTATTTACCTCGGGGGGAACACTTATTCACTGGGCCTAGCGCCCCCTGACTGCACACAGGCCGGAGGCCTGACTTCACCCACGGGCCTAGCGACCGCCTAACTTGTCACCCGTTGGTTGACCTGGGCCTAGTCCCAGGGTCACCTTATGTTTACCTAATTGGCCAGAATACACTAGGGCCTAATGCCCTCTAATGCCCCACAGGCCTATTGCCTGGATTGCCCCTCGGGCCTAATGCCCGCCTACTGTGCCGCTTAGGTGGCTTGGGCCTAACGCCCAAACCACCGACTCAGATGGTGACCCCCAAACTCCTATCTGCGCAACAGGCCTAGTGCCTGAATTGTGCCCTCGGGCCTAATGCCCGTCCCTGGTGGTCTAGGGAGGAAAAGGGAGGGGGTGAAAGTTGCCTCACTGAGGCCTCACCTGCCCCAGGGATCTCCAGCGCCCTCTTCTGCCGCTGACCCGTCCTGGCCAGCGGCGCCGCCTCCGCTCCTCAGCTTCCAGCCGCCGCTGGTTATCTTCCTCCTGCCGGCCGACGTCTTCTGGCCTCTTCAGCGGCTGCCGGAGCTCCTCTTTCCACGGCCGTCTTCTCCTCACGTCGTCTTCTCCGCTCACCCGCGCGGTCTTCTCTCTCCGGGTCCCGGCCGCTTTTGCCGCGCTCTTCAGCGCGCTTCGGGTCTTCAGCTCCCGCCCGGCGTCTGACGTCAGATGCCGGGGGCGGGGCCCATGACGCGGCGAGCGCCGATTGGCTCGCCGCGCCCCTCTCTGATTGGTCGCCGCTCCGGGAGCCGCGATTGGCTCCCGGAGGGCGCCAACATTTAAAGTCCTCCGCAGCCTCCGGTCCGGTGCAGGGAAAAGAGTAATCCCTGCATAGGACACCCGCCACTCCTGCCCACAGACAAGCGCTGGGGGCAGACAAGCTGCCCCAGCGCTGCCACGCACACACTCCCTGCTGCTGATGGGATGTGTCCCGGGGTACCGGACACATCTCCACATATGCACCTTAACCTTCTCATCCTGCAGACTAACCCTAAGCCTTCTGCTACTGCCTAACGCTAACCTTCTCTCCTGCAGCCTAACCCTAGCCCTCCCCCTAGTGCTTAACCCTAACCCCCCCCGCATACTTACATTCTGCATTTTGACTGTTGGCATTCCAATATCGGAATTCTGACAGATGTCTGGGTTCCGGCACCGGCCTTCTGACCACCGGCAGTGTAATTGTTGGGATGCCAACTACAACCCCATTCCATACCTCCCAACATAACCCTCTCCAGGAGGGACAGAATGCTCTGCTCCAGGACTTACCTCTTAATTTATGATTGCGAGCACCTGTGCTGACCAGGTTAATGGATAAGAAAGGTGTGTCAGCACAGGTGATGGCAATCATACATTAAGAGGGAAGTCTAGGAGCAGAACATTCTGTCTCCTTCCTGGAGAGGGTCATGTTGGGAGGTATGCCATTCCACAGTCCATTAACATATAAAGTGTATCAAGATATACAGTCAGTAAACACCAGCAATAAAAGAGAGGACATAATAAACAAATGAACCTAGACAGCAAAGCAATGGGGGTTGTGCACGTACAAAGACCATAGTTACCGACATTCTGGCTGCTCTCTGCGGGAGAGAGCAGCCAGGTCGGCTCAGAGGGCGGGCAGGGGAGGCTGTGATGAAGAGGAGGGGGTGGACCGGAGGCGGGACGGGGGCGGAGCAAGGACGGGATGGGGGCGGAGCCACAATGACAACCGTTTTAAGCCACGCCCCCCGCTCTGTAATGCCGCGATCACCGGCATTACACTGCAGGGGGCGTGGCTATGATGACGCGATTCTGCAAGAATCGCATCATCGACTGCCCGGACCGCCCACTTTACACTCTAAGTGGGTGGACAGGCAGGGGGGACACGCAAATCGGGAGACTTGCCTGCTCTTCCGTGGGGCCGGGAGGGTCACCCGATTTTCGGGAGCCTCCCGGCCATTCCGGGAGAGTAGGCAAGTATGACAAAGACATAGAGGGAAACAGGCAAAAAAAACTCCATATTGGAAGCATATGGCAAGCTAGTACAGTATGAGAGTTGAAGGCATAATATAGGTTGTGTTTCCCCTATCTGAAATGCTTGGGACCAGAGGTATTTTTAATATCAGATTTTTCTGTATTTTTGAATAACTGCATTCCACAATGAGATATCTTAGGAATGGGACCGAAGTCTAAACACAGAATCCATTATAATAAAAGGCTAATGCTGATCCTCACCTCTGTGGGGGAATTCAAATGATTTATGCGCTGGCGGCCACTAGATGGCGCCTGATGGAGCAATTCAAGTGTTGCTCTGTTCGGGAGTGCACAGCCACCGTCGTTGACATTACTGTTATGTTGTTCCGTCATTTTGATGGGCTGATAACTAGTACATTTATGTTTCTACACACAGCCTGAAGGTAATGTTATACAATATTTGAGTTTTGTGCATGAAACAAAGTTTGTGTAAATACATACAACTCATGTGGGTACCCCAAGGCATGCACTGTAGAATTACCAAACAGGTGCCATGTTAAGCATTATCTATTTGATTAACAAGGGTTGGAGGAGCGCGCATGATGAAAATATGTTGCGATATTTGCGTTAAGTTGACCAGCGAAAAAAAGGTTAACTTGGGTCCTAATTCAGGTCACATTCAGCGACTGAGCATTTTCGGGACATCATCAAGGGAAACGAGGGCGTGTCGGTGGTGTTTTTGGGGCGACTGTGGTTAAATGAAAATCTTCCTAAATGTATGTCTGCTTAATTGTGACAGTTTGTTTGGCAGAGGTTAGAGGATCTTGCTGGGTATCAATGTTTTTATTCTCTATTAATTACCCAGATAAAAAGAGATGTGTCTAATCAGAAGTATGTTCTATGGGTTCCTTATCAAAAACCATATAATATATACCAACACCCAACTACAGTTTAGGCCTAAAAGCAACACAAAATAAAAAATCATTTGTATTATTATTAAAAGAGAACTTCACACAATATCAGAGCTTCCTACAGCTTCTTTCTTCTCTCGGGGTATATATACATAAATACATGGAAGCCTCCCCACCATAAAAATTCAGCGTTTGCGTCTCTGGGTGGCAAGTAACACATTTTGCCAGGGGCACCAAGACTTTTCGTTTCGGCACTGGATGTATGTAGCACATACCCTCTAACATTTGACACTCAAAACTG
Organism: Pseudophryne corroboree; assembly: GCF_028390025.1. Classification (NCBI taxonomy): domain Eukaryota; kingdom Metazoa; phylum Chordata; class Amphibia; order Anura; family Myobatrachidae; genus Pseudophryne; species Pseudophryne corroboree. The sequence continues at coordinate 86,468,410 of NC_086448.1, forward strand.
GTACAAATTAGGAAAGGGGGCATGGCCATGGGTAAAGGGGGTGTGACCACCCTTTCCTATACTTTCAATGGAAATTTAGTGAGTCAAAAATTGGTACAAAGCCCTTTTTGGCCAGTACAGACCATAAAAAAACAGTATTGTACCGGCCAAAAAGGTACAGTGGGAGGGTATGGTAGCATACAGCAGCATTTCTTGGTAAAATTAGCTTCTTTGCAGAGAAGTTATACTGGAGGGACTGCAGGTGGCGCTGTTGCTAATGTGTGACTGTGCTGTCTCTCTATGCTGGGATGATCTCTCTTGCAGAATGTTCTGGAAATCTCCATGTTGCAAATAAGTTATGTCTGAGTGGGGAAATACCTGCACTGTTCATAGCCTACATGTTAGACTGATCAAATAATCTGCTGGGGGGGGAATAGTATCCAGCTGTAACAGAGCAGTAATATAATCATACCTCCCAACTTTTCCATTCTGTAAGGAGGGACAGTGGCGCGGCGGAGCCGCGCGCCCTCCCGAAAAGGGGGCGTGACCTAAGAAAAGAGGCGTGGCTTCGCGGGACTGTCCCGCGAAAATCGGGACAGTTGGGAGGTATGATATAATGCTCAGAGGTTCACTTCAATTAAAGTTAATTTTACAGAGAAATGTGTAACCCTGAGGTAAAACTTCTCCTAAATCTACAGCAGAGAGTGGTGCTCAGTGTCATACTGTATATACAGGGTCATTAAGTGTATGGAGAAGGTGTGTAATCCATCACTATGTGATCCATTATTAAATAAATAGATCATGTATAGAATATACTGGAGCCAGCTACAGCTGTGATGACACTAGTAACACCCCTGAAATGGGGGAGATGTATAATGTCAGGCATGTCAGTAATAATCAGCATAATCTGCTTTATCTGACAGCTGGGGTCAGCAATTACATAGATTGTATATGGAAGAGTCTCACAATTACATCTTAGTTGCATTAGTTGGCGGCCTTTCCATAAATTACATTTCCATGGATGGCAGTCATTGGGTGAGTTAGGTCGACATACATTGGGTCAACCATGCTTGGTCGACATGCATTAGGTCAACATGGTCATTATGTCGACATGTTCTAGGTCGACAAGGAAAAAGGTCGACACGAGTTTTTCACAAGTCTTAATTTTTGACCTTTTTCATACTTAACGATCCACGTGGACTACAATTGAGAATGGTAACCTTGCTCGAATGCGAGAGGACACGGTGCACTAATTGGGGTTCCCCGTCACTTTTTGAAGAAAACCCCAAAAAAGTAAAAAAAACTTGTCAACCTTTTTTCCATGTCGGCCTAGTGATGATGTTGACCTAATGCATGTTGACCTAGCTCATGTCGACCTAATGAAAGACACCCATTTCCATGGCTAGTGGTGAGAGATGGAGAATGTAAATAAACATTTTTTGCAATGTTTGCTAGTCACAACTTACCAAGTGGTCCTACTCTTAAGGGGTAAATTTACTAAGGTGGGAGTTTTATTTTTAGAACGGGTGATGTTGCCCATAGCAACCAATCAGATTCTATCTATTATCTTCTAGAAGCAGCTAGATAAATGTTAAGTAGAATCTGATTGGTTGCTATAAGCAACATCACCAGTTCTAAAAAGCTCCCACCTTAGTAAATTTACCCCTAAGTGTATGTGAAGTGTAAAGTCTTGGTATTAAGGGGGTGATTCAGATCTGATTGTAGATGTGCTAAATTTAACACATCTACGATCAGTTACTCAGACATGTGGGGGGATGCCCAGTACAGGGCTAGTCCGCCCCGTATGTCAGGCCCTCCCCCCTCGCACGGGTAAGAAAGCATGACATGGCGGTGATGCATTTGCAGCCGCTGAGTAGCTCCCTGCCTGCACAGCCTAGCTGCGCTGCCACGTCCTGGGTCGTAGTGGCAGCGTATGAAGTCACGCCGCCGGAGCGGCTCGCCCCCACAACGGGCCGGACACGCCTGCATTGTCCGCACCCCACCAAAGGCATTCTAATTTCTAACGCCGTTGACACGCCTCCTCCCGCCCCGCAACCGCCTCGGCCTGTTAATCAGGCAGAGGTGATCACAGCCCTCAGATGCTTTTAACATATCACTGGGCCTCCTGGGGTGCACGTGCGCATTCCCCAAAGGGATTTAGACTGCGATCGCTGCCGCTGCAGTGATCTAGTCGAGCAGCGATCCAGTCTGAATTAGGCCCTAAGAGAAGAAACAAACTGTTATGCCGGGCTTAAGTCCCCGTTCCAAATAAACTTCTACTGGGCAACTCTGTTTATATATTGCATTTTAGATTTGACCTAGACTGCGCTCCCCTGCCAGCATTAAATCAGGTTGTGCACTTTGTAATTTGTCCCCCTTCAACACCAAAAAGGTATTTCAAGGTGCAAATTTTCAAGGTGTTATTTTGTTAAATCACAAAGCAATAAAAACAGAACATGCACAAACAGTTTTAAAAAGATGCTTTATGTGTTTACATGGATCCAGTAAATAATGTTGCTGCATGTATATTGTGCAATACAGGTTGAGTATCCCATATCCAAATATCCGAAATACGGAATATTCCGAAATACGGACTTTTTTGAGCGAGAGTGAGATAGTGAAACTTTTGTTTTCTGATGGCTCAATGTACACAAACTTTGTTTAATACACACAGTTATTAAAAATATTGTATTAAATGACCTTCAGACTGTGTATATAAGGTGTATAAGAAAGATTAATGAATTGTGTCAATGTAGACACACTTTGTTTAATGCACAAAGTTATAAAAAATATTGGCTAAAATTACCTTCAGGCTGTGTGTATAAGGTGTATATGAAACATAAATGCATTCTGTGCTTAGATTTAGGTCCCATTGCCATGATATCTCATTATGGTATGCAATTATTCCAAAATACGGAAAAATCCGATATCCAAAATACCTCTGGTCCCAAGCATTTTGGATAAGGGAGACTCAACATGTAATATAAAAAGCAATAATGACAAATCAATAACATTTTGCTATGAACCAATGACAGTCAGAGATGATGCAATACAGCCTGGAGAGCCCTCTTTCGCCATGTTGAGAATTGTCTCTGGTACTGTTGGGTGAAAGGTCCTTGAAGTCACTTATTATTCTACAAGGGAATAATAACATAAGAGGATGGGAGTAAGTTGACTCAGTATTCAGAAGAGACCATAGGTGGGCCGATGTCTGACGATGTACTGCCGATGTCAGGCGCAATTGAGGGATTTTTTTTTTGCTCTGTGCATGGGTCTAAGTCAGACAGCGCACGCATACAGAGACCGTACACATAGGGGCTGATTCAATTGTTTTTTGGGCACCCAAACGTAATAAGCTCAAACCAAAGCTATTAAACTGCCATTCTTTTCTCCCTGTTGGGCGCACACACCCATTAGTACCGGGCTTAGCCACGCAAAGAGGCGAAACCCATCTAAAGTCCGGGTTAGGGCACTCAAACTCCCATTTGAGCGTCCAAACCACGTAGTTTTCACATATTTCAGCTCGCACTTCGGAAGGCTACAAGCTGAAATGTGTACCCCCTGGCTGCATGCAAAGCAACAAATGAATTGCTCTGTTGGGCGCCATCTAGTGGCTGCTGGGGCAACCAACAATTGAACTGGCCCCAAAGAGTCGCGGCCTCAACTGCGAGTGAGGCACACTGGAGACACATGGGCCAGTATTTACTAAAAATCTGAGTTTGGTCGATTTGTGTTTTTTTTTCTAAGTCCCAATCCGGGAATTCACTAAGCACCAATCTTGGCAGTGTCTGGTCTATTCGTAATGGTTTGAATGACAACGTACCGAAATACGAATGAATAGACCATCGGTCAAACGCGGCTGTTATTTCATAGAATACGGGCATTCACTATTCATTCGTATTTGGGTGTTAGTTTCTGAGTGCTCAAGTGCGGGTCTGTTTTTTTTCGATTCGTTAAAAAAAGCAGCAAAAAAATAGACCTGCTTTTTCCAGTCGAGTTTGGATAACTATGCACGGATCAGTGAGATCTGTGCATGGTTATCTATGGGAAAGGGTCTGTTTAGTGTAAAATCAGGAAAAAAAATTGCGTGGGGTCCCCCCTCCTAAGCATAACCAGCCTCGGACTCTTTGAGCCGGTCCTGGTTGAAAAAATATGTGGGAAAAAATGACAGGGGTTCCCCCATATTTAATCAACCAGCACCGGGCTCTGCGCCTGGTCCTGGTTCCAAAAATACGGGGGACAAAAAGCGTAGGAGTCCCCCGTATTTCTGAAACCAGCACCGGGCTCCAAAAGCTGGGGAGATAATGCCACAGCCGGGGGACACTTTGATATCGGTCCCTGCGGCCGTGCCATTAAAACCCCAACTAGTCACCCCTGGCCGGGTTACCCTGGAGGACTGGGGACCCCTTTGACCAAAAGTAACCTCACCGCTGACCGCAAAGTTCCCACCATTGGCTACAATGGAGCGCATAGGCGCTACATTGTAGCACTGCCGTGTGCTGCCTGACAGACACTACAGGAGCACACAGCCAATCAGGAGGGTGCCACGACGTGGCGCTCCCTGATTGGCTGAAGGGACCCTCTTTGACAGGAGTCAGGAGGGGTCCTGGCAGTCGGGGAAAGGGGTCCCATGTGTAAACATGGGACCCCTTTCAGTGCGTGGTCGGGTTTGCTTTTTATTTTTTTGCCAAGTACGTGGATTATTCAAAGGCCGGATTCTTCACTGGATTATGTGAGTATAATTTTTTACACAGGTACCCCGAGGATTCTACATGGTGAAGAGGACCGAGCCTCGTGGGAACATAGGTAAGTATGTGTGTATGTTGGTGTGCATGTATGTGATAAAGTTGTACTGTCACGGTGTGTGTGTTCTGTTTTTATTGGGGTACTTTTTAGTAGTAGTACTATAGGTACCAGCGGGCCCGGTTTTCCACCGCATGCTGGTACTTATGGTTCTCCAAGTACCGGCTTGCGGGGAGGCTTGCTGGGACTTGTAGTACTGCTACTAAAAACAATATTCACACTTTCACACTTGGCTATCAGCCCCCCATGCGCCGCCCTTGGATGGGGGGGGACAGCCTCGGGCTTCACCCCTGGCCCTTAAGTGGCTGGTGGGGGGGGGGCCCCTTGATTAAAGGGGTCCCCACTCCTCCAGGGTACCCCAGCCAGGGGTGACTAGTTGGGGTTTTAATGGCACGGCCGCAGGGACCGATATCAAAGTGTCCCCCGGCTTTGGCATTATCTCCCCAGCTAGTGGAGCCCGGTGCTGGTTTCATAAATACGGGGGACCCCTATGCTTTTTGTCCCCCGTATTTTTGGAACCAGGCGCAGAGCCCGGTGCTGGTTGAATAAATATGGGGGAACCCCTGTCATTTTCTCCCCCCCATATTTTTTCAACCAGGACCGGCTCAAAGAGCCCGAGGCTGGTTGTGCTTAGGAGGGGGGACCCCACGCAATTTTTTTCAGAATTTTAAAGACTTTAATTAACTTTTTAAGGTACACAATGAAGCCCTGCATGGATCTCACAGATCCGTCCGGGTTTCCTTGTGTTTTTTCAGGCAGTGTTTTACTCATCACTCCCATAAAACACTGCCTGATATTACGAATCACATCATCATGGGAAAAAACGATTGTGCAAAACTCGGCAGCTTAGTGAATGATCGTATCAGGATTCAAAAAGTTGCAGTAAAATGCACCCGATACCATTCGAGTTCAAACACCCTTCAAAACGGACAAAACACGAATATCTCCTATATATTAGCCCTGTGACTCTGTGGCTGCATTTCTAACGCTGGGTGGAGTCACAGACCTGGGCGGACTTAGCAGCTCCTGCCCTGTCCCAGTGTCAGCACAGCACACACCACTAGCAGAAGGCACCACCAGCCACAGATTGCACACACCATTCCCTGCCAGCACACAGCCAGGTAAGCATGGACACCCCCACCACCCCTCCCCTGCAAACACCCACCACCACCACCCACCTTCTCCACCACGGCAGGACACACAGGCGCAACCCAGGCCGCCGCTAACTCCCTCTACAATCTGTAAGAGTGCAGGCACGCCGCGGACACACAGTCACGGCTAAACGCCCTTCACACCCCGGCGGCACACAGCGCTCCCCACTCTGTCTCACGGAGGCGGACCACACCAGACCGCCAGCCTCCCTCACTGACACGCCAGCTCCCTCTACCCTTCACCAGGAACGTCACCCGCACCTGTCTTCCGGCGCCCGACACGGCCGCACGCACCGCTCCCCCCTCCCCACAACCGCGGCACACCCTGTCAGACCGAGGCGGCCCGCACCACACCGCCAGCCTCCTTCACTACAGGCCCGTCAGCCGCACCTGTCTTCCAGCCACCGCCAGGCCCGCAAACACCGAACCCCCCCTCCCCACTACTGCTGTACACCCTGTTTGAAGCCCCTCACAGGCCCGCGCAGACCGCTCCCCCCTCCCCACTACCGCTGCACACCCTGAGGCCCCCGACAGGCCCACACAGACCGCTCCCCCCTCCCTCCCCACTACCGCTGTACACCCTGTCTGAGGCCCCTCACAGGCCCGCGCAGACCGCTCCCCCCTCCCCATTACCGCTGCACACCCTGAGGCCCCCGACAGGCCCACACAGACCGCTCCCCCCTCCCTCCCCACTACCGCTGCACACCCTGTCTGAGAGCCCCCGACAGGGCCGCACAGACCGCTCCCCCCCTCCCCACTACCGCTGCACACCCTAAGGCCCCCGAGAGGGCCGCACAGACCACTCCCCCCCCTCCCCACTACCGCTGCACACACTGTCTGAGGCCCCCCACAGGCCTGCGCAGATCGCTCCCCCCCTTCCCACTACCGCTGTACACCCTGTCTGAGGCCCCCCACAGGCCCGCCCACACCACTCCCCCCCTCTTCACTACCGCTGCACACCCTGAGGCCCCCGACAGGCCCACACAGACCGCTCCCCCTCCCTCCCCACTACCGCTGCACACCCTGTCTGAGGGCCCCCGACAGGGCTGCACAGACCGCTCTCCCCTCTCCCCACTACCGCTGCACACCCTGTCTGAGGCCCCCCACAGGCCCACGCAGACCGCTCCCCCCCTCCCCACTACCGCTGCACACCCTTTCTGAGGGCCCCCGACAGGCCCGCACAGACCACTCCCCCCTCCCCACTACCGCTGTACACCCTGTCTAAGGCCCCCCACAGATCGCTCCCCCCCTTCCCACTACCGCTGCACACCCTGTCTGAGGCACCCCACAGGCCCGCGCAGACCGCTCCCCCCTCCCCACTACCGCTGCACACCCTGTCTGAGGGCCCCCGACAGGCCCACACAGACCGCTCCCCCCCTCCCCACTACTGCAGCACAACCTGTCTGAGGGCCCCCGACAGGCCCACACAGACCGCTCTCCCCCCTCCCCACTACCACCCTGAGGCCACCCTACCGCTGCACACCCTGTTTGAGGGCCCCGACAGGCCCACACAGACCGCTCCCCCCTCCCCTCTACCGCTGCACACCCTGTCCGACGCCCCCGACAGGGCCGCACAGACCACTCCCCCCCCTCCCCACTACCGCTGCACACCCTGTCTGAGGGCCCCGACAGGGCCGCACAGAAAGCTCCCCCCCCCTCTCGCTGCACACCCTGTCTGACGGAGGTGGCCAGCACCAGACCGCCAGCCTCCATCACTACCACGCCAGCTCCCTCTACCCTTCACCAGCCCCGTCACCCGAACCTGTCTGCCTGCGGTCGCCAGTCCTCTTGCCACTCCATCATCCCCCCCCCCCCCTGCAGCCAACACCTTCCCCATCCACCTGCAGCCCCCCCCCCCTCCCCCCCCCCCCCATTCCCCACCTTGGGAGGAAGGCTGATATTGGGGGGAGAGAACTTGATGGCTGATATTGTGGTGGAAGGGGGGGGGCGGGGGATGCCTTATACAGGGGGGGGAGATGACTGATATTGGGGGAGCGGGATGGCCCATATTATGGGCGAAGGGTTGGCCATCTATTATTGTGTGCCTTTTCCCCTCTTACCAGGGTGGGAGTGCCGCAGGATACTGCTGCAATGGGAGACCCTTTTTTTTAACACCTGCCGCTGGGGACAGGAGTGCCAACAGACCTGTCACCCCCACCCAGGCAGCTGCGGGTGACCCTACTGTGCACGTGCACAGGCTAACGCCATTGTGGTGATGGTGGCTCCCAGTACAGTGTGGGACGCTGTCCCCTGTATCATACACTTTGTGCTGGGGTAGTGGCCAGGCCTACAACCTCCACTGTGGACCCCGTATTTCCATCACTGTGTGTCTGTAGCACACCTGCAATCCAACACATGGTGGGGGGGTGGGGGGTGGGGGGTTTGCAGACCTCTATGTTGCCCCTGTCTGTGCCGCCATGGTGGGTGTACTAGGCAAACACCATACATCACTACGCAACATTTTTTACTTACCCACACACATTTACCCCTCTACAATTACACTGCAACACCCACATTACCTTCCAGACCCTCCACAATCCTGCACACCACCACACTACCCCTACTACACACCCACCTCCCTCTCTATACAGCCCATGCATTCTCTCAACCCATTCACACAACAATCTGCCCACAATGTCCCACACACAAGCAATAACATGCCAATTCATTTTCCACCCCCTCACACACACACACACACACACACACACACACACACACACACACACACACACACACACACACACACTGCCCTACCTACAGCACACACATACAACTCCTATACCCTTACCCAGCCCTCACCCCTACACCAATACATACAGAGCCAAACACTCACCCCCACTCTATTCCACACCCAACATACATCACTACCCTACTCTTTTTGTTAACCCCACACACACGCCAACTTACCACTCCAACATCAGACTCCAACAACCCCATTCCCTTACAGACCCGCCACAAGGCTGCACAACACCACACTACCCCAAATACACACCCATCTCCCTCTCTATACACCCCATGGATTCTCACACACCATCACCCCACCTATTAGCCCACAGCATTTCTACTATCACAAACACCCACCCACATGCCAATTCCTGCTCCCCACCACAAACTCCCATCCACACACCACACAACACTATATATTAAACACAATACACTATACAGAAAACCCACACGTATGCCACCTTACAACAACATCTGTCACAAACACACACAGACAACTACAACACCTCATAATCCCTCACCCCTACACCAACTCATACACTTCCCTCACCACATCCACCCTCCAAACACAGTCTACTCACCACCCCAATCCCACATTTTTCAGAACACGATGCACAATCTATGTACCTCTTTCGCAACGCACAAACAAAACAAACATTTATCCTTCACCCCCTCCACCATGCACCATCCATTAAATACAACACATACCACGTCCACTCTCTCACCCTCAACACAGATTATCTCTACCCATCACAATCACACAAACCCCACAACACTACACCTCTACCCTACAAACTAACACATTGACAACATACACATTTTCAACCCCCCTCCACAACATCTACTTGACACGTCCTACCACCACTCCAACATCAACACAACTTTCTTCACCCTGCACACACCCTATCACAACCCACCTACCACCGACACGCATAACAACTATGCCCCTACCCCTAATCCACCTAACTGCGTTAGACAGCCAGGCACATAATCACAACCCTAATATATATATCCTACTGGGGACAGGAGTACCAACACCCCTGTCATCCAAACCCACCAAACTGCCGATGGCCGTGCTGCGGACATGTACTGACTACCGCCCTTACGATCACGGGGGATGCCAGTTCCGTATTGGACACATTCACCCATCCCCCTGCCCAAAACATGCACAACACCACCAACCTTACTACGTCTGGCCTGCTCAGCCATCCCTCCCCCATACCCCACACCAACTATACATTAACCATCGACGATCCTGCACACTTCCCTATACACACTACACACACAATTACTGCCTCACTCCAAGCAATCCCCTTCACCCACCCTAACACCCTCCACACTCCCTAGCACAACACACCACTAAACTAATCATATAACTACTATCTCCCTACCCCTAATACACCTACCTTTAGCCAACACCCCCACCTATGCACACCCTCTACCATACCCAAGTCCCCCATCTAAAGGACACCATACACCAAACTTTACACATGCCCCCTCACATTAACTCACTCACTCTACCACCATTTCCTCTTTAACATTCTCATCCTCCACACAGGACACCCACCACCGCTTACCACATCTACATAAGGCTTTTTAGACTTAAACACTACAATCACATCCACATATCCCCTTCTTAAACCCAACACACGCACAACCTTCCCCACCATCTTTCCACACTACGTGTCACAACCTACATTCCCATCTGACATCCACACTTTAACACAACTCCTCCTCACTAAACCACTCCCCCTACAACCATGCCCATGCCTCTCCAACACCACCTTACAACCCCACCCCTAAAACACACTAACACCTTATTCCCCTACCACCCTTCACAATTACACCACCCCTCCACCAACCCATTTGCAACAACACAACTTTCACTATCTCCACACAACGCTCACTCACTGATAATTGTACACCTTACAATACCCTTCAAAGAAATCACACACAACACATTTAAACCTCAAACACCCATAACCACTCACCTCTACGACACAACATCTACACACACCACAACACATACACCCCTACCCTCACCCACACATCCACACCATCTTTCCCTCACCTACCACTATCCCGCTACCCCTGCAAATCACCTGTACACCATCCACAACACCGTCAACACCATACCCACTCCATAACATCACCAACCAAGCACCAATACATACACACCATGGCCCTACTCATACCCCACCAACCTTCACCTATCGACCACCTCTGCCACACAATGCACCCTCTGACAACCTACCTTCCACAAAACCTTTGCCAATCATCACACACCACTTCCCTTACCCTGTACCATTTCCTAAAGACCCTCTGACAACCCACTTACAGTACACACCATCTTCAACACCACATTTTACTACACACCTGCACACAACCAGCCTAGGCACACCACAGCTTTAACACCAAACACACTCCACACGCAACATCTTAAACACCATCCCACCCCTAAAACAATCATTCCCTTCACCACAACACAACTACTGCATCAGTACACACCTGCAAGCCACTCTACCACACACACACGACACAAAGCCAGCCGCCTGTCCAACCCTCACCTTCACTTCTCTGTCGAGATTACAGGGGCGTAGCCCCTTACGACGGTGTGAAGAGCGCCCCTAGTTAGTAAATAAACCCCATGGTCTAAGAAATCTGAGGAGAGTGTATTGGGCATTTCTGGACAATGGGGGTAATTCTGAGTTGATCGCAGCAGGAACTTGTTAGCAGTTAGGCAAAACCATGTGCACTGCATGGGAGGCAGATATAACATGTGCAGAGAGAGTTAGAATTGGGTGGTTTATTTTTGTTTCTGTGCAGGGTAAATACTGGCTGATTTATTTTTACACTGCAATTTAGATTGCAGATTGAACACACCCCACCCAAATCTAACTCTCTCTGCACATGTTATATCTGCCTCCCCTGCAGTGCACATAGTTTTGCCCAACTGCTAACAAAGGCCCTCATTCCGAGTTGTTCGCTCGGTAAATTTCATCGCATCGCAGCGGATTTCTGCTTAGTACGCATGCGCAATGTTCGCACTGCGACTGCGCCAAGTAAATTTGCTATGAAGATAGTATTTTTACTCACGGCTTTTCCTTCGCTCCGGCGATCGTAGTGTGATTGACAGGAAATGGGTGTTTCTGGGCGGAAACACGGCGTTTTATGGGCGTGTGGATGAAAACGCTACCGTTTCCGGAAAAAACGCAGGAGTGGTTGGAGAAACGGGGGAGTGTCTGAGCGAACGCTGGGTGTGTTTGTGACGTCAAACCAGGAATGACAAGCACTGAACTGATCGCAGATGCCGAGTAAGTCTGCAGCTACTCAGAAACTGCTAAGTAGTTAGTAATCGCAATATTGCGAATACATCGTTCGCAATTTTAAGAAGCTAAGATACACTCCCAGTAGGCGGAGGCTTAGCGTGAGCAACTCTGCTAAATTCGCCTTGCGAGCGATCAACTCGGAATGAGGGCCAAAGTTCCTGCAGCGATCAACTCAGAATTACCCCCAATGACAGAGAGGTGGCTAAGAAGACATAGGTGGTCATTCCGAGTTGTTCGCTCGCAAGCCAATTTTAGCAGCATTGCACACGCTAAGCCGCTGCCTACTGGGAGTGAATCTTAACTTCTTAAAATTGCGAACGAAAGATTCGCAATATTGCGATAAGACATCTCTGTGCAGTTTCTGAGTAGCTCGACACTTACTCGGCATCTGCGATCAGTTCAGTGCTTGTCGTTCCTGGTTTGACGTCACAAACACACCCAGCGTTCGCCCAGACACTCCTCCGTTTCTCCAGCCACTCCCGCGTTTTTCCCAGAAACGGTAGCGTTTTTTCCCACACGCCCATAAAACGGCCTGTTTCCGCCCAGAAACACCCACTTCCTGTCAATCACACTACGATCGCCTGAGCGAAGAAAAAGCCGTGAGTAAAAATCCTAACTTCTTAGCAAATTTACTTGGCGCAGTCGCAGTGCGGACATTGCGCATGCGCACTAAGCGGAAAATCGCTGCGATGCGATTAAATTTACCGAGCGAACAACTCGGAATGACCACCATACAGAGATGGTTCATCTTATAATTGTGTTATTGAAGGGTCACAGCCGTGTCGCTGATAGTGGTATACAGACACAGGTGGCCATATTTATATGAATAATCTGCACTGGCCATAAACCTGGGGCACATTTCCATGGTGCATTTAAAGACTTAATAAGCGGTATATGAGCTTCTCAAGTTGTGTGCTGCACTTTGCTGTCATATATATAGTGATCAGGCCCGGCGACATGGGGGGACAAAGAGGACACTTGTGCAGGGCCCCGAGGTTCAAGGGTCCCCAAGGAACAGAGCCAATATTGCTATTTAATGTGTATGCTCCAACTGCTCAATTTAAGTAGGAATACGATTAACAACCTCCCTAAACCCTCCCCCCTCCTTTTACCCCATCACTTTGTCCAGTCCCTGTGGTCTGTGCTGTATTGCCATCATTATGCATGTCGCTGTGCTGGCGCTTCTCTGTATGTCCCTGACACTGCCACCGAAGAGCCGGGTAGCCCAGCAGGAAAACCACCTGCCGGACTCACTGACAGTCAAAGACTCCATTTTTATTAAAGATCCCCTCTGCCAGTTAAAGGCGGCTGAGGGGGCCCCAGAGATATCAGTGTGCTGGGCCCCAAGATTTCTGTTGCTGGCTCTGACCCTGACCAGACCCCTAAACTAACTCTAATGCCTGCAGTAAAATTTTATGTTTCTATGTATATTGTGTATTGCAAGAAAATATCTGCGAATCTAATGGTACCGTAAGTGTGGTATATACTTGAACTTCTTCGCGGAATGTGAACCTCTCCCCTAATTGAATTCAGCCCTATGAATTAAGGTTGTGTGATCCCTGTGCAGCAGTCACAGAAAGGGTTAATCGCTGCAGTTTGTCATTAAGATTACATTGTTGCATTTGTTGCAGACTTGAGCTGGGAGCTGTAATCCACAGGCCAGGTGCAATACACACTAGACCAGTGGTTCTCAAACTGTGCTGTGGCACCCTGGGGTGCCTCAGGACACCTACAGGCAGAGACAGATTTAGACCCCATGGGGCCCTAAGCAAAGATATCAGTTTGAGGCCCCCTCCCTCAATTGCTTGCCATTTCAATCTGCGTCTTTTTGCGGTTATTATCAAGAGGCATGCACAGTGTGACTCAGATGCATTCGTAGACTGAAAACGACCACTTGCATCCAATGCAACCACAGTGTATACCTCTGGATCAGGCCCTATATATATATATATGCTACCTACCCACACTACATCCCTGCACTAGATCACTGAGCTACCTCCCCACACTACAACACAATGCTATATTCCCACATTAAATCCCCACACTATATCACTACAATATAGCCTCGCACTAGGTCACTGCCCTCCTCATACTATATCACTCCCCCCACCACAGGGGAGGTCGCTGACCTGAATGATGCAGCTGGAGATAAGCAGCTGCAGCCTCATCTGATCCGCATTTTATGTCCCAGCCCCAGGCCAATTCAAAATCTTTCGCTCCACCCAGCCCAGTGATTCTCTCCTGAGTGGTGCCCATACAGAGTGCATGGTGGGTGAGGAAAGAGAACATGGGAAGTAGCAGAAGTGGGGTCAGGGAATGCAGACCAGGAAAAGCTGCCGCTCTGTGTTAACGAGACACATCTCCTATATAATAGCCCTATTCTGTGACCTTGTGATTCATTTGCTAACGCTGGGCGGAGTCACAACAGTGGGCGGAGTTATTCAAATGAGTCACAGAGATCTGGCCAAATCTACAGGAGACTAGGAGCAGAAGCAGATAGCATGGACATTGGGCATGTCACAGACAGGGCTGCATACCTCCCAGCTTTCTGCAGGAGCTTTCTCCAGGCAGAAGGAGGGAAACACTCGGCGAAAAGGGGGCGTGGCTTCACGGGAGGGTCCCCGTTTTCGTCAGTGAGGGGGCATGCCCAGCGCTCTGTGAGCTGCTGGCATGCACCCAGGGGCTGATTATGAGTCCGGGGGGCCCAGGGCACTTGATACAGGGGAGCCCTATCTCATTGCTGTGCCTGCTGGGGGTTGAGGGCGTGGCCTAATCGCGGACCGCGCGGCCACGCCCCCTTATGCAAATTCCGATTTTTGTTTTTATTTTTTTTATGGGATTTTGGCCCCTCAGCTAGGGCTAAATCCAGAGGAGGTGGTCGCTTCCCCCTACACACCCGCACAGGGAGAAGAAAGCAGGGAGACTGCTGCCTCCCTGTAACACCACAGACCTGCCAATATGCAGCAGCGTGTGCTGACTGTAGCACAATGCTGCCACTGTTGCTGGCAGGACGGGGGGGGGGGGGGGGAGCTTCTGAGCTGGGACAGAGCTACTCCAGCCGGGGGGGCCTCTAAAACTGTGGGGCCAACGGTACGTATCCCCCGCCCCCCCCCCCCCTTAATCCGGCTCTGCTGCTGGAACCCCCCCATTAATCCGTACCCCCTGATGCCCCCTCTCCCTCTGTCTCCACTATTCACCGCTGCTCTGCTAAGCAGAACAGCGAGTACAGGAGCTTTCCAACTGCCCCCCCCCCACCGCAGGACACTGCGACCCGCGGGTGGGACAGCGGGACAGACCCCAAAAAATGGGACTGTCCCGCGAAAATCGGGACATTTGGGAGGTATGGGGGTGTGTGAGGGATATGTCATACAGACAGACGGGCACCGGCTCACTGTGTGCTTGACCCCCCACATCGGCATACTCAGCAGGGTCTCTCTGGTGCGGAGGAGCGTCACTTTCTGACACACTCCACGCTTCTTAGCTGCAGTTTAGTGAGGCACCTGCCGCTGTGCAGGTTCCATACTGCCTCTGTTATCTCCAGCCCCGGCAACCCCACCGCTAGCTGTAGCGCTGCCACCCGCAGTGGAGTGCGCCCAGCTCATTCACACACTTTAGCTGGCGGGTAGCGCTGCAGAAATCCGAGCTGCTTGCAGGCTCTGACCCACTCCTCCCTCCAGCCGCAGCGTCTCCTGGGAGCTAACCAGTCACTCCCAGTCTCCCCTTACCACAGTGCCCGGAAGCCGTGAGGTCCGCGCCACGTGCATGCTATGACCCCCTCCTCCCTCCAGCCGCAGCATCTCCTGGGGGCTAACCAGTCATTTCCAGTCTCACCTTACCACAGTGCCCGCCAGCTGCGCGAGGTCTGCGGTGTGTGACTGAGGAGGGGGGGGGGAGGGATGCGGACTGGCAGAGAAAGCAGGACTCCAGCCTGAGAGAGTCAGCCATGCCAAGTCTCCAGCAGCAGCAGATCCCAACAGGTTGGAATGGAACAGCAGCAGCCAGCAGCAGTGACTCCGGTAAGACACATCTGTCTGTCACCACTGTTTTGTCCCTAATACCAATCTCTCCCGTGCCCTGTGTTCTGTCATGTCCCTGGCCTTGCCCTGCCACCCTTATTCTGGCCCTTTCACCCTTATCCTGTCCCTGTCACCCTTATGCTGGCCCTGTTACCCCTATCCTGGCCCTGTCACCCCTGTGCTTGCCCTGTGAACCCTATACTGGCCCCGTCACCCCTGTTCTGGTCCTGCCGCCCCTACCCTGGCCCTGTCACCCCTATCCTGTCCCTATCATTTCTGTCCTGGCCCTGTCACCCCTGTCCTGGCCCCGTCACCCCTGTCCTGGCCCCGTCACCCCTGTCCTGGCCCCGTCACCCCTATCCTGGCACCGTCACCCCTGTCCTGGCCCCGTCAACCCTGTACTGACCCTGTCACCCCTGTCCTGGCCCTGTTACTGCATACCCTCCAACTACCTTTTATGGCATGTACAGTACCCGCAGCGCCTCCAGACCTCTCCCCAATGCACCACACCTCCACACCTTCCCCTCCACCACATGCGGCACTCCACCCCTCCCCCACATGCTGTGCCTCCAGACCCCCTACACCACCCGTGGCTCCCACTCCTCCACCCCTTCACCACCCACAGCACCTCCAGGCCCCTTCCACCATTCACCCCCCTTATACATCTCCCCCCACACCTGCCCCCCTCCACCCGCAGCATCTGCAGACACCCTCCTCCATCAGCGGTCCCCCCCTCACCCACCCCTCCCCCACCAATGGCACCCCTGCACCTGCCCCTCCACCACCTGCAGCACCTCCGGACCTCCTTTCCCATCCGCCGCAACACCCGTACCTGCCCCTACCCTACCCATGGTGCCTGCGGTCCCCTACCCAACCCCCGAAACACACCCGTCCCTTCCCATCCCACAGCACCTCCGGAACCCTTCACCCATCCACAACATCCCCACACCTGCCCCTCTCCCACCCGTGGCACCCCTGCCCCTCCCCCACCTGCGGTGCCTCCGGACCCCTCCCCCATCTGCATCCCCCACTCCTCTGCCCCTCCCCCACGCGCAGCACCTCCCGAACCTTCCCCATCCGGGCCCCACCCCCACTTCTGCCTCCCCTCCACCCGCAGCATCTACAGACACCATCCGCAGTCCCCCCCGCACCCGCTACATTCTGTACATCGTGCCCTGCAGGTGCTGTTCACGCCATCGCAAGGGGCTGCGCCTCCTTCACCATCGCACGCCCTTTCATTGTGCAATATTTAACCACTAACAAAGGAATGCAGGTAATACTCCATATAATACAAATATTAAACCCCAGAAAGGCATGCAAGGGTTAAGGGGGCGTAGCCCCTTGCGACGGTGTGAAGAGCGCCCGTAGGGCGCGATGAAGCACCTAGTAATGTATAAGCAGTATGCTACAATAGGACCCAATGTCTCCAAGCCAACTGAGCAGGGCTGTTTCTAGCCAATTTGGCTCTCAGTGCCCCCCCCCCACACACACACACATAAAAAAAATGCCCCCCCCCCACATAGATACAAAAATATCAAATGTGCGCGCTGCAAGGGGGCATGGCCTCATTAGAATGGGTGTAGCCTCACTGCAATGGGTGTGGCCTCACCTGAAATGAATACTTTACACCCCAGTTTTTGACCCTGCACCAACAGATTATGACCACCACAGGAAAAATTTTTTAATTCCACCATATTAAGCCCCACACAGTAATGCCCCCTGCACCATATTATGCCACACACCGCTTGATACATTATGACCTACAGCAGGGGTGGCCAACCAGTCAGAGGCAAAGAGCCGAAAAATATCTGAAGTCAAGCCAAAGAGCCGGTATCATGCGCGCTCCCAAAAATTAGAGATGAGCGCCTGAAATTTTTCGGGTTTTGTGTTTTGGTTTTGGGTTCGGTTCCGCGGCCGTGTTTTGGGTTCGAACGCGTTTTGGCAAAACCTCACCGAATTATTTTTGTCGGATTCGGGTGTGTTTTGGATTCGGGTGTTTTTTTCCAAAAACACTAAAAAACAGCTTAAATCATAGAATTTGGGGGTCATTTTGATCCCAAAGTATTATTAACCTCAAAAACCATAATTTACACTCATTTTCAGTCTATTCTGAATACCTCACACCTCACAATATTATTTTTAGTCCTAAAATTTGCACCGAGGTCGCTGTGTGAGTAAGATAAGCGACCCTAGTGGCCGACACAAACACCGGGCCCATCTAGGAGTGGCACTGCAGTGTCACGCAGGATGTTCCTTCCAAAAAACCCTCCCCAAACAGCACATGACGCAAAGAAAAAAAGAGGCGCAATGAGGTAGCTGTGTGAGTAAGATTAGCGACCCTAGTGGCCGACACAAACACCGGGCCCATCTAGGAGTGGCACTGCAGTGTCACGCAGGATGGCCCTTCCAAAAAACCCTCCCCAAACAGCACATGACGCAAAGAAAAAAAGAGGCGCAATGAGGTAGCTGACTGTGTGAGTAAGATTAGCGACCCTAGTGGCCGACACAAACACCGGGCACATCTAGGAGTGGCACTGCAGTGTCACGCAGGATGTCCCTTCCAAAAAACCCTCCCCAAACAGTACATGACGCAAAG
This sequence comes from Pseudophryne corroboree, assembly GCF_028390025.1. NCBI lineage: Eukaryota > Metazoa > Chordata > Amphibia > Anura > Myobatrachidae > Pseudophryne > Pseudophryne corroboree. The sequence continues at coordinate 86,487,008 of NC_086448.1, forward strand.
AAAAAAAGAGGCGCAATGAGGTAGCTGTGTGAGTAAGATTAGCGACCCTAGTGGCCGACACAAACACCGGGCACATCTAGGAGTGGCACTGCAGTGTCACGCAGGATGTCCCTTCCAAAAAACCCTCCCCAAACAGCACATGACGCAAAGAAAAAAAGAGGCGCAATGAGGTAGCTGTGTGAGTAAGATTAGCGACCCTAGTGGCCGACACAAACACCGGGCCCATCTAGGAGTGGCACTGCAGTGTCATGCAGGATGTCCCTTCCAAAAAACCCTCCCCAATCAGCACATGATGCAAAGAAAAAGAAAAGAAAAAAGAGGTGCAAGATGGAATTATCCTTGGGCCCTCCCACCCACCCTTATGTTGTATAAACAAAACAGGACATGCACACTTTAACCAACCCATCATTTCAGTGACAGGGTCTGCCACACGACTGTGACTGATATGACGGGTTGGTTTGGACCCCCCCCAAAAAAGAAGCAATTAATCTCTCCTTGCACAAACTGGCTCTACAGAGGCAAGATGTCCACCTCATCTTCACCCTCCGATATATCACCGTGTACATCCCCCTCCTCACAGATTATCAATTCGTCCCCACTGGAATCCACCATCTCAGCTCCCTGTGTACTTTGTGGAGGCAATTGCTGCTGGTCAATGTCTCCGCGGAGGAATTGATTATAATTCATTTTAATGAACATCATCTTCTCCACATTTTCTGGATGTAACCTCGTACGCCGATTGCTGACAAGGTGAGCGGCGGCACTAAACACTCTTTCGGAGTACACACTTGTGGGAGGGCAACTTAGGTAGAATAAAGCCAGTTTGTGCAAGGGCCTCCAAATTGCCTCTTTTTCCTGCCAGTATAAGTACGGACTGTGTGACGTGCCTACTTGGATGCGGTCACTCATATAATCCTCCACCATTCTATCAATGTTGAGAGAATCATATGCAGTGACAGTAGACGACATGTCCGTAATCGTTGTCAGGTCCTTCAGTCCGGACCAGATGTCAGCATCAGCAGTCGCTCCAGACTGCCCTGCATCACCGCCAGCGGGTGGGCTCGGAATTCTGAGCCTTTTCCTCGCACCCCCAGTTGCGGGAGAATGTGAAGGAGGAGATGTTGACAGGTCGCGTTCCGCTTGACTTGACAATTTTGTCACCAGCAGGTCTTTCAACCCCAGCAGACCTGTGTCTGCCGGAAAGAGAGATCCAAGGTAGGCTTTAAATCTAGGATCGAGCACGGTGGCCAAAATGTAGTGCTCTGATTTCAACAGATTGACCACCCGTGAATCCTTGTTAAGCGAATTAAGGGCTGCATCCACAAGTCCCACATGCCTAGCGGAATCGCTCCGTGTTAGCTCCTTCTTCAATGCCTCCAGCTTCTTCTGCAAAAGCCTGATGAGGGGAATGACCTGACTCAGGCTGGCAGTGTCTGAACTGACTTCACGTGTGGCAAGTTCAAAGGGCATCAGAACCTTGCACAACGTTGAAATCATTCTCCACTGCACTTGAGACAGGTGCATTCCATCTCCTATATCGTGCTCAATTGTATAGGCTTGAATGGCCTTTTGCTGCTCCTCCAACCTCTGAAGCATATAGAGGGTTGAATTCCACCTCGTTACCACTTCTTGCTTCAGATGATGGCAGGGCAGGTTCAGTAGTTTTTGGTGGTGCTCCAGTCTTCTGTACGTGGTGCCTGTACGCCGAAAGTGTCCCGCAATTTTTCTGGCCACCGACAGCATCTCTTGCACGCCCCTGTCGTTTTTTAAAAAATTCTGCACCACCAAATTCAAGGTATGTGCAAAACATGGGACGTGCTGGAATTTGCCCATATTTAATGCACACACAATATTGCTGGCGTTGTCCGATGCCACAAATCCACAGGAGAGTCCAATTGGGGTAAGCCATTCCGCGATGATCTTCCTCAGTTGCCGTAAGAGGTTTTCAGCTGTGTGCGTATTCTGGAAAGCGGTGATACAAAGCGTAGCCTGCCTAGGAAAGAGTTGGCGTTTGCGAGATGCTGCTACTGGTGCCGCCGCTGCTGTTCTTGCGGCGGGAGTCCATACATCTACCCAGTGGGCTGTCACAGTCATATAGTCCTGACCCTGCCCTGCTCCACTTGTCCACATGTCCGTGGTTAAGTGGACATTGGGTACAACTGCATTTTTTAGGACACTGGTGAGTCTTTTTCTGACGTCCGTGTACATTCTCGGTATCGCCTGCCTAGAGAAGTGGAACCTAGATGGTATTTGGTAACGGGGGCACACTGCCTCAATAAATTGTCTAGTTCCCTGTGAACTAACGGCGGATACCGGACGCACGTCTAACACCAACATAGTTGTCAAGGACTCAGTTATCCGCTTTGCAGTAGGATGACTGCTGTGATATTTCATCTTCCTCGCAAAGGACTGTTGAACAGTCAATTGCTTACTGGAAGTAGTACAAGTGGGCTTACGACTTCCCCTCTGGGATGACCATCGACTCCCAGCGGCAACAACAGCAGCGCCAGCAGCAGTAGGCGTTACACGCAAGGATGCATCGGAGGAATCCCAGGCAGGAGAGGACTCGTCAGACTTGCCAGTGACATGGCCTGCAGGACTATTGGCATTCCTGGGGAAGGAGGAAATTGACACTGAGGGAGTTGGTGGGGTGGTTTGCGTGAGCTTGGTTACAAGAGGAAGGGATTTACTGGTCAGTGGACTGCTTCCGCTGTCACCCAAAGTTTTTGAACTTGTCACTGACTTATTATGAATGCGCTGCAGGTGACGTATAAGGGAGGATGTTCCGAGGTGGTTAACGTCCTTACCCCTACTTATTACAGCTTGACAAAGGGAACACACGGCTTGACACCTGTTGTCCGCATTTCTGGTGAAATACCTCCACACCGAAGAGCTGATTTTTTTGGTATTTTCACCTGGCATGTCAACGGCCATATTCCTCCCACGGACAACAGGTGTCTCCCCGGGTGCCTGACTTAAACAAACCACCTCACCATCAGAATCCTCCTGGTCAATTTCCTCCCCAGCGCCAGCAACACCCATATCCTCCTCATCCTGGTGTACTTCAACACTGACATCTTCAATCTGACTATCAGGAACTGGACTGCGGGTGCTCCTTCCAGCACTTGCAGGGGGCATGCAAATAGTGGAAGGCGCATGCTCTTCACGTCCAGTGTTGGGAAGGTCAGGCATCGCAAACGACACAATTGGACTCTCCTTGTGGATTTGGGATTTCAAAGAACGCACAGTTCTTTGCGGTGCTTTTGCCAGCTTGAGTCTTTTCAGTTTTCTAGCGAGAGGCTGAGTGCTTCCATCCTCATGTGAAGCTGAACCACTAGCCATGAACATAGGCCAGGGCCTCAGCCGTTCCTTGCCACTCCGTGTGGTAAATGGCATATTGGCAAGTTTACGCTTCTCCTCCGACAATTTTATTTTAGGTTTTGGAGTCCTTTTTTTTCTGATATTTGGTGTTTTGGATTTGACATGCTCTGTACTATGACATTGGGCATCGGCCTTGGCAGACGACGTTGCTGGCATTTCATCGTCTCGGCCATGACTAGTGGCAGCAGCTTCAGCACGAGGTGGAAGTGGATCTTGATCTTTCCCTAATTTTGGAACCTCAACTTTTTTGTTCTCCATATTTTATAGGCAGAACTAAAAGGCACCTCAGGTAAACAATGGAGATGGATGGATTGGATACTAGTATACAATTATGGACGGACTGCCACGGTTAGGTGGTATAAAAAAACCACGGTTAGGTGGTATATAATACAATTATGGATGGACGGACTGCCTGCCGAGTGCCGACACAGAGGTAGCCACAGCCGTGAACTACCGCACTGTACACTGGTTGATAAAGAGATAGTAGTATACTCGTAACAACTAGTATGACGACGGTATAAAGAATGAAAAAAAAACCACGGTTAGGTGGTATATATTATAATACAATTATGGTTGGACGGACTGCCTGCCGAGTGCCGACACAGAGGTAGCCACAGCCGTGAACTACCGCACTGTACACTGGTTGATAAAGAGATAGTAGTATACTCGTAACAACTAGTATGACGACGGTATAAAGAATGAAAAAAAAAACACGGTTAGGTGGTATATATTATAATACAATTATGGTTGGACGGACTGCCTGCCGAGTGCCGACACAGAGGTAGCCACAGCCGTGAACTACCGCACTGTACACTGGTTGATAAAGAGATAGTAGTATACTCGTAACAACTAGTATGACGACGGTATAAAGAATGAAAAAAAAACCACGGTTAGGTGGTATATAATACAATTATGGTTGGACGGACTGCCTGCCGAGTGCCGACACAGAGGTAGCCACAGCCGTGAACTACCGCACTGTACACTGGTTGATAAAGAGATAGTAGTATACTCGTAACAACTAGTATGACGACGGTATAAAGAATGAAAAAAAAACCACGGTTAGGTGGTATATATTATAATACAATTATGGATGGACGGACTGCCTGCCGAGTGCCGACACAGAGGTAGCCACAGCCGTGAACTACCGCACTGTACACTGGTTGATAAAGAGATAGTAGTATACTCGTAACAACTAGTATGACGACGGTATAAAGAATGAAAAAAAAACCACGGTTAGGTGGTATATATTATAATACAATTATGGTTGGACGGACTGCCTGCCGAGTGCCGACACAGAGGTAGCCACAGCCGTGAACTACCGCACTGTACACTGGTTGATAAAGAGATAGTAGTATACTCGTAACAACTAGTATGACGACGGTATAAAGAATGAAAAAAAAACCACGGTTAGGTGGTATATATTATAATACAATTATGGTTGGACGGACTGCCTGCCGAGTGCCGACACAGAGGTAGCCACAGCCGTGAACTACCGCACTGTACACTGGTTGATAAAGAGATAGTAGTATACTCGTAACAACTAGTATGACGACGGTATAAAGAATGAAAAAAAAACCACGGTTAGGTGGTATATAATACAATTATGGTTGGACGGACTGCCTGCCGAGTGCCGACACAGAGGTAGCCACAGCCGTGAACTACCGCACTGTACACTGGTTGATAAAGAGATAGTAGTATACTCGTAACAACAACTAGTATGACGACGGTATAAAGAATGAAAAAAAAACCACGGTTAGGTGGTATATATTATAATACAATTGATGGACGGACTGCCTGCCGAGTGCCGACACAGAGGTAGCCACAGCCGTGAACTACCGCACTGTACTGTGTCTGCTGCTAATATAGACTGGTTGATAAAGAGATAGTATACAATACTACTAATATACTGGTGGTCAGGCACTGGTCACCACTAGTCACACTGGCAGTGGCACTCCTGCAGCAAAAGTGTGCACTGTTTAATTTTAATATAATATTATTTATCATGTACTCCTGGCTCCTGCTATAACAACCTGCAGTGCTCCCCAGTCTCCCCCACAATTATAAGCTTTATATACAATACATTGATGTGCAGCACACTGGGCTGAGCAGTGCACACAGACTGAGTCACTGTGTGACTGTGTATCGTTTTTTTCAGGCAGAGAACGGATATATTAAATAAAACAAACAACTGCACTGTCTCTGGTGGTCACTGGTCACTGTGGTCGTCAGTCACTAAACTCTGTCTGCACTCTCTTCTAATCTACAGTATCACAGCAATCTCTCTCTCTCTCTCTCTCTTCTAAATCTAATCTAAATGGAGAGGACGCCAGCCACGTCCTCTCCCTATCAATCTCAATGCACGTGTGAAAATGGCGGCGACGCGCGGCTCCTTATATAGAATCCGAGTCTCGCGAGAATCCGACAGCGTCATGATGACGTTCGGGCGCGCTCGGGTTAACCGAGCAAGGCGGGAAGATCCGAGTCGCTCGGACCCGTGAAAAAAAAAAGTGAAGTTTGTGCGGGTTCGGATTCAAAGAAACCGAACCCGCTCATCTCTACCAAAAATGTCCCCATTTTACACATTACGGCAGGCAAGAGTCCTCATTTTGCACATTACGGCAGGCAAGAGTCAAGGACCAGATTCAATTCAAATACTGCATCTTACTCCTCCATTCTGTCTGCAGAATCCTCCTTCTATAGTTTATGTGTGGAAACAGCAGTAATGGGCCCTGGCAGCATCTGCCCTTAATCATATCTGCCCCTAAGAAAGGAAATAGAGGGAGGGGAATCTTATTCTAAGTATAATAAGATTCCCTGTAATAACTCTTATGCTCCTTCTAAATCCATGCTGTGGAGACCACGGATGGTGTTGTTTTATTGGTATTCATGTTCTGCAGCCTCTTCTTTGGTTGGAACGTCCGTTGTGGGAGTCGTCTGTCTGAAGCAGTCTTCCTATTCACACCTAATGGAATTCAGTGTAGAAGGAAACACAATCAGCTGAATGGTGCTTTATTCTTTGATTTGGAAAATCTTTTACAGTATAATGTGGTCAACGGAATATGCTGCGCTGTATAAGAAACTGCTAATAAATAAATAAATAAATAAACAGTGTCAAATGAAATATTGATGCTCAGGTGCTGGGACACTGGAGCTAAACTAGTCTCACTCTATTTATCAGGAAGAGTCTGTGTCAGAGGAAGAGTCTGTGTCAGAGGAAGAGTCTGTGTCAGAGGAAGAGTCTGTGTCAGCCTCTGGGGTATATTCAATAGGAGTCAGATCCATTTCGACATGCAGTTGTCGGAATGGATCCGACAACCCCTATTCAATGGATGGCCAAATCCGACCTGTCAGGCAGCTGCTGTCAGCAGCTGCGGATGCACTGAAAGCAGCGGCCAGGAGAGCAGAGAGCTGCGGCCATGAGCGGGAGGGGCTGGCTGCGGGGGACATGTGTGGGGCCGCTGGCAGCAGGAAGAGAGGTGCTGCGGCGGTGGGGGGAGCATTGATCTGCGGCCTGCAGGAGGTGCTGGCAGTGGGGTAACATGTCTGCGGTGGCGGGAAAGGCGCTGCAGGAAGAGAGGTGCGCTGGCCAGGGATGGCCAGGCACCTCTCTCCCTGCAGCGCCTCCCCCCGCCACCGCAGACATGTCCCCCCACAGCCAGCTCCCCCCACCGGCCACCGATCTCAGCTCCCCACTGCCCGCAGCACCGCTCCTCTCTTAACCTCAATCCGACTTGTTTTCAAGTCGGATTGAGTTTGTCGGAAAAGGGACCAAAACCTTTCGGATTTGGCCCGTTTCTGACAGAAGCAGGTGGATCGGAGTCTATTCCGCTGATCCACGTGTTTTCCGACAAGTCGGGAATTCCTGACTTGTCGGAAAAAATCAGCCCCTATTGAATAGGTCGGAACCCCTTCCGACCTATTTCTGTCGGAAGCTACCATCTTTGCGACAAGACGCCAGCTTCCGACAGTTATTGAATATAGCCCTCTGGCTCCAACTTCAGCCACCTAGATGTTACTAGTGGTGTCCCACAATGGTCCTGACCTGGGGCCATTATGGTTTTCCATATCCATTGCAAATACAAACAGTGTGTAAATCATCATCTATTCATATCCGTACTGGTGACACTATCCTGTCTCCACACAACTCCAGCTTTTCGGACCCCCCACATCATATTGCATACTAGCCTACTCTCCTGAAGCGGCCAGGAGGCTCCTGAATGTTGAGTGGCGCTCCCATCCACCTAGAAGGGCATTCAAGTCTCCTGGAGTTGCGCTGCATATACCAGATTCCCGAGTAAAGTGGGTGATCTGGATGGCCTTTTACGAGATTTGCGCATTACCCTTTTATGCAGCGACCCGCCCTCGTTGCACAGCCCTGTCTGCCACTTCTCAGAGGGGCAGCCAAAAAGTTGGCAAGAATGTCTTACTGCAATCTGATCTCTCCCGTGTGGAACGTGGGATAACTACTTCTGGCTGTGAACACTAATAGAAAATGATCCTTGTTTGCACTAACGGTTTAACTTGCACTTACACCTAATGTATTAAAGCAAAATCTTATGCAGAGCCTGATTAAGACCCTTTGAGGCCCTGAGTAATATACTCGTATAGGGGGCCCGTTTCCACTGTATTTGTTAAAAAAAGGAACACAAATGGATTAGAGTAATCCAGGCCCCTCAGTGCTGGTTGGGCCTTAGACAGGAGCCTAGGTTGGATGATCCAGCTCTGTTCTGACATCATATCCAACTATAAATACTAGGATATATGGCATGAGCTTCATTTGGTTTTACATATAGACAACCTGACATCTATAATGAACTGCACACTGGGGTTGCTCTATAGGAAGAAATCCTGCCTAATTCTGCACTGCACAGATGCTAATGCCAATTATAGTGTATGCGGGTGTTGCCTATGGAACGGCCCCTCTAATACACCACAGCAAGCTTTATACTTCAGTCTGCCATCTTGTGTGTTACTACAAAACACATCAATAGGTTTCCATTTTGGGATTCTAGATATGTTCATTTCTCTGACGTCCTAGTGGATGCTGGGAACTCCGTAAGGACCATGGGGAATAGCGGGCTCCGCAGGAGACTGGGCACTCTAAAGAAAGATTAGGTACTATCTGGTGTGCACTGGCTCCTCCCTCTATGCCCCTCCTCCAGACCTCAGTTAGAATCTGTGCCTGGCCAGAGCTGGGTGCTCCTAGAGGGCTCTCCTGAGCCTGCTAGTAAAAGAAAGTATTTGTTAGGTTTTTTATTTTCAGTGAGCTTCTGCTGGCAACAGACTCACTGCTACGTGGGACTGAGGGGAGAGAAGCAAACCTACCTGCCTGCAGCTAAGTTGCGCTTCTTAGGCTACTGGACACTATTAGCTCCAGAGGGTTCGAACACAGGCACCTGTCCTCGATCGTCCGTTCCCGGAACCGCACCGCCGTCCCCCTCGCAGAGCCAGAAGAACAGAAGCTTGAAGACGGCGAAATCGGCGGCAGAAGACTCCTGTCTTCATTTAAGGTAGCGCACAGCACCGCAGCTGTGCGCCATTGCTCCCAGCACACTTACACACTCCGGTCACTGTAGGGTGCAGGGCGCTGGGGAGGGGCGCCCTGGGCAGCAATTGAAGTACCTTTTGGCATAAAAATACATATATACAGTAAGGCACTGTATATTTGTAAAAAACCCCGCCATTTTTTTACACAGAAAGCGGGACAGAAGCCCGCCGCTGAGGGCGCGGGGCCTTCTTCCTCAGCACACCAGCGCCATTTTCTCTTCACCGCTCCTCTGGAAGGAAGCTCCCCAGGCTCTCCCCTGCAGTATCCTGGTACACAAAGGGTGAAAAGAGGGGGGGGGGGGGACATAAATTTAGGTGCAAAATTTGTATATACAGCAGCTACTGGGTAAACACTGAGTTGTAGTGTAATCCCTGGGTTATATAGCGCTGGGGTGTGTGCTGGCATACTCTATCTCTGTCTCTCCAAAGGGCCTTGTGGGGGAACTGTCTTCAAATAGAGCATGCCCTGTGTGGGTGGTGTGTCGGTACGCGTGTGTCGACATGTCTAAGGTAAAAGGCTCCCCTAAGGAGGTGATAGAGCGTATGTGTGTGAGAGGGTGTCTCCGTCGTGTCAAAGTCAGAAAAATATCACACTGCACGTTGCCATATATGCACCTCATGCGCTTGCCCGCTGCACATGCACTTTCACTGGCGTGCGTGCACATACTCGCAGATGCGTGACGGCGCCTGAACGGGCGTGCGCTCGAGCGCATGGTATGTGCACTTACAGTAGAGTTTGTGTGCGTCTAGCGAGCGACTCAATCGCTCATTAATAAATCCATATAGCAGGTTTTATTGGTAATGTTCCCCTTAGTAATAACTGTAAGTTTGGTTAAAGTGACTTGCTCATGGACATGGGAATCCCTCTTTTCGTGATACAAAGGGTCTGTCTAAGGTTAAACAGTGGTGTCTGGTACCTAACCGAAGAGTATTTTAATAGCAACAATCCGGTGTTGGTTAGGTATAGATTAAACGCTCCTGTGTATAGTTATGGCCATTAGTAATTTCTGGACATATCCTATATTTGCAGTTCATTATCCATGCGGCGGGAATACAGAGATTCCCTCCCACCTGAGCTGTTTGAAATAGTCGCAGCCCACCTGTTCAAATCCACCTATGACCTTTTGTTATAGTGCAGAGAGACATTCCTGTGTCTAATGAACAATAAGGTTGTAGGGCCCTTTGAAGTACACTGTATGTTGTGTATATAAGGGTCACTGTCCCCAGACCGGCCAGTACTCTCTCTTCAACAGTTATCACTGATAATTGGAGGACTGGATTCCGGTTGCGCCTGCGAGTGTTCCCCGTATGGTATGTTTCTCTGTTGCCACTTTGATACCCGTATAATGTTAGCCATTCACACTTAGTCTATGTATTTGTAGTTGCGATCGTTCTCTATTGTGTATATTTCTGTCTAGATATTCTGTTAGAATTATATGTTAGTTTGTAGTGTATGACTTGTGAACTGTTTTACCTTTTTCGATATAACTAAAAGCTTGTTAGGAAAGGTGTTGGATCCTTAGCACGGTATCTTGTGTTCATTACATTGCAGTGGGTAATAGGAGCGTCTTGATCCCTCAAACAGCTTTAGTATTAACAAGGTTAAGCAGCGTTATATCGCTACAGTGTTTCAGTACAAGGTTTACATTATAAGAGTATCCTTTCTGTGTGTTACATTCAAGGTTTACTGATTGTCATCTTGTGAGCGTCTGCGCCGCTCGTGATCTCCTCGTGGTCTTGAGCGTCCGCTACGCTGGTAGCGTATCATTACGGTAGTCGGCAGCCTATAGCATGCTTGACTCTACGCATTGGGCCGTGAGCGAGCGTGCCGCTCGTGCGTCTCGCCCTCGGCTAAGCGTCTGTTACGCTAAGTGCGTACCCTTACGGTATCTCATACGCCAAGTGCGTACTTAGTCTCTTACCCATCTATAGTGAATATTATAAGGTAATCAAAAAGGTATTATCAATTGAGGGCTCGCCCGTCCTTCACACATCCATCCGCACTAGCGAACACAGACTTTATCTGTCAGCAAAGGGCGGGAACGCAGTATCCTTTCGTATCCGTATTGGTGGTGAGGGATACAGTGGTGCTGACTAGATAAGCGTCTGTTACGCTACGCTGAAGGAGTGCTGGGGTGGAATCCGGAACCGGAGGTAAGAACAATACGCTATTATCTTTTAAAACTGTTTATTTCTGCTTTTGCATACGCACACACGCATGCACGCACACATCCACATTGTTGCAGCTCACTTTCTTGTTGCCATTAGAATTGATTATTAGACACGTGCTGAAGAAACCTGGTGCTATTTAGTTGAGATTAAAAAGGATAATTTTTAAGGGAATAATTGTAAAGGACACGCACACAGCATAGCAAATACTGTGTGGTGTACGGTAAGCGATTATAGCTGAATATCGTTTACATTGATAAAGGCGTGTTAATTGTGTCGCTGTGGGTGTATCAGCACTTTGTGCACACGTGTCTCGGACAACGTGCGAAATCACGCACGTGACGCAAAGGCATACGCACGCGGCGTGTTTTACGCAACGGAGCGTACGGATACGCCCACTGAGACTCGAATTACACAATAACCTTGTTTAGGGTGGGCGGTATAGTATAGCCACCTGATAATAGCACAAGTTTGTTCAGTTTTTCCAAAAAGTATTAGTTAAAAGAAAACCTTTTTATATTGCAAAACCCAGGGATTGGACTCCTGCCTGTATAAAAAGGAATTTCTGTACAGAAAGATCAGTGTGTATATGATTGAATAGGAGTGAGTGTGGAACTTAAGGTATTATTTTTGTGAACCCACAAATCGGGATCCCGTCGGAGACCACATCAGGTGAGTGGACACTTGGTGGCGTGGGACTGGCTCACTCGCGTTAACATTGTATAAGGTAAAGGAGCAAGTAGTTTCCGCAGACAAAAGGACTGTGAGGTATTTAAGCGCAGCCCCGTGGGGTTTGGCGTAGCACCCATATAGTCAAGTTAAAGCTCCGGTTGAAGGTTTCGCAGCCTAAACAACCGATTCCGTTGGTCGTAAAGCGTATAAATATTAAGCTACTTATGCGCAGTGCGACTGTACCACACGTAATTGTGTGCATTAGTTTGTTACCTTGATACCCATTAACAATTTACTGTGGGGTCATAAACGCTATTTGTACATTCTAACGTGATTTGTGTAGGTGTTTGTTATTTTAAGGGAGTTTCGCTGTTCACTCAGGAAATCTCTAACAACCAATATTTGCTGGGGAGGGTAGCATACTCCCAACGCGCCCCAGTAAATAGAGGTTACAGGACGAAAGTGAGTGAAGGCACTAGTTGAACTTTCACCGTCGCCTTACCGCGGGCAATTTGGTCTGTTTGTAAGAATTAGCTAAGACAGCAATATCTGCAAACGATGGGGGCCAGTTGTTCAAAGAAGGGACGTCCAACAAGGGTTCACGTTGGTGGTTGCTGGCCCAAAGGGTCCGCATGGTATATAATGTGTGAAAAATACGGATCACACACACAGGTATTATGCAAAGAATGGGAACGAATGACAGAGGATGATGGGGAACAGTTTCCCCGGGTAGGCAGTCTGAAGCCTGACGTATTGCAGAATCTAAGAAAAAGGATAGGTCTAATAAAATCTGCAAAGCAGAGGATTAGACATTATGATTGTTTACAGATATGGCAACAGGAAAGTGAAATACAACAGGAATTAGCTCAGAAAGCAAATTCCAATCCTGGTAGAATTCTAATAGCAACGGCACCACCACCATATATAGTAGGGGACAAAGTGGCTGCAGAGAATGACATGCGGGTGTACGATAAGGGTGCACTTAATCAATGTATTAGTGATAAGATTAAGATAAAAGTAAATGCAAATGTTGATACTAACGCTAACCCATGCAAGTTGTATCCTATTTTAAACTTCCCCCAGGAATACGACTAAGAAGATGAGCCCACTACGATTTCAGCTCTCTCTCTAGCGGCCACCATAAGCGAAACTCCAGTGGGCACCGCCCAACCAGTAAGAGTGGCATCAAAAGCCCATAGCTCAGGGACAGGTGAGGTTGTGTCTACAGGTAAGTACGGCACTGTACAATATGCTGAAACTATTGCACCACACGCTGTAGAATCAAACCAGAGTGAGGTAATTAATCTTAACCCTGTTAGAGTAATAGCGGTCCCCAATGGTAAGACTGACACAAATGGAGCCACACCCATTAGGAATATTGCCATGCACTGTCCCTGGTCCCGAGCAGAATTAAGAACAATTTTGTCTGAATTTCCTGATCCCAGGAAAAATTTAGCCGCATGTCAGAGGTTCATTAAGGACCTAGGTAACTCCACTGAGCCTAACAACAAAGATTGGCGGACACTACTGCGGGCATGCCTGCCCTCTAGTATTGATCCTGTCAAGTTTATAGCTGACTGTAAACTAGATGAGGAGGTACAATACAGATGAATATAATCAAGAAAATGTAACCAGAATCAATCTGCAGTTGGGAGTATACTTCCCAGCTGTAGTAAAATGGAACAAAATATTTTCCATTAAACAAATGGAAGGGGAAACTGCCCCTGACTATTTCCACAGGGCGCTGGAGGAAATGGCTAAATATACTGGGATCGTGGACATTGAGGCAAATGTACACCATAGAGAGGTAGCGGTGTCCGTCTTGATGGACGGTTTAAAGGAGGTATTAAGGAGTAGAGTACAAACCACTCAACCTAACTGGAGAGGTATGTCGGTGGCCGCCTTAAGAGAGACTGCTGTTGGGCACGACAGGAACATCACAAAGGGAGTCACAAAGTGATAGACTGATGGCAATAAGTATCCAAGCCCTTACAACAAGGCCACCTCAGTCTCGATCACAGACCCCTGGTGGTAAGCCGCATGTGGTAAAATGTTACAATTGTAACAGGGAAGGACATTTTGCACGTAATTGTACAAATAACTCACATAATGCACATAAAAACCCTAGACAACGACATGACATACGGAATTGGGATCAAGTACCGCAGAGACGGAGTTATGAGCCACACGCAGGGGAAACAAGAAGGTATCCCCCAAAAAGAGACTGGCAAGTCTCTGATAATACCCATTTACCCCCTTCACAGGTGATAGCTGCAACTGCAATGCAGGGAGGACACCACACACCATAGGGGTGTGGTCACACCTGTAATCTGCAGCCAGTGAAATTGATTGCGAGTCTTGGGAGTGAACCCGAGGTCACAATTGATGTAGCTGGTAAATCTCTAAATTTCCTTGTAGATACGGGGGCGGCCAAGTCAGTGATAAATTCGACCATGGGCATAAGAACCACTGGTAAAACAATTCCAGCCATGGGAGTAACAGGAGTAGTACGACAATACCCTTTAAGCAAACCAACCGAGGTTACGATAGGGCCTTTGCATACCAAGCATTCTTTTCTGCTGGCTGTATCGGCTCCGACTAATCTCTTAGGGAGAGATTTACTGTGCAAAATGGGATGCGTCATATATTGTACTCCTGAAGGTGTGTTCTTGGACATACCCGAAAACCACGCTCAGGAAGCGCAAGATATGTTAGACTCCCCAACAAGATTAATGTCACACACTGTTGTTGCAAATAGGTGTCCGGCCAAGGTAGAAGAAATGATTTCCCAGATACCGGAGTCACTTTGGACCAAGGACGGACAAGACACTGGATTGATGGCAAATGTAGCCCCAGTAGTTGTGCAAGTAAAAGATGGTAGGATAGCTCCAAAAATCCCACAGTACCCTCTGAAGCCAGAGGTGGAGTTAGGAGTTTACCCTGTAATAGAGCGCTTGCTACAACAGGGCATTCTGGTAAGGACGTCCAGCACTGCCAATAGCCCCATCTTCCCTGTTAAAAAGAGTGGGGGGAGGGGTTACAGATTAGTGCAGGATCTAAGAGGGGTCAACAAAATAGTTGAGAGTCAATTCCCCGTAGTGCCAAATCCAGCTGTTATCCTTATGCAAATCCCTCCCACTGCCAAATTTTTCACTGTGATTGACCTTTGCTCTGCCTTCTTCTCGGTACCTCTGCATCCTGACAGTCAATACTTATTCGCATTCACATACAGAGGAGTCCAATACACATGGACTCGATTACCACAAGGTTTCATAGACAGTCCAAGTATTTTCTCACAGGCCTTGCATGATTGTTTACAGTCTTTCCAACCAGAGAGTGGATCAATACTGATACAGTATGTGGATGATTTACTACTGTGTTCAGATTCACTGGAAGCGTCCCTGAAAGATACGAAACAGCTCCTGTTTCATCTTTCAGACACAGGACACAAAGTTTCCAAAGACAAGTTACAATTATTCCAGGACCGGGTGAAATATTTGGGACACTGTTTGACACAAGGACTGAGACACCTTACCGCTGATAGAATTCAAGCAATTCGTGACATGACCCTGCCACAAACTCAGCAACAGATTAGAACGTTTTTAGGAATGTGTGGGTATTGCCGTAACTGGATCCCAGGTTTTTCCATACTAGCCATACCTTTGCAGGACATGGTCTCATCAAGTAAACCTGATCGGATTTTGCACACAGACGAATCTGAGATGGCATTTGAAAGACTTAAACAGTGCCTAACGCAGGCACCGGCATTAGGTATGCCTGACTATGGGAAACCCTTTGAGCTGTACGGAACAGAGAGTGCTGGTTGCGCAGCAGGTGTCTTGACCCAGAAGCATGGTGATGCCAGCAGGCCGGTAGCTTACTACAGTGCTCATCTAGATACTGTAGCGCGATCCCTCCCCACATGCTTGCGAAGTGTTGCAGCGATAGCATTGCTAGTTACAAAAAGCGAAGATGTAGTGCTAGGACACAACCTCACAATTCATACGCCACATGCAGTGTCAGCCTTGCTGAATTCTGCCCAAACCAGGCACGTCTCATCAGCGCGGTTTACAAGATGGGAATTGGCATTAATGGCCCCCGTAAACATTACCATAAAGAGATGCAGTGCATTAAATCCTGCAACGTATCTCCCAGGTGTGCCTGGACAGGCACAAAGGGTGGAGGATGAGAGTGATGGGGAAGGAGGATTTAATACAGGGGATGACACGCATGATTGTATGGAATATTTGACTCAAAATTTCATGGCAAGGCCTGTCATCAGTGACAACCCACTGGAAGATGTAGATTTTACCTTCTACACTGACGGTAGTTGTCACAGACAGACGGACTCGGGAGACTTGTGTACTGGATACGCAGTCGTAGATGACCAAGGCACCATAGAAGCAGAACCGCTAGGCCCACCACACTCAGCACAAGTTGCTGAACTGGTTGCCCTAACCAGAGCATGTGAATTGGCTAAGGGCAAGTCAGCCAATATCTACACAGATTCTAGGTACGCATTCGGAGTAGTCCATGATTTCGGAGCCCTATGGCGCCTCAGAAATTTCATGACGGCAGCTGGCACACCCGTAGCGCATGCAGCCCACATCAAAAGACTTCTAACAGCGATACAGGAACCCAACAGAGTGGCTGTTATCAAGTGTAAAGCTCACACATATAGCCAAGACCCGGTATCACTTGGTAACAGCCGAGCAGACGAAGCTGCTAAATCAGCAGCCGGTACCCCCAGATAGACTGACACCACACAACTGATGGTATTTAATACTGTAAACACACAGAAATTGTGTGAAATGCAAAACTTGTGTTCCCCGCAGGAAAAGGCAGTTTGGAGGTCAAAAGGATATGGCCAGGAGTCCTCAGGACTCTGGACAGATGGACAAGGTAAACCAGTGGCACCAAGAGCATACCTTCCAAGTCTAGCGGAAGCAGCACACGGGCTGACTCATCTGGGCAAAGAAGGGATGTGCAAGCTAGTAAGAGCTTATTGGTGCGCCCCAGGATTTTCC
The DNA here is from genome assembly GCF_028390025.1 of Pseudophryne corroboree. NCBI lineage: Eukaryota > Metazoa > Chordata > Amphibia > Anura > Myobatrachidae > Pseudophryne > Pseudophryne corroboree. The sequence goes on from NC_086448.1 coordinate 86,503,804, forward strand.
TCCCATGCGGGTAAGAGAGCAATGACATGTCTTACCTGCTTGAGGAAGAATATCGGAAAGGCAATACCGACAGAGCCATCTCATATCCCTCCAACAGATGGCCCTTTCCAGGTAATCCAAATTGATTTCATACAATTGCCACCTTGTAGAAATTTAAAGTATGTTTAGGTCTGTATTGATGTGTTCTCAAATTGGGTCGAAGCATTTCCCGCGGCCACAAATACCGCTGTATTTACTGCAAAGAAAATTGTGCAGGAATTTGTGTGTAGGTACGGTATCCCTAGAATAATTGAAAGTGATAGGGGTACCCACTTTACAGGTGAAGTCTTTCAACAATGTGTAAATTGATGGGAATTAATAGTAAGCTGCACACTCCGTATCGCCCCCAGGCGAGTTCGAAGGTGGAAAGAGTGAACAGCACTATTAAAAATAAATTGAGCAAGGTAATGACTGAAACAGGATTGTTGTGGCCTGAAGCTTTGCCAATTGTATTATACAGCATCAGAACCACTCCCAGGTCCCCTCTTAATCTGTCTCCTTTTGAAATTCTGTTTGGTCGACAACCCCATGTTATGATTAACCCCCAGGATGATTTGAAATGTAACAATGAAGTAACCGTAAAGTACTTGGTGAAGATGAGTAAGCAATTAAGGAATCAGAATGATAATCTAAAGTTGGTGATTCCTGATTTGCCAGACAGTAATTGTCATGACATTGAACCTGGGGATTATGTAATGATACGGAATTTTCTACGCTCAGGTTGCCTTATTGACAGATGGGAAGGACCATATCAAGTCTTATTGACCAGCACAACTGCTTTGAAGGTTGCCGAGAGAGAGACTTGGGTCCATACGTCTCATTGTAAAAAGGTTGCGGATCCAGAGAGGTCCCGTGACAAAGAACAGACGGTAGAGGTTGTATCACTAGAGTGTCTGTTCAGGGAAGAGTGAGACGACACCTGAGCGTTGAGAATAATAAGACCAGAAGCTTGTCGAGCCAGACTTCTTTTTCCCATTTGTTATTTTCTCCAGTTCCCACCTCCCTCCTATTTCCCTTCCTCCTTCTTATTTTTTTTCCTTTTACTCCGCTAAGATGGACTTGCCCCAAGAGACTGTGATACGGATTTTCCTGTTGACCATGATGTTGACCAGAGCAGTCTGTTTCGGTGAGAGTACCATGGAAGTCGAGAAAGGATCTGGAATGGGTTCTGATGGCCAGGATGAAGGCGTAAATTTCCAAGAACAACATAATCAACGAGCAAAGGCGAGTATCAGAAAACGATCTGATAGCATTGACAATAGAAGGAATTGTGAAAGATTGTTAGCTGAAGAGAACAGCATCTGTAGACACTGTGACAGTATAGTTGAGGATGGGTGCATCAAGAAATGCCAATCCAGTTTTAATATCCATATGGACCGGCATCCATTGAGTGACTATCACTCCTTAGTGGGTAAAGTGTTAAACCAGACAGATTGTTGGGTATGCTCTCAAGTGCCTTAAGGCCATAGCAAATCAGGACTAGTACCATTCCCTTTAACTGTAGGAGAGGTACTTGAGCTAAGTGGTGGGAGGCCGGTGGACAGGAGGTTTAATATCTCCAATCCTCCTAGTTTGAAGCTCCACCAATATCATGTGGATAGATCCCTAGTATGCTTTAACATTTCCAATCCGGGAAATTGGGAAGTGTCATGGAGTAATCAAACCATGACATTCTCACATAGAGCCGACAGATTGTCCATAGATACAGAACTTATACGCCAGATAGCCGACCATAGGAAATTCTTTCGGTATAGGTACACCCTAGGAAGTAGGACCATGCGAGTTGGAGAAGTATCACCAGGATACTGTGCACAGATCGTACAAACTGATACGTGTACTAAACAGATGGGAGAATTAGGGATAGGAGAGTTCACATGGAAAATTTGTAATATGGTTATGTCATACGCCGTCCCATATGTTCTCCCTGATGATGCATATTTCATATGCGGGAGGAAGGCGTATAAGTGGCTTGCCCCAAACTCAGAAGGGTTATGTTATATTGGAAAAGTACTGCCTGAGGTAATGACTGTATCCCACACTAAAATGAAAGATATTCACCGTGGTGCCCAAGCTCCTTATACTCACACTCATTACGAGCACGTCGTTAAAAGGCAACTAATAGAGAAAACAGAGCATCCGGCCTCTGACCTGATCCATGAATCCACCGGGATTCAAATCCTACTTGCGTTAGATATCCCTCGTACCGCCAGAGGAGTGTTAAATTATAGATATATATCTGCGCTTGCAAATTTATTAGACAATATCACTGAAATGTATGACGACACGTTCAGGTATACTGGGAGAGAGTTACAAGCCTACAAAACAGAACTGGTTCAGCATAGGATGATTCTCAATTATCTCACAGCTGTGACCGGCGGGTATTGTGTTACCTTGGCTACTCAATATGGAATAAAGTGCTGCACGTATATTACAAACAGCACGGAGGACCCAGCCGAGGTCATAGACCAAAAGATGGATGACATTTTGCAATTAAAATGGGAGTTTCGAAGGAAACACAATCTCACCCTTGCTGCTGTGGGTAATGAGCTGACCAGTTGGGTGTCATGGTTGAACCCACGAAATTGGTTCTCTGGTTTAGGAGAATGGGCCCAAGGTATTATCATGGATGTAGGCAAATTTCTTTTGTGTATTCTGGGTGTCATCATATTGGTCGGTCTGATATTTAGATGCGTTCGGGTTTTAACGAAGTGTAAACGTAGCGCCCGAGTGATGAGTTTAAGAAGTGAAGATACTGTAATAACAACAACTAATTTGATTTATGACCCAACGATAGAGACAATGGGGGTAATTCCAAGTTGATCGCAGCAGGATTTTTGATAGCAACTGGGCAAAACCATGTGCACTGCAGGGGAGGCAGATATAACATGTGCAGAGAGAGTTAGATTTGGGTGTGGTGTGCTCAATCTGCAATCTAATTTGCAGTGTAAAAATAAAGCAGCCAGTATTTACCCTGCACAGAAATAAAATAACCCACCCAAATCTAAATCTTTCTGCACATGTTATATCTGCCTCCCCTGCAGTGCACATGGTTTTGCCCAGTTGCTATCAAAAATCCTGCTGCGATCAACTTGAAATTACCCCCAATGTTGTGATGAAAATGTGATTCCACGGTCCGTTTCTTTCACCCGTTTCTCTTTTGTTTTCCTCCAAGGTAAAAAGCCCAAAGAGACTACAGTCAACATGTACATCAAGACAAGACACCAGACAAGACTTCAATCAACAAATGTATATTAAACTCACATAGTTTATGACTGCATTTACCATAATTGCTCTTTATCTTCATTTCTACAACCCTCAGGTAATGACACACATAGTCGATAGGGAATACAGGCACAGATATCAGCACTCACATATCCCCCCTTTCATGTATCATCAACTAAAATGTGCTCCCCCATTTTGTTGCAACCAAAGGCCGAAAAGAGCTCGGTAAAGTTTGACAGCCCATCCACAGACCCTTAATACGGGATAAGAAGGAATTCAAATGTATACTTCGCAATACCTCGAAGCTTGATTTAGAACACGTACGGCACGATGATACATGACCCCTCAAACATGGATTCATACACACATGCTTCTACTATCTCACTAGGTCATACCCTTTTCCTACCTTCTTCTCTTCTCCTTTACCCAATCATAGAAATGTATTTACATATGACATATATTTTTCTCTTTTTGAACTGTTTTAGGAAGTGGCAGTTATTGGTGACTGCCAAAGGGTGGACTGTCAAAGTCAGAAAAATATCACACTGCACGTTGCCATATATGCACCTCATGCGCTTGCCTGCTGCACATGCACTTTCACTGGCGTGCGTGCACATACTCGCAGATACGTGACGGCGCCTGAACGGGCGTGCGCTCGAGCGCATGGTATGTGCACTTACGGTAGAGTTTGTGTGCGTCTAGCGAGCGACTCAATCGCTCATTAATAAATCCATATAGCAGGTTTTATTGGTAATGTTCCCCTTAGTAATAACTGTAAGTTTGGTTAAAGTGACTTGCTCATGGACATGGGAATCCCTCTTTTCGTGATACAAAGGGTCTGTCTAAGGTTAAACAGTGGTGTCTGGTACCTAACCGAAGAGTATTTTAATAGCAACAATCCGGTGTTGGTTAGGTATAGATTAAACGCTCCTGCGTATAGTTATGGCCATTAGTAATTTCTGGACATATCCTATATTTGCAGTTCATTATCCATGCGGCGGGAATCCGGAGATTCCCTCCCACCTGAGCTGTTTGAAATAGTCGCAGCCCACCTGTTCAAATCTACCTATGACTTTTTGTTATAGTGCAGAGAGACATTCCTGTGTCCAATGAACAATAAGGTTGTAGGGCCCTTTGAAGTACACTGTATGTTGTGTATATAAGGGTCACTGTCCCCAGACCGGCCAGTACTCTCTCTTCAACAGTTATCGCTGATAATTGGAGGACTGGATTCCGGTTGCACCTGCGAGTGTTCCCCGTATGGTATGTTTCTCTGTTGCCACTTTGTTATCCATATAATGTTAGCCATTCACACTTAGTCTATGTATTTGTAGTTGCGATCGTTCTCTATTGTGTATATTTCTGTCTAGATATTCTGTTAGAATTATATGTTAGTTTGTAGTGTATGACTTGTGAACTGTTTTACCTTTTTCGATATAACTAAAAGCTTGTTAGTAAAGGTGTTGGATCCTTAGCACGGTATCTTGTGTTCATTACATTGCAGGGGGTAATAGGAGCATCTCGATCGCTCAAACAGCTTTAGTATTAACAAGGTTAAGCAGCGTTATATCGCTACAGTGTTTCAGTACAAGGTTTACAGTATAAGAGTATCCTTCCTGTGTGTTACATTCAAGGTTTACTGATTGTCATCTTGTGAGCGTCTGCGCCGCTCGTGATCTCCTCGTGGTCTCGAGCGTCCGCTACGCTGGTAGCGTATCATTACGGTAGTCGGCAGCCTATAGCGTGCTTGACTCTACGCATTAGGCCGTGAGCGAACGTGCCGCTCGTGCGTCTCGCCCTCGGCTAAGCGTCTGTTACGCTAAGTGCGTACCCTTACGGTATCTCATACGCCAAGTGCGTACTTAGTCTCTTACCCATCTATAGTGAATATTATAAGGTAATCAAAAAGGTATTATCAGTCGACAACGCCGACACCTGTTTGGATATGTGTAAGTGCTAAGGTGAATTTATTGCACAAAAGGATAGGGAACAGACAGGAAATCTACCCATGTCTGCCCCTATGTCACAGAGACCTTCAGAGTCTCTCAATGCTCACTATCCAAAATAATAAACACTGGTATCGACACGGAGTTTAACTCCAGTGTCGACTACGATAATGCAATGTTACAGCCAAGATGGCTGAAAGGTATTCAATATATGATTACTGTAATAAAAGATGATTTGCATATCACTGATGACTCATTTGTCCCTGACACAAGGGTACACATGTTAAGGGGAAGAAAACTGAGGTAAATTCCCCTCCTCTCATGAGGAAAAAGAGCGGGAATCTCCAGACAAGAGACTGCAGCTTCCAACAAAAAATAAAAATAAATAAATTCTCAGGCTGTATCCTTTCCCCACTAGGGCCAGGATGTGTTGAGAATCTTCCCCTAGGGTGTCCTGTTTGCACAGACGGTAGCACTAGCTATTCTCAGGGATCCTGCAGATAGCGTGCACGTTCTAGTATACTACCCAGACCGGCGATTGTGTCGGCATGGGTTTATAGCGCTGTGGCAGCATGGACAGGTACCTTATCAGCAGAGATTGAGACCCTAGTATGCATATAGATATAGATATATATATATATATATATATATGTAAATAGTATTTGTATTCGGCACTCATGAAATAAACATCACAGTCAGCTTGCCCGGTGCCCTCTAAATCAACTTTGCAGGTTAAAGATATAAGCACAATGAAGCGGCACTCCAGGACTTAATTCAAATAAACGGGTCCAGTCTCCCGATTTTGATGTGCAACGTTTCGGTTTTAATCACAAACCTGCGTCAGGCATATACATACAACAGAACATGTCTTACCTATATAACAAATGAAATCACCAGGTGCAGTGCAGTGCAGTCCAGGAAGCCCCAGAGGAGACTTCCAGCTGATGTCATGCAGCATGGACTAATTACGTAACAAGAGAGTGTTAACCCTTCACCACACTACAGACATGGAAATGAATGAATGACGTTTAATATTCAAACGATACTTAGTAAATACAATGATCATCCACAGGATAAAATGCAACAAGTTATATCAAAGATTACATATGAGTATAGCAATCAGGGCGATTATACATCACCACATCACAATTGACTTAAATGGTTAACCAGGGGTAATCAATTAGACCAATTAATGAAAACAACATGTAGAGATAAAGAAAAACATCACAGAAAACTGCTGTAAGAAAGTGTTTCATTTAACCCCTTAGGTGTTACAGTGTTGAGCCTGTCAATCCACTGTGCTTCCCTTTGTAGCAAGAGCCTAGATCTGTCACCACGTCTCCTGCTTTCCGGGACCATGTCTATCATTTTGTATTTCAATGAAGACAAAGTGTGTCCTCGTAACTTAAAATGTTTAGAAACAGGTTGTTCGGCTGGTTTGCCTTCAAGCGCGGATTTAATATCGCTCCTGTGTTGGGCCATGCGTACTTTAAACATGCATGTGGTCTTCCCTATGTAGTATAATCCACAGGGGCAAATGATACAATACACCACATAGCGTGAGGTACATGTGAAACAATGTTGTAGTTTGATTCGTTTGCCAGAGTGCGGATGTACTATATTGTCTCCTGTTTCTAGGTATGTGCAAGTGGTACACCCTAAACATTTATAATTACCCGTTTTTTTGGTAAGAAAATGTTGGGGTGCCTGGGAGTCAAAATCAGAAATGTCACTGTGCACAATCATGTCACGAATGCTACGTCCTCGTTTATAACAAGGCATTATCTGTTTCTTGGACAAAGATGGTAGGTCAGGGTCAGTTTGAACAATAGGCCAAATACCCTTCGCCTTTGACATTAATCTAGTACTGGCAGTTGGCATACTTTGGCATACTGATTCACATAAATCATAGTATTTGTTATGCGGCTCTGACTAGAAATGTCTGGTTCTTTAACCTTCGGCGCTGCGAGCGCCTTTTTTCTAGCACTGGTCAGTGCATTGTTGGAATATCCCCTTTCTAGGAACTTAGTGGTCATAATATCAAGCTGTTTACATTCATCATCAAAATTACTACAGATGCGATGTACTCTCAAGAACTGAGAGTACGGTAGACCCTTTTTAAGTGGAGCAGGATGATGGCTTGAAGCTAATAATAAATTGTTACAGTCAGTAGGCTTAGTGTAAAGAGAGGTACTTAACACCTCACCATCTCGACTCACAAGTACATCAAGAAAATATATATCTTTCTCCTGAATATCAAAAGTGAATTTGATATTGTTATCTTGGGTATTAATGTCAGCCATCATGCTCAAAAACTCACACCTCGTGCCTCGCCAAAGGAGGAACACGTCATCTATGTACCTGGTGTAGAAAATGATTTTGCTTGCATATTCAGGTTTACCAAAGAACAGATCATGTTCAACTTTGAACATAAAGGCATTGGCATAGGCTGGTGCGACCGGAGACCCCATGGCACAGCCAAGAGTTTGTAAGTAATATTCCTTGTTGAATAGGAAGTAGTTACGTGTGAGAACCAATTGTAGTAATTTCACAAACAGAGATTTATCTGGACCATTGTACAGTGTATTGTTGCTAATCAAGCTCTCAACAGCTGTAATACCTCGGCTGTGTGGAATGTTAGTGTATAAACTTACAACGTCAGCTGTACACAACCATGTCTCTGAAGTAATAGGGTCAAGATTACGCAGTTTACACAGAAAAGTTGACGTGTCCTTCAAATATGTCTGCTCATTCTGAATCACTGGTTGCAGGTAATGGTCTAAGTATCTTGCTACCTGGTAAACAATATCAAATTCACTTTTGATATTCAGGAGAAAGATATACATTTTCTTGATGTACTTGTGAGTCGAGATGGTGAGGTGTTAAGTACCTCTCTTTACACTAAGCCTACTGACTGTAACAATTTATTATTAGCTTCAAGCCATCATCCTGCTCCACTTAAAAAGGGTCTACCGTACTCTCAGTTCTTGAGAGTACATCGCATCTGTAGTAATTTTGATGATGAATGTAAACAGCTTGATATTATGACCACTAAGTTCCTAGAAAGGGGATATTCCAACAATGCACTGACCAGTGCTAGAAAAAAGGCGCTCGCAGCACCGAAGGTTAAAGAACCAGACATTTCTAGTCAGAGCCGCATAACAAATACCATGATTTATGTGAATCAGTATACAACTGCCAGTACTAGATTAATGTCAAAGGCGAAGGGTATTTGGCCTATTGTTCAAACTGACCCTGACCTACCATCTTTGTCCAAGAAACGGATAATGCCTTGTTATAAACGAGGACGTAGCATTCGTGACATGATTGTGCACAGTGACATTTCTGATTTTGACTCCCGGGCACCCCAACATTTTCTTACCAAAAAAACGGGTAATTATAAATGTTTAGGGTGTACCACTTGCACATACCTAGAAACAGGAGACACTATAGTACATCCGCACTCTGGCAAACGAATCAAACTACAACATTGTTTCACATGTACCTCACGCTATGTGGTGTATTGTATCATTTGCCCCTGTGGATTATACTACATAGGGAAGACCACATGCATGTTTAAAGTACGCATGGCCCAACACAGGAGCGCTATTAAATCCGCGCTTGAAGGCAAACCAGCCGCACAACCTGTTTCTAAACATTTTAAGTTACGAGGACACACTTTGTCTTCATTGAAATACAAAATGATAGACATGGTCCCGGGAAGCTGGAGACGTGGTGACAGATCTAGGCTCTTGCTACAAAGGGAAGCACAGTGGATTGACAGGCTCAACACTGTAACACCTAAGGGGTTAAATGAAACACTTTCTTACAGCAGTTTTCTGTGATGTTTTTCTTTATCTCTACATGTTGTTTTCATTAATTGGTCTAATTGATTCCCCCTGGTTAACCATTTAAGTCAATTGTGATGTGGTGATGTATAATCGCCCTGATTGCTATACTCATATGTAATCTTTGATATAACTTGTTGCATTTTATCCTGTGGATGATCATTGTATTTACTAAGTATCGTTTGAATATTAAACGTCATTCATTCATTTCCATGTCTGTAGTGTGGTGAAGGGTTAACACTCTCTTGTTACGTAATTAGTCCATGCTGCATGACATCAGCTGGAAGTCTAACTCTGGGGCTTCCTGGACTGCACTGCACTGCACCTGGTGATTTCATTTGTTATATAGGTAAGACATGTTCTGTTGTATGTATATGCCTGACGAAGGTTTGTGATTAAAACCGAAACGTTGCACATCAAAATCGGGAGACTGGACCCGTTTATTTGAATTAAGTCCAGGAGTGCCGCTTCATTGTGCTTATATATATATATATGTATAGATATATATATATATATATATATATATATATATATATTAATGATGCTGTCTTAAGTGATAGATATATAATTATATAACATGCCCAAAGAGACATGAGTATACTGGGTCCTAGAGTCAAAGCTATTTCGATTTCTGCTTGACGTGTCCTGTAGTAATATGCAATGGACAGATGATGCCGACTTAAGAGGCATATGGAAGGCTGAGGATTGTGTGGAGAAGGGTTCTCGGGCCTGGTCTCCACAGCTATAGCTGGTAATTCTGATATTTTGCCTTATATTCCTGCACAGCCTAGGTAAGCACGACATTATCAAATGCAGCCTTTCGAATAGAGAAACAAGAAAGTCTGAGGTGCGTACTTTCTTGTCAGAGGCGGGGCCAGAGGAAAGAAGCTGCACAACACAGCTAGTTCCCAGGAACAGAAGTCCTCCCCGGCCTCCACAAAAATCCACCGCATGTCGCTGGGGCTCCACAGGCGGAGCTAGGCCCGGTGGGGACACGCCTTCGTAAGTTCAGCCACAAGTGGGTTCACTCCCTGTTAGATCCCTGGGCAATAGATATTGTATCTCAGGGATACAAGCTGGACTGTGAGAAGATGCCCCCTCACCGACGGCCCTGCCGGCTTCCCCCCAAGAGAGGGAACCAGTGTTAACTGCAATTCACAAATTGTATCTTCAACAGGTGGTGGTCAAGGTTCCCCTCCTTCAACATGAGGGGGTTATTATTAGACCATGTTGTAGTCCCGAAACCAGACGGTTCGGTCAGACCCATATTGAATTAAAATCCCTGAACATATACCTGAAAAGGTTCAAGTTCAAGATGGAATCGCTAAGAGCGGTCATTGCAAGCCTGAAAGGGGGAGACTTTATCGTGAATCGGGACATAAGGGATGCATACCTTCATGTCCCCATTTATCCACCTCATCAGGCGTACCTCAGAATTGAGATACGGGATTGTCATTACCAATTTCAGACGTTGCCGTTTGGTCTCTCCACGGCCTTGAGAATATCGCCACGGTAATGGCAGAAATGATGGTGCTCCTGCGGATGCAGGGTGTCAATATTATCACGGACGATCTCCTCATAAAAACGAGATCACGAGAGCAGCTGCTGAACAGCGTATCACTTTCTCTGGAAGTGAAACGGCAACACGGCTGGATTCTATGTATTCCAAAGTCGCAGTTGGTTCTTACAGCTCATCTGTCTCTCCTAGGCATGATCCTAGACACAGATCAGAAAAGGGTTTATCTCCCGATAGAGAGAGCTCAGGAGCTCGTGACACTGGTCAGGAATCTATTGAAACCAAAACAGGTGTCAGTGCATCACTGCACTCTAGTCCTGGGAAGGATGGTGGCATCATGCGAGGCCATTCCCTGCGGCAGGTTCCATGCGAGGACCTTCCAATGGGACTTACTGGACAATGGGTCCGGATCACATCTTCAGATGCATCGGTTAATCACCCTATCCCCCAGGGCCAGGGTGTCTCTCCTGTGGTGGCTGCAGAGTGCTCACCTTCTCGAGGGCCGCAGATTCGGCATTCAGGACTGGGTCCTGGTGACCACGGATGCAAGCCTCCGAGGGTAGGGGGCAGTCACACAGGAAAGAAATTTCCAAGGTCTGTGGTCAAGTCAGGAGACTTGCCTTAACATCAATATCCTGGAACTAAGGGCCATATACAACGCCCTAAGTCAAGCAGAGATTCTGCTTCGCGACCAACCGGTTCTGATCCAGTCAGACCGCAGTAGCTCATGTAAACCGCCAAGGCGGCACAAGGAGCAGGGTGGCGATGGGGGAAGCTACCAGAATTCTTTGCTGGGCGGAGAATCAAGTAAGCGCACTGTCAGCAGTGTTCATTCCGGGAGTGGACAACTGGGAAGCAGACCTCCTCAGCAGGCACGACCTCCACCCGGGAGAGTGGGGACTTTATCAGGAAGTCTTCACGCAGATTGCAAATTGATGGGAAATGCCACAGGTGGACATGATGGCGTCCCACCTCAACAAAAAGCTAAAAAGGTTTTACGCCAGGTCAAGGGAACCTCAGGCGATAGCTGTGGACGCACTGGTAACACCGTGGGTGTTCCAGTCGGTCTATGTATGTCCTCCTCTTCCTCTCCTACCCAAGGTGCTGAGAATTGTAAGGAAAAGAGGAGTGAGTACAATATTCATTGCTCCGGATTGGCCAAGAAGGACTCGGTACCCGGAACTGCAAGAAATGCTCTCAGAGGACCCATGGCCTCTGCCTCTCAGACAGGACCTGTTGCAACAGGGGCCCTGTCTGTTCCAAGACTTACCGCGGCTGCATTTGACGGCATGGCGGTTGAACGCCGGATCCTAGCGGAAAAGGGCATTCCGGATGAAGTTATTCCTACGCTGATAAAGGCTAGGAAAGACGTGACAGCAAAACATTTTCACTGTATATGGCGAAAATAGGTTGCTTGGTGTGAGGCCAGGAAGGCCCCTACAGAGGAATTCCAGCTGTGTCGATTCCTGCACTTCCTACAGTCAGGAGTGACTATGGGCCTAAAATTAGGATCCATAACGGTCAAGATTTCGTCCCTATCCATTTTCTTTCAAAAGGAACTGGCTTCACTGCCTGAAGTTCAGACGTTTGTTAACGGAGTGCTGCATATTCAGCCTCCTTTTGTGCCACCAGTGGCACCTTGGGATCTTAACGTGGTGTTGGATTTCCTGAAATCCCACTGGTTTGAGCCACTTAAGACCGTGGAACTAAAGTATCTCACGTGGACGGTGGTCATGTTGTTGGCCTTAGCATCGGCTAGGCGTGTGTCAGAATTGACGGCTTTGTCATGTAAAAGCCCATATCTGATTTTCCTTATGGACAGGGCAGAATTGAGGACTCGTCCCCAATTTCTCCCAAAGGTGGTATCATCGTTTCATTTGAACCAACCTATTGTGGTGCCTGCGGCTACTCGGGACTTGGAGGACTCCAAGTTACTTGATGTAGTCAGGGCTTTGAAAATCTATGTAGCCTGGACGGCTGGAGTCAGAAAAACTGACTCGCTGTTTATCCTGCATGCACCCAACAAGCTGGGTGCTCCTGCTTCAAAGCAATCTATTGCTCGCTGGATCTGTAGCACGATTCAGCTGGCGCATTATGCGGCTGGACTGCCGCATCCAAAATCAGTAAAAGCCCATTCCACAAGGAAGGTGGGCTCTTCTTGGGCGGCTGCCCGAGGGGTCTCGGCTTTACAGTTTTGCCGAGCGGCTACTTGGTCGGGTTCAAACACCTTTGCAAAGTTCTGCAAGTTTGATACCCTGGCTGAGGAGGACCTTGTGTTTGCTCATTCGGTGCTGCAGAGTCATCCGCACTCTCCCGCCCGTTTGGGAGCCTTGGTATAATCCCCATGGTCCTTACGGAGTTCCCAGCATCCACTAGGACATCAGAGAAAATAAGAATTTACTCACCGGTAATTCTATTTCTCGTAGTCCGTAGTGGATGCTGGGCGCCTGTCCCAGTGCGGACTTTCTGCAATACGCGTATATAGTTATTGCTTAATAAGGGTTATTGTTATGAGCCTTCCGTTGAGTGAGGCTCAGTTGTTGTTCATACTGTTAACTGGGTAAGGTTATCACAAGTTGTACGGTGTGATTGGTGTGGCTGGTATGAGTCTTACCCTGGATTCCAAAAATCCTTTCCTTGTAATGTCAGCTCTTCCGGGCACAGTTTCCCTAACTGAGGTCTGGAGGAGGGGCATAGAGGGAGGAGCCAGTGCACACCAGATAGTACCTAATCTTTCTTTAGAGTGCCTAGTCTCCTGCGGAGCCCGCTATTCCCCATGGTCCTTATGGAGTTCCCAGCATCCACTACGGACTACGAGAAACAGAATTACCGGTGAGTAAATTCTTGTTTTTGTCTGTATCTCCATCAGATACATTTTGGCCTTACCCCTGTAACTATAACCATTTACCACATAAGATCTACTTCCAGATACCTACTAATGTTTCCTAAATTCAGTGTGCAGCTGAGATGCTCTATCTTCCTTTAATGGGTCCCCATATGTGGAGCAACTTACCTGGGACATTTAAATCTGACGCCTGTCTGACACCTTTCAAAGCTTCCATCATTTGCCACTGTAAACGTGTTTGTGATTGTCATGCTTAATGTCTTTTCTCTGTAATAGGGTTGCGGCTGTTTATTTACAGAACATAATTGACAGGTTACGCTCAATGTATTTATTCCTGGTAAAATTCTCAAAGTAAAATAAAATTAATGTTTTTTACAAATATGTAGCATTTAATTTATTACTTCCTCTATAAGTATTATTTATAACTATACGTTGGGTACGAGATCCGGACAGTCTGGATGCTGATGGTCAGAATACCGTCAGTGGCATCTTGACAGACAGTCCTGACACTTCTTCATAAGTAACCTAACCCTACCCCTTACCCTCTCCATAACTCTACCCCTTACTCTAAACGTGCATACACATGGTGAAATTTTCACTATCTTCGATTTTGACTTTGCGATTTCCCCTGAACTCCCCGGAGCGCTGAACCACTGATATTGACTTTACTTGAGATTTTGACTATGTGAGATTTTGACTAAGTGACAATTTTGACTATACTATGTACTAGATTGTACACAATATAGCCAAGACTGACTTGTCTGCCCAGTCTATCTCTCCCTGCAAAACTGGAAGTGTGCATCGGTATCACGAGCTGTGTACACACAGTGCAATTTGCACTAACTTTCCTTACGACTTTGGGGTAAATTTACTAAGGTCCCGATTTTGACCGAGATGGCGTTTTTTCTTCAAAGTGTCATCTCGGTAATTTACTAAACACTAATCACGGCAGTGATGAGGGCATTCGTAATTTTTTGCAAGTCCAAGTAAAAAATTACGAATGAATACACCATCGGTCAAATTACGCCTGTTTAGATATGAATCTCGGTCATTTACTAACCATTCGTAATTGTAATTGCTGCCGCGAAAATGCATTCGCGGCCGCGAAAAATTACAATTCGTAATTTTTTCCTAAAAAAAAACGCGCCAGCCTTTGAAAACCGCGTTTACATGTGTACTCAATTATCCATTACTCACACCTGAATGTTTGGCCCTATAAAAGTGTTTCAGGCACATTCTGAACTTCTCTCACTCTGAAATGGCGGCTGTGGTGTGTGGCAATGATTTTTTGTTTGCTGTGGGATACCTTAGACTGCTCCATGAGGCTTCCAGGAATCAGGCCCAGGTAAGTGAACATGGTCAACAGGTTGTCCAGGTACCGCGGAGGCTGCGCCAGCCTCGTTTTTTTAGAGGGCGTTTAAACTTAAATGCATTGTCCGATGATAGGGTCATACAGATGTTCCGCCTAAATAGAACCAACATTTTCCACCTGTATGACCTTGTCAAACTGGGCATAGACCCTGAGACAGCACGCTCTCGCTCTGTCTCAGGCCTACACAAACTCCTGGCTGTGTTACACTTTATGGCTACTGGGAGCTTCCAGGCTGTGGCAGGCGACGTCATTGGTATCTCACAGCCCACCTTTTCAAGATATTTGATGCAGGTGAGTCTAAAAATACATATGCGGTTATGTCTAAGTGTTGCTTCTGGAAGTTGAAACAACACAGTATTGTAGAGAATACCTAACATGACACTCACCTTAGCTTCTTTAATGTCCACTCAGGTTTTGGATGTGTTGGAGCCACACATTAAAGCCTCAATCTGCTTCCCTACCGAGGAGTCGGAGTGGAGTGCTGTCAGGGTAGCTTTCTATGAGCTTGCTGGCATGCCCAATGTGCTGGGGGCCATAGATTGCACACACGTTCAGCTGAGATCACCTAAGGGCCGCCAATATATATATACTAATAGGCATCTGGCACAATCAACTAATGTCCAGGTGGTCTGTGATGCAAACATAAAAATTATGAGTGTTGTTGCAGGTTACCCTGGTGGCTGCCATGACTCCTTCATCCTCAGTCAGTCATCGCTCTTCGATAAATTTGAGGACGGACAAATGCCTGATGGCTGGCTGTTGGGTATGTTTAAAATGTTTTGTGTGTATGTATTTTAACCACAAACTAGAGTTTGGATGAGGTGAAAGAATAATCTAACATATGTACTAATGTTGACTATATATGTTTTTCAGGTGATGGGGGTTACGGCTGCTACTCTTGGCTCCTTACTCCATTGTCCCAACCTGATTCTCCTGCTGAACACAGTTACAATCATGCACATAAGGCTACGCGGAATGTGATAGAAAGATGTTTTGGTGTGCTGAAGTCACGGTTTCGGTGTCTGGATAAATCTGCCGGCCTTTTGTTGTATAGTCCCTCAAAGGTGACTAGAATTGTGTTCTGCTGCTGTTTTCTCCATAATCTGTGTTTAAGTCAACATCTGGCACATGATGAGGGAGAAAGCAGTCAGCAAGCAGAGGAGTTAGAAGCATCTGGTGACAGTGTGAGTACAAATGTAGGGAGGCAGGTACGGCAAGAAGTGATCCTGCGATATTTTTCAGGTCAGTTTTATTAGGCTGTAATTGTCCTTGACTAAACACTTTGCGCTACTTTCTATTGTGTGTTTTGTTACTTACTGTTTGTTGTTTATAGTGGTGTGTACATTGTGCTTAGTTTATGCTAAAAATACATTTTCAGTCATTACCCATGAAAAACATACATACATACAGAGCAGCTTCGACAATGTTGGAGACGGACACAGGAAGTTGTGTGTTTGTCAAATTCAAATTTTTATTTTTCAAATAACATTGTTGTTATTTTTTGCGCTTGTGTGTGCTGGGTGCTGGCTCACTGGCACGTGCTCTTGAGGAACGCCGAACAGGGGAGGTTACTGGCGTTTGGATAGGGGTCGTGGTCCCCGAGCTGGAGGTTACTTGGTGAGCTCCCATCAGTGAAATATTGCTGCTCAAATTATTTAGGCTTGCAATCAGCTGAGTGTTGGTAGCAGTGTGGCTGGCTACAATCCTGGATAACGACTCATTCACCACTTGGTTGTGCTGAATGAGCTGAACGAGAGCCTGCTGATGGCGCTGTTGCTCATCTATGATGCGGGATAAATGTGCAAGCATTTGGCTGTTGTCAGCCCTAATTTGCTCCATTGAGGTAGCCATTCGCCCTACTTGTACTATCAGTCTGCCCGAGTTGCGACTAATACGCGGTAGATGATGGGGCAGACTGGCAAGGTGTTGTGTATGTGCGGTCAGGCTGGCATTGCTTTGGGCCTGTTGGCTTGTCCAACTGGCCCAAAAATCATCTGGTATTTGGCTTGGGGGCGGAGCTTGTGCCAGTTGTGGACTGATGGATGCTTGGGGGATATCCTGCAACTGTATTGGCTGGCTTGGGTCAACAGGTGTAAGTTGCAGTGTGATGGTTGGCTGTTGGTCTTGGCCCTGCTGGTCCACGTCAGCCATCAAGCTGTGCTCTGTATGGGGTGGGCAACATGCAATGTTTATTTGTATATTTTTTTCAAGGCTAATGCTACACATTACTACATTCATAATACTCCATTTTTACACTTTTTACAGTTGATTTTATCAACTTATAATGTTTTTTAGGTAAAAAAACATATATACCAACACAGGCGGAAACATAGACAGATTTGCATAATCCTCACCTAACTAACTCCCCTCCACAGCATTACACTGTTAGATTCCCTCCCCTGACCACGATATAGACTACTTACCTGGATAGTCCAGAGGAGCCGAGCAAGTAAGCCATCTACATACTGGACAGGGGAGATGTGTGAACACTATAATGTTGTGGATACTGTTTTTTATATTTAATTGTATTCATATTTTTAATAAATGTGCACGTGTGTGGGCTCAATTTTAAAAAAAATCTGAAATTTTTAAAAAATGATGTTGTCGAGAACATCCACTAAGACCTTATATAATAATTTTTTTTCACCTTTAGAAATTGAAGACGGAACAACACATTGCTTGTTCTGGAAAACATGTAATCTCCAAACCAACTAACAACATATTAACTGTACTGTGTATATTATTGCTTATGTGTTTAATTTCTGTTTTTACTCACCAGATAACTGAGGTGATCGGGGCTCATCACTCTGAGAACTCGCCAATAGTGCCAGTGGTGGCTGGGGTGACACTGCCGAAAGTCGTCGCCTGGGTGGGGATGATGGAGCCGCAGATTCCGAGGCAAGACGCCGTGTCGAACTTGGCCTCCTGGGTAAGTGGCCCAAGCCCTGTGATGGGCGCCTTACAGGAGGTCGGCTTCCAGAAGCAGAACCTATGTGAAAATAAAAACATTAATATTTTGTACTTCTATGTGTTTTCAGAATATGTGACTACAGTGAAGACTTACCTGCAATCCCAGCCTCATCCTGACTTGTCTGAGGCCTGTCTGGCCGGCTGGTCTGTGTGACTGTAGAAAAAGTGGACCAAACATTATTACCATGCTTTGTGTAAAAACAACCACTGCAAAGCCTTATTGTACTGTAACCATCTATTAGGTTAAACAAATAATTTCAGCTTAAGAGCTTCTAGCTTCATTATTTTGAGTTGGATATACAAATGTACATGATGTGGCACACAATAAATATGTTACATTTTTGAATTATGCCTCAGATATTGCAGAGATTCACTACTTGCAAATGTTTTAAAAATGTAATGTTGCAAAAATTGCAACGCTTTTCAGAAGAAAAAAACAAAACAAAACATTTTTTAAAAAGCAGACAACACACATGTCCAAGCATTAACGCCAAAAAAAAATATCTTTGAGTTTAAATTTATAAAAAACAGTGCACATGTTTTTGAACAATATTTAATTTAAGAAATAGCCTATGCAAGGTGAAAAAAGCACATTCTAAACACAAACACACCTTAAGGGAGCATAGGCCTGCAATATGTGAAAAAATAAGAATTTACTTACCGATAATTCTATTTCTCGGAGTCCGTAGTGGATGCTGGGGTTCCTGAAAGGACCAAGGGGGAACAGCGGCTCCGCAGGAGACAGGGCACAAAAAGTAAAGCTTTAGGATCAGGTGGTGTGCACTGGCTCCTCCCCCTATGACCCTCCTCCAAGCCTCAGTTAGGTACTGTGCCCGGACGAGCGTACACAATAAGGAAGGATTTATGAATCCCGGGTAAGACTCATACCAGCCACACCAATCACACTGTACAACCTGTGATCTGAACCCAGTTAACAGTATGATAACAGCGGAGCCTCTGAAAAGATGGCTCACAACAATAATAACCCGATTTTTGCAACTATGTACAAGTAATGCAGATAATCCGCACTTGGGATGGGCGCCCAGCATCCACTACGGACTCCGAGAAATAGAATTATCGGTAAGTAAATTCTTATTTTCTCTATCGTCCTAGTGGATGCTGGGGTTCCTGAAAGGACCATGGGGATTATACCAAAGCTCCCAAACGGGCGGGAGAGTGCGGATGACTCTGCAGCACCGAATGAGAGAACTCCAGGTCCTCCTTAGCCAGGGTATCAAATTTGTAGGATTTTACAAACGTGTTTGCCCCTGATTAAATAGCCGCTCGGCAAAGTTGTAAAGCCGAGACCCCTCGGGCAGCCGCCCAAGATGAGCCCACCTTCCTTGTGGAATGGGCATTTACATATTTTGGCTGTGGCAGGCCTGCCACAGAATGTGCAAGCTGAATTGTATTACACATCCAACTAGCAAAAGTCTGCTTAAAAGCAAGAGCACCCATTTGTTGGGTGCATACAGGATAACAGCAAGTCAGTTCTCCTGACTTCAGCCGTCCTGGAACCTATATTTTCAGGGCCCTGACCACATCTAGCAACTTGGAGTCCTCCAAGTCCCTAGTAGGCGCAAGACACCACAATAAGCTGGTTCAGGAGAAACACTGACACCACCTTAGGGAGAGAACTGGGGACGAGTCCGCAGCTCTGCCCTGTCCGAATGGACAAACAGATATGGGCTTTTTTGAGAAAAAAACCACCAATTTGACACTCGCCTGATCCAGGCCAGGTCCAAGAGCATGTTCACTTTTCATGTGAGATGCTTCAAATCCACAGATTTGACTGGTTTTAAACCAATGTGTTTTGAGGAATCCCAGAACTACGTTGAGATCCCACAGTGCCACTGGAGGCACAAAAGGGGGTTGTATATGCAATACTCCCTTGACAAACTTCTGGACTTCAGGAAACTGAAGCCAATTCTTTCTGGAAGAAAAATCGACAGGGCCGAAATTTGAACCTTAATGGACCCCAATTTGAGGCCCATAGACACTCCTGTTTGCAAGAAATGCAGGAATCGACCGAGTTGAGATTTCTTCGTGGGGCCTTCCTGGCCTCACACCACGCAACATATTTTCGCCACATGTGGTGATAATGTTGTGCGGTCACCTCCTTTCTGGCTTTGACCAGGGTAGGAATGACCTCTTCCTGAATGCCTTTTCCCTTAGGATCCGGCGTTCCACCGCCATGCCGTCAAACGCAGCTGCGGTAAGTCTTGGAACAGACATGGTACTTGCTGAAACAAGTCCCTTCTTAGCGGCAGAGGCCATAAGTCCTCTGTGAGCATCTCTTGAAGTTCCGGGTACCAAGTCCTTCTTGGCCAATCCGGAGCCATGAGTATAGTTCTTACTCCTCTACGTCTTATAATTCTCAGTACCTTAGGTATGAAAAGCAGAGGATGGAACACATACACCGACTGGTACACCCACGGTGTTACCAGAAACGTCCACAGCTATTGCCTGAGGGTCTCTTAACCTGGCGCAATACCTGTCCCGTTTTTTGTTCAGACGGGACGCCATCATGTCCACCTTTGGTAATTCCCAACGGTTTACAATTATGTGGAAAACTTCCCCATGAAGTTCCCACTCTGCCGGGTGGAGGTCGTGCCTACTGAGGAAGTCTGCTTCCCAGTTTCCATTCCCGGAATGAAACACTGCTGACAGTGCTATCACATGATTTTCCGCCCAGCGAAAAGTCCTTGCAGTTTTTGCCACTGCCCTCCTGCTTCTTGTGCCGCCCTGTCTATTTACGTGGGCGACTGCCGTGATGTTTTATCCCACTGGATCAATACCGGCTGACCTTGAAGCAGAGGTCTTGCTAAGCTTAGAGCATTATAAATTTACCCTTAGCTATATTTATGTGGAGAAAAATCTCCAGACTTGATCACACTCCCTGGAAATTTTTTCCTTGTGTGACTGCTCCCCAGCCTCTCGGGCTGGCCTCCGTGGTCACCAACATCCAAAACTGAATGCCGAATCTGCGGCCCTCTAGAAGATGAGCACTCTGTAACCACCACAGGAGAGACACCCTTGTCCTTGGATATAGGGTTATCCGCTGATGCATCTGAAGATGCGATCCGGACCATTTGTCCAGCAGATCCCACTGAAAAGTTCTTGCATGAAATCTGCCGACTGGAATTGCTTCGAAGGAAGTCACCATTTTTTTTTACCATGGCCCTTGTGCAATGATGCACTGATTTTAGGAGGTTCCTGACTAGCTCGGATAACTCCCTGGCTTTCTCTTCCGGGAGAAACACCTTTTTCTGGACTGTGTCCAGACTCATCCCTAAGCACAGGAGACTTGTTGTCGGGATCAGCTGCGATTTTGGAATCTTTAGAATCCACCCCTGCTGTTGTAACAGTATCCGAGATAGTGCTACTCCGACCTCCAACTGTTCCCTGGACTTTGCCTTTATCGGGAGATCGTCCAAGTAAGGGATAATTAAGACGCCTTTTCTTCGAAGAAGAACCATCATTTCGGCCATTACCTTGGTAAAGACCCGGGGTGCCGTAGACAATCCAAACGGCAGCGTCTGAAACTGATAGTGACAGTTTTATACCACGAACCTGAGGTACCCTTAGTGATAAGGGCAAATTTGGGACATGGAGGTAAGCATCCCTGATGTCTCGGGACACCAGATAGTCCCCTTCTTCCCGGTTCGTTATCACTGCTCTGAGTGACTCCATCTTGATTTGAACCTTTGTAAGTGTTCAAATTTTTTTAGATTTAGAATAGGTCTCACCTAGCCTTCTGGCTTCAGTACCACAATATAGTGTGGAATAATACCCCTTTTCTTGTTGTAGGAGGGGTAATTTTAATTATCACCTGCTGGGAATACAGCTCGTGAATTTTTTCCCATACTGCCTCCTTGTCGGAGGGAGACCTTGGTAAAGCAGCCTTCAGGAGCCTGCGCAGGGGAAACGTCTCGACATTCCAAACTGTACCCCTGGGATACTACTTGTAGGATCCAGGGGTCCTGTACGGTCTCAGCGTCATGCTGAGAGCTTGTCAGAAGCGGTGGAACGCTTCTGTTCCTGGGAATGGGCTGCCTGCTGCAGTCTTCTTCCCTTTCCTCTATCCCTGGGCAGATATGACTCTTATAGGGACGAAAGGACTGAAGCTGAAAAGACGGTGTCTTTTTCTGCAGAGATGTGACTTAGGGTAAAAACGGTGGATTTTCCAGCAGTTGCCGTGGCCACCAGGTCCGATGGACCGACCCCAAATAACTCCTCTTCCTTTATACGGCAATACACCTTTGTGCCGTTTGGAATCTGCATCACCTGACCACTGTCGTGTCCATAAACATCTTCTGGCAGATATGGACATCGCACTTACTCTTGATGCCAGAGTGCAAATATCCCTCTGTGCATCTCGCATATATAGAAATACATCCTTTAAATGCTCTATAGTCAATAAAATACTGTCCCTGTCAAGGGTATCAATATTTTTAGTCAGGGAATCCGACCAAGCCACCCCAGCTCTGCACATCCAGGCTGAGGCGATCGCTGGTCGCAGTATAACACCAGTATGTGTGTATATACTTTTTATGATATTTTTCCAGCCTCCTGTCAGCTGGCTCCTTGAGGACGGCCCTATCTATAGACGGTACCGCCACTTGTTCTGATAAGCGTGTGAGCGCCTTATCCACCCTAAGGGGTGTTTCCCAACGCGCCCTAACTTCTGGCGGGAAAGGGTATACCGCCCATATTTTCTATCGGGGGGAACCCACGCATCATCACACACTTCATTTAATTTTTCTGATTCAGGAAAAACTACGGTAGTTTTTTCACATCCCACATAATACCCTCTTTTGTGGTACTTGTAGTATCAGAAATATGTAACACCTCCTTCATTGCCCTTAACGTGTGGCCCTAATAAGGAATACGTTTGTTTATTCACCGTCGACACTGGATTCAGTGTCCCTGTCTGTGTCTGTGTCGACCGACTAAAGTAAACGGGCGTTTTAAAACCCCTGACGGTGTTTTTGAGACGTCTGGACCGGTACTAATTGTTTGTCGGCCGTCTCATGTCGTCAACCGACCTTGGCACGTGTTGACATTATCACGTAATTCCCTAAATAAGCCATCCATTCTGGTGTCGACTCCCTAGAGAGTGACATCACCATTACAGGCAATTGCTCCGCCTCCTCACCAACATCGTCCTCATACATGTCGACACACACGTACCGACACACAGCACACACACAGGGAATGCTCTGATAGAGGACAGGACCTACTAGCCCTTTGGAGAGACAGAGGGAGAGTTTGCCAGCACACACCAAAAACGCTATAATTATATAGGGACAACCTTATATAAGTGTTTTCCCTTATAGCATCTTTTTTATATATTTCTAACGCCAAATTAGTGCCCCCCCTCTCTGTTTTAACCCTGTTTCTGTAGTACAGTGCAGGGGAGAGCCTGGGAGCCTTCCCTCCAGCCTTTCTGTGAGGGAAAATGGCGCTGTGTGCTGAGGAGATAGGCCCCGCCCCTTTTTCGGCGGCCTCGTCTCCCGCTCTTAACGGATTCTGGCAGGGGTTAAATATCTCCATATAGCCCCCGGAGGCTATATGTGAGGTATTTTTAGCCAAAAAAGGTTTTCATTTGCCTCCCAGGGCGCCCCCCTCCCAGCGCCCTGCACCCTCAGTGACTGCCGTGTGAAGTGTGCTGAGAGGAAAATGGCGCACAGCTGCAGTGCTGTGCGCTACCTTAAGAAGACTGAGGAGTCTTCTGCCGCCGATTCTGGACCTCTTCTCGTTTCAGCATCTGCAAGGGGGCCGGCGGCGAGGCTCCGGTGACCATCCAGGCTGTACCTGTGATCGTCCCTCTGGAGCTAATGTCCAGTAGCCAAGAAGCCAATCCATCCTGCACGCAGGTGAGTTCACTTCTTCTCCCCTAAGTCCCTCGTTGCAGTGATCCTGTTGCCAGCAGGACTCACTGTAAAATAAAAAACCTAAGCTAAACTTTTCTAAGCAGCTCTTTAGGAGAGCCACCTAGATTGCACCCTTCTCGGCCGGGCACAAAAATCTAACTGAGGCTTGGAGGAGGGTCATAGGGGGAGGAGCCAGTGCACACCACCTGATCCTAAAGCTTTACTTTTTGTGTCCTGTCTCCTGCGGAGCCGCTGTTCCCCCTTGGTCCTTTCAGGAACCCCAGCATCCACTAGGACGATAGAGAAACAATATATGCATCCTTTACCCTTTAAAAATGACATTTACAACATTTAGCGGACATTTTTAAAACAATATACCAAATCAAACTTACCATCCTGCGTGGGTCGGTCCGAATCCCGGACATGAGTAGCAGACACCACTTCTGCAGGAATCAATGCCCGCACAGGCTCCTCCCAGTCCCGATAGCTTGCACGGAAAGGTGGGCCACCTCCGGTTTTACGTGCAGATTTGGCCTCTTTGGCCATCTTGGCCATGACACGCCGCTTAATATCATAAAAACGCTTGCGGCACGTGTCCTCAGTCCGCCTCACCACACCCTCACTATTCACAGCAAGTATTACTTGACCCCACAGGACAGACTTCCTGCGGGAGGACACCTTGCCAGCATCCTGACCAAACAATTGGCGATGGTGCTTCATCAGCTCACGCACCAAAGCCATGTTTTCAGCATAGCTGAACTTTATATTCCTGCCAGTCTTGGTAGTGGTGCGTGGCTGCGGAGCCACAACACCATCACTATCACTGGAAAATACAGCAACAGGCACCCCCTCCTCCTCCTCCTCCTCCTCACTAACCTCCTCCCTCTCACTACCCCCCTCCACCTCACTACCAGCCTCCACCTCACTACCAGCCTCCACCTCACTACCAGCCTCCACCTCACTAACCTCCGCCACCACACTGACCTCTGAGTCGGACATGACAAACAACAAAAAACACTGAAAAATCAAAACACAAAACACACTCCTCCACTACTCCTACTACTACACACCACGCTCACTCACTCACTCACTCACTCACAAACAATGACAAAAGACTGTAAAAAAAAAACAAGGACTAAAAAATTGACAAACTGTGAAAAAACAATACTACAAATATGACAAGACTACTTACACACACAGTACAGCACTCAACAATCACCAAACTCCTCTCCAAATCCACCAAAAACTCCACCAAACTCACCAACTCCAAATACACCTTCCTCTCTCCTCTCCACTAGCTAAACCCACGAGGTGCGGAGTGTTTGGGGCGGTTTTATAGTAATATGCACAGACACTCCTCCTTCACGAATACAACCAATCACGGCCGCGTGACGTAAAAGTAAAAACGCGGCAGCAATTTCCAAATCACTGCCGTAACAGACTTGTGACGCAGTCGTAAAAAAAACCAACAACGCGGCCGCGAAATAGCAAACGCGGCCGCAATCTACATCAGAAAAGCACGAATGACATCGACATCGGAAGAAACGAAAAATACGAATACGACAGCTTAGTAAATTAGTCGTAATCAATTCAAAAAGTTGCAATTTTACACTGTCGATGTCATTCGTGATTGAACTTGGACATGATTTTGGAAAATACGAATCTTAGTAAATGTACCCCTTTGACTATATAGTCAAAATCACAAGGTTACATTGCACCGTGTGTATGCACCTTAACCCTCCCATCATGTAGACTGACCCTAAGCCTTCCGCTACTGCCTAACCCTAACCTTCTCTCCTGCAGCCTAACCCTAGCCCTCCCCCTAGTGCCTAACCCTAACCTCCCAAGCATACTTACATTCTGCATTTTGACTGTTGGCGTTCCGATGTCGGGATTCTGACAGATGTCTGGGTTCCGGCACCGGTCTTCTGACCACCGGCACTGTAATTGTTGGGATGCCAACTACAACCTCATTCCATACCTCCCAACATGACCCTCTCCAGGAGGGACAGAATGCTCTGCTCCGGAACTTACCTCTTAATTTATGATTGCCGGCACCTGTGCTGACCAGGTTAATGGATAAGAAAGGTGTGTCAGCACAGGTGATGGCAATCATACATTAAGAGGGAAGTCCAGGAGCAGAGCATTCTGTCTCCTTCCTGGAGAGGGTCATGTTGGGAGGTATGCCATTCCACAGTCCATTAACATATAAAGTGTATAAAGTGTACCCCCTGGCTGCATGCAAAGCAGCAAATGAATTGCTCTGTTGGGCACCATCTAGTGGCTGCTGGGGCAACCAACAATTGAATTGGCCCCAAAGAGTCACGGCCCCAACTGTGAGTGAGGCACACTGGAGACACATGGTCTAAGAAATCTGAGGAGAATGTATTGGGCATTTCTGGACAATGACAGAGAGGTGGCTAAGAAGACATACAGAGATGGTTCATCTTATAATCGTGTTATTGAAGGGTCACAGCCGTGTCGCTGATAGTGGTATACAGACACAGGTGGCCATATTTATATGAATAATCTGCACTGGCCATAAACCTGGGGCACATTTCCATGGTGCATTTAAAGACTTAATAAGCGGTATATGAGCTTCTCAAGTTCTGTGCTGCACTTTGCTGTCATATATATAGTGATCAGGTCCGGCGACAGGGGGGGACAATCGGGACACTTGTGCAGGTCCCCAAGGAACAGAGCCAATATTGCTTTTTAAAGTATATGCTCTAACTGCTCAATTTAAGTTGGAATACAATTAACAGCCTCCCTAAACCCTCCCCCCTCCTTTTACCCCATCACTTTGTCCAGTCCCTGTGGTCTGTGCTGTATTGCCATCATTATGCATGTCGCTGCGCTGGCGCTTTTCTGTATGTACCTGACACCGCCACCGAAGAGCCGGGTAGCCCAGCAGGAAAACCACCTGCCGGACTCACTGACAGTCTGAGTCATAGTTGCCTACCCTCCCGCATCCTGCGGGAGCCTCCCGTTTCAGCCATAAATCTCCTGATCCCCTGCTTTATAGGTCAATTCTCCCAGATTCTTCAGATTCTGTCAGGGGTGACACTAAGGAGTTTCTTTGCAAGAACAGTGAGTTGCTGTAGCTGCTCAGGAATCACTGCTGACGGCTCTCATTACCCCCCTTGTGTATCCCCTGAGAGAGAGAGAGAGTGAGAGATAGCAGTACCTGATCACACACTCCTCTTATCTGTGCTGGTGTACACTGACCCATAGCATGCCTCTGCTGGTGGTGGTGTAAGAATTGTTGTTAGTATAATCTTTCTGTAGTTAAACACATTTGTTTAATTAGAGTAGCTGGTATCGGTAATGATTTGGTTAATGCTGCAATGGAATGGAAAATAGCACATCCAATAAATATAGGCTGTGCCTACAAGATGCAGACAATCCAGTGTTCCCAATAAAAATAACATCTACAACACCAAAATAATCATTTACTTATATGTTTAGGGATGAATTCATACGCGGTCAACTTGCATTTGGAATTGATTGCATACAGTAGGCATCACATTTACCATAGAAAAATCTGTGGTTGTGTGGACTAGATGGCGCTACCGTTCAAGTGGTGAAGGTGGAGGGAGCGAGAAAAAAGTTTACTTAGCTTATAGTTGAGGTCTAAGATATTCCGCTCCTAGTAACCAGTCAGGATACTCCAGTACGCGTGGAGAAAAAAAAAAAAAATGTAAAAGAAAACAATGTGTAGTAAGGTTTTTTTTTAAACAAATGGTAATGTTTTTGATATACTGTAAGGGATTTATTCACTTATAACGTGAATGATCAACCCAGGGTATGTGTACCACAAATAATAAGGGGCTGATGAAAACACACCTTACTTACAACAAGCAAAGGTGTAAGAAAACCTATAACGGTATCTTTCTTGATATTTCCCCAACTATATGAGCCAATGTGGTGAGAATTTTGAAAGCAGTTGTCTATAAGAAACGTCGACAGGTGATTATATACCTGGCACTCACAGTTAGGGCTGTTGTGATCCTCATATAGCGGTTTCTTTGGACGGCGATCGAGGCACACAAGTTCTCTCACCCTGATGCGATGGTTTGATTGAACGCTCAGGTATATGTGGAAAAATATAATACAAAACACAATATGTGTAGTACTGTTATGATTTCACAAAGTATTGTTGGGGGGTAATGTTAAACCCACTCGCAATAGTACCAGTGAGCAAAAAATGTCCTTAGGTTGGAGGGGATCTTATCCCAAAAGACACACCTGACTTACACAGAAAAGGTGCTTTATAAGCTTATAAGGGTATCTTTTTCACCGTCACGGCTCAAATCGAGCCGGTCAATATCAACGGATATACGATGGACCAAAGGAAATAAGACAGGTAGCAGCGTATCTAGCACTCACAGTTCAAATGGTTCAGATCCTCCCATAGCGGTTTCTTTGGACATCATTTCGACCATATTCATAAAAAATATGTGTTTATTCGGTACAAAAATATATAACAAAATGTAAATTTAACAACATAGAGAACTATATTGCATGGGGGTGTGGAAAGCTCTGAGTGAAGTAGGAACCTCTTGGGACCAACAGTGGCCAACTCTGAATCCCAATAAATATAAATATATGTAAAACGTTGGTTTCCTACCTTCCTTCAGAGTGCCGCACCCAAATCCACCAGTATAGTGTCCCCTCTTGGCCAACGCGTTTCGGGTCTCTGGGGACCCTTTTTCAAGGCATGAGGGGAAAGGCCCATCTCAGGGCTTTATATAGCAATGTGTATGATCACTAAAGGATGCGCTTCCTGTTCCGCAAACCTAACCGGAAGTACGTGGTCCGCGACCGGAAGCACGCGGGCCGCAACCGGAAGTGCACGGGCCGCGACCGGAAGTACACGGGCCGCGATATTTATACTTTAGTCACATGTTTTTTAAGGTCTCCGCTGGTTTCTTAGGTATCTCTCATACACTAGCAGTGCTTGAATAGTCTCTCTCTTATATTCTTTCTTGTTTATATGTAGTTAGTCGTCACCGGAAACGGAGGCATTCTGGGTGATGTAGTTTACTTGTTGTTGGGATGAAAGGTCATAACATCCGGAAACGGGTGTCCTGGGAAACGTAGTTCTATCTATGCAATCAATGCAGAATCCCAATTACCGGAAGTGACGATATTCTAAGGATAGTGGTTGGAATAAGTATCTAAAAAGAAAAAAACCATAAAACTTAAATCTAACTGGTTTAGATAGCTAATAATAAAATTAAAATGGCTAAAAATAACTAAGAATAATAATATATCTCTAATAATTGCTCAATTCTCTTTCTAAAACTGTAAACTTAGCTCAATGGCTAGTAAAAAACCGGTGAGGCGGTCTGGATTTTTATTTTTATATTTATATACAAGGGTTATGATAGGTCACATTTTGCTTCTATGTCTAAATGGAGAATGATATGACATATTATATTGTGTCTGTAAAGGAAACATACGTTGAGTCATTCCAGCAAAATATACAACAGTTAGACGTTATAGTGTGAATTATGTGGATGACTTTTAGCCAAGTGAAAGTGCTTGGAAGGAGGTGCATAAAAAAGGGGGTTCATTTACAGAAACCATTTCAACTCGAAGTCATGGTTTAAACCATTTGGAGTAAGAGTATTCAATGAGAATATTGTTTTCATTTCAAGAATAGCTAAATTCTTTTCGATGTTCTTGTCTCTCCATGTTGACTTGACATGCTTTAGTCCAACGAATTTAGTTATATGTTTCGTAGAACAATCGTGTTTATTCTTGAAGTGATTAGAAAGATGATGGGTTTCCACTCCTTTTTTCACATTACGCAAATGTTCTCCTATTCTTGTCTTCAACGGTCTAGTGGTCCTTCCGATGTAATTTAGGCCACATGTGCATTCTATCATATAAATGACGTTGGCAGTGTTACATGTTATAAAGTCTTTGATTCTAAAACGTGTATCATTAATGGTTATCTCACAGTGTTTACTTGTTGGATCTTTTATATTTCTGATTCCAATGCATAGTCCACATCTGTGGAACCCCTTAGTCCTTGTAAGGTTACGGGTCTGTATAGGTAGTGCGCTTCTGACAAGTTGGTTCTTGAGGTTTCTGGATTTTCTGTATATAAATTTCGGTTTATTAGGTATAATTGTTTTTAAAATGGGATCTTTCGTAAGGAGGTACCAATTTTTTGTGATAATCTTTTCAACTTGTTTGTGTTGGGCATCGTATTGCGTTATAAATGCCCATTTTAATTGGTCATAGGATGAGTCTTCTCTCTCTTTTGTGTTCCGCTGTAGAAGAGTTGTGCGGTCGATTGATTCTACCGCCATAATAGCTTTATCCAGGTCTTCTTTATCGTATCCTTTATCAATTAAGTTTTTTCTCATTTCTAGTGTTTGTTGTTTGAAGACTTGGTTTTCCGTACAGTTTCTTCGTACTCTCATGAATTGGCTTTTGGGGACTCCTTTCAGCCATATGTTGTGGTGTTGGCTGTCTCTAGGGATGTATGTGTTTACATCAGTAGGCTTATGGTACGTCATTGTGTTCAGTTTGTTATCTTCCTGGTAGATGGTAAGATCGAGAAAGTTGATTTTCTCTTGACTGCTGGTGAGGGTAAACTTCAAATTCTTGTTGTTCTCATTTAGTTGTTCAAAAAACTCTCGTAAGTCCTCCTCAGTACTAGTCCAGAATAAAAGTACGTCATCAATATACCTGTACCAATGTGAGAGGGACCTGCCCCAAGCTATGCCACCGTATATGGTGTTGTTCTCCCAGTAGCTCATGAACAGGTTGGCATAGCTTGGGGCAAATTTAGTGCCCATGGCTGTGCCATTTCTTTGCAGATAGAACTCTCCATTAAAGAAGAAGTAATTATTTTTTAAAATAAATTCGATGGCTTCTAAGACAAAATCCTTTCTTTCTTGTTTGAGGTCCGTTTTCTCCAAAAACCATGATGTTGCTTCCAAACCTTGTTCATGTTTAATACAGGTATAGAGAGATGTGACATCCGCAGAGGCCATGCACATCCCTTCTTGCCAGCAAATATCCTGTAGCTTGTTAATGGCATCACCGGTGTCTTTTATATAGGAGGGGTTAGAGATGACAAGAGGTTGCAGAATGGAGTCCACTAAAGATGATAGATTGGATGTGAGACTACCAACTCCGGCTATAATCGGCCTGCCTGGTGGATTCACTAAACTTTTGTGGACCTTAGGTAATATGTATATGGTGGGGGTGACAGGATTGTCGATGTTCACATAGTCAAATTTCTCCTTTTCTAGTCCCCCTTGGAGGTGATGTTTGTTCAATAATGTCAGGAATTTGTCTTTTATTGTGCTAGAAGGATCACATTTACCATGCATATTGTGCTGAGTGAGAAGAAAATAAATATCACAGCGAAAACATATTGCAAATAAGAAACCCTGTATTTCAGGCAGTAATGTTAGTATCAATACTTGCAAAACTTCCCAAAATATATTGTTACTAATGTTATATAGAAATATCTTGCAACAACAAGCATTTAAGCATAGGCACGCCTATTTGTGGAACTAGAAACGCCCTTTGGGTAGAGTTTGACACGCCCCCATGGCGGCACACCGCGCTTTGCACGGCACATGCTACTGTAATCTCCCTGATTTTAGTTTTTAAAAGTAGGCAATTATGGGCCACCATCACCACTCTGTGCCACCCCACACCGCTCACGTCGACCCTCCTGACATACATGTGTGCAGGCAAGACCATGGTCCCGGAACCTAAACTCCTCTTCCCCCAGTAATACAGCTGGAGGTCCTTTCGGCTGCAGGGAGGGGGAGCCTGGGACTGACTGCTGTCATCACCTTTTTGGGTCTGGGAGGTGACAGAGACCCCTGGGAGATGATGGAGACCCCCGGCATGCCTTCTCACAGGTATCACGGGGGCCTCTGTCATTGCATTGTGATGTTAATCGTATATGCTAGTACATATGCGATTAGCATTGCTGCAGTGGGTTGGCGAGGGGCAGCAATGTATTTTAATACATCCTGTCCAGAGTCTGTATAGGAAACTCTAAGATCAGATCTATCAACTCTCATCTTTTATTTAGAACACAACTATTTTGACCTTTCTTAACTGACTTACTTTTAGCTGGTGTCAGGGCTTTCTAAATTATGAGTACTTTACACACAAACCCGGACATAGCCCAGTACCTGTGCATAGGGCGCCACCATTCCCCGTATAAGCCCACAATCCCAGTCTCTCTTTTAAAAGAACAAGTGTGTCAGTAGAGCATGATACACCTGAAGGCGGCACATGAGGACGTTATACATGGAGGGCTTCCATAACTGTGTGCGGATACATGAAATATCATCCTTGTAGGCCTGGAAGAGGAGAAGGAATAAGCAGAAGACTACGTTTAGCTAAAGAGCAAGGAGAAGCCACCAGGGGAATTCAACAAAGTAAATGTCTCTTTTTCTTTATCACTATCATATGCAGGCAATCTCACTAACCGTACTGCATGCCGGCAATCTCACTAATTATACTGTGTCGGCAATCTAACTAACCATACTGCATGCCGGCAATCTAACTAACCCTATTGCATGCCGGCAATCTAACGAACCCTACTGCATGCCGGCAATCTCACTAACCATACTGCATGCCGGCAATCTAACTAACCATACTGCATGCCGACAATCTAACGTACCGTACTGCATGCCAGCAATCTCACTAACCATACTGCATGCAGGCAATCTATCTAACCATACTGCATGCCGGCAATCTCACTAACCATACTGCATGCAGGGAATCTAACTAACCATACTGCATGCCGTCAATCTAACGTACCGTACTGCATGCCGGCAATTTCACTAACCATACTGCATGCCGGCAATCTAACTAACCATACTGCATGCCGGCAATCTAACGTACCCTACTGCATGCCGGCAATCTCACTAACCATACTGCATGCCGGCAATCTAACTAACCATACTGCATGCCGGCAATCTAACGTACCGTACTGCATGCCGGCAATCTCACTAACCATACTGCATGCAGGCAATCTAACTAACCATACTGCATGCCAGCAATCTCACTAACCATACTGCATGCAGGCAATCTAACTAACCATACTGCATGCCGGCAATCTAACTAACCATACTGCATGCCGGCAATCTAACGTACCGTACTGCATGCCGGCAATTTAACTAATGACAATGTCAAATATTACCTTTAAACGTAAGCTATATACTTATTATGGACTAAGTACGCAATTGGCGCAGTGAGTACCGTAAGGGTACGCGCTTAGCGTAGCAGACGCTAGGCCGTGGGCGCGAGACACGAGCGGCACAGACGCTCACAGAATGATATACAGTAAGCCTTAAGTAATGAAACAGTGTAAGGATATGCTTATACTTTAAACCTTAGCAGCAAAGCACTATACCTTTAAACTTTAAGTAGCGCTGGTGATACAAAGTATCACCAGTGCATACACCTTAACAGTGCTTATACACCTTAACAATGCTTAAACAGGTTAAACCACTTTGAAAGCCCTGGCAGGAAAGTGACAACACAGCACTGATTTGTATTTGAAAACCATATGGTTCTAAGGCCACTGTGGATAGATTCTAATAAAAGTTTAAACAATACATATCATACACTACAAACTAACATCAAAATCTAACACAATAACAGAGACTAACATGAGCAATGGCGAACAAAATGGCTACAGAGAACTTACACACGTGGGAAGGATTCGCAAGCGCATCCTGGATCCAGCATCCAGCCTTCAATGTGAAATCCTTGCAGAGAGTGAGTGCTGGTCCAGCAATAGTGGTCTTTATATACACAGCATACAGTTACAATTCAATGGTCCCTATAATCTCATTGTTCATTGGATACAGGAATGTGTCTCTGCTTTATAACAAAAGGTCATAGGTGGGTTCGAACAGGTGGGCTGTGTCTCTCCACAACTGCTGTAGTGGGTGGTATCCTCTGGATTCCCCCCGCATGTGTAATAAACAGCAAAATACAATTAATGTCCATAAACTACTTTTGTACATAACTATGCGCAGGAGCGAGCGATCTCTTCCTGTTAGGATCTCCTGCTCTGTGCTGCCACGTCGCCATGGCAACCGGGAGGCAAGTGTTAGCGAGGTAACCTGAGCGGAGCTGATACTCCGGTCCGGGTTTTTACTGTGCAGTGGTTACAGGCTCTGTGCACGGCAGGGAATCCGGCGCTGGTTTTGTGCTCACAGTCTGTGAGGTCTGAGTGGGGCGTGGACAGCACCTGCTATATAAACCATCCTCCCAGGCTAGGCAAATGCTGCTGAATCTTTGTTTGTTAGTCAGTTCCAGAGAGTTAGCTAGTACTGTGTGACTTTGTATTTACTTGTTGCTTACTGCAAATAGGCCTTGGGATTCGGTACTTCATTCTGCCAATCCGGACCTAGCAGTAAGACTGGAGTCAGTTGTTTAACCTGCTGGGTTCACAGAATAGCAAAAGAACCCCTGCTTGCTTAATCCTCCCTCACTGTGCAGGGCGTCCAGGTGTCAGTTTAGTGGCAGTAAGCTGAACCTGTGCCCTGCAAGTGGGGGTTAGGATTGTGGATACTCTCCTTGTGTCTATATTTCTATCTCTGACCAAGGAGTTTATTCCCACACCCGTTGGTAACCCTTTGGGGTTTTTTCTGTTGCTCTTAGCAACATCATTTCGGGTGCTCCACATGTTAAATCACTACATCTTGCTTCATTGTCCGCTCTATTCCATCTGAGCATTCCTGACACTAGGGAGACACCCAGTTCCTGAGCCTTTGGGCTTCTCCGTTCACTTTGTGTTTATTAGTTATTCCATCACCTCCTGTGTATGTCATGTTATACTGTCTGTGAGTCCGTTTGCTTCGCATCCCTCTCTGTTCATACACCGGTATACTCCTATTAGCACT
The DNA here is from genome assembly GCF_028390025.1 of Pseudophryne corroboree. Classification (NCBI taxonomy): domain Eukaryota; kingdom Metazoa; phylum Chordata; class Amphibia; order Anura; family Myobatrachidae; genus Pseudophryne; species Pseudophryne corroboree. The sequence continues at coordinate 86,538,345 of NC_086448.1, forward strand.
GGTGTGCTTAACACTTCCTAACCAACACCGAAATGTTACTATTAAAATACTCTACAGCTTGATACTAGACACCACCGTTCAACCTTTATCTGACCCTTCCTATCATGCAAAGAGGAATCCCTCTGTCCACGAACCGTTTACACTAAACATACTTGCTGACATTGTTAAGGGGAATATTATCTATAAAACACACTATGTTGGTTAAATATGTTGCGATCGAGTAGCTCGCTAGACGCTCACGAACTCCGCCGTAAATACACATCTCCATGCGCAGGAGACGTCGGAGCGTCCCCTACGCAACCTGAGGGGATGCGTACGCACGGGGGAGTGGGTGCATGAGCAGCAGGCACGTGCATTGGGTTTAGTACAAGGCATTGTGAATCATGATATTTTTCGACTTTGACAGTCAACAATAACTGCCACTTTCTAAACAATTCAAGCAGAAAAATACATATGTTACCATGAAATACCTTATTATAATTGGGAGTAGGGAGGAGAGGAGGAGGTGGGAAATGTATGACCTAGTGGGATAGTTAAAGCATGTGTGTATGAAATCCATATCTGAGGGGTCAAGTATCATCGTGCCGTACATGTTCTAAAATAAGCTTCGAGGTATTGCGAAGTATACATTGAATCCTTCTCATCCCGTATTAAGGGTCTGTAAATGGGCTAACAAACTCTACCGAGCTCTTTTCGGCTTTTTAGTTCCAACAAATGGGGTGCATATTAGTTGATGATACCTGAAGGGGGAGAATATGTGAGTGCTAATATATGTGTCTATATCACCTGTCGACTATGTGTGCCACTACCTGAAGATAGTAGAGATGAAGATAAGAAACATGCGTTATAAATGCATTCGTATGATTATGTGTGGTCGTCTTTGGGTGTCTTGTTGACGTCTTGTCGATGTCTTGTCCGGATTGTTGTATCTTTGCTGTATCTTTGCTGTAAGTGGCAAGCAAAGCTCTTCAAGTGTCCATAAAAAAAATTAAAGTCTCTAAAAGCTCATCAAGTGTCGGTGAAACAGTTCATCAGTGGTCTGTATGAAGGGTCATCAAATTCTTTTTCCAAGTGGATGTCTTTGTACCTTGGAGAAAAACAAAGGAGAAACGGTTGAAAGAAACGGACCGTGGAATCACGTCTTATCACAACATTGTCTCGATTGATGGGTCATAAATTAAACTAGTTGTTGTTACAATGCCCTGGCTCCTCAAACTCATCAATTTGGTACTTCGCTTGAAATTCATTAAAATTCGAACACATCTGAATATCAGACCAATCATTATGACAACTCCTAGGATACATAAGAGAAATTTTCCTAAAGCAACGATAACATTTTGAGCCCATTCTCCTAAACCTGAGAACCAATTGCGTGGGTTCAACCATGATACCCAGCCGGTCAGTTCATTACCCACAGAAGTAAGGATAAGGTTGTGTCTCCTTCGGAACTCCCACTTCAATTGCAAGATATCGCCCATCTTTTGATCTATGACCTCTATTGGGGCCTCAGTGCAGTTTGTGATATACGTACAACATTTCACACCATACTGAGTTGCTAGGGTGACACAATACCCTCCTGTCACTGCTGTGATGTAATTGAGAACCATCCTGTGCTGGATCAGTTCCGTTTTGTAAGCTTGCAATTCTCTCCCAGTATACCTGAAGGTGTCATCATACATCTCGGTGATATTGTCTATCAGGTTCGCTAGCGCGGTAATATACCTAAAATTTATAACTCCTCTGGCGGTACGGGTGATATCTAACGTGAGTAGGAATTGAATCCCGGTGGATTCGTGGATCAAATCAGAGGCTGCATGCTCTGTCCTATCTATAAGGTGTCTCTTTACAATGTGTTCGTAGTGAGTGTGAGTGTAAGGAGCTTCAGCATTGCGGTGAACGTCTTTCATTTTATCATGGGTAATGGTCATTACTTCCGGCAACACTCTTCCAATGTAACACAATCCCTCTGAGTTTGGGGCAAGCCACTTATACGCCTTCCTCCCACATATGAAATATGCATCATCGGGGAGGACATATGAGACAGAAAATGACATCACCATATTACAAACCTTCCAGGTGAAAAATCCTATCCCTAACTCTTTCATTTGTCTAGTACACGTATCAGGTTGTATGATATGCGCACAGTATCCTGGTGATACTTCTCCAACTCGCATGGGCCTACTTCCTAATGTGTACCTATATTGGAAATATCTCCCACTGTTGGCTATTTGGCGTATAAGTTCTGAGTCTACGGGCATTCTATTGGCTCTGTGTGAGAATGTCATGGTTCGGTTGTTTCATGTCACTTCCCAATTTCCCGGCTTTCGGGGATTGGAAATGTTAAAACATATTAAGGACCTATCCACATGATATTGGTGGAGCTTCAAACTAGGAGGTCTAGAAATATTAAATTTCTTGTCCACCGGTCTCCCACCCCTTAATTCAAGTACCTCATCTATCGTTAAAGAGTATGGCACTAGTCCTGACTTTCTATGACCTTGAGGTACTTGTGAGCACACCCAGTATTCCATTTGGTTTAAAACCTTTCCCACTAATGAGTGATAGTCACTCAATGGATGACGGTCCATGTTGATATTAAGGCTGGACTGACATCTCTGGATGCACCTGTCCTCAACTATGTTTTCACAATTACTACAGATACAATTCTCTTAAGCTAACAATCCTTCACAATGTCTACTAGTGTCATGGCTACCAGATCGTTTTCTGATACTCGCCTTTGCTCGGGGATTGTGTTGCTCTTGGAATTCTACGCCTCCATCCTGATCATCAGAACCCATTCCAGATCCTTTCTCGACCTCACTGGTACTCTCACCGAAACAGACTGCTCTGGTCAACAACAGGGTCAACAGGAAAACACAGATTGCAGTCTCTTGGGGCGAGTCCATCTTACAGGAGGAGAAAGAGAAAGTTGTAATGGGGGTACAGAAAATAATTGAAGGGAAAAAAAACTTGTTATGATAATTTGTCCTCTAGTCTTGTTCTTCGTGCTCAGTTGTCGTCTCAAAGGTGCTGTCTCTCAGTCTTCCCAAAACGAACACTCCGGTGATACAATATTCTTTCCGACTCAGCAATCTTTCTGTAAGGAGCATAAATCTTGCATTACCATTTGTCTAACTGTTGTGTGACATACCATCCGTAAAACATGAAAGAACAAAGAGAGAGAACAATAGAAAAGAAACATTGTCAGATTTCCGTTCACCATCAGGCTGTCACACCAACATGTCCATCGGTATCTCTGCACAGTCTCCCCCACCAGTATTTCCACTCTCCACCCTTTGTGTTTGGCCAGACAAACCGATGTTGGTAAGATACACTGGGGTTGGGTAGACCTCTGAAAAGACCACGTAGTCATGTGACGTTTGAGCTGTAGTTCTGCTGGTGAACGTCAGAGATGAAAAGGAAATATTTAAAGATAAATCACAGAGTTTACCTGGCCGCCCTTGTGTCTACAAGGAATGACCTACCAATTACATTGATTGTAACCTCAGGCTTACTACCAAGGCTAACAATCAACTTCACTGGCTGCAAATTACAGGTGCGGCCCAAAATGTTTTCTATATGATCCCTGCTTACAATTACGTGCGTTATGTCGTTGTCTAGGGGGTTGATATACCTTATGTGGGTCTCTAAACATACAACTCCGTGCATAATGCCCTTCCCTCTGGCAGTTATAAAATTTTATCACATTCGACTTACCCAAAGGGGTCTGGGGCTTAAGCTGATGTGGCTTAGTTGTCAGGGCCTGTCTACTTATTGTCATTTGCTTACCGCCCTGTGACTCCCTGTGTCTTATGATGTTCCGACGATGTTCAATAGCGGTCTCTCTCAAAGCAGCCACCGACATACCTTTCCAATTAGGTTGAGTGGTCTGTACCCTTGTTCTCAACACTTCCTTTAAACCATCCATTAATACAGAAACCGCTACCTCTCTATACTCTACAATGTGAGGCGCAATTGTCTGTGCATAACATACAATACCGTACTTACCTGTGGACGCGACCTCACCTGACCCTCCGTAAGGGGGCTTTACTACTGCCTTTACCGATTGGGCCGTGCCCACCTGGGTGTCTCGTATGATGGCTGCTGGAAAAAGTACTGGGCTCACTTTCTTGCTTGTAATCCTGAGGGAAGTTTAACATGGGGTGCAACTTGCACGGGTTAGAATTTGTACATTTATCAGTTTTACTCCTATCGTTATCAACACATCCATTACGTTTACTATTATCATCATTAATACATTTAAGTGCACTATTATCATCATATCCCAGTATGCCATTCTCTGTAGCCATTGCTTCTCCAGTTGCCATCAGTTTCCTGCCAGTGTTGGAACCAGCTGCTTGAGCTAATCCTCTTTGTATCTCACCTTCCTGTTGCCATAACTGTAAATAATCATAATGTCTAATCCGTTGCTTCCCGGATTTTATCAGACATATCCTTCTTCTTAGATTATGCAATACCTCTGAGTCAAAAGTACCTATCCTCCACAGTCATTCGTGTCCATTCATCAGAAAAGGTCTCAGTGTGGGGACTAGAGATGAGCGGGTTCGGTTCCTCGGAATCCGAACCCGCCCGAACTTCAGCTTTTTTTCCACGGGTCAGAGCAGGCTCGGATCCTCCCGCCTTGCTCGGTTAACCCGAGCGCGCCCGAACGTCATCATCCCGCTGTCGGATTCTCGCGAGACTCGGATTCTATCGCGAGACTCGGATTCTATATAAGGAGCCGCGCGTCGCCGCCATTTTCACACGTGCATTGAGATTGATAGGGAGAGGACGTGGCTGGCGTCCTCTCCGTTTAGACTTAGAGACACTTGATATACTACTAATTTAGTAATTTTGGGGAGCATTTTAGGAGTACTCAGAGTGCAGAGTTTTGCTGATAGTTAGTTAGTGACCACCAGTTTTATTTATTATTTATAATCCGTTCTCTGCCTGAAAAAAAACGATACACAGTCACATACCATATCTGTGCTCAGCCTCAGTGTGCTGCATGTGATATATCATCTATGTATATCTGACTGTGCTGAGTGCTCACTGCTCACACAGCTTAATTGTGGGGGAGACTGGGGAGCAGTTATTATAGCAGGAGTACAGTGCACACTTTTGCTGCCAGTGTGACTGACCACCAGTATATATTGTCTGCCTGAAAAAGTTAAACAAACACTCCTGTGGTGTTTTTTTATTTATTCTATAAACGCATTCTGCTGACAGTGTCCAGCAGGTCCGTCATTCATTATATTATATAAATATTTACCTGCAGTAGTGTTATATTTTTTTTGTTAATCTCTATCATCTTTATCATCTCTATATTAGCAGACGCAGTACGGTAGTCCACGGCTGTGGCTATCTCTGTGTCGTCAGTGCTCGTCCATAATTGTATACCTACCTACCTACCTGTGGTGGGGTTTTTTTTTCTATCTTCTTCATACTAGTAGTTTAGGAGTCTGCTGACAGTGTCCAGCAGGTCCGTCATTATATATTATATATACCTGCAGTAGTGATATATATATAATTTTTCTATCATTATCATCTCTATACTAGCAGACACAGTACGGTAGTCCACGGCTGTAGCTACCTCTGTGTCATCAGTGCTCGTCCATAATTGTATACCTACCTGTGGTGGGTTTTTTTTTTTCTATCTTCTTCATACTAGTAGTTCAGCAGTCTGCTGACAGTGTCCAGCAGGTCCGTCATTATATATTATATATACCTGCAGTAGTGATATATATATATATATATATTTTATATCATTATCATCTCTATACTAGCAGACACAGTACGGTAGTCCACGGCTGTAGCTACCTCTGTGTCGTCACAGTGCTCGTCCATAATTGTATACCTACCTGTGGTGGTTTTTTTTTATATATCTTCTTCATACTAGTAGTTCAGCAGTCTGCTGACAGTGTCCAGCAGGTCCGTCATTATATATTACATATACCTGCAGTAGTGATATATATATTTTTTTTATATCATTATCATCTCTATACTAGCAGACACAGTACGGTAGTCCACGGCTGTAGCTACCTCTGTGTCGTCACAGTGCTCGTCCATAATTGTATACCTACCTGTGGTGGGTTTTTTTTTTCTATCTTCTTCATACTAGTAGTTCAGCAGTCTGCTGACAGTGTCAAGCAGGTCCGTCATTATATATTATATATACCTGCAGTAGTGATATATATATATTTTTTATATCATTATCATCTCTATACTAGCAAACACAGTACGGTAGTCCACGGCTGTAGCTACCTCTGTGTTGTCACAGTGCTCGTCCATAATTGTATACCTACATGTGGTGGGGTTTTTTTTTTCTATCTTCTTCATACTAGTAGTTCAGCAGTCTGCTGACAGTGTCCAGCAGGTCCGTCATTATATATTATATATACCTGCAGTAGTGATATATATATTTTTTATATCATTATCATCTCTATACTAGCAGACACAGTACGGCAGTCCACGGCTGTAGCTACCTCTGTGTCGTCACAGTGCTCGTCCATAATTGTATACCTACCTGTGGTGGGGGTTTTTTTTTTCTATCTTCTTAATACTAGTAGTTCAGCAGTCTGCTGACAGTGTCCAGCAGGTCCGTCATTATATATTATATATACCTGCAGTAGTGATATATATATATTTGTTATATCATTATCATCTCTATACTAGCAGACACAGTACGGTAGTCCACGGCTGTAGCTACCTCTGTGTCGTCAGTGCTTGTCCATAATTGTATACCTACCTGTGGTGGGGTTTTTTTTTTTTCTATCTTCTTCATACTAGTAGTTCAGCAGTCTGCTGACAGTGTCCAGCAGGTCCGTCATTATATAATAAGAATTTACTTACCGATAATTCTATTTCTCGTAGTCCGTAGTGGATGCTGGGGACTCCGTAAGGACCATGGGGAATAGCGGCTCCGCAGGAGACTGGGCCACAAAAGTAAAGCTTTAGGACTACCTGGTGTGCACTGGCTCCTCCCCCTATGACCCTCCTCCAAGCCTCAGTTAGGATACTGTGCCCGGACGAGCGTACACAATAAGGAAGGATTTTGAATCCCGGGTAAGACTCATACCAGCCACACCAATCACACCGTATAACTTGTGATCTAAACCCAGTTAACAGCATGATAACAGAGGAGCCTCTAGAAAAGATGGCTCACTACAGCAATAACCCGATTTTTGGTAACAATAACTATGTACAAGTATTGCAGACAATCCGCACTTGGGATGGGCGCCCAGCATCCACTACGGACTACGAGAAATAGAATTATCGGTAAGTAAATTCTTATTTTCTCTGACGTCCTAGTGGATGCTGGGGACTCCGTAAGGACCATGGGGATTATACCAAAGCTCCCAAACGGGCGGGAGAGTGCGGATGACTCTGCAGCACCAAATGAGAGAACTCCAGGTCCTCCTCAGCCAGGGTATCAAATTTGTAGAATTTTACAAACGTATTTGCTCCTGACCAAGTAGCTGCTCGGCAAAGTTGTAAAGCCGAGACCCCTCGGGCAGCCGCCCAAGATGAGCCCACCTTCCTTGTGGAGTGGGCATTTACAGATTTTTGGCTGTGGCAGGCCTGCCACAGAATGTGCAAGCTGAATTGTACTACAAATCCAACGAGCAATAGTCTGCTTAGAAGCAGGAGCACCCAGCTTGTTGGGTGCATACAGGATAAACAGCGAGTCAGATTTTCTGACTCCAGCCGTCCTGGAAACATATATTTTCAGGGCCCTGACAACGTCTAGCAACCTGGAGTCCTCCAAGTCCCTAGTAGCCGCAGGCACCACAATAGGTTGGTTCAGGTGAAACGCTGAAACCACCTTAGGGAGAAACTGAGGACGAGTCCTCAATTCCGCCCTGTCCGAATGGAAAATCAGATAAGGGCTTTTACAGGATAAAGCCACCAATTCTGACACGCGCCTGGCCCAGGCCAGGGCCAACCGCATGACCACTTTCCATGTGAGATATTTTAACTCCACAGATTTAAGTGGTTCAAACCAATGTGACTTTTGGAACCCAAAAACTACATTGAGATCCCAAGGTGCCACTGGAGGCACAAAAGGAGGCTGTATATGCAGTACCCCTTTTACAAACGTCTGAACTTCAGGGACTGAAGCTAGTTCTTTTTGGAAGAAAATTTACAGGGCCGAAATTTGAACCTTAATGGACCCAATTTCAGGCCCATAGACACTCCTGTTTGCAGGAAATGTAGGAATCGACCCAGTTGAATTTCCTCCGTCGGGCCTTACTGGCCTCGCACCACGCAACATATTTTCGCCAAATGCGGTGATAATGTTTTGCGGTTACATCCTTCCTGGCTTTGATCAGGATAGGGATGACTTAATCCGGAATGCCTTTTTCCTTCAGGATCCGGCGTTCAACCGCCATTCCGTCAAACGCAGCCGCGGTAAGTCTTGGAACAGACAGGGTCCTTGCTGGAGCAGGTCCCTTCTTAGAGGTAGAGGCCACGGATCCTCCGTGAGCATCTCTTGAAGTTCCGGTTACCAAGTCCTTCTTGGCCAATCCGGAGCCACGAATATAGTGCTTACTCCTCTCCATCTTATAATTCTCAGTACCTTGGGTATGAGAGGCAGAGGAGGGAACACATACACTGACTGGTACACCCACGGTGTTACCAGAGCGTCTACAGCTATTGCCTGAGGGTCCCTTGACCTGGCGCAATACCTGTCGAGTTTTTCCCAACGGTTTATAATCATGTGGAAGACTTCTGGGTGAAGTCCCCACTCTCCCGGGTGGAGGTCGTGTCTGCTGAGGAAGTCTGCTTCCCAGTTGTCCACTCCCGGAATGAATACTGCTGACAGTGCTATCACATGATTTTCCGCCCAGCGAAGAATCCTTGCAGCTTCTGCCATTGCCCTCCTGCTTCTTGTGCCACCCTGTCTGTTTACGTGGGTGACTGCCGTGATGTTGTCCGACTGGATCAACACCGGCTGACCTTGAAGCAGAGGTCTTGCTAAGCTTAGAGCATTGTAAATGGCCCTTAGCTTCAGGATATTTATGTGAAGTGATGTCTCCAGGCTTGACCATAAGCCCTGGAAATTCCTTCCCTGTGTGACTGCTCCCCAGCCTCGCAGGCTGGCATCCGTGGTCACCAGGACCCAGTCCTGAATGCCGAATCTGCGGCCCTCTAGAAGATGAGCACTCTGCAACCACCACAGGAGGGACACCCTTGTCCTTGGTGACAGGGTTATCCGCTGATGCATCTGAAGATGCGACCCGGACCATTTGTCCAGCAGGTCCCACTGGAAAGTTCTTGCGTGGAATCTGCCGAATGGGATTGCTTCGTAGGAAGCCACCATTTTTCCCAGAACCCTTGTGCATTGATGCACTGAGACTTGGCTCGGTTTTTTAGGAGGTTCCTGACTAGCTCGGATAACTCCCTGGCTTTCTCCTCCGGGAGAAACACCTTTTTCTGGACTGTGTCCAGGATCATCCCTAGGAACAGAAGACGAGTCGTCGGAACCAGCTGCGATTTTGGAATATTGAGAATCCAACCGTGCTGCCGCAACACTACCTGAGATAGTGATACTCCGACCTCCAACTGTTCTCTGGATCTTACCCTTATCAGGAGATCGTCCAAGTAAGGGATAACTAAAACTCCCTTCCTTCGAAGGAGTATCATCATTTCGGCCATTACCTTGGTAAAGACCCGGGGTGCCGTGGACCATCCAAACGGCAGCATCTGAAACTGATAGTGACAGTTCTGTACCACAAACCTGAGGTACCCTTGGTGAGAAGGGTAAATTGGGACATGAAGGTAAGCATCCTTGATGTCCAGAGACTCCATGTAGTCCCCTTCTTCCAGGTTCGCAATCACTGCTCTGAGTGACTCCATCTTGAATTTGAACTTCTGTATGTAAGTGTTCAAAGATTTTAGATTTAAAATCGGTCTCACCGAGCCGTCCGGCTTCGGTACCACAACAGTGTGGAATAATACCCCTTTCCCTGTTGCAGGAGGGGTACCTTGATTATCACCTGCTGGGAATACAGCTTGTGAATGGCTTCCAAAACTGCCTCCCTGTCGGAGGGAGACGTCGGTAAAGCCGACTTTAGGAAACGGTGAGGGGGAGACGTCTCGAATTCCAATTTGTACCCCTGAGATACCACCTGAAGGATCCAGGGGTCTACTTGCGAGTGGGCCCACTGCGCGCTGAAATTCTTGAGACGGGCCCCCACCGTGCCTGAGTCCGCTTGTAAAGCCCCAGCGTCATGCTGAGGGCTTGGCAGAGGCGGGAGAGGGCTTCTGTTCCTGGGAACTGGCTGATTTCTGCAGCCTTTTTCCTCTCCCTCTGTCACGGGGCAGAAATGAGGAACCTTTTGCCCGCTTGTCCTTATGGGAACGAAAGGACTGCGCCTGATAATACGGCGTCTTTTTATGTTGAGAGGCGACCTGGGGTAAAAACGTGGATTTCCCAGCTGTTGCCGTGGCCACCAGGTCTGAAAGACCGACCCCAAATAACTCCTCCCCTTTATAAGGCAATACTTCCATATGCCGTTTGGAATCCGCATCACCTGACCACTGTCGTGTCCATAACCCTCTTCTGGCAGAAATGGACAACGCACTTACTCTTGATGCCAGTCGGCAAATATTCCGCTGTGCATCACGCATATATAGAAATGCATCTTTTAAATGCTCTATAGGCAATAATATACTGTCCCTATCTAGGGTATCAATATTTTCAGTCAGGGAATCCGACCACGCCAACCCAGCACTGCACATCCAGGCTGAGGCGATTGCTGGTCGCAGTATAACACCAGTATGTGTGTAAATACATTTTAGGATACCCTCCTGCTTTCTATCAGCAGGATCCTTAAGGGCGGCCATCTCAGGAGAGGGTAGAGCCCTTGTTTTGACAAGCGTGTGAGCGCTTTATCCACCCTAGGGGGTGTTTCCCAACGCACCCTAACCTCCGGCGGGAAAGGATATAATGCCAATAACTTTTTAGAAATTATCAGTTTTTATCGGGGGAAACCCACGCTTCATCACACACCTCATTTAATTTCTCAGATTCAGGAAAACTACAGGTAGTTTTTCCTCACCGAACATAATACCCCTTTTGGTGGTACTCGTATTATCAGAAATGTGTAAAACATTTTTCATTGCCTCAATCATGTAACGTGTGGCCCTACTGGAAGTCACATTTGTCTCTTCACCGTCGACACTGGAGTCAGTATCCGTGTCGGCGTCTGTATCTGCCATCTGAGGTAACGGGCGCTTTAGAGCCCCTGACGGCCTATGAGACGTCTGGACAGGCACAAGCTGAGTAGCCGGCTGTCTCATGTCAACCACTGTCTTTTGTAAAGAGCTGACACTGTTAATTCCTTCCAACAGTTGACCCACTCAGGTGTCGACCCCCTAGGGGGTGACATCCCTATTACAGGCAATTTGCTCCGCCTCCACATAATTTTCCTCCTCATACATGTCGACACAAACGTACCGACACACAGCACACACACAGGGAATGCTCTGATAGAGGACAGGACCCCACTAGCCCTTTGGGGAGACAGAGGGAGAGTTTGCCAGCACACACCAGAGCGCTATATATATACAGGGATAACCTTATATAAGTGTTTTTCCCCTTATAGCTGCTGTATTGTTAATACTGCGCGTAATTAGTGCCCCCCTCTCTTTTTTAACCCTTTCTGTAGTGTAGTGACTGCAGGGGAGAGCCAGGGAGCTTCCCTCCAACGGAGCTGTGAGGGAAAATGGTGCCAGTGTGCTGAGGAGATAGGCTCCGCCCCTTTTTCGCGGACTTTTCTCCTGCTTTTTTATGGATTCTGGCAGGGGTTAAAATTCATCCATATAGCCCTGGGGGCTATATGTGATGTATTTTCGCCAGCCAAGGTGTTTTTATTGCTGCTCAGGGCGCCCCCCCTAGCGGCCTGCACCCTCAGTGACCGAAGTGTGAAGTGTGCTGAGGAGCAATGGCGCACAGCTGCAGTGCTGTGCGCTACCTTGGTGAAGACAGGATGTCTTCTGCCGCCGATTTTCCGGACCTCTTCTTGCTTCTGGCTCTGTAAGGGGGCCGGCGGCGCGGCTCTGGGACCGGACTCCATGGCTGGGCCTGTGTTCGATCCCTCTGGAGCTAATGGTGTCCAGTAGCCTAAGAAGCCCAATCCACTCTGCACGCAGGTGAGTTCGCTTCTTCTCCCCTTAGTCCCTCGATGCAGTGAGCCTGTTGCCAGCAGGTCTCACTGAAAATAAAAAACCTAAAACTAAACTTTTCACTAAGCAGCTCAGGAGAGCCACCTAGTGTGCACCCTTCTCGTTCGGGCACAAAAATCTAACTGAGGCTTGGAGGAGGGTCATAGGGGGAGGAGCCAGTGCACACCAGGTAGTCCTAAAGCTTTACTTTTGTGCCCAGTCTCCTGCGGAGCCGCTATTCCCCATGGTCTTTACGGAGTCCCCAGCATCCACTAGGACGTCAGAGAAATTATATATACCTGCAGTAGTGATATATATATATATTTTTTATATCATTATCATCTCTATACTAGCAGACACAGTACGGTAGTCCACGGCTGTAGCTACCTCTGTGTCTTCAGTGCTCGTCCATAATTGTATACCTACCTGTGGTGGGGTTTTTTTTTTCTATCTTCTTCATACTAGTAGTTCAGCAGTCTGCTGACAGTGTCCAGCAGGTCCGTCATTATATATTATATATACCTGCAGTAGTGATATCTATATATTTTTTATATCATTATCATCTCTATACTAGCAGACACAGTACGGTAGTCCACGGCTGTAGCTACCTCTGTGTCGTCAGTCACTCGTCATCCATAAGTATACTAGTATCCATCCATCTCCATTGTTTACCTGAGGTGCCTTTTAGTTGTGCCTATTAAAATATGGAGAACAAAAATGTTGAGGTTCCAAAAATAGGGAAAGATCAAGATCCACTTCCACCTCGTGCTGAAGCTGCTGCCACTAGTCATGGCCGAGACGATGAAATTCCATCAACGTCGTCTGCCAAGGCCGATGCCCAATGTCATAGTACATAGTCCGCGTTTAGAGATCGCGTAGTCATGGCAACGACGCGTATCTCATTACACAGCGGTCGTGACACCCCCGTCCTTAACAATCGCGGCGGGCGGCCAATATGTAGGGGTCTGGGACTGAGGGTCGACAGCACAAAGGTCGACACACTTTAGGTCGACGTCAATTGGTCGACACACCTTAGGTCGACATGGAAAAAAGGTCGACATGAGTTTTTAATGTTTTTTGGTGTCGTTTTCTTCGTAGAGTGACCGGGAACCCCAATTAGTGCATTGCGTCCCCTCGCATGGCTCGCCATGCTTCGTGCATGGTGCCTTCGCTCCACTACCGCTTTGCTCGGCACACTTTACCGTTCCAATCGTAGTCCACGTGGATCGAAGTATGAAAAGGTTCAAAAAAAGAAAAAAATCGTGAAAATCTCATGTCGACATTTTTCCATGTCGACCTTGTTCCTGTCGACCTTTTGTCCATGTCGACCTAAGGTGTGTCGACCAATTAGCGTCGACCTAAAGTGTGTCGACCTTTGTGCTGTCGACCTGGAGTCCGGATACCAATATGGAGACACCTCTGCAGTATCAAGCGGGGCTTAATTTCAGTGTAGCCTGTTTGGGAGCCACCATCAAATAACATGGCACCAAATGAAGTATGACGCGTGTGGTTGCCATGGAGATTCCTCCAATGAAAAGCGTGTAATTCAGTCATTTTTAATCTGTTTTGTTTTCAATTACTCTGTTAACCATTACAAATCCTGGTGATATACTTTGTTTTGTATTTTACAATGGTTTTCTGTTACTCTGATAGAATGTCCTTTAATGATGATATCATAACTAAAGAAACTTCTGATTGGTCACTCCACATATAAAATACTGGTCTTTCCACTCTCTCAGTATATCTTGATAAAAGGCCTATCACAGGCCGAAACATGCTGACCAGCTGAGAGTGTGGACCTTCTATTATACAATTTAGGTATGAACTGATATTGTTTTTACTATATTTTTTATTTAAATTTTGGACTTAGAATTTTTTTATGTTATGATTTTGGATACATTGTCCATGCTGCTATAATATCCATTGGACTGTGTATACAGTTTTTATTGTTGTTCATTGTCTTCACCCCTTATGTATGGGGCATTTTTTAATAAAATACATACCTTTTTCATGTGGATACATCGTGAACCATTTTCTTTTTTGATTTTGGGAACTATCCACACATGAGGGAAACTAGTGTTAATCACTAACACGTCTGATCATCGAAAGAAACCCAGATGTGCTTGAATATAATCTTTACTTCCGTGAGTAGGGTACGCCTTACATCTAACATACAAGGAATGAAAGATACCTTTATGTGTGTCAACTACCCTCTTTTTGTGTGAGTGAGGTACGCTCATTTCCTTGGTAAAAGGGGTTCACTACTTAAACCTGTTATTTCCAAACACAGAGGTGGATAGGAAAAGATACCTTGATAGGCTTTCTTCTTTCGTTTGGAAAGTGAGTTGGGGTACGCCTCACCGACGGATGAATATAGCCTTTCCTGTGTTGCATATTTCCGCCATTGAAAGAGACTTATTCATTATTGAAACATTACTACACATGTATATGTATACCATCTCTTTCATGTTAACATCGAGTTGAGGAGAAAGAATCGCTTCAGAAAAGGGAAATACGCCCATCTACACGACAATTTGAAGCTCCACCTTTCCTGTACATTCCAGGGACGTGTTACTAAGTATACTTTGATATTTAAATTTGTTAAGCGCCTGTTATTCTGGTGTCCCACACATTTGTATTCAAAAATTGTGTTATTTGAACTTTTTGGTGAGGTTCTTGTGTGGTGAACCGGCCTACGGGCTGCTCTTTTTTGCGCCATTTGCTAGGGATTCACAACAACCCTTTTTTGTTCTGTGTTTTAAATATATAGATATTATTAATGAGTGAAATAACATTAACATTAAACCAAAATAAGCATTTATATCTCACAGGGTGTGGGGATAACAAAAAGACACGATATATAGAACATTGTATTATCTGGAGATGACAGTCTCCTCTGCCTCCATGTCTCCTGTCTCTCTCAGGTCTAATCTGCCTGCTGCCTGCTTTCCTCATCCCTATGTCTCTTCTGTCACAGTCCCTTTTACTTCATCTCTGTCTGCCCCTTGTCCTCCAAATCCTCCTGCCATTGGCATAACTATAATGGGTGCAGCATGTGCGGTACACACGGGCCCACACCACACACCCTACACCCACATAATTATAGTCACTACAGAGTCCCATGGTGGCCACCAGCATTACAGACAGGAGTCACTGGGAAAATGTGTGCATGCGCAGTAGACTCTGGCACAAAGTCCGCTGCTAGAGTCTATAGTGGTGCCACCAGTGAGGAGGGGCTGCATGGAGTCTGCACATAGGCCCTCTCCTCTCTTAAACCGCCCCTGACTACTGTCCCCTTGCCTCACATGTGTCCCCATATCCCCCCCCTATATTACTTTCTGTAGCCTTGTATCATTTATCACTCTCCCCTTCTCCATGACCTCAATATTCATGCTGTTACCCTGTCTTCCTGCACCCGCTAGGCCCGGAGCCACAAAAGCTCAGACCATAGGTTAAAACCTGCTCACTTTGTATATTACTGTATTTATGATGGGCGCCTTGTGGCCATCACTGGTATATGGTGCCTGCTATCCAGGATTACGTAGAGGGCACACTACACCTCTGAGATGACATTCTGCTAGAGAGGGTGTGGCCAGCCCATGATGCACCTGGCCAGCTGTGGAGGGTTTTAGTCATCCACAAAAGGTGTGACTTGTGACTAACAATTGATACTCTTCCCCCAACCACGCCTTCACTGCTGTGTGCAAAAGTCTTGTCATCTCTCGCTTTGCCATGCAAGCCAGGGACTGTGTGAACATAAGTTGATTACATACGCTATTAAGCCATGTATTGTCCAGCATTGGGCTCAGGAACTAGACTACTAAGTCTAACTGACCCCCTTCCTAATCCCCAACATACAGACATCCACTACGGAGAAACACAACATACATAACATCTCACACACAGACACATAATACAAAACATACATAAGATTTCGCACTCAGACATATAATACACAACACACATACAGTAACATCTCCCATACAGACACATAATACACATGACATCTCTCTCAGAGCCAGTGCCGTAACTAGGCATTTTAGCGCTGTGTGCAAGAACTGACATTGGCGCCCCCCCCCCCCCGTACAAGATAGGCGCAAAATATATAGGGGCGTGGCTTCACGGAAAGGGGCGTGGCAACAAAATAATAGCAATTCATACTACGGTGCACAGTAGTCTCCATTATTCAAATTACGCTGCACAGTAGCGCCACTACACCAGGTAGAGCCCCTTTTATACATTACAGCAGACAGCATCCCCCTTTTTACACATTGCGGCAGCCAGTCCCCCTTTTTACACATTGCGGCAGCCAGGCCCCCTTTTTACACATTGCGGCAGACGGGACCCCTTTTTACGCATTGCGGCAGATGGGACCCCTTTTTACGCATTGCGGCAGTCGGGACCCCTTTTTACGCATTGCGGCAGCCAGTCCCCCTTTTTACACATTGCGGCAGACGGGACCCCTTTTTACACATTGCGGCAGCCGGGCCCCCTTTATACACATTGCGGCAGATGGGACCCCTTTTTACACATTGCAGCAGATGGGACCCCTTTTTATACATTGCGGCAGACGGGACCCCTTTTTACACATTGCGGCAGACGGGACCCCTTTTTACACATTGCGGCAGACGGGACCCCTTTATACACATTGCAGCAGATGGGACCCCTTTTTACACATTGCAGCAGATGGGACCCCTTTTTACACATTGCAGGAGAGAGAGAGACATACTTACCTTCTCCCCGCTGACAGGCTCCTCGTGCATCTCCCTCTCTGTGCAGTGTGAAGTAGGGATGGACATCGATGGTCGATGTTTCTGAACCATCGATGTTTTCCTTTCGATGGTAGTGTTTTTAGCATTAAATAGTGGCTTCCCGATGTTTTTCACCATCGAATGATAGTCATTCGATGGTGTTCCGATGGTGTCTTGTTTTTTCTATTTCCTAATAACTATGCCTCCCCTTGCTGCTCCTAAGTTCATTCAGAGGCTGTCTGACACTCTCTCTGCTTCACATGAGCCTGCTCAGCCAGTCCTCTCACTCCCTCCCCTCTCTAGGCTGCTGCTAGGCAACAGGGAACACTGCTAGCTGTGATTGGCTCTCACTGACTCAGAGAGCCAATCAGAGCACAGACCTCACCCTGCAGCAGCAGCAAAAGCCACAGACACACGGAGCTCAGGAGGATTCAAGTCAGTTGAGAAGGAGGAGGAGGGAGGGGGAGCAGGGAGCCGCAGCAGCGCTATTTGATTGGTAGTAAGCGCCGCTGCAGCATCCCCCTCTCCTTCTGTATTGGCTGCCCGGCGCTGTTGTGGATGCTGGGATGCATCCACAGCAGCGCCAGGCAGCCAATACAGAAGGAGAGGGGGATGCTGCAGCGGCGCTTACTACCAATCAAATAGCGCTGCTGCGGCTCCCTGCTCCCCCTCCCTCCTCCTCCGCTGCCCGGCGCTCCTGTCTTCTCTCCTCCAGCGCGGCGCACGGCGCAGTTCAGAGGCGGCATGTAATGAGTCAATTTGACTCATTACATGCCGCTGGCCGTGCACCCCCAGGGCAACTGCGCTGTGTGCCAAGCCCCCTTGGCACACACGTAGTTACGGCCCTGCTCAGAGCGCACAGCCACACACACTGCCTGAGCCGGAAGCCAGAGCTTAGGAGTGAGCTCTTGCTTGAGGCTGCGCTAAGGAGGAAAGAGCTGGCGCCCATTGCTAATACAGTTTTAGTGGGCGCCCGGCATTTCTCTAGGTTAGGTGAGCCGGAGGAATGGAACTGGCAGAACACAGTTCCGCCTCACTTTAGCCTCTGTGCATCTCCCCATAACAGGTGTGTTACTAGTACCATCACAGCTGCAGGTGGCTGCAGTATATTTTATACATGATATATTTATTTTCATAATGAATCACATAGTGATGGGGTGTACATATCACACTGAGCACCGCTCTCTGCAGTAGATTTAGAAGAAGTTTTACCTCAGGGTTACACATTTCTCTTTAAAATGAACTATAATTGAAGTGAAACCTCTGAGCATTATATTACTGCTCTGTTACAGCTTGATACTATTCTCCCCCAGCATTTGATCAGTCTAACATGTAGGCTATATATATCTAGAATAATTTTAGTATGAACAAGGCAGGTATTTTTCCACACAGACATAATGTTTAGAAACCATGGAGGTTTCCGGCACATTCTGCAAAACAGATTATCATAGCATATATGGTATCCGGTCTCTAGGTCGACAAGACTTAGGTTGACAGTGTCTAGGTTGACCACTATTGGTCGACAGGGTTTCTAGGTCAACAGGGTCTCTAGATCGACATGTCCTAGGTAGACATGAGTTTTTCACATTTTTTTCTTTTTTTGAACTTTTTCATACTGTACGATCCACGTGCACTATGATTGGGAATGGTAACCTGCCCGAAGCATGGCGAGCGAAGCAGTTAACTAATTGGGGTTCCCGATCACTATACTGTGAAAATGACACCAAAAAAAAAAAAAAAGTAATGTTGACATTTTGACCTGTTGACCTAGACATGTTGACCTAAAGTCCCGGTCGACCTAGTTACTGTCGACTAATAGTGATTGATCTAGACACTGTTGACCTAAGTGTGGTCGACCTTCAAAACTACACCCCCCCCTTGATGAAGTCTGATTGACGAAATGCATTGGGATGCCGGAACTGACCTCTGACTCCAGATATGAGGCTTTTTTTGTATTTGTGCTGCTATAATTACTGTATATACTCGAGTATAAGCCGACTTTTTCAGCACTTTTTTTTGTGCTGAAAAAGCCCCCTCGGCTTATACTCGAGTCATTGGTAAGGAGGAACATGGAGGGCACAGCACGTGCCTCTCCTGTGTCTCTCTTCGTGAGCTCTGATTGGCTCACAAACCAACACTTCATTTAACACACACACACGCCGCTGCCGCCAGAGACACAGGAGGGACACAGGAGAGGCGCGTGCTGTGCCCTCCGTGTCCCTTCTTCACAAAATAGCATGAGAGCGGCAGAGGGTAAGTTGTAACCGGCACTGGGGGAGCATATTTGGCACTTGGGGGGGCAAATGTGGTACTGTGGGGGCATATCTGGCACTGTGGGGGCATATCTGGCACTGTGGGGGCATATCTGGCACTGTGGGGGCATATCTGTGGGGGCATATCTGGCACTGTGGGGGCATATCTGGCAATGTGGGAGCATATCTGGCAGTATGAGGGCATATCTGGCACTGAGGGGGCATATCTGGCAGTATGAGGGCATATCTGGCACTGTAGGGGCATATCTGGCAGTATGAGGGCTGTGTACGGCTAGAGCTGCATTTCCCACCCTAGGCTTATACTCGAGCCAATAAGTTTTCCCAGGTTTTTGTGGTAAAATTAGGTGCCTCGGCTTATATTCGGGTCGACTTATACTCGAGTATATACGGTTCCTCTTTTTAATAGTGTGTGATTTTTTTTAAATAAATTGTTATCTCCAGTTTTTAAACTCAAATACTTTTATGGTCTCTTTTTAAAGACACAGATTCATTTTCTATGTTTTATGGAGGGACACCAGTGGTCGCTAATACCTTTCTCTAAGTTTTTATCATTTTAAATAAGAAACCTACCATCGCTATATTATTTTGGGGTCAGATGACACCCTAGAAATAAGGAAGTGTCTAGATTGTTAAAAATATACAAACATAAAAATTAACACAAATGAACAGAAATATATACAAACTGATTTTTTTTCCTCCTGTTTTATTGGATATTATATTTGGACTAATGGAAGCCATGGCACACGTAGTCCAAGAAGGTCTTCTATGGAGCCGGAACATGGAGCAGGGAAGCAAGCAAGAAAAAAAAAATTACACTTGGTTAGTCAGGTCCTTAGTACTTAAAACTAAGTTAGGAAACTACTAAGATAGATCTAGATTTTTGGAGCCGCTCAAAGGATATCATATTTTGCAAATTTTGTACTATGCTTTCTCTAAATGTAACTATATATACATATATATACACACCAAGATTACAGTCACTTTGATCTCCTGCCCTTTATCTGGTTTATGCACCTTCATTAAGTTTCTTTTCCAGATTTCCTATTTATTATAGGACTAATTCAGCCTGAGTAGTTTTGCGAGAAAATAGGATTTCTCTGACGTCCTAAGTGGATGCTGGGGACTCCGTCAGGACCATGGGGATTAGCGGCTCCGCAGGAGACAGGGCACAAAAATAAAAGCTTTAGGACTAGGTGGTGTGCACTGGCTCCTCCCCCTATGACCCTCCTCCAAGCCTCAGTTAGGTTTTTGTGCCCGGCCGAGAAGGGTGCAATCTAGGTGGCTCTCCTGAGCTGCTTAGAGTAAAAGTTTAGACTTAGGTTTTTTTTATTTTCAGTGAGTCCTGCTGGCAACAGGCTCACTGCAACGCGGGACTAAGGGGAGAAGAAGCGAACTCACCTGCGTGCAGGATGGATTGGCTTCTTAGGCTACTGGACACTAGCTCCAGAGGGACGATCACAGGTACAGCCTGGATGGGTCACCGGAGCCGCGCCGCCGGCCCCCTTACAGATGCTGAAGAGAGAAGAGGTCCAGAAATCGGCGGCTGAAGACGTCCCAGTCTTCTTAAGGTAGCGCACAGCACTGCAGCTGTGCGCCATTGCTCTCAGCACACTTCACACCGCGGTCACTGAGGGTGCAGGGCGCTGGGGGGGGGCGCCCTGGGCAGCAATGTAATTACCTTTACTGGCTAAAAATACATCACATATAGCCCCTGGGCTATATGGATGTATTTAACCCCTGCCAGGATTACAGAAAAAATCGGGAGAAGAGCCCGCCGTGAAGGGGGCGGGGCCTATCTCCTCAGCACACAGCGCCATTTTTCCCACACAGATCCGCTGGTGGGAAGGCTCCCAGGCTCTCCCCTGCACTGCACTACAGAAACAGGGTTAAAACAGAGAGGGGGGGGCATATTTTGGCGATATTAATATATATTAAGCTGCTATAAGGGAAAACACTTACTATAAGGTTGTCCCTGTATAATTATAGCGCCTTGGTGTGTGCTGGCAAACTCTCCCTCTGTCTCCCCAAAGGGCTAGTGGGGTCCTGTCCTCTATCAGAGCATTCCCTGTGTGTGTGCTGTGTGTCGGTACGTGTGTGTTGACAGGCATGAGGACGATGTTAGTGGAGGCGGAGCAATTGCCTGTAATGGGATGTCACCCCCTAGGGAGTCGACACCGGAATGGATGGCTTTATTTATGGAATTACGTGATAGTGTCAACACGCTACAAGGTCGGTTGACGATATGAGACGGCCGGCAAACCAATTAGTACCTGTCCAGGCGTCTCAAACACCGTCAGGGGCTTTAAAACACCCATTACCTCAGTCGGTCGACATAGACACGGACACTGACTCCAGTGTCGACGGTGAAGAAACAAACGTATTTTCCAGTAGGGCCACACGTTACATAATCACGGCAATGAAGGAGGCGTTACATATTTCTGAGAATCAGATAAATTGATTGAAGTGTGTGATGAAGCGTGGGTTACCCCCGATAGGAAGTTGCTAATTTCAAAGAAGTTATTGGCATTATACCCTTTCCCGCCAGAGGTTAGGGCGCGCTGGGAAACACCCCCTAGGGTAGATAAGGCGCTCACACGCTTATCAAAACAAGTGGCGTTACCGTCTCCTGATACGGCCGCCCTCAAAGATCCAGCTGATAGGAGGCTGGAAAATACTCTAAAAAGTATATACACACATACTGATGTTATACTGCGACCAGCAATCGCCCCAGCATGGATGTGCAGTGCTGGGGGGGTTTGGTCGGAATCTCTGACTGAAAATATTGATACCCTTGACAGGGACAGTATTTTATTGACTATAGAGCATTTAAAGGATGCATTTCTATATATGCGTGATGCACAGAGGGACATTTGCACTCTGGCATCAAGAGTAAGTGCGATGTCCATTTCTGCCAGAAGATGTTTATGGACACGACAGTGGTCAGGTGATGCGGATTCCAAACGGCACATGGAAGTATTGCCGTATAAAGGGGAGGGGTTATTTGGGGTCGGTCTATCGGACCTGGTGGCCACGGCAACAGCTGGAAAATCCACCTTTTTACCCCAAGTCACCTCTCAGCAGAAAAAGACACCGTCTTTTCAGCCTCAGTCCTTTCGTCCCCATAAGGGCAAGCGGGCAAAAGGCCACTCATATCTGCCCCGGGGTAGAGGAAAGGGAAAAAGACTGCAGCAGGCAGGCCCTTCCCAGAAACAGAAGCCCTCCACCGCTTCTGCCAAGTCCTCAGCATGACGCTGGGGCCTTACAAGCGGACTCAGGTACGGTGGGGGGTCGTCTCAAGAGTTTCAGCGCGCAGTGGGCTCACTCGCAAGTGGACCCCTGGATCCTACAGGTAGTATCCCAGGGGTACAAATTGGAATTCGAGACGTCTCCCCCTCGCAGGTTCCTGAAGTCTGCTTTACCAACGTCTCCCTCCGACAGGGAGGCAGTATTGGAAGCAATTCACAAGCTGTATTCCCAGCAGGTGATAATAAGAGTACCCCTCCTACAACAGGGAAAGGGGTATTATTCCACACTATTTGTGGTACCGAAGCCAGACGGCTCGGTGAGACCTATTTTAAATCTGAAATCTTTGAACACTTACATACAAAGGTTCAAATTCAAGATGGAGTCACTCAGAGCAGTGATAGCGAACCTGGAAGAAGGGGACTATATGGTGTCCCTGGACATCAAGGATGCTTTCCTCCATGTCCCAATTTGCCCTTCTCACCAAGGGTACCTCAGGTTCGTAGTACAGAACTGTCACTATCAGTTTCAGACGCTGCCGTTTGGATTGTCCACGGCACCCCGGGTCTTTACCAAGGTAATGGCCGAAATGATGATTCTTCTTCGAAGAAAAGGAGTCTTAATTATCCCTTACTTGGACGATCTCCTGATAAGGGCAAAGTCCAGGGAACAGTTGGAGGTCGGAGTAGCACTATCTCGGATACTGCTACAACAGCACGGGTGGATTCTAAATATTCCAAAATCGCAGCTGATCCCGACGACACGTCTGCTGTTCCTAGGGATGATTCTGGACACAGTCCAGAAAAAGGGGTTTCTCCCGGAGGAGAAAGCCAGGGAGTTATCCGAGCTAGTCAGGAACCTCCTAAAACGAGGAAAAGTGTCAGTGCATTATTGCACAAGGGTCCTGGAAAAAATGGTGGCTTCCTACGAAGCGATTCCATTCGGCAGATTTCACGCAAGAACTTTTCAGTGGGATCTGCTGGACAAATG
Source organism: Pseudophryne corroboree (assembly GCF_028390025.1). Taxonomy (NCBI): domain Eukaryota; kingdom Metazoa; phylum Chordata; class Amphibia; order Anura; family Myobatrachidae; genus Pseudophryne; species Pseudophryne corroboree. The sequence goes on from NC_086448.1 coordinate 86,561,773, forward strand.
GTCCGGATCGCATCTTCAGATGCATCAGCGGATAACCCTGTCTCCAAGGACAAGGGTGTCTCTTCTGTGGTGGCTGCAGAGTGCTCATCTACTAGAGGGCCGCAGATTCGGCATTCAGGACTGGGTCCTGGTGACCACGGATGCCAGCCTGAGGGGCTGGGGAGCAGTCACACAGGGAAAAAAATTTCCAGGGAGTGTGGTCAAGTCTGTAGACTTCACTTCACATAAACATACTGGAGTTAAGGGCAATTTACAATGCTCTAAGCCTAGCAAGACCTCTGCTTCAAGGTCAACCGGTGCTGATCCAGTCGGACAACATCACGGCAGTCGCCCACGTAAACAGACAGGGCGGCACAAGAAGCAGGAGGGCAATGGCAGAAGCTGCAAGGATTCTCCGCTGGGCGGAAAATCATGTGATAGCACTGTCAGCAGTGTTCATTCCGGGAGTGGACAACTGGGAAGCAGACTTCCTCAGCAGGCACGATCTCCACCCGGGAGAGTGGGGACTTCATCCGGAAGTCTTCCACATGATTGTGAACCGTTGGGAAAGACCAAAGGTGGACATGATGGCGTCCCGCCTCAACAAAAAACTGGACAGGTATTGCGCCAGGTCAAGGGACCCTCAGGCAATAGCTGTGGACGCTCTGGTAACACCGTGGGTGTACCAGTCAGTGTATGTGTTCCCTCCTCTGCCTCTCATACCCAAGGTACTGAGAATCATAAGACGGAGAGGAGTAAGAACTATACTTGTGGCTCCGGATTGGCCAAGAAGGACTTGGTTCCCGGAACTTCAAGAGATGCTCACAGAGGACCCATGGCCTCTGCCGCTAAGAAGGGACTTGCTTCAGCAAGGACCCTGTCTGTTGCAAGACTTACCGCGGCTGCGTTTGACGGCATGGCGGTTGAACGCCGGATCCTAAGGGAAAAAAGGCATTCCGGAAGAGGTCATACCTACCCTGGTCAAAGCCAGGAAGGAGGTGACCGCACAACATTATCACCGCATTTGGCGAAAATATGTTGCGTGGTGTGAGGCCAGGAAGGCCCCCACGGAGGAATTTCAACTCGGTCGATTCCTGCATTTCCTGCAAACAGGAGTGTCTATGGGCCTCAAATTGGGGTCCATTAAGGTTCAAATTTCGACCCTGTCGATTTTCTTCCAGAAAGAATTGGCTTCAGTTCCTGAAGTCCAAACATTCGTCAAGGGAGTACTGCATATACAACCCCCTTTTGTGCCTCCAGTGGCACCGTGGGATCTCAACGTAGTTCTGGGATTCCTCAAATCACATTGGTTTGAACCGCTCAAATCTGTGGATTTGAAATATCTCACATGGAAAGTGACCATGCTGTTGGCCCTGGCCTCGGCCAGGCGAGTGTCAGAATTGGCGGCTTTGTCTCACAAAAGCCCATATCTGATTTTCCATTCGGACAGGGCAGAACTGCGGACTCGTCCCCAGTTTCTCCCTAAGGTGGTGTCAGCGTTTCACCTGAACCAACCTATTGTGGTGCCTGCGGCTACTAGGGACTTGGAGGACTCCAAGTTGCTTGACGTTGTCAGGGCCCAGAAAACATATGTTTACAGGACGGCTGGAGTCAGGAAAACTGACTCGCTGTTTATCCTGTATGCACCCAACAAGCTGGGTGCTCCTGCTTCTAAGCAGACGATTGCTCATTGGATTTGTAGTACAATTCAGCTTGCACATTCTGTGGCAGGCCTGCCACAGCCAAAATCTGTAAATGCCCATTCCACAAGGAAGGTGGGCTCATCTTGGGCGGCTGCCCGAGGGGTCTCGGCTTTACAACTTTGCCGAGCTGCTACTTGGTCAGGGGCAAACACGTTTGAAAAATTCTACAAATTTGATACCCTGGCTGAAGAGGACCTGGAGTTCTCTCATTCGGTGCTGCAGAGTCATCCGCACTCTCCCGCCCGTTTGGGAGCTTTGGTATAATCCCCATGGTCCTGACGGAGTCCCCAGCATCCACTTAGGACGTCAGAGAAAATAAGAATTTACTTACCGATAATTCTATTTCTCGTAGTCCGTAGTGGATGCTGGGCGCCCATCCCAAGTGCGGATTGTCTGCAATACTTGTACATAGTTATTGTTACAAAATCGGGTTATTATTGTTGTGAGCCATCTTTTCAGAGGCTCCTCTGTTGTCATGCTGTTAACTGGGTTCAGATCACAAGTTGTACAGTGTGATTGGTGTGGCTGGTATGAGTCTTACCCGGGATTCAAAATCCTTCCTTATTGTGTACGCTCGTCCGGGCACAGTATCCTAACTGAGGCTTGGAGGAGGGTCATAGGGGGAGGAGCCAGTGCACACCACCTAGTCCTAAAGCTTTTATTTTTGTGCCCTGTCTCCTGCGGAGCGCTAATCCCCATGGTCCTGACGGAGTCCCCAGCATCCACTACGGACTACGAGAAATAGAATTATCGGTAAGTAAATTCTTATTATTGGTACTTACCAGATAAATCATTTTCTTTGAATCCATAGGGGGCACTGGAGTACTCTTGGGATATGGACGGTTCCACTGGAACTAGGCACTGAACAGTTAAACTTTTGACTATATCTCCCCTCCATATCCCAGAGTACCTCAGTGTTTTTTTACTGAGCCGAACTGGAGCTATAGAGGTTGACAATGGAGACATACATATAACAAAAAATGGACAACAATAAAAAGTTGACACAAACAAAAAATGACAACTAACAGTTGACACCAACCCGACAATTTCTAATTTGAAACAGTCGGTAAGAGTGTGTTACCATAATATTCCCTGCACTTACCACAACCAGGTAACAACTGCTCTGGGTGGGCGTCCAGTGCCCCCTATGGATTCAAAGAAAAGGATTTATCTAGTACAGGTTGAGTATCCCATATCCATATATTCCGAAATACGGAATATTCCGAAATACGGACTTTTTTGACTGAGAGTGAGATAGTGAAACCTTTGTTTTTTGATGTCTCAATGTACACAAACTTTGTTTAATACACAAAGTTATTAAAAATATTGTATTAAATGACCTTCAGGCTGTGTATATAAGGTGTATATGAAACATAAATTAATTGTGTGAATGTAGACACACTTTGTTTAATGCACAAAGTTATAAAAAATATTGGCTAAAATGACCTTCAGGCTGTGTGTATAAGGTGTATATGTAACATAAATGCATTCTGTGCTTAGATTTAGGTCCCATCACCATGATATCTCATTATGGTATGCAATTATTCCAAAATACGGAAAAATCCCATATACAAAATTCCTCTGGTCCCAAGCATTTTGGATAAGGGAGACTCAACCTGTAAGTACCAAAATCCTATTTTCTTTTTCATCCACTAGGGGTCACTGGAGTACTCTTGGGACGTACCAAAGTTTCCCCCGTGGGCGGGAGAGCTATCTGGCACTTGCAACACTAAACGGCCAATGCTAGATGCTGATGCCGCAAAAGTATCAAACTTATAAAAGCGCACAAACGTGTGCACTGATGACCATGTAGCCGCCTGGCAAAGCTGTGTCGTAGAGGCTCCACGACCAGCTGCCCATGAAGTTCCAACAGAACGTGTGGAATGAGCTGTTACCGATGTAGGCAGCTGTAACCTAGCCTGAAGATAAGCCTGACGTATGGTCAGTTTTATCCATCTGGATAAGGTCTGCTTAGAGGCTGGCCAACCCCTCTTGGCAGCATCATAGAGAACAAACAACGTATCCTTCTTACGAAGTGTAGACATTCGAGACACAAACGCGTAAAGCGCGTACCACATCCAGAGTTTCAGAATGTCCCACAGGAACTACTATTGGTTGGTTGATGTGAAAAGATGACACTACTTTTGGTAAGAAAGCGGGATTCGTCCGAAGTTCCGCTCTGTCATCATGAAACACCAAATATGGTGGCTTGCATGACAAGGCACCCAAATCTGAAACTCGCCTTGCTGAAGCCAAGGCTAGAAGAAAAATTGTTTTCCAAGTGAGAAATTTAATATCCACTTGTTGTAAGGGTTCAAAATATGAAGACTGTAAGAAATCTAAAACCAGATTCAAGTCCCATGGCGCTGTAGGTGGAATGAATGGAGGCTGTACTCTGAGGACACCCTGCATAAAGGTGTGTACTGATGGCAAAAGAGCCAATCGTCTTTGAAAGTAAATTGACAAAGCAGATATCTGCACTTTTAGTGTGGATAAACGTAGACCTCCATCTAATCCCATCTGTAAAAATACCAAAAGACGGGATAACTTGAAAGAAGATGTCGGAAATTTGCGATCTTCACACCAACCTATATAGGCACGCCAAATTCTGTAATAATGAGCTGCCGTAACCGGCTTCCTAGCTCGTAACATGGTTGGAATGACTGATTCTGGAATGCCCTCTCTTCTTAAGAGGGCGGTCTCAACAGCCACCCCGTCAAACGCAGCCGCGCTAAATCTGGGTAAAGAAACGGACCCTGTTGTAACAGGTCCGGACGTAGTGGGAGCGGCCAAGGATCGTCTGCGAGTAATCCGCGAAGATCCGAGAACCAAGCTCTCCGTGGCCAATGAGGCGCCACTAGCATGACTGTGACGAACTCTCTTTTGATCCGTTTTAGCAATAGAGGGAGCAGTGGAAACAGATATACTAGACTGTATGGCCACCTGACCGTGAGAGCATCCACTGCCACTGCCTCTGGATCTCTCGCTCTGGATACATACTGGGGTGTTTGATGATTGTGGCGAGATGCCATCAAGTCCACCTGCGGGTAACCCCACCTCTGGACCAGCATGAGAAATACTTCTGGATTTAATGCCCATTCTCCTGGATGAAAATCCAGACAGCTGAGATAATCCGCCTCCCAGTTGTCCACTCCCGGAATGAACACTGCCAACAATATGACCTGGTGGTATTCTGCCCAATTGAGGATTCGAGCTACTTCCCGCATTGCCATGCGGCTTCTCGTTCCACCTTGTTTGTTGATGTATGCGACCACCGTCGCATTGTCTGATTGCACCTGGACTGCCTAAACCTGCAGCATGTGCACTGCCTGTCGCAACGCATTGTAAATTGCCCGGAGTTCCAGGACATTTAAAGACAGCAATCTTTCATGATCCGCCCAGAGACCCTGGAGCTGAAGATTCTGAACTACGGCTCCCCAACCTCTGAGACTTGTGTCTGCCGTGAGAATTATCAAATTCCAGGTGCCGCACTCTTTCCCTGCGGTTAGATTCTGTACCCTGAGCTACCAGCGTAGAGACACTGTTCCTTGGAGACAACCTTACCCTGTGGTGAATCTGCAAGTGCGAGCCCGACCACTGTGCGAGCACATCCAGTTGAAAAGGACGTGAGTGAAATCTTCGGAACTGAAGTGCTTCGAAAGCCGCCACCATTGTGCCTAAGAGGCGAATGCACAAATGAACTGAGACTGTGCGTGGCTTGAGCACTAATTGTACCAGATGACGAATGACCTGTACTTTCTGTTCGGGTAGGTAAATCCTTTGGTCTACCGTATCGAGAATCATACCTAGGAATTGAAGTCGTTGGGACGGAACTAGATGTGATTTCTTGAAGTTGACAATCCAACCGTGGTGAACCAGAACATTGTATGTCAGTAATGCCTGTTGAAGGAGTATTTGTTGAGACGGAGCTTTGATGAGCAGATCGTCCAAGTATGGAACTATTATCACTCCTAGAGATCCGAGATGAGCTATCAACACAGACATCACCTTGGTGAATACCCGAGGTGCTGACGAGAGGCCAAACGGTAGAGCCTGAAACTGATAATGGTTCTGTCGTATTGCAAACCGCAAAAACCTTTGATGAGGAAGCCAAATCGGAATGTGTAAGTACGCATCCTTGAGATCCAGCGCAATCATAAACTCCTGTGGCTCTAGACCTGCAATTACTGATCGTAGAGATTCCATCTTGAATCTGTAGTAAGTGACGTTCTGGTTGAGGCCCTTTAAGTTCAATATTGGCCTGACCGAGCCATCCGGCTTCGGTAGTACAAACAGACTGGAATAATAATCCTGACCCTGTTGGTGCACAGGGACCGGAACCAAAACTGCTGCGTCCAGCAAAGACTGAATGGCAGTCTGCAGAATCGCCCTCTTGTCGTCCGACCGAGGCAGTCCTGTCCTGAAAAACCGCATTGGCGGGAGACAGTCGAACTCTATTTTGTAACCTGTTAAAACTAGATTGCGGATCCACCCATCTGTGGATGTCTGAAGCCACGCCAACTGGAATGACTGAAGACGTGCTCCTACAATAGGAGATCCGAGATGGGCTGGGAGCCCGTCATGCCACTGGCTTACCGATTACTTTAGTATCCTGATGAGTGGTATTGGCTCGTTGGAAACTACGTCCCCGACCTCGTCTACCTGGTGTGGCCGTTCCCCTGCCACGCCCGCGAAAGGACTGAGGTGTAAAAGATTTGAACGCCGGTCCAGAATATCTTTTTCTAGGCACTGTTGGAGGAAATGGTAAGAAAACCGACTTTCCTCCCGTGACATCAGAAACCCATTTGTCCAATTCAGGACCGAATAACCTCTCGCCCTGATAAGATAATGCTTCTATTCCTTTTTTGACCTCTGCCTCAGCTCGCCAAGTGTTATGCACACCAGTGCCTGCAGGAAAGTACTGGTGTCAGAACTGTTATGCACTCCAGTGCCTGCAGGAATGTACTGGTGTTTGAACTGTTATGCAAAACAAATGGACTCACAGACAGACTGGGGAATATGACATAACGTACACAGAAGGTGATAGGGTAACAAAATACACACAAAGTGAACAGAGAAGCCCAGAGGCTAAGGAACTGGGTATCTCCCTTGTATTAGAAATGCTCAGATGGGAAAAGCAAGATGTTGTGTTTTAATACGTAGAGAACCCGAAATGCTGTTGCTAAGGACAACAGCAAAACCCTAAAGGGTTACCAACGGGTGTGGCAGTAAACTCCTTGGTCAGAGATGGAATGATAGACACAAGGAGAGTCTCCACAATCCTAATTCTCACTTGCAGTGCACAGGTTCAGCTTACTGCCACTAAACTGACCCCTGACACCTAGCACAGTGAGACAGGATTAGACAGGCAAGTCTTAGAATACAGCCGCAAACTTGCTAAGTTCACAGAGTAGTAACAGAACCCCAGCAAGCTAAACGACTGACTCCAGTCTTACTGCTAGGTCTGGATTGGCAGAGTGTAATACCAAATCCCCAGGCCTATTTGCATTAAGCAACAAACAAATACAAAGCTACACAGTACTGGCTAACTTTCAGGAACTGACTAACCAACAAATATTCAGCAGCATCTGTTTAACCTGAAAAGAGGCCTTATAAAGCAGGTGCTGTCCACGCCCCACTCAGACCTCACAGACTGTGAGCACAAAAACCAGCACCGGATCCCCTGCCGTGCACAGAGCCTATAACCACTGCACAGCAAAAGACCCGAACCGGAGTATCAGCTGCGCTCAGGTTACTCCGCTAGCACTTGTCTCCCGGTTGCCATGACGACGTGGCAGCACAGGGCAGGAGACCGTAACACCAAGAGCGTAGCCAGAGCGCACGTCGTGCTGTGACTAGTGATGAAGAAAGGCGAGAAGTAAGCTGACAGACGTCAGTAGAAGCTGTACATAAATAGTCAGCCGCTTCCCAGATTTGATCAGCGAGAAGTATAAGATGATCATCAATTAAGGCAGATCTGAGTTCTGTTATCCATACCATTAGTACTTTATTTACCGAAATGCCACTCAACCCAGGTCTAAGCAGCACTCCTGCCGCTGTATACATGGACTTCAGCATAACCTCTATTTTACGGTCCGAAGGGTCCTTGAGTGTAGTTGCAGCTGGTACTGGTATGGTTAATTTCTTTGTAAGTTTAGAAACAGATGAATCCACCGGTAGCTTATAGGAAAACTTATCCCCTTTAGTCAAAGAAGATCTGGACCTTTGGTAAGGCTGAGACCCCTCAGGAAGTTCTAGCGGTCTCACCCTAGATTCAGATCTTGCCGCCTCTCGCTCCTGCCGAGAGGCGGCCAACTCTGATTGCAATCCAGCTAAAACATCTACTAATATAGCCCATGGCGGGTCCGGGGTTGAAATGGGATTTGAAACCGAAACAGGAATTGTATTTGTTTCAGAATTTACAACACATACTTTACATGTGGTAAATCCATCAGGTAATACACCCTTAGACATTGCAGTAAACCTGCTTCTTGGACTTTGCTGGTGTCTTACTCATTATGCAAAAAAAAAAAAAAAATACAAATACAAAAGACAAAGAACCTGTGCGACTCAGTAAATAGCACTAAGGTGTCTCTATATTTCTGGCCAAATGTGCCAGTAATATGTCTGATCCCAAAATCCACCTAACACCCCAGCGCCTTCCATGGTGGAGAGATGTATACAGGAAATTCTGAAAAGAAACAGGAAAAAACAGGAAGCATGGTTTAATATGTCCCCATGCTCACAGAATATCACAAAGTGCAAACATTAATCTATGTAGCAGATTATACTTAAATGTATATATGCCATTCCTGTTACTTATCTATACAGCGCTGCTGGCTCTGTATTAGGTCATACCTACTTTTAAAGAAGTGTGTCTCCCCCTCTCTCCCGTGCTCCGTGTACCGCTACTCTGTACATGGAAACCAGCTTTGTGCGCCCTCCAGAAGTGCATCGGAGCAGACGATATGCCGCGTGGAGCGGCCTCCAAAGACCAGCGTGGCTCAGCGCAGCGGAAGAGACATTACACAGCGGCGCTGGAAGCGGCGGCGGGCGGATGCGGGCAGCGGCGCGGCACAAATACACACACAGTAATACCCCACAGCGGGGCAGCAGCATGAGCTGACCGCCCCAAACAACATACCTGGACCCTGTAAGCACTGTCAGCCTTTTACTGCAGGTGTCCTGCACGTGGAAGTAAGGGAGCTCTTCTAGAGAGGTCCGACACTCACAGCTGCAACAGCAGCTTTCACTATCCCAAACCCTCGCCTTCTTGGAAGGGGGAAAGGGATGTTTTCAAAAAATAATCAAAGAAAAAAATCAATAATTGTGGATCCACTTCCACAAGCCTAGTTGCTCTGTGAGCACCGAAAAAACACTGAGGTACTCTGGGATATGGAGGGGAGATATAGTCAAAGTTTAACTGTTCAGTGTCTAGTTCCAGTGGAACAGTCCATATCCCAAGAGTACTCCAGTGACCCCTAGTGGATGAAAAAGAAATAGTAAAACTACAACTCAGTTACCTAGAATGCGGGGCCGCCCAGCACAGGGCGAGGCCACCCCGCATGCCGGGTCCTCCCCCCGCTAAAATGCAAGTTGTTGAATCTGTTACTGCAAGCGCAATAAATGAAGGTGAATGATTTCAGAAGACATCATTATTTATCGATAATCGCAGTGAATTACACAAGTCCATCGTTTGTGTGTCAAATATTCACTGGCTTTACTGGGCATACAGTCACCCATTATAGGAAAACTCATACAGATGACTAGCTTGCTTAGAAAAAAAGCACACATCCCTCCGTGTGCATGCCCCATAGCGATAGTGATGTGTGGCCCCGCGTGTCGCTGTCACTGACTCTAGATTGGTCTGCATGCAGGCACAATATAGTTAGATTGCTCACCTCACCACTCGGTGAAGTGAGCGTCCCCCCGCCCCCTCACTTCCACTCAGCACACATCTCCCTTAGTGCGAGAACTATGTGGTGGAGTTCGGCTTCTGCACCTGGCAAACTCCTCCTTATCTATTGTTTTCTGTGTGTTGTGAAGGTCACACAGCTACATTTTATATAAATACATTCCAACACTATGAAGGTAATGGGAACAATCTATTTGGTTACTTTCAGAATATTTCTTATGTTTTGATTACATAAAGTAAAGTTTTTGCCATTAAAGATGGAGGGTGGAGTTTTACTAGAGGGAATTGCAGTAAAACCCCCATTTTCATATGTACTAACCCCCGGCTGCTGGGTTTTTGACGCTGAGGGTATCGGAATCTTTTTATACTGACACCCTATAGAAGCCTATAGGCTTCTTACCGCATCCTGCCACTATCACCACTCTACGCCACCCCACACCGCTCACGCCAACCCTCCCGGCATACATGGTTGGGAGGTGACAGAGACCCCCCGCATGCCAACTATGTATTTTAAAACATCCTGCCAAGAGTCTGTATAGGAAACTCTAAGTTCAAATCTATCAACTCCCGTCTTTTATTTAGAACACAACTATTTTGACCTTTCTTAACTGACTTACTTTTAGCTGGTGTCAGGGCTTCCTAAACGAGTACTTTACACACAAGCCTGGACATTGCCCAGTACCTGTGCATAGGGCGCCACCATTCCCCGTAAAAGCCCACGATCAAAGTCTCTCTTTTAAAAGAACAGGTGTGTCAGTAGACCATGATACACCTGGAGGACATCATACATGGAGGGCTTCCATAACTGTGTGCGGATACATGAAATATCATCCTTGTAGGCCTGGAAGAGGAGAAGGAATAAGCAGAAGACTATGTATAGCTAAAGAGCAAGGAGGAGCCACCAGGGGAATTCAACAAAGTAAATGTCTCTTTTTCTTTATCACTATCATGTGCAGGAAATCTCACTAACCGTACTGCATGCCGGCAATCTCACTAATTATATTGTGTCGGCAATCTAACTAACCATACCGCATGCCGACAATCTCACTTACCATACTGCATGCCAGCAATCTCACTAACCGTACTGCATGCCGGCAATCTCACTAATTATATTGTGTCGGCAATCTAACTAACCATACCGCATGCCGACAATCTCACTTACCATACTGCATGCCAGCAATCTCACTAACCATACTGCATGCCGGCAATCTCACTAACCATACTGCATGCCGGCAATCTCACTAACCATACTGCATGCCGGCAATCTCACTAACCATACTGCATGCCGGCAATCTCACTAATCACACAATTTACCAGCAACCTCACTAAGGGACATATTTTTCAACATCCGCATCTCACATGCAGATGGTGATAAAGCTAAATATTTATCTTACTTAAAACCCTTTAAGAGGTCTAAGAACACTGTACGTTATTGACGTATGGAATACCGTAAGGGTACGCACGTTGCGTAACAATCGCTTAGCCGTAGTCGAGACGCTCAAGCGTCACGTTCGCTCACGGCCAAGAGATCACAGGCAGGCATGCTATTGGCTGCCGACTAACGTAATGGTTCGCTATTAGCGTAGCGGACGCTCGGGACCACGAGGAGATCACCAGTGGCGCAGACGCTCACGATGTTAAACCTTTATAACTATACCATAAAACAGTGTATTATGCAGTAAACCTTGGTGTAGTGATAGAGTGTAAATGTAACACAGTGTAACCTTATTAACTTAAAAGCTGTTCGAGCGTCTCAGACGCTCTGAGAATACTTAGAAATATAAGAAATACACAGTTACCGACCTTAGGTTCTAACACCTTATATGAACGTTATATTTGCAAAAGAATAATACAATACAAGTCATACACTACCAATATAACATAGACTAACTAACCAGATAACTACACAGGAAATACAATACAATACAATTACGTTTAAGGGAGAATGAGAGAGAAAGAGAAGAGAGAGAGAGAGAGATATGGCTCACAATAACAATAAAGACAATATGATTGCGGAGAAAACTTACGCACAAAGGGAACGATCGCATGCGCCTTTCTGAATATCCAGCTCCCGATTATCAGTGATGAGAATCGTTGAAGAGAGTGAGCTGGATATGATCGGCTTGTCTATTTATGCCCCACACACAATACAATTCAATGGTCCCTACAATCTCATTGTTCATTGGACACAGGAATTCGTCTTCGCATTATAACGAAAGGTCATAGGTTGATTCATACAGGTGGGCTGTGACTATTTCCAACTGCTCAGGTGGGTGGGAAACTAGGTTTCCCGCCGCATGGATAAGTAAGTGCAAATAATAGTAAAAGTACATAAACTTCTTATGTTCATAACTATTCGCACGAGCGATTAATCCGCTTCAAACCAACACCGGAATATTGCTAATTAAATACTCTTCCGATGGATACTAAACACCACTGTATAACCCATGTCTGACCCTTCGTATCAAACAAAGAGGGATCTCTTTGTTTATGAACATGCTACATTAACTAAACTTTCAGATTCTATCAAAGGGACCATAATCTACAAAATACATTATATGGTTAAATTATGTAACGATTGAGTCGCACGCTAGGCACACAAACTCTACCGTAAACGCGCATACCGTGCGCCTGCGGGTGCACGTAACAGCGGGTATGCGTACGCACGGGTGAGCGCACGCATGCGCAGCGCGGACATGTATGAGGTGCAAATATGGCAGTGTGCATCATGATATTTTTCTGACTTTGACAGTCCACCCTTTGGCAGTCACCAATAACTGCCACTTCCTAAAACATTTCAAAAAGAGAAAAATATATGTCATGTGTAAATACATTTCCATGGTCGGGTAAGGGAGGAGAGAGGAAGGTGTGAAAAATGTATGACCTAGTGAGATAGCAGAAGCATGTGTGTATGAATCCATGTTTGGGGGGTCATGTATCATCGTGCCGTACGTGTTGTAAATCAAGCTTCGAGGTATTGCGAAGTATACATTTGAATTCCTTCTTATCCCGTATTAAGGGTCTGTGGATGGGCTGTCAAACTCTACCGAGCTCTTTTTGGCTTTTAGTTGTAACAAAATTGGGGAGCACATTTTAGTTGATGATACATGAATGGGGGAATATGTGATTGCTGATATCTGTGCCTGTATTCCCTATAGACTATGTGTGTCATTACCTGAAGGTTGTAGAAATGAAGATAAAGAACAATTATGGTAAATGCAGTGGTACTCTATGTCAGGTTAATGAACATTTGTCGGTTGAAGTCTTGTTCGGTGTCTGTTGAATGCAGTCTTCTTTGGGCTTTTGCCAAAAAGTGTGGGCAAAAAGCTTTGTCAATGTCCATAGACTTACAACAGTGTTGGGCTAGCGTAAATTTAAAATTTCTAGGGAAACTGGGGGTCTATGGCATAGTTCATCAATTATCTGTGTATAAGGTTGTCAAAACTTCTTCTTTAATCCATCTGTTGTCTGTATACAGGATCATCAAATTCCTCGTCCAAGTGGGTCTTTTTACCTTGGAGAAAACGGAAAAACAGGTGAAAGAAACGGACCGTATAATCGCATTTTCATCACATCATTGGCCCTCATTCCGAGTTGATCGCTCGCAAGGCGAATTTAGCAGAGTTGCTCACACTAAGCCGCCGCCTACTGGGAGTGTATCTTAGCTTCTTAAAATTGCGAACGATGTATTCGCAATATTGCGATTACAAACTACTTAGCAGTTTCAGAGTAGCTTCAGACTTACTCGGCATCTGCGATCAGTTCAGTGCTTGTCGTTGCTGGTTTGACGTCACAAACACACCCAGCATTCGCCCAGACACTCCCCCGTTTCTCCAGCCACTCCTGCATTTTTTCCGGAAACTGTAGCGTTTTTAACCACACGCCCATAAAACGCAGTGTTTCCGCCCAGTAACACCCATTTCCTGTCAATCACACTACGATCGCCGGAGCGAAGAAAAAGCCGTGAGTAAAAATACTATCTTCATTGTAAAATTACTTGGCGCAGTCGCAGTGCGAATATTGCGCATGCGTACTAAGCGAAATTTCACTGCGATGCGATGAAAATTACCGAGCGAACGACTCGGAATGAGGGCCATTGTCTCTACCGTTGGGTCATAAATCAAATCCATTGGAATTACAATTTCCTCACTCCTTAGACTCATTACCCTGGTACTACGTTTGCACTTCATTAAAGCCTGACCGCATCTAAATATCAAGCCAATCGATATGACAACACCCAAGATACATAGGAGAAACTTCCCAACATCCATTATGACTCCTTGAGCCCATTCTCCTAAACCAGAGAACCAATTTCGCGGGTTCAACCATGACACCAAACCAGTCAGCTCATTACCCACAGCAGCAAGGGTGAGATTGTGTCTCCTGCGAAATTCCCACTTTAATTGGAGAATATCATCCATATTTTGGTCTATGACCTCGACCGGATCCTCGGTACTATTCGTAATATATGTGCAGCATTTCACGCCGTACTGCGTTGCCAGTGTGACACAATATCCACCTGTCACTGCTGTGAGATAATTAAGAACCATTCTATGCTGAACCAGTTCTGTTTTATAAGCTTGAAGCTCTCTTCCAGTATACCTAAAAGTGTCATCATACATTTCTGTGATATTGTCTAACAAATTAGCAAGCGCAGAGATATACCTATAGTTCAGCACTCCTCTAGCGGTGCGAGTGAAATCTAGCGCAAGTAGAACCTGAATCCCGGTGGATTCATGGATCATGTCAGAGGCCGAATGCTCTGTCCTTTCTGTCAGTTGCCTTTTAACTACGTGCTCGTAATGGGTGTGAGTATAAGGAGCTTGGGCACCACGGTGTATATCTTTCATTTTGGCATGTGATACAGTCATTACTTCAGGCAGTACTTTTCCAATATAACACAATCCTTCAGAGTTTGGGGCAAGCCACTTATGCGCCTTCCTCCCGCATATGAAATATGCATCATCGGGGAGAACATATGGGACGGAGTAGGACATAACCATATTACACATCTTCCATGTGAAATCTCCTAACCCTAATTCTCCCATCTGTCTAGTACACGTATCAGTTTGTATGATATGTGCACAGTATCCTGGTGATACCTCTCCAACTCTCGTAATCCTGCTTCCTAGGGTATACCTATATCGGAAAGATTTTTCTCTACTGGCTATGTGGCGTATAAGCTCTGTATCTGTAGGCATTCTATCTGCTCTATATGAAAAGGTCATGGTTTGGTTACTCCACGACACTTCCCAATTTCCCGGCTTTCGGGGATTGGAAATGTTAAAACATATTAGGGACTTATCCACATGATATTGGTGGAGCTTCAAACTAGGAGGACTGGAGATATTAAACCTCCTGTCCACCGGTCTCCCACCCTTTAGCTCAAGTACCTCTCCTACCGTTAAAGGGAAAGGTACTAGCCCTGATTTGCTATGGCCTTGAGGTACTTGAGAGCATACCCAACAATCTGTCTGATTTAGCACATTACCCACTAAGGAGTGATAGTCACTCAATGGATGCCGGTCCATGTGGATATTAAAACTGGATTGGCATTTCTTGATACACCCATCCTCAACTACATTGTCACAGAGCCTACAGATACAGTTTTCTTCAGCTAACAATCCTTCACAATTCCTTCTATTGTCAATGCTATTGGATCGTTTTCTGATACTCGCCTTTACTTGTTGATTAAGTTGTTCTTGGAAAACTACGCCTCCATCTTTGTCATCAGAACCCATTCCAGAACCTCTCTCGACCTCCATGGTACTCTCGCCGGAACAGACTGCTCTGGTCAACATCATGGTCAACAGGAAAATCCGGATCACAGTCTCTTGGGGCAAGTCCATCTTATAGGAGGAAACGGAGAAGAATGAGAAGGGGGAATAAAATAGTTGAGGGAGAGGGGATGGGAAGTGGAGAAAAACAATAAAAGGGAACAGGAAATCGACAACTGCTTTTGATCTTATGATTTTCAATGCTCAGGTGCCGCCTCAGTCCTCTTGGAACAGACACTCCAGTGATACAACTTCCTCTACCGTCTGTTCCTTATCACGGGACCTCTGGATCAGCAACCTTCTTACAGTGGGACGAATGAACCCAAGTCTCTCTCTCGGCAACCTTCAATGCTGTAGTGCTAGTCAATAAGACTTGGTATGGTCCTTCCCATCTGTCAATAAGGCAACCTGAGCGTAGAAAATTCCGTATCATTACATAATCCCCAGGTTCAATGTCATGACAATTACTATCTGGTAAATCAGGAATCACTAACTTCAAATTATAATTTTGATTCCTTAGCTGTTTACTCATGTTAACCAGGTACTTTACAGTCACTTCATTGTTACACTTCAAATCATCCTGAGGGTTAATCATAACATGCGGTTGTCGACCAAACAAGATTTCAAAGGGAGACAGATTAAGAGGGGACCTGGGAGTGGTTCTGATGCTGTATAGTACAATGGGTAAAGCTTCTGGCCATGTCAATCCTGTCTCTGCCATAACTTTGCTCAGTTTATTTTTAATAGTGCTGTTCACTCTTTCCACCTTCGCACTCGCCTGGGGGCGGTACGGAGTGTGCAGCTTACTATCAATTCCCATCAACTTACACATTCCTTGAAAGACATCACCTGTAAAATGGGTACCCCTATCACTTTCGATAATTCTAGGGATACCGTATCTACATACAAATTCCTGCACAATTTTCTTAGCAGTAAACATAGCGGTATTTGTGGCCGCAGGAAATGCTTCGACCCAATTTGAGAATACATCTATACAAACAAGTACATATTTCAAATTTCGACAAGGGGGTAATTGTATAAAGTCAATCTGTATTACCTGAAAAGGGCCGCCTGTAGGTGGGATACGAGATGGTTCTGTTGGTATTGCCTTTCCGATATTCTTCCTCAAACAGGTAAGGCATGACATTGCTCTTTTACCTGCATGAGATGAAAATCCTGGGGCGCACCAATATGCTCTTACCAACTTACACATTCCTTCCTTGCCCAGATGAGTCAGCCCGTGTGCTGCCCCACTGGTTTACCTTGTCCATCCGTCCAGAGTCCTGAGGACTCCTGGCCATATCCTTTTGCCTTCCAGACTGCCTTTTCCTGTGTGGAACACAAATTTTGCATTTCACACAACTTTTGTGTGTTGATGGTATTAAATACCATCAATTGTGTGGTGTCTGTCTGTCTGGGGGTACCAGCTGCTAACTTAGCAGCTTCGTCTGCTCGGCTGTTACCAAGTGATACTGGGTCCTGGCTATATGTGTGTGCTTTACACTTGATAACAGCCACTCTGTCGGGTTCCTGTATCGCTGTTAGAAGCCTTTTGATGTGAGCTGCATCGCTACCGGTGTACCAGCTGCCGTCATGAAATTTCTGAGGCGCCATAGGGCTCCGAAATCATGGACTACCCCGAATGCGTATCTAGAGTCGGTGTAGATATTGGCTGACTTGCCCTTAGCCAATTCACATGCTCTGGTTAGGGCCACCAGTTCAGCAACCAGGGCTGAGTGAGGTGGGCCTAACGGTTCAGCTTCTATGGTGCCTTGGTCATCTACGACTGCGTATCCAGTACACATGTCTCCCGAGTCTGACTGTCTGTGACAACTACCGTCGGTGTAGAAAGTAAGATCTACATCTTCCAGTGGGTTGTCACTGATGTCAGGCCTTGCCGTGAAATTTTGGGTCAAATATTCCATACAATCATGTGTGTCCTCCTTTGTATTAAATCCTCCTTCCCCACCACTCTCATCCTCCACCCTTTGTGCCTGTCCAGGCACACCTGGGAGATATGTTGCAGGATTTAATGCACTGCATCTCCTTATGGTGATGTTTACGGGGGCCATTAGTGCCAATTCCCATCTTGTAAACCGCGCTGATGAGACGTGTCTGGTTTGGGCAGAATTTAGCAAGGCTGACACTGCATGTGGTGTATGAATTGTGAGGTTGTGACCTAGCACTAGATCTTCGCTTTTTGTTACTAGCAATGCTATCGCAGCAACGCTTCGCAAGCATGTGGGGAGGGATCGCGCTACCGTATCTAGCTGAGCGCTGTAGTATGCTACCGGCCTGCTGGCATCACCGTGCTTTTGGGTTAGGACGCCTGCCGCGCAACCAGCACTTTCTGTTCCGTACAGCTCAAAGGGTTTCCCATAGTCTGGCATACCTAATGCTGGTGCCTGCGTTAGGCACTGTTTAAGTCTCTCAAATGCCATCTCGGACTCGTCTGTATGCGAAATCCGATCAGGTTTGTTTGAGGAGACCATCTCCTGCAAAGGTAACGCTAGAATGGAAAATCCTGGGATCCAGTTACGGCAATACCCACACATTCCTAAAAACGTTCTGATCTGTTGCTGGGTTTGTGGCAGAGTCATGTCTCTAATTGCTTGAATTCTATCAGCGGTCAGGTGTCTCAGTCCTTGTGTTAGACAGTGTCCTAAATATTTTACTTTAGTTTGGCATAATTGTAATTTGTCTTTGGAAACCTTGTGTCCTGTGTCTGAAAGATGAAACAGGAGCTGTTTCGTATCCTTCAGGGACGCTTCCAATGAATCTGAACACAGTAGTAAATCATCCACGTACTGTATCAATATTGATCCACTCTCTGGTTGGAAAGACTGTAAACAATCATGCAAAGCCTGGGAAAATACACTTGGACTGTCTATGAAACCTTGTGGTAATCGAGTCCATGTGTATTGGACTCCTCTGTATGTAAATGCAAACAAATATTGGCTGTCAGGGTGCAGAGGTACCGAGAAGAAAGCGGAGCAGAGGTCAATAACAGTGAAAAATTTCGCAGTGGGAGGGATTTGCATAAGGATGACAGCTGGATTCGGCACTACGGGGAACTGACTCAACTATTTTGTTAATCCCCCTTAGATCCTGCACTAGCTGGTAACCCCTCCCCCCACTCTTTTTAACAGGGAAGATGGGACTATTGGCAGTGCTGGATGTTCTTACCAGAATGCCCTGTTGTAGCAAGCGCTCTATTACGGGATACACTCCTAACTCTACCTCTGGCTTCAGAGGGTACTGTGGGATTTTTGGAGCTATCCTACCATCTTTTACTTGCACAACTACCGGAGCTACGTTTGCCATTAATCCAGTGTCTTGTCCATCTTTAGTCCAAAGTGACTCTGGTATTTGGGATGTCATTTCTTCTACTTGGGATGGAGTCCTATTTGTCATAACGGTATGTGTCATTAATTTTGATGGGGAGTCTAACATGTCTCGCACTTCCTGAGCGTGATTCTCAGGTATGTCCAAGAATACACCTTCAGGAGTACAATAAATGACGCACCCCATTTTACACAATAAATCTCTTCCCAGGAGATTAGTCGGTGCCGATGCAGCCAGCAAAAAGGAATGCTTGGTATGTAAAGGCCCTATTGTAATCTCTGCTGGTTTGCTAACAGGGTAATGCTGGACTACTCCCGTTACTCCCATGGCTGGAATTGTCTTACCAGTGGTTCTCATGCCCACTGTCGAATTTATCACTGATTTGGCCGCCCCCGTATCTACAAGAAAGTTTAATGATTTACCAGCTACATTAATTGCAATTTCGGGTTCACTTCCAAGACTTGCAATCAATTTTACTGGCTGCAGATTACAGGTATGGCCACACCCCTATTGGGTATGGTGACCTCCCTGAATCCCGCTGGCAGCAACTACTTGTGAAGGGGTTAACTGGGAACTGCCAGAAGCTTGCCAGTCTCCTTTTGGGGGATATCTTTTTGTTTCCCCTGTATGTGGCTCATAACTCCGTCTCTGCGGACCCTGATCCCAATGTCGTGTGTCATGTCGTGGTCTAGGGGGTTGGTATGATTTTTGTGAACTTTTCATTCTACAGTCTCGTGCCATGTGTCCCTGTCTATGACAAGAACAACAAGTTACCACATTTGACTTACCCACAGGGTTTGGTGATTTATACAAAGGCTGCCTTGTGGTCAGGGCCTGTATACTTACGGCCATTAACTTATCACCTTGTAATTCCCTGTGTCTGGTGATATTCCGATCGTGATCAATAGCTGCCTCTCTCAAAGTAGCCACCGACAGACCTCGCCAACATGGTTGCGTGGTCTGTACCCTTGTCTTTAATGCTTCTTTTAAACCATCCATTAGCACAGATACTGCTACTTCTCTATGATTTATGTTGGTTTTAATGTCCTCTATGCCTGTGTATTTAGCCATATCTAGTAATGCCCTGTGAAAATATTCTGCAGCTGTTTCTGACTCCTTTTGTTTAATGGTGAAAATTTTGTTCCATTTAACTACAGCTGGAAAATACTCTTTTAACTGTAAATTTATTCTTTTTACATTGTCTTGGTTGTACACATCTGTAAGGGGTACATCCTGATCCAATCCACAGTCAGCTAAAAATTGAGCCGAGTCGACATTGGAGGGTAAACATGCCCTCAGCAATATCTGCCAGTCTTTGTTATTGGGCTCTACAGTGTTCCCTAGGTCTCTGATGTATTTCTGGCTAGCAACTAGGGCCCTCATTCCGAGTCGTTCGCTCGGTAATTTTCATCGCATCGCAGTGAAATTCCGCTTAGTACGCATGCGCAATATTCGCACTGCGACTGCGCCAAGTAATTTTACAATGTAGATAGTATTTTTACTCACGGCTTTTTCTTCGCTCCGGCGATCGTAGTGTGATTGACAGGAAATGGGTGTTACTGGGCGGAAACACGGCGTTTTAGGGGCGTGTGGATAAAAACGCTACAGTTTCCGGAAAAAACGCAGGAGTGGCCGGAGAAACGGGGGAGTGTCTGGGCGAACGCTGGGTGTGTTTGTGACGTCAAACCAGGAACGACAAGCACTGAACTGATCGCAGATGCCCAGTAAGTCTGAAGCTACTCTGAAACTGCTAAGTAGTTTGTAATCGCAATATTGCGAATACATCGTTCGCAATTTTAAGAAGCTAAGATACACTCCCAGTAGGCGGCGGCTTAGCATGAGCAACTCTGCTAAATTCGCCTTGCGAGCGATCAACTCGGAATGAGGGCCTAGATCTTTTCTAGGATCAGGGAATTCAGACACTATGGTTCTTAATTCCATTCGGGAAAATGGGCTGTACATGGCAATGTTTCTGATAGGAGTGACTCCTGTAGTGTCAGTTTTCCCATTTGGCGCAGCTATTACCCTAACGGGATTAAGCCTAACAACATCATTCTGATTAGATTCTACAGCCTGTGGTGAAATGGTTTCATAATAGTGTAAGGTGCCGTACTTACCCGTTGATACGACCTCACCTGTCCCTCCGCTAGGGGCCTTTGCTACTAATCTTAAGGGTTGGGCCATGCCTACTGTTGTTTCTGATAAGGTGGCTGCTAGAGAGAGCGCCGATATTGTTGCCGATTCGTCCTCTTGATCACACTCCTGGGGAAAGTTTAAAACAGGGTACAACTTGCACGGGTTAATATTTGCATTGGTTAACTTATTAACATTATCTTTAACATTTATACAGTTGCTAAGTGTTTGTTTGTTACACCCTAGTGCGTCATTCTCCGCAACCAATTTCTCTCCCGATATATATGGTGGCGGCGGTGCCGTGTCTATCAGTTTCCTGATAGGGTTAGATCCCGCCGCCTGAGCCAATCCTCTCTGTATTTCACCCTCTTGTTACCATAACTGCAAATAATCATAATGTTTGATCCGTCTCTTTGCTGACTTAATGAGACATATCCTCCTCCTTAGATTCAGTAACACATCTGGGCTAAAGCTGCCTACTCTTGGGAACTTCTCCCCGTCATGTACCGTCATTCTCTCCCATTCATCACATAAAACCTCTGTGTGTGAACCGTATTTTTCACACATTACATACCTTGCCGACCCGATTGGTCGGTTTACTGAATCAACCCGAACCGAGGTTGATCGCCTCCTACCTGAACAATTGGCCCCCATACCTGCAGGTGTTGCTTTCTTCAGCGAACCCTTACAAAAACCAAAATGTTCAAGATAGGCTGACGGTGGCGGTTTACCGAGTACCCCACTCACTCGCCCACGCCGACCAATACGACCTACACACTGCCCTAGTGCTGGTGTACTCGACCCAGGGCCCCTGCGACCTGAACCTCTATTTACTGGAACATGCGAGGGTGATCCGCAGAGCACTTACTCTTTCCAGTAACTATTGGTTGCTGGATAGTTCTTTAGTGACCAGCGAACTTCCCTTAAAATAAAAAAAATTACACAAATCACGTTAGAATGTACAAATAGTGTTTATGACCCCTTTCGTACACAAATGGCACTAGGTCAGATTACTAACTAATGCACACAATTACGTGCGGTACAATCGTTCAGTACATAAGCAACTAATCTTATGTACGGAGCGACCAACGGAATCGAAAATTTCGGCTGCAAATTCCTTCAGCCAGAGCTTTATGGCCTATATGGGTTCCGCACCAACCCTTCCTGGTGTTGTGCTACTTGTCTCTATAGCGGACTTCTTAGTCTGCTGTAACTGGACCTCCTGGTCTTGTTATAAGACCTCCTGGTCTGTTGCTACAGTATGACCTCCTGGTCTGCTACACTCTAATGCTCAAATTTTATGTTTAACAAGGGATGCCTCCCTAGCCACCATGTACGTCACTTACATGTATGTACCTCACGAGAACTCGACTTCTTGTGGTTCAACCTCAAAAATTGTAGAACTTATATATGCAAACACTCACTCACCACATGTACACTTTTGTTTCTATTTCTATTTCTGCGCAGAAATTTCTTTCCTTTAGACCAGATGAGTTGTAAATTGGAGAAGGATCTATTAGCTTAAATTTCGGACACTAAAATCGACTTGCGCTATTTATCGCGTTGCCACCTTTTCGCCTGTTAAAATAACACTATCGTGTGATTTGAGTTACGTGGGCGTACCCGGACGCTCCGTTGCGTAATATACGCTGCGTGCGTCGGCCTTTGGGTTGCGCACGCGAGTCTCAGCCCTTTGTTAGAGACACGTGTACACAATGCAGATATCCACCGTAATACAATTTACACGTTTATCAATGTAGACGATCCTTGATCATCTACCGAGCACCACACAGATCTCTCCTTGTATCTTTAGGCAGAGCTGTGTGCGTGCTTTACAATTTACACCTTAATGTATTACTTTTACTCTTTAACTATTAAATAGCGACAAATCTCTCTTAGCACGTTTATCAATTATAAAATGGCAAACAGGAGAGTGATATGAAAACACACGAATGAAAAGAAATGCAGATATATGCGTGCGTGCGTACGCAAAACAGAAATAAACCGTTTTAAAAGACACTAGCGTTTTGTTCTTACCTCCGGTTCCGGATTCCCTCAGCACCCTTTACTAAGCGAAGCAGACGCTTATCCAGGCAGCACTACGAGGAATATGATCTCCCGCCCTTTGCTGATGGATAATGTCTGCTGTAATTACCTAGTACAGATGTGAAGGACGGACGAGCCGCCAATTGATAAAGCTAAATATTTATCTTACTTAAAACCCTTTAAGAGGTCTAAGAACACTGTACGTTATTGACGTATGGAATACCGTAAGGGTACGCACGTTGCGTAACAATCGCTTAGACGTAGTCGAGACGCTCAAGCGTCACGTTCGCTCACGGCCAAGAGATCACAGGCAGGCATGCTATTGGCTGCCGACTAACGTAATGGTTCGCTATTAGCGTAGCGGACGCTCGGGACCACGAGGAGATCACCAGCGGCGCAGACGCTCACGATGTTAAACCTTTATAACTATACCATAAAACAGTGTATTATGCAGTAAACCTTGGTGTAGTGATAGAGTGTAAATGTAACACAGTGTAACCTTATTAACTTAAAAGCTGTTCGAGCGTCTCCGACGCTCTGAGAATACTTAGAAATATAAGAAATACACAGTTACCGACCTTAGGTTCTAACACCTTATATGAACGTTATATTTGCAAAAGAATAATACAATACAAGTCATACACTACCAATATAACATAGACTAACTAACCAGATAACTACACAGGAAAATACAATACGAAAGAGAGAAAGAGAGAAAGAGAGAAAGAGAGAGAGAGAAAGAGAAAGAGATATGGCTCACAATAACAATAAAGACAATATGATTGCGGAGAAAACTTTCGCACAAAGGGAACGATCTCATGCGCCTTTCTGAATATCCAGCTCCCGATTATCAGTGATGAGAATCGTTGAAGAGAGTGAGCTGGATATGATCGGCTTGTCTATTTATGCCCCACACACAATACAATTCAATGGTCCCTACAATCTCATTGTTCATTGGACACAGGAATTCGTCTTCGCATTATAACGAAAGGTCATAGGTTGATTCATACAGGTGGGCTGTGACTATTTCCAACTGCTCAGGTGGGTGGGAAACTAGGTTTCCCGCCGCATGGATAAGTAAGTGCAAATAATAGTAAAAGTACATAAACTTCTTATGTTCATAACTATTCGCACGAGCGATTAATCCGCTTCAAACCAACACCGGAATATTGCTAATTAAATACTCTTCCGATGGATACTAAACACCACTGTATAACCCATGTCTGACCCTTCGTATCAAACAAAGAGGGATCTCTTTGTTTGTGAACATGCTACATTAACTAAACTTTCAGATTCTATCAAAGGGACCATAATCTACAAAATACATTATATGGTTAAATTATGTAACGATTGAGTCGCACGCTAGGCACACATAAACTCTACCGTAAATGCGCATACCGTGCGCCTGCGGGTGCACGTAGCAGCGGGTATGCGTACGCACGGGAGAGCGCACACATGCGCAGCGCGGACAAGTATGAGGTGCAAATATGGCAGTGTGCATCATGATATTTTTCTGACTTTGACAATGGGATGTGATAAAAGCTCAGACTACAGGCTAAAATCTGCTCACTTTGTATATTACTGTATTTATGATGGCCGCCTGTTGCCCATTACTGGTATATGGTGCCTGCTATTCAGGACTACATAGAGGTCACACTCAGGGCCGGTTCAAGGGCGCAGAGCGCCCCGGGCAGGAAAGGGGCGTGGCATAATACAGGGGGCGTGGTGAGTCACGCCCCCTGTACATTGAAAGCGCCGCTTGAATGCTGAGCGGTGCGCGATGACGTCATCGCGCACCGCACAGCAAAAGGTCCTCTCCACGAAGAGAAACTAGACGCTATGCGTCTAGTTCCCTTCGTGGAGAGGACCTTTGCTGTGCGGTGCGTGATGACGTCATCGCGCACCGCTCAGCAGTTACTCTCCACGAAGGGAAACTAGACGCATAGCGTCTAGTTCCCTTCACAGGAGGCGCCGAGGACGGGGACGGCAGCGGGCAGCGGAGGCGGACGGGGGACACAGCGGGCAGCAGTGGCGGATCTTGCCACGGTGCGGCGCCCTCCGGATGGCGCCAGCGCCCTCCGGAAGGCGGCGCCCCGGGCAAAAGTCCTGCTTGCCCGTGGCAAGAACCGCCACTGGTCACACTAATCCTCTGAGATGACACGCTGCTGGAGGAGGTGTGGCCAGCACATGATACACCTAGCCATCTGTGGAGGGTTGTAGTCAGCCACAGAAGGTGTAACTTGTGCCTAACAATTGCTACTCTGCCCCCATCCCTGCCTGCACTGCTGTGTGCACAAGCCTTGTCATCTCTTGCATTGCCATGCAAGACAGGAACTGTCTGTTATATATATATATATATATATATATATATATAAGAAACACCTCTGGCAATTGTAGACTTACTGTGCTCTCCGTTTGCCTCTAGCTCCCACATGAGGTAGTACTCATACACCTCTTGGATGGAATACTTCTCTGCAATGGAAGATAAATTGATTACAAATGATATTAAGCCATGCATTATCCAGCATTGGGCTAGGGAACTAGACTTCTAACTGACCCCCCTTCCTAATCCCCAACATACAGACATCCACTACGGAGAAACACCATTTTCATATGTACTAACCTCCGGCTGCTGGGTTTTCGACACTGAGGGTATCGGCATCTTTTAATACCGACACCCTATAGAAGCCTATAGGCTTCTTACCGCATCCCGCCTCTATCACCACTCTACGCCACCCCACACCGCTCACGCCGACCCTCCCGGCATACATGTGTGCAGGCATCCTATGGTCCCGGAACCTAAACTCCTCCTCCCCCAGCAATACAGCTGGACGTCCTTCCGGCTGCAGGGAGGGGGTGCCCGGGACTGACTGCTGGCATCACCTTTTTGGGTCTGGGAGGTGACAGAGACCCCTGGGAGATGACAGAGACCCCCCGCATGCCAACAATGTATTTTAATACATCCTGCCAAGAGTCTGTATAGGAAACTCTAAGATCAAATCTATCAACTCCCGTCTTTTATTTAGAACACAACTATTTTGACCTTTCTTAACTGACTTACTTTTAGCTGGTGTCAGGGCTTTCTAAATTATGAGTACTTTACACACAAGCCCGGACATAGCCCAGTACCTGTGCATAGGGCGCCACCATTCCCCGTAAAAGCCCACGATCCAAGTCTCTCTTTTAAAAGAACAGGTGTGTCAATAGAGCATGATACACCTGGAGGCGGCACATGAGGACATCATACATGGAGGGCTTCCATAACTGTGTGCGGATACATGAAATATCATCCTTGTAGGCCTGCAAGAGCAGAAGGAATAAGTAGAAGACTATGTATAGCTAAAGAGCAAGGAGGAGCCACCAGGGGAATTCAACAAAGTAAATGTCTCTTTTTCTTTATCACTATCATGTGCAGGCAATCTCACTAACCGTACTGCATGCCGGCAATCTCACTAATTATATTGTTTCGGCAATCTAACTAAGCATACTGCATGCCGACAATCTCACTTACCATACTGCATGCCAGCAATCTAACTAACCATACTGCATGCCAGCAATCTAACTAACCATACTGCATGCCGGCAATCTCACTAACCATACTGCATGCCGGCAATCTCACTAACCATACTGCATGCCGGCAATCTCACTAACCATACTGCATGCCGGCAATCTCACTAACCATACTGCATGCCGGCAATCTCACTAACCATACTATATGCCGGCAATCTCACTAACCATACTGCATGCCGGCAATCTAACTAACCATACTGCATGCCGGCAATCTCACTTACCATACTGCATGCCAGCAATCTCACTAACCATACTGCATGCTGGCAATCTCACTAACCATACAGAATGACGGCAATCTCACTAATCACACAATTTACCAGCAACCTCACTAAGGGGCATATTTTTCAACATCCGCATCTCACATGCAGATGGGATGTGATAAAAGCTCAGACCATAGGCTAAAATCTGCTCACTTTGTATATTACTGTATTTATGATGGCCGCCTGTTGCCCATTACTGGTATATGGTGCCTGCTATTCAGGACTACATAGAGGTCACACTAATCCTGAGATGACACGCTGCTGGAGGGGGTGTGGCCAGCACATGATGCACCTAGCCATCTGTGGAGGGTTGTAGTCAGCCACAGAAGGTGTGCCTTGTGCCTAACAATTGCTACTCTACCCCCATCCCCGCCTGCACTGCTGTGTGCACAAGTCTTGTCATCTCTTGCATTGCCATGCAAGACAGGATGTAACGATTACTAGGGTTCTCTGTGTGTGCATACTTGAAATGAGGTCAGCTGAAGCCAGGTGAAAATTAAGTAAAGGTTTATTGTGGAAAAAGTGGTAGCAAAAATATATATATATATATATATACACACGGGATACGGGATCCTTAATTACATGAAACCGAACACGATATTTCCAAAATAATAGTAATGGCTGGTAATATAAACAAGGAGGAAGGTTATGCTTGAATATTGGTATAATCCAGGTTAAACACAGATGTGAAATAAACATGAAGGTATCCGGGTTTAAATCAAGTAGGGGAAAAATAACATACCAAAAACGTAGTAATCAGGCAGGGGTGGAACAGACTGCAAATAATAGTCCAGGAATGCAGATGCTGAACCGGCAGGGTTAGAAGTCTTGAAGCAAGGCACATGAACCAGCAAACTGCAGGGAATGTCTCCAAGATGTAGATAAGGCAGAATCAGGACAGGAATACAGGAGAGAGCCCAGTCGCACTCCAGACGGAACCACAATTATCTGCACCTAGATGCTGGTGAGCTGGAGTTAAATAGCAGCACCAGGTGTTGGGCCCCAGGTGCTCACAATCAGGTAATTACCCTGCAGAGACAGTGTGCAACTGCCATTCGGACCTGAGGCAGCAAGTGAGACCCCTAGAGGCAGGAATGAGATAATGCAAGGCAAAACAAACAGACATTCCTAACATTATCCCCCCCTTAAACAGGCGGATTCCAGATACCTAAAAGTTCACCTTCTCTTCTTTTTTCCTCTCCTCTTTTTGGGTTGCCTAGACCTACTTGAAGGTGTCACAAAGACACTACTTGGCAATACAGGTCCATCAATAATGAGTCTAGGATCGTCCAGAAGCTCGCTCTCCGAATCGGAGCCACAACCCAGCGGCAGAACTGACCTCTTATTCTCTTGGATGGAATCAAGAGCGGATGGTAAATTTGTAGAAGCCAAACTTGCCGAGCAATCTGCGTGAACACCTAAAGATACCTGCCCACATCTGAAAAACTGAGGGTGCTCCCCAGACTGCAAAGGCAGGTTCTCAGACGGGCACACCTTAATAGATTCATCTAGGAGAGTGAGGACAGTTGGTGGACTGAATCTTTCGGTCACTGCCTTGAGGAAAGTGGGCAAATCTTGTAAAACTGGATCTTCCTTATCTATAAGACCATTTACCCACTTCAAGGCCCTCCCTCTGAACCTCATACATAAGTTAGCAATGATATCAATAGGGGACAAGTCATCAAAACTCAGATAATATCTGAAGAGAGCTAAACAGTGAGAGATATTTCCATAAAAGTAAGGCAGTTCCTCAACGACTTGGCTTTCCAAATTAGATTTTACATCAGGGAGGATAGACAACTGTGGCCTCTCAGACAAGACGGACTCTTCTTGCACCTTAGACAGAGAAGTCTCAGATGGCCTCGGCTGGGCAGATACCTCGGGCAAATCTTGGATCTCGGGCATGGCAGGCACCTCTATCTGGTGCTGGACAGGCGGAACCCCCTCCTGGGGCTGGGCAGGCAGAACCCCCTCCTGGGGCTGGGCAGGCAGAACCCCCTCCTGGGGCTGGGCAGGCAGAACCCCCTCCTGGGGCTGGGCAGGCAGAACCCCCTCCTGGGGCTGGACAGGCAGAACCCCCTCCTGGGGCTGGACAGGCAGAACCCCCTCCTGGGGCTGGACAGGCAGAGCCCCCTCCTGGGGCTGGACAGGCCTTGGCCGGACCTCTTGCAAGACGGACACCTCTCGGACCTCTGGCAAGGCTCGGACCTCTGGCAAGGTGGACACCACTCGGACCTCTGGCAAAGCGTGGACCTCTGGCAAGGCGGGCACCTCTCGGACCTCTGGCAAGGCGTGGACCTCTGGCAAGGCTGACACCTCTCGGACCTCTGGCAAGGCGGGCACCTCTCGGACCTCTGGCAAGGCGGGCACCTCTCGGACCTCTGGCAAGGCGGGCACCTCTCGGACCTCTGGCAAGGCGGGCACCTCTCGGACCTCTGGCAAGGAGTGGACCTCTGGCAAGGCGGGCACCTCGCGGACCTCTGGCAAGGCGGGCACCTCTCGGACCTCTGGCAAGGCGGGCACCTCTCGGACCTCTGGCAAGGCGGGCACCTCTGGCAAGGCGGACACCTCTCGGACCTCTGGCAAGGCGGGCACCTCTCGGACCTCTGGCAAGGAGTGGACCTCTGGCAAGGCGGGCACCTCTCGGACCTCTGGCAAGGCGGGCACCTCTCGGACCTCTGGCAAGGTGGGCACCTCTGGCAAGGCGGACACCTCTCGGACCTCTGGCAAGGCGGGCACCTCTCGGACCTCTGGCAAGGAGTGGACCTCTGGCAAGGCGGGCACCTCTCGGACCTCTGGCAAGGCGGGCACCTCTCGGACCTCTGGCAAGGCGGGCACCTCTCGGACCTCTGGCAAGGCGGGCTTGGATGACTGAGTGACCCGTGAGGCAAGGGCAGCAGGGACCTCATGCCGTAAGCCAAGGGCAGCAGGGACCTCATGCCGTAAGCCAAGGGCAGCAGGGACCTCATGCCGTGAGGCAAGGGCAGCAGGGACCTCATGCCGTGAGGCAAGGGCAGCAGGGACCTCATGCCCAAAGGCAAGGGCAGCAGGGACCTCATGCCCAAAGGCAAGGGCAGCATGGACCTCATGCCCAAAGGCAAGGGCAGCATGGACGTACACCCCTCCTGGGGTCGCTGGGCCGGACACCCCTCCTGGGGTCGCTGGGCCGGACACCCCTCCTGGGGTCGCTGGGCCGGACACCCCTCCTTTCGAAATTTGAGCACCACAGTGGCATAACTGAGCAGAATTTGGCACTATGGCAGAATGAGGAAAGCTCTTTTTAAGTTTGCGAGCAGGACATAACTGAATAAAATGTCCCGACCTGCCGCAATATAAACAGAGCTTCTTATCCCTTCTATGTCTCTTTTCTTCCTCAGAGAGGCTGGGTCGTGAAAAACTCCTAAACTTGCCTTTGCTTAGGCTTGGAAAACAGCAGCCAGAATTGAGAGCACCAGACTGATCTTTTTCCCTGCGTCTCCTTAAAGGGAACTGGTAATCTTACTGAATATTCATGCAGAGCAGACAGTATCTCTGAAGACAGGGTTTGAATATTCTCCAGTTTCTCTCTGAAATCCACCAGCAATGTAGAACTCACAAACGGCATAAACTCGAGAGGCATGGAATTTCTCTGAAGTAAAGCCATCTTATGAGATTCAGCTGTACCTCAAAACTCCTGCACACATTTATTTGGGCAGATCATTGTGTAACGATTACTAGGGTTCTCTGTGTGTGCATACTTGAAATGAGGTCAGCTGAAGCCAGGTGAGAATTAAGCAAGGTTTATTGTGGAAAAAGTGGTAGCATATATATATATATATATATATATATATATATATATAAAATAAGATTTTACTTACCGATAAATCTATTTCTCGTAGTCCGTAGTGGATGCTGGGGACTCAGTCAGGACCATGGGGATTAGCGGCTCCGCAGGAGACAGGGCACAAAAATAAAGCTTTAGGATCAGGTGGTGTGCACTGGCTCCTCCCCCTATGACCCTCCTCCAAGCCTCAGTTAGGATACTGTGCCCGGACGAGCGTACACAATAAGGAAGGATTTTGAATCCCGGGTAAGACTCATACCAGCCACACCAATCACACCGTACAACTTGTGATCTGAACCCAGTTAACAGTATGACAACGTAGGAGCCTCTGAACAGACGGCTCACAACAATAACAACCTGATTTCTTTGTAACAATAACTATGTACAAGTATTGCAGACAATCCGCACTTGGGATGGGCGCCCAGCATCCACTACGGACTACGAGAAATAGATTTATCGGTAAGTAAAATCTTATTTTCTCTAACGTCCTAGTGGATGCTGGGGACTCCGTCAGGACCATGGGGATTATACCAAAGCTCCCAAACGGGCGGGAGAGTGCGGATGACTCTGCAGCACCGAATGAGAGAACTCCAGGTCCTCTTTAGCCAGGGTATCAAATTTGTAGAATTTTACAAACGTGTTCTCCCCCGACCACGTAGCTGCTCGGCAGAGTTGTAATGCCGAGACCCCTCGGGCAGCCGCCCAGGATGAGCCCACCTTCCTTGTGGAATGGGCCTTGACAGATTTAGGCTGTGGCAGGCCTGCCACATAATGTGCAAGTTGAATTGTGCTACAAATCCAACGAGCAATCGTCTGCTTAGAAGCAGGAGCACCCAGCTTGTTGGGTGCATACAGTATAAACAGCGAGTCAGATTTTCTGACTCCAGCCGTCCTTGAAATATATATTTTCAATGCCCTGACAACGTCCAGCAACTTGGAATCCTCCAAATCGCTAGTAGCCGCAGGCACCACAATAGGCTGGTTCAGGTGAAACGCTGACACCACCTTAGGCAGAAAATGAGGACGCGTCCGCAGTTCTGCCCTGTCCGAATGGAAAATCAGATATGGGCTTTTATACGATAAAGCCGCCAATTCTGACACTCTCCTGGCTGAAGCCAGGGCCAGTAGCATGGTTACTTTCCATGTAAGATATTTCAAATCCGCCGATTTGAGTGGCTCAAACCAATGGGATTTGAGAAAATCCAAAACTACATTAAGGTCCCACGGAGCCACTGGGGGCACAACCGGGGGCTGTATATGTAGTACTCCTTTTACAAAAGTCTGGACTTCAGGAACTGAAGCCAATTCTTTCTGGAAGAAAATCGACAGGGCCGAAATTTGAACCTTAATGGACCCCAACTTGAGGCCCATAGATAATCCTGTTTGCAGGAAATGTA
Source organism: Pseudophryne corroboree (assembly GCF_028390025.1). NCBI lineage: Eukaryota > Metazoa > Chordata > Amphibia > Anura > Myobatrachidae > Pseudophryne > Pseudophryne corroboree. The sequence goes on from NC_086448.1 coordinate 86,593,721, forward strand.
GGAATCGACCCAATTGAAATTCCTCCGTGGGGGCCTTCCTGGCCTCACACCACGCAACATATTTTCTCCAAATGCGGTGATAATGTTGTGCAGTCACCTCCTTCCTGGCTTTTACCAGTGTAGGAATGACCCCTTCCGGAATGCCTTTTTCCCTTAGAATTTGGCGTTCAACCGCCATGCCGTCAAACGCAGCCGCGGTAAGTCTTGGAATAGACACGGTCCCTGCTGAAGCAGGTCCCGTCTTAGAGGTAGAGGCCACGGATCTTCCGTGAGCATCTCCTGAAGTTCCGGGTACCAAGTTCTTCTTGGCCAATCCGGAGCCACGAGTATCGTTCTTACTCCCCTTTGCCGTATAATTCTCAGTACTTTTGGTATGAGAGGCAGAGGAGGAAACACATACACTGACTGGAACACCCACGGTGTTACCAGAGCGTCCACAGCTATTGCCTGAGGGTCTCTTGACCTGGCGCAATACCTGTCCAGTTTTTTGTTGAGGCGAGACGCCATCATGTCCACCTTTGGTTTTTCCCAACGGTTCACAATCATGTGGAAGACTTCTGGATGAAGTCCCCACTCTCCCGGGTGTAGATCGTGTCTGCTGAGGAAGTCTGCTTCCCAGTTGTCCACTCCCGGAATGAACACTGCTGACAGTGCTATCACATGATCTTCCGCCCAGCGAAGAATCCTTGCAGCTTCTGCCATTGCTCTCCTGCTTCTTGTGCCGCCCTGTCTGTTTACGTGGGCGACTGCCGTGATGTTGTCCGACTGGATCAACACCGGCTGACCCTGAAGCAGGGGTTTTGCCAGGCTTAGAGCATTGTAAATCGCTCTTCGCTCCAGTATATTTATGTGAAGAGACATCTCCAGGTTTGACCATACTCCCTGGAAGTTTCTTCCCTGTGTGACCGCTCCCCAGCCTCTCAGACTGGCATCCGTGGTCACCAGGACCCAGTCCTGTATGCCGAATCTGCGGCCCTCTAACAGATGAGCACTCTGCAACCACCACAGAAGAGACACCCTTGTCCGTGGCGACAAGGTTATCCGCTGATGCATCTGCAGATGCGATCCGGACCATTTGTCCAGCAGATCCCACTGAAAAGTTTGTGCGTGGAATCTGCCGAATGGAATCGCTTCGTAAGAAGCCACCATCTTTCCCAGGACTCTTGTGCATTGATGCACAGACACTTTCCCTGGTTTTAGGAGGTTCCTGACAAGTTCGGATAACTCCTTGGCTTTCTCCTCCGGAAGAAACACCTTTTTCTGAACCGTGTCCAGAATCATTCCCAGGAACAGCAGACGTGTCGTCGGGGTCAATTGAGATTTTGGAAAATTCAGAATCCACCCGTGCTGTTGCAGCACTATTTGGGTTAGTGCTACTACGTCCCCCAGCTGTTCCCTGGACCTTGCCCTTATCAGGAGATCGTCCAAGTAAGGGATAATTAATACGCCTTTTCTTCGTAGAAGAAACATCATTTCGGCCATTACCTTGGTAAAGACCAGAGGTGCCGTGGACAATCCAAACGGCAGCGTCTGAAACTGATAATGACAGTTTTGCACCACGAACCTGAGGTACCCTTGATGTGAAGGGCAAATTGGGACATGCAGGTAAGCATCCTTGATGTCCAGGGACACCATAAAGTCCCCTTCTTCCAGATTCGCTATCACTGCTCTGAGTGACTCCATCTTGAACTTGAATTTTTGTATGTACAGGTTCAAAGATTTCAGATTTAGAATAGGTCTTACCGAGCCGTCCGGCTTCGGTACCACAAATAGTGTGGAATAATACCCCTTTCCCTGTTGTAGGAGGGGTACCTTGACTATCACCTGCTGAGAATACAGCTTGTGAATGGCTTCCAATACCGTCGCCCTGTCTGAGGGAGACGTTGGCAGAGCAGACTTTAGGAACCGGCGAGGGGGAGACTTCTCGAATTCCAACCTGTAACCCTGAGATATTATCTGCAGGATCCAGGGGTCCACCTGTGAGTGAGCCCACTGTGCGCTGAAATTCTTGAGTCGACCCCCCACCGCCCCTGAGTCCGCTTGTAAAGCCCGAACGTCATGCTGAGGGCTTTGCAGAAGCCGGGGGGGGCTTCTGCTCCTGGGAAGAAGCTGCTTGGTGCACTCTCTTACCCTTTCCTTTGCCTCGGGGCAAATATGACTGTCCTTTCGCCCGCTTGTTCCTATAGGAACGAAAGGACTGCGGCTGAAAAGACGGTGTCTTTTTCTGTTGGGAGGGGACCTGAGGTAAAAAGGTGGATTTCCCGGCTGTTGCCGTGGCCACCAAATCCGATAGACCGACCCCAAATAATTCCTCCCCCTTATACGGCAATACTTCCATATGCCGTTTGGAATCCGCATCACCTGACCATTGTCGCGTCCATAAACTTCTTCTGGCAGATATGGACATCGCACTTACTCTCGATGCCAGAGTGCAAATATCCCTCTGTGCATCTCGCATATATAGAAATGCATCCTTTAAATGCTCTATAGTCAGTAAAATACTGTCCCTATCCAGGGTATCAATATTTTCAGTCAGGGAATCCGACCAAACCACCCCAGCACTGCACATCCATGCAGAGGCGATGGCTGGTCGCAGTATAACACCAGTATGAGTGTATATACTTTTCAGGGTAGTTTCCAGCCTCCTATCTGCTGGATCCTTGAGGGCGGCCGTTTCAGGAGACGGTAACGCCACTTGTTTTGATAAGCGTGTGAGCGCCTTATCCACACTAGGGGGTGTTTCCCAGCGCGCCCTAACCTCTGGCGGGAAAGGATATAATGCCAATAACTTCTTTGAAATTAGCAGTTTTCTATCGGGGTTAACCCACGCTTCATCACACACTTCATTCAATTCGTCTGATTCAGGAAAAACTACAGGTAGTTTTTTCAGACCCCACATAATACCCCTTTTTGTGGTACATGCAGTATCAGAGATATGTAAAGCCTCCTTCATTGCCGTGCTCACATAACGTGTGGCCCTACTGGAAAATACGTTTGTTTCTTCACCGTCGACACTAGATTCGGTGTCCGTGTCTGGGTCTGTGTCGACCGACTGAGGTAAAGGGCGTTTTACAGCCCCTGACGGTGTCTGAGACGCCTGTACAGGTACTAACTGGTTTTCCGGCCGTCTCATGTCGTCAACTGATTTTTGTAATGTGCTGACATTATCACGTAATTCCATAAATAAAGCCATCCATTCCGGTGTCGACTCCCTAGGGGGTGACATCACCATTACCGGCAATTGCTCCGCCTCCACACCAACATCGTCCTCATACATGTCGACACACACGTACCGACACACAGCAGACACACAGGGAATGCTCTTATCGAAGACAGGACCCCACTAGCCCTTTGGGGAGACAGAGGGAGAGTTTGCCAGCACACACCCAAGCGCTATAAATATATAGGAACAACCCTATAGAAGTGTTGTCTCCCTTATAGCAGCTTAATATATATCAAAAACGCCAAAAAAAGTGCCCCCCCCCCCCTCTCTTTTTTACCCTGTTTCTGTAGTGCAGTGCAGGGGAGAGTCCTGGGAGCCTTCCTCGCAGCGGAGCCGAGCAGGAAAATGGCGCTGTGTGCTGAGGAGATAGGCCCCGCCCCCTATTTCGGCGGGCTCTTCTCCGGAGTTTGTGAGACCTGGCAGGGGTTAAATACATCCATATAGCCCCAAGGGCTATATGTGATGTATTTTTTAGCCAGAACAAGGTATTCTCATTGCTGCCCAGGGCGCCCCCTGCAGCGCCCTGCACCCTCCGTGACCGCTGGTGTGAAGTGTGTGACAACAATGGCGCACAGCTGCAGTGCTGTGCGCTACCTCATGAAGACTGAAAAGTCTTCTGCCGCCGGTTTCTGGACCTCTTCGCTTTTCGGCATCTGTAAGGGGGTCGGCGGCGCGGCTCCGGGACCGGACTCCATGGCTGGGCCTGTGTTCGATCCCTCTGGAGCTAATGGTGTCCAGTAGCCTAAGAAGCCAATCCATCCTGCACGCAGGTGAGTTCACTTCTTCTCCCCTAAGTCCCTCGTTGCAGTGAGCCTGTTGCCAGCAGGACTCACTGAAAATAAAAAACCTAAAAACTTTTTCTAAGCAGCTCTTTAGGAGAGCCACCTAGATTGCACCCTGCTCGGACGGGCATAAAAACCTAACTGAGGCTTGGAGGAGGGTCATAGGGGGAGGAGCCAGTGCACACCACCTGATCCTAAAGCTTTATTTTTGTGCCCTGTCTCCTGCGGAGCCGCTAATCCCCATGGTCCTGACTGAGTCCCCAGCATCCACTAGGACGTTAGAGATATATATATATATATATATATATATATATATATATATATATATATACCGAGTGTATTTCCAGACCACAGATCCAGAATAGAGGGCACTCACTGTGGTCTGGAAATACACTCGGTATATGTGGATGTCCCTATCTGGGCTTTCTTGAGGAGCACCCCTATGGTGACTATTGACTGCTGTGAGTGCGGACATTACAAATTGAGATATATAGAGATATATAGAGATATATAGAGATATATATATATATATAGAGATATATATATATATATATATATATATATATATATAGAGAGATATATATAGAGATATATATATATATATATATATTGTCAAAGTCAGAAAAATATCTCTATACACACTGCCATATTTGCACCTCATACTGGTCCGCACTGCGCATGCGTACGCTCTCCCGTACGTGCACATACTCACAGTCGCGGGCACCCGCAGGCGCACGGTATGCGTATTTACGGTAGAGTTTATGTAATCGTAGCGTGCGACTCATTCGTTACATATTTTCACTAATAATGTATTTTGTAGATCATGGTCCCTTTGATAGATTCTGAAAGTTTAGTTAACATAGCATGTTCCTGAACAGAGAGATCCCTCTTTGTATTGTACGAAGGGTCTAACAGGGGTCATACAGTAGTGTTTGGTACCCATCGGAAGAGTATTTAAATAGCAATATTCCGGTGTTGGTTTGGAGCGGATTAGTCGCTCGTGCGAATAGTTATGGACATAAGAAGTTTATGTCCATTTACTATTATTTGTTCTTACTTAGTCATGCGGCGGGAAACCCAGTATCCCACCCACCTGAACAGTTGGAAACAGTCACAGCCCACCTGTATGAATCAACCTATGACCTTTTGTTATAATGCGAAGCCGAATTCCTGTGTCCAATGAACAATGAGATTGTAGGGACCATTGAATTGTATTGTGTGTGGGGCATAAATAGGCAGGCCGACCGTATCCAGTTCACTCTCTTCAACGGTTCTCATTGCTGATAATTGGGAGCTGGATATCGAGGCGCATGCGATCGTTTCCCCTTGTGCGTAAGTTTTCTCCGCAATCATATTGTCTTGATGTTATTGTAAGCCATCTCTCTCTCCTCTCTTTTTCCCTTATTTTCCCTTGATTGTATTGTATTGTATTGTATGGTATTTCCTGTGTAGTTATCTGGTTAGTTAGTCTATGTTATATTGTAGTGTATGCTTTGTACTGTGATTCTTTTGCAAGTATAATAGTCATAATACATATAATAGGTTTTGGACCCTAAGCCCAGGTATCTGTGTATTTCTTATAGTGTTAAGTATTCCCTGAGCGTCGGTGACGCCCAAGCAGCTTTGTAGTTAATCAGGTTACACCAGGTTGCATTTACACTCTATCACCACACTAAGGTTTACTGTATATTTCATTGTTAAAGGTATAGATATAAAGGTTTAACGTTATAAGCGTCTGCACCGCTGGTGATCTCCTCGTGGTCCCGAGCGTCCGCTACGCTATAGCGAATCATTACGTTAGTCGGCAGCCAATAGCGTGCCTGCCTGTGATCTCTGGGCCGTAAGCGAACGTGACGCTTGAGCGTCTCGACTACGGTTGAGCGATCGTTACGCAACTTGCGTACCCTTACGGTACTTCTTACGTAGATAGCGTACAGTGTTCTTAGACCTCTTAAAGGGTAATATATATTTAGCTTTATCAATTGGGGGCCGTCCAGTCCTTCACATATCTGCACTAGGTAATATCAGCAGACATTATCCATCAGCAAAGGGCGGGAGGTTGTATCCCTCGTAGTGCTGACGGGATAAGCGTCTGCTTCGCTTAGGTAAAGGGTGCTGAAGGAATCCGGGAACCGGAGGTAAGAGCAAAACGCTAGTGTCTTTTAAAACTGTTTATTTTTCTGTCTTGCACGCACACATATATATCTGCATTTCCTTTTCATTTGTGTATTTTCGTATGTCACTCTCCTGTTTGCCAGTTTATAGTTGATAAACGTGCTGAGAGAGATTTGCCGCTATTTCAATAGTTTGAGTAAAGGTAATATAGTTAAAGTGTAGACAAACACACAGTTTTTGCCTGGGAGATAAGGCGAAGTCAGTGTGGTGTGTGGTAGATGATCAAGGATCATCTACATTGATAAAAGTATAAATTGTGTTACGGTGGATCTTTGCTTTGCGTACACGTGTCTCTAACAAAGACTTGCGTACGCAATCCAAAGGCCGACGCACGCAGCGTATATTACGCAACGGAGCGTCTGGGTACGCCCACGTAACTCAAACAGGCGATAAGTAGCGCAACGCGGTAAATAACGCAAAGCGATAAATAGCACAAATTGATTTCAGCTTTCCAAAACTTAGTTTAAATACCTTACTTTACTGCAACACCTCTGGGGAGAGCTATCAGACTACGGGAAATGATTTTTTTCTGATCAGAAAACTATAAGAATGATAGTGGGTTGAAAACGGTATGAGTGTATTGAATCCCGCTTTGTGGACTTTGTGATCTATGTGATAAAACGGTATTGAATCCCGCTTTGTGGACTTTGTGATCTGTGTGATCTATGAGCACGGCCTGAAGTGAAAACGTGCAACAGAGTGTGATAAAGTTTTCGTTGTATTACGCTCTGGCCAATGATCCTACCATTTATGGGCAACAAGTGTCTATAAGTGGTACGATTGGACCGCACGGTTGTATGTGTGACCAATAACGCAACGTGATATGAGGTCGTATATCCATGCGTAAATCTTGCCCTCATACGTGTTGTAGGGAGCACATGCAAGCGTGATTTGTGTAAAGAAAAAGGAAGGGAATTTTCTCAGGAAAATCTCTAAAGATAGGGCCTGCAACGGCTACACGTGTCTGCTAGAAGGCGGACCGGAGATACCCGGAGCAGAAGAAGTTCAGTGGAAGAGCTTTAAGGATTTCCAACGAAGTTCTGTGTTTGGTGCATTTTAGGAAGTTTTTCTGTGTTAGACAGGTCCACAATGGCAGCCAAGTGCACAATACAGAGACGGTCGGAGGTCAGGATTCAGACTCCAGAGGCTTGCAGACCCCGAGGGTCTGCTCGGTTAGTAATGTGGAGGAGGTATGGTCCCCACACTGAGACCTTTTGTGATGAATGGACACGAATGACTGCGGGGGATAAGGCACCATTTCCCGGGATAGGTAGTTTTGACTTCGAGGTGTTGCATAATTTAAGGCGGAGGATCTGTCTCATAAAATCCTGGAAACAACGAGTTAAAAATGATGATTGTTTGCAGATATGGCTACAGGAAAGTGACATGCAGAGAAATGTAACTTACATACCTAACTTTCATCTTGAGAGGAGAGACATGGCAATGGAGGGGATTATGGTTGCGGAGAAAAGCACAAGGGTGAACAATAAAAACGCTCTTAGCAACTGTAGTATAGATGATAAGAATAAGTGTAATAAATGTAACAAAGATAATTGTAATACTGTTGAATGTACAACTATTAACCCATGCAAGTCGCACCCCATGTTAAACTTTCCTCAGGAACACCAACAAGAAAGTGAGCCCAGAACGATGTCGGCACCTCTTCCAGAAGCCATCACACAAGACATCCAGGTGGACGCAACCCAATCGGTAAAGACTGTAATCAAACCCCCTAATGGAGGGTCAGGTGAGGTCGTGTCCACAGGTACGTATGGTATTATACATTACGCACAAACAAATGTACCTCATATTGTAGAATCAATTCAGAATGACGTTACTGGACTTAATCCTGTCAGGGTAATTGCAGTACCAAATGGGAAAACTAACTCTTCAGGAGTCACCCCCGTCAGGAACATCGCCATGTACTGCCCCTTTTCCCGAACAGAATTAAGAACAATTCTGTCTGAATTTCCTGATCCCAGGAAAGACTTAGTTGCTTGTCAAAGATACATTAGAGTGCTAGGACATACTGCAGAGCCAAATAACAAAGATTGGAGGACAGTTTTGAGGGCATGTTTACCCCCCGATGTTGATTCATTGAAATTTATCGCTGATTGTAAGCTAGATGAGGAAGTGCCACTAACAAACGAGTATAACCAAGATAATGTAAAAAGAATCAATCTACAGTTGAAAGAATATTTTCCTACAGTAGTAAAGTGGAATAAAATCTTTACAATAAAACAAAAAGAAGGTGAATCCGCATCAGAGTATTTTCACCGGGCTCTGCAGGATATGGCTAGGTACACTGGTATAGATGACATTGAAACTAATGTACACCACAGAGAGGTAGCTGTGTCCGTATTAATGAACAACTTAAAAGACACACTAAAAATCAGGGTACAAACCTCCATACCTCACTGGAGAGGCATCTCGGTGGCTGCATTAAGAGAGTCCGCTATCGAGCATGACCGCAATATCCAAAGAACCAGGGAAGCGCAGGGAGAACGGTTGATGGCGATGAACATCCGAGCATTTGAGGAGGCATCAAATCAACCAAGACCTCAGGTCATTGACACTTGGAGGAAACCAAGGATTTGTTATAATTGTAGAAGAGAAGGGCATTATGCCAGCAACTGTAATAACCCACATAAAGTCAGACCCCCTAGACCAAGAAATGAGCAAAGTTATAACACACAAAATTATAATCAGGGATCATATAGGAAAAATTTTGGCCCACACCCATAATGTGCAGTCAGGAAAGGTGATCATTAGGACTGATGGTAAGCCTGAGGTTATAGTTAATAAATTGGGAGGTCATTCCCTGAAAACACAGGAATGACCGGGTGAAACGTTGTAAATGTATCTGTGAAATGTTTCGTTTTCTCTCTCCCCATCTCTGACGATTATTGGTAGGATTCAAACATTGCATACATACTTGGTCTTTGCAGAAGTCTACCAAACCCCAGCATGACCTATCCGCACCAATGTATTCTGGCCAGATACAGACAATGGAATATGGAAGTGCTGGGGGGAGGGACTGCGCAAGGAAACCATTGGACATGTAGATATGACAGCCTGATGATCTGACAGTGTTTTGAAATGTTTGAAAAATGTTTTTTTTTTTCCCTCTTTTCCTATTGATGGCTATTGTTGATTTAAGTAATATACACATGCACATAAATTGTTCTCTCTCTTTGTTTTTTTTGCTGTTGTTTTCTCTCTCTTCTCACTCATGCTTTCATGTTTTAAAGATGGTATGTCACCCATCAGTTAGACAAATGGTAATGCAAGATTTTTGCTCCTTACAGAAAGATCGCTGGTTTGGAGGGAATATTGCATCACCAGAATGTTCGTTTGGAAGACTGAGAGACAGCACCTTTGAGAAGACAGCAGAACAAGAAGAACAACAAGACGAGAGAACTAATTATCGTAACAAGTTTCTCTCCCCCTCAAACTGATTTTCTGTACCCCCATTACAAATTTCTTCTTTTCTCCTCCTGTAAGATGGACTTGCCCCAAGAGACTGTGATCTGGATTTTCCTGTTGACCATGATGTTGACCAGAGCAGTCTGTTCCGGTGAGAGTATCAGTGAGGTCGTGAAAGGATCCAGAAAGGTCCTGATGATAAAGATGGAGGTGTAAATTTCCAATAGCAACCCAATCACCAAGCAAAGGCGAGTACCGGAAACGATCTAGCAGCCATGTTATTTGTAAACATTTTTCTTTTAAGGATTATTAGCTGAAGAAAACTGTATCTGTAGGCTCTGTGATAATGTCATTGAGGATGGGTGTATTAAGAAATGCCAATCCAGTTTTAATATCCATATGGACCGGCATCCCTTGAGTGACTATCACTCTTTAGTGGGTAGTGTGCTTAATAAAACAGATTGTTGGGTATGCTCTCAAGTACCTCAAGGTCACAGAAAATCAGGGCTAGTACCATTTCCTTTAACGTTAGGGGAGGTACTTGAGTTAAATGGTGGGAGACCGGTGGACCGAAGGTTTAATATCTCCAGCCCTCCTAGTTTGAAGCTCCACCAATACCATGTGGATAGGTCCCTATTATGTTTCAACATCTCCAATCCCCGAAAACCGGGAAATTGGGAAGTGTCATGGAGTAATCACACCATGACCTTTTCGCATAGAGCAGATAGAATGCCTACAGATACAGAGCTTGTACGCCACATAGCCAGTAGAGGAAAATCTTTCCGGTATAGGTATACCTTAGGAAATAGGATTACTAGAGTTGGAGAAGTATCACCAGGATACTGTGCACATATCGTACAACCTGATACGTGTACTAAGCAGATGGAAGAATTAGGGTCAGGAGATTTCACATGGAAGGTGTGTAATATGGTTATGTCCTACTCCGTCCCATATGTTCTCCCCGATGATGCATATTTCATATGCGGGAGAAAGGCGTACAAGTGGCTTGCCCCAAACTCTGAAGGATTGTGTTATATTGGAAAAGTACTGCCTGAAGTAATGACTGTATCACATGACAAAATGAAAGACATACACCGTGGTGCCCAAGCTCCTTATATTCACACCCATTACGAGCACGTTGTTAAAAGGCACCTGATAGAGAAGACAGAGCATCCGGCCTCTGATCTGATAAGTGAATCCACCGGGATTCAATTCTTAATCGCGTTAGATTTCACCCGCACCGCTAGAGGAGTGCTGAATTATAAATACATATCGGCGCTCGCAAATTTGTTAGATAATATCACTGAAATGTATGATGACACGTTTAGATATACTGGAAGGGAACTTCAAGCTTATAAAACAGAACTGGTGCAGCATAGAATGGTTCTTAATTACCTCACAGCAGTGACAGGTGGATATTGTGTTACATTGGCAACACAGTACGGCGTGAAGTGTTGCACGTATATCACGAATAACACCGAGGATCCGGTCGAGGTCATAGACCAGAAGATGGACGTTCTCCAATTGAAGTCGGAATTTCGCAGGAGACACAATCTCACTCTTGCTGCTGTAGGTAATGAGCTGACTGGTTGGGTGTCATGGTTGAACCCGCGAAATTGGTTTTCTGGTTTAGGAGAATGGGCTCAAGGAGTCATAATGGATGTTGGGAAGTTTCTCCTATGTATCTTAGGTGTTGTCATATCGATTGGATTGATATTTAGATGCGGTCAGGCTTTAATGAAGTGCAATCATCGTACTAGGGTAATGAGTTTAAGGAGTGAGGAAACTGTAATTAACCTGGACTTGATTTATGACCCAAATGTAGAAACAATGATGTGATGAAAATGCGATTTCTACGGTCCGTTTCTTTCACCTGTTTTTCCGTTTTCTCCAAGGTAACAAGACCCACTTGGACGAGGAATTTGATGAGCCGATATACAGACAACAGAGGGATTAAAGAAGAAGTTTGACAACCTGATACACAGATTTTTGATGAACTATGCCATGGATCCCCAGTTTCCCTAGAAATTTTAAAATTACGCTAGCCCAACACTTTTGTAAATCTATGGACATTGACAGCTTTTGCTCGCACCTTATGGGCAAAAGCACAAAGAAGACTGCATTCAACAGACACCAAACAAGACCTCAATCGACGAATGTACATTTACCTGACATAGAATACCACCGCATTTACCGTAATTATGTCTTTTCTTCATTTCTACAACCCTCAGGTAATGACACACATAGTCGATAGGGAATACAGGCACAGATATCAGCAATCACATATCTCCCCCATTCATGTATCATCAACTAAAATGTGCTCCCCCATTTTGTTACAACCAAAGCCAAAAAGAGCTCGGTAAAGTTTGACAGCCCATCCACAGACCCGTACCGCGGGATAAGAAGGAATTCAAATGTATACTTCGCAATACCTCGAAGCTTGATTTAAAACACGTACGGCACGATGATACATGACCCCCAAGCACGGATTCATACACACATGCTTTTGCTATCTCACTAGGTCATACCCTCTTCACACCTTCTCCTGTCTCCTCCTTTACCCAACCATGTAAATGTATTAACCCCTAACATATATTTTTCTCTTTTTGAAATGTTTTCAGGAAGTGGCAGTTATTGTTGACTGCCAAAGGGTGGACTGTCAAAGTCAGAAAAATATCTCTACACACACTGCCATATTTGCACCTCATACTGGTCCGCACTGCGCATGCGTACGCTCTCCCGTACGTGCACATACTCACAGTCGCGGGCACCCGCAGGCGCACGGTATGCGTATTTACGGTAGAGTTTATGTAATCGTAGCGTGCGACTCATTCGTTACATATTTTCACTAATAATGTATTTTGTAGATCATGGTCCCTTTGATAGATTCTGAAAGTTTAGTTAACATAGCATGTTCCTGAACAGAGAGATCCCTCTTTGTATTGTACGAAGGGTCTAACAGGGGTCATACAGTAGTGTTTGGTACCCATCGGAAGAGTATTTAAATAGCAATATTCCGGTGTTGGTTTGGAGCGGATTAGTCGCTCGTGCGAATAGTTATGGACATAAGAAGTTTATGTCCATTTACTATTATTTGTTCTTACTTAGTCATGCGGCGGGAAACCCAGTATCCCACCCACCTGAACAGTTGGAAACAGTCACAGCCCACCTGTATGAATCAACCTATGACCTTTTGTTATAATGCGAAGCCGAATTCCTGTGTCCAATGAACAATGAGATTGTAGGGACCATTGAATTGTATTGTGTGTGGGGCATAAATAGGCAGGCCGACCGTATCCAGTTCACTCTCTTCAACGGTTCTCATTGCTGATAATCGGGAGCTGGATATCGAGGCGCATGCGATCGATTCCCCTTGTGCGTAAGTTTTCTCCGCAATCATATTGTCTTGATGTTATTGTAAGCCATCTCTCTCTCCTCTCTTTTTCCCTTATTTTCCCTTGATTGTATTGTATTGTATTGTATGGTATTTCCTGTGTAGTTATCTGGTTAGTTAGTCTATGTTATATTGTAGTGTATGCTTTGTACTGTGATTCTTTTGCAAGTATAATAGTCATAATACATATAATAGGTTTTGGACCCTAAGCCCAGGTATCTGTGTATTTCTTATAGTGTTAAGTATTCCCTGAGCGTCGGTGACGCCCAAGCAGCTTTGTAGTTAATCAGGTTACACCAGGTTGCATTTACACTCTATCACCACACTAAGGTTTACTGTATATTTCATTGTTAAAGGTATAGATATAAAGGTTTAACGTTATAAGCGTCTGCACCGCTGGTGATCTCCTCGTGGTCCCGAGCGTCCGCTACGCTATAGCGAATCATTACGTTAGTCGGCAGCCAATAGCGTGCCTGCCTGTGATCTCTGGGCCGTAAGCGAACGTGACGCTTGAGCGTCTCGACTACGGTTGAGCGATCGTTACGCAACTTGCGTACCCTTACGGTACTTCTTACGTAGATAGCGTACAGTGTTCTTAGACCTCTTAAAGGGTAATATATAAGATAAATATTTAGCTTTATCAATATATATATATATATATATATATATATAAATAAATATAAACGGGATCCTTAATTACATGAAACCGAACACGATATTTCCAAAATAATAGTAATGGCTGGTAATATAAACAAGGAGGAAGGTTATGCTTGAATATTGGTATAATCCAGGTTAAACACAGATGTGAAATAAACATGAAGGTATCCGGGTTTAAATCAAGTAGGGGAAAAATAACATACCAAAAACGTAGTAATCAGGCAGGGGTGGAACAGACTGCAAATAATAGTCCAGGAATGCAGATGCTGAACCGGCAGGGTTAGAAGTCTTGAAGCAAGGCACATGAACCAGCAAACTGCAGGGAATGTCTCCAAGATGTAGATAAGGCAGAATCAGGACAGGAATACAGGAGAGAGCCCAGTCGCACTCCAGACGGAACCACAATTATCTGCACCTAGATGCTGGTGAGCTGGAGTTAAATAGCAGCACCAGGTGTTGGGCCCCAGGTGCTCACAATCAGGTAATAACCCTGCAGAGACAGTGTGCAACTGCCATTCGGACCTGAGGCAGCAAGTGAGACCCCTAGAGGCAGGAATGAGATAATGCAAGGCAAAACAAACACAGACATTCCTAACACAGGAACTGTCTGTTATACTGTATGTATGTGTATATATATATATATATATATATATATATATATGAGAAACACCTCTGGCAATTGTAGACTTACTGTGCTCTCCGTTTGCCTCTAGCTCCCACATGAGGTAGTACTCATACACCTCTTGGGTGGAATACTTCTCTGCAATGGAAGATAAATTGATTACAAATGCTATTAAGCCATGCATTATCCAGCATTGGGCTAGGGAACTAGACTTCTAACTGACCCCCCTTCCTAATCCCCAACATACTGACATCCACTACGGAGAAACACCATTTTCATATGTACTAACCCCCGGCTGCTGGGTTTTCGACGCTGAGGGTATCGGCATCTTTTAATACCAACACCCTATAGAAGCCTATAGGCTTCTTACCACATCCCGCCACTATCACCACTCTACGCCACCCCACACCGCTCACGCCGACCCTCCCGGATACATGTGTGCAGGCATCTCATGGTCCCGGAACCTAAACTCCTCCTCCCCCAGCAATACAGCTGGACGTCCTTCCGGCTGCAAGGAGGGGGAGCCCGGGACTGACTGCTGGCATCACCTTTTTGGGGCTGGGAGGTGACAGAGACCCCTGGGAGTTGACAGAGACCCCCCGCATGCCAACGATGTATTTTAATACATCCTGCCAAGAGTCTGTATAGGAAACTCTAAGATCAAATCTATCAACTCCCATCTTTTATTTAGAACACAACTATTTTTACCTTTCTTAACTGACTTACTTTTAGCTGGTGTCAGGGCTTTCTAAATTATGAGTACTTTACACACAAGCCCGGACATAGCCCAGTACCTGTGCATAGGGCGCCACCATTCCCCGTAAAAGCCCACGATCCAAGTCTCTCTTTAAAAGAACAGGTGTGTCAATAGAGCATGATACACCTGGAGGCGGCACATGATGACATCATACATGGAGGGCTTCCATAACTGTGTGCGGATACATGATATATCTTCCTTGTAGGCCTGGAAGAGGAGAAGGAATATGCAGAAGACATCTGTATAGCTAAAGAGCAAGGAGGAGCCACCAGGGGAATTCAACAAAGTAAATGTTTCTTTTTATTTATCACTATCATGTGCAGGCAATCTCACTAATCATACTGCATGCCGGCAATCTCACTAACCATACTGCATGCCGGCAATCTCACTAACCATACTGCATGCCGACAATCTAACTAACCATACTGCATGCCGGCAATCTCACTTACCATACTGCATGCTGGCAATCTCACTAACCATACAGAATGACGGCAATCTCACTAATCACACAATTTACCAGCAACCTCACTAAGGGGCATATTTTTCAACATCCGCATCTCACATGCAGATGGGATGTGATAAAAGCTCAGACCATAGGCTAAAATCTGCTCACTTTGTATATTACTGTATTTATGATGGCCGCCTGTTGCCCATTACTGGTATATGGTGCCTGCTATTCAGGACTACATAGAGGTCACACTAATCCTCTGAGATGACACGCTGCTGGAGGGGGTGTGGCCAGCACATGATGCACCTAGCCATCTGTGGAGGGTTGTAGTCAGCCACAGAAGGTGTGACTTGTGCGTAACAATTGCTACTCTACCCCCATCCCCGCCTGCACTGCTGTGTGCACAAGTCTTGTCATCTCTTGCATTGCCATGCAAGACAGGAACTGTCTGTTATATATATATATATATATATATACTGTATGTATGTATGTATATATATATGAGAAACACCTCTGGCAACTGTAGACTTACTGTGCTCTCCGTTTGCCTCTAGCTGCCACATGAGGTAATACTCATACACCTCTTGGGTGGAATACTTCTCTGCAATGGAAGATAAATTGATTACAAATGCTATTAAGCCATGCATTATCCAGCATTGGGCTAGGGAACTAGACTTCTAACTGACCCCCCTTCCTAATCCCCAACATACAGACATCCACTACGGAGAAACACCATTTTCATATGTACTAACCCCGGGCTGCTGGGTTTTCGACGCTGAGGGTATCGGCATCTTTTAATACCGACACCCTATAGAAGCCTATAGGCTTCTTACCGCATCCCGCCACTATCACCACTCTACGCCACCCCACACCGCTCACGCCGACCCTCCCGGCATACATGTGTGCAGGCATCCCATGGTCCCGGAACCTAAACTCCTCCTCCCCCAGCAATACAACTGGACGTCCTTCCGGCTGCAGGGAGGGGGTGCCCGGGACTGACTGCTGGCATCACCTTTTTGGGGCTGGGAGGTGACAGAGACCCCTGGGAGATGACAGAGACCCCCCGCATGCCAACAATGTATTTTAATACATCCTGCCAAGAGTCTGTATAGGAAACTCTAAGATCAAATCTATCAACTCCCGTCTTTTATTTAGAACACAACTATTTTGACCTTTCTTAACTGACTTACTTTTAGCTGGTGTCAGGGCTTTCTAAATTATGAGTACTTTACACACAAGCCCGGACATAGCCCAGTACCTGTGCATAGGGCGCCACCATTCCCCGTAAAAGCCCACGATCCAAGTCTCTCTTTTAAAAGAACAGGTGTGTCAATAGAGCATGATACACCTGGAGGCAGCACATGAGGACATCATACATGGAGGGCTTCCATAACTGTGTGCGGATACATGAAATATCATCCTTGTAGGCCTGGAAGAGGAGAAGGAATAAGCAGAAGACTATGTATAGCTAAAGAGCAAGGAGGAGCCACCAGGGGAATTCAACAAAGTAAATGTCTCTTTTTCTTTATCACTATCATGTGCAGGCAATCTCACTAACCGTACTGCATGCCGGCAATCTAACTAACCGTACTGCATGCCGGCAATCTCACTAATTATATTGTGTCGGCAATCTAACTAACCATACGGAGAGAGTATTGACTGTATAGGAAAGGAAAGAGTTAAACATCTGGGGAGGGGTGGACCTAGCTGTTAGGAAAGTACAGCCTTCTTTAGGGGGAGGGTTTGATATATATAGGGAAGGTGAGGCCATCTTAGTTCTCTTGGTGGATTTGCTTTTAGGTGAGTGCTGCAGTGCAGACAATTTCGTTTTCTCATTCACGTGCAAGCAGAATAACAGAATAACCCCTACCTCAGTGTTATACTCCTCCTCTCCTCCTATTATTACCTGCTGATATGGCTGCTCGCCCCCAGCGTGTTCTAAGGGCCCCGGCTCGGTACCGTGGGTCAGACGGTCGAGCGGGCCCTGAGGCTGCAGTGGGCAGCATGGGGGACGGGGCTCCGTCTCTAGGGGCCTCAACAAACACGGCCGCGAGCACCACAAGCAGGGCCCGGGCGGGCTCGCCGCCGGCAGCCGAGTCGCTCACACCGGCCGGGCGAGGGCGGCGTGGGGGACCAGGGGTCCCTTCAAGCCGCTCGAGGGTTGACGGGCGGCAGCCGTCCCCTCCGGGAGCCGCCGAGTCCGGGATCATGTCGGGCGCCCGCGGGCGCGCCGCGGGGGGCGCCCGGTGGTTGCAGGTCCTAGCCCTCCTTCCTTGCCACGGCCGAATGTTAGTGCCGGGCGGGGAGAGAGGACGGGACGGGGAGCTGGCGGTCGCCGCGCGGGGCCTGTGCAGGAGCCTCGCGCGGCGGCCGAGGAGGAGGAACAGACCGGGAGCCCGATGGCGGGAGGAGGTGGGACGCGCGCACGGGGTGCGCGCGCGCCCACGCTCGCTCCGGACGCCGCCAGCCGCGCACGTGTGCGCGCAGCGGCGCCGCCAACACACAGGCCACCCGGTTCGACTCCCCGGATGCCGGAATCCGGCAGGGGGAGGGGGCACACAACGGGGGTGCAGCGTGTGCCTCGGGTAGGCAGCGCTGGGCGCATAAGGATGACAACAGGAGATGGGGCCACGGCAGGAACTGCAAGGGGTGGCCGGGAGCAGCATGCGCGTGCGCACTCCGCAGGTCATGTGACGCGCGGGGGAACACGCGCGGGTGCGCAGCGGGTCCCTGTGACTCCCCACACCAGCACTACAGAGGCGGGACGCAGCGGGTCCCGCGGGTGGAGGGGAGACAGGGAATGGGTCAGCGGCCGCAGGGCCGCGGCACGGGCCGCCGCTCACGACAGCGGGTCCTCCCCAGGACCGGGGGATTCTTCTGCTTCGTTGGGGAGGGAAGGCGAAGGATCAGAAGTAGAGAGCGATTGGTCCGGCCGGGGGGCACTTGCTTTCATGTCGGAGCAGGAGGGGCAGTCTCCCCGGGTCGCATCGGCCGGTCGGCGGGCGCGGGCTCGCACCCAACCAAGGACTGGTCGTCCTTCGGGCGGCGTTGACGGGGGTCGCGCCACACGTGATCCTCCTGGAGCCATAGCGTCGGCGCTGGCCACGGTGGTGGAGGCTCTGGGGCCGTTAGCTGCAGTGGCCTCCCCTAGGGCGATGGCGGATTTCGGCCAGTCTGCAGGAGGCAGGGGGTCTGGCAAACGGAGGGCCTCAGCGGCGCAGCGGGTGGCACGAGCCTGCCGAGAGCTGGGGGCCGCTGCTGCGGAGCTGGAGCTAAGGTCGGACCGGGAGCAGCAGGGGCGCGCGCTCACTGCGCATTCCACACGGGGGGCCCGGCGTGCGCCGCAAGCACGGGCCGGGCCCTCTTCTGTTTTGTCTTCCACAGAGGGCCGAGAAGAAGGGGATTTGGCAGATTTCGTGGAGGACGATGATTGGGCTGAAGAAAACGAAGAATCCGGGTCGGAGAGGTCGATGGCATCCGGTGAGTTGGTACAGTCTATATCAATTTCCACCACGAGCTCGAGTTCGCATAGCTCTTCGTCTTCCTTCTCCTCCTCTTCTTTGGCGTCGCAAGCGTCCGACGCAGACAGTACTGCTAGGGCAAGGAAGGAGGCCGAAAAATTGGCCAAGCGGGCAGCAAAACAGCAGAAGAGGCGTAAGCGGCGCAAGCGAGTTAGTGAGGAGGAGCGTAGGGCAAAGAAGCGGCGCGATCTGCCTGAGGTAGTGCGCTGCGAGTACACCGCAGTTATGCGGGGGCTGCGAGACAGCTGCCGCAAGAAGATACGTAGGGGTGACTTCGTGGACTTATTCGTCTTCACTAAGGCCATGAAGAAGGAATACAAAGCGGCGGCCGCTAAGAAGGGCATGGGGACAGAGGTTTTCCGGTCTTTTGATAATTGGCTGGCCGGTTTCTGGGTGTTTGCGGCATGCTATTTGGAGGATAGGCCGGAAGAGCACATGAATATTATCCGGTACCTGCATCTCGTGCACGACATGCAGCGCACATCCTCGGGCTCGGAATGGCGGCGGTATGACCAAGAGTTTCGGGAGAAACAGGACGGGCTACGGGTCATGGATTTTGGGTTCAAGGACGTGGAGGTCTGGCTCAAAGTGACCCGGGCATCCCAGCAGGAGGAGAAAACCCAGAAACAGGGAGCAGGTGGGCGTCGCGCGGGGTCATCAGCCCAGGGGACGGGCGCGGACGGGGGATTTGCCAGGACAGGCGGATTGGCCGTTCGCGTGGGCGGGCGGTCTGCCCCTCGAGGGAAATGCTTCGCTTTTAACAGCGGAGCATGTTCCTTTGGCAAACAGTGTCGTTTTCGTCACTCCTGCCAGCAGTGTGGAGGAGCCCACCCAGCCTCCTCTTGTTTCAAAGGGGGCGACAGGGAAATCGGGGAAAACAAGCATACCCGAAGCAGGCCGCGAGCGGGACCGCTCAGCAGAGCCCCAAAGCCAGTTAAGCTGGAAACGATGGGCAAGTGGTTGGATCTGTATCCAAATAAAAGGGATGCAAAATTTTTGTTAGACGGTTTTAAGTTTGGTTTTCGCTTGCCTGTTGCAAGCGAAGTGTCAGTGCGCGCGCAGAGGAACCTCCAGTCTGCCCGAGCTTTGCCGACTGTGCTGCGGGAGAAAGTGGATAAGGAGGTCAGGTTGGGCAGGATGGAGGGGCCGTTTAGGTCACCCCCGGTGGATGACTTGGTCATCTCCCCGGTCGGGGTGGTACCGAAGAAGACTCCAGGCGCTTTTCGGATCATCCAGCATCTTTCTTACCCGCCAGGGGCATCGGTCAACGACGCAATACCACCGGCTTATTGCTCGGTGGTGTATCAGTCATTTGACGAAGCGCTAGAGATGGTCCGCAGCTACGGGAGCGGGGCCCTCATGGCTAATATTGATGTTGAGTCAGCCTTTAGATTACTGCCATTGCATCCGGACTCATTCCGTTTTATGGGTTTCCGGATTGGGGCGGAGTATTTCATCGACAAATGTCTGCCGATGGGATGTTCCGTTTCATGCTCATTTTTCGAGCGCTTTAGCACTTTTCTTCATTGGTGCGTGGAGTCTGCGTCAGGCGGTCACGGGGTTGCACATTACCTCGATGATTTCCTATGTGTGGGTCCGGCTAATGACACAAGGTGCGGAGACTTGCTGTTTAGCACCCGGGCTCATTTTTACCACTTCGGCGTTCCTGTAGCCAGGGACAAAACGGAGGGTCCGGACTCCTGCCTATAATTTTTGGGGATTGAAATTGACACCGTGGCGGGAGAGTGTCGCCTGCCCCGGGACAAAGTGTCGAAGATCCGCGAAACCATTTGCCGGTTCAACGGCTCGCGTAAAGTCACGCTGCGACAGACGCAGTCCTTGCTGGGCATGCTGAACTTTGCTTGTCGGGTAATACCGATGGGCAGGGTTTTCTGCCGGAAGCTCGAAAGGGCAACGGCGGGGTGTGCCAGGCCTCATCATTTCGTTCGATTGTCCTCTGAATTAAAAAGGGATTTGGCCGTCTGGGCTTCGTTCCTGGAGGATTTCAACGGGGTGAGCATATGGCAAGCGCCAGCCGTAGACAGCGAGCGGTTGCAGCTGTTTACCGATGCTGCAGGTGCCTTGGGATTCGGTTGTTTTTTGGAGGGATCGTGGTGTGCGGCATCTTGGCCGGCAAACTGGCATAGCGAGGGTCTTACAAGAGATCTGGTGCTGCTGGAGCTTTTTCCCATTATGGTAGCGTTGGAAGTCTGGGGCGATCGGTTGGCTAACTGCAGCATATTGTTTAGATGCGATAATCTGGGCGTGGTGCATGCGATTAATAACCAGAGGGCGAAATCGCTAGTGGTTCTGCGGGTGCTCGGGCAATTGCTTTTGATGTGCTTGCGTAGGAACCTATGGTTCCGGGCACAACACGTGCCCGGTTTGGAGAACGGAATCGCAGACGCGTTGTCGCGTGGACAGTGGGAGAGATTTTGGGTTTTGGCACCCGAGGCCGAGGAGCAAGGTTTTCACTGTCCCGGTTATGTTTGGCAGGTGATCGGGCCGGACTGGAGGGTCTAGCGTTGCGGTCAGTCGCGCCAGCCACGCTCAAGGCTTACGGACAAGCTTGGAGCGAGTGGGAGGAGTTTGTCCAGGGTCGTCAGCATCAAGGTAAGAGCAAGCATCGGCTGATGCTTTCTTTTATTTGGCAGCTTTACGTTTCCGGTAGGTCACGAGCGGTGGTATCACGGTACTTGGCTGGCGTCTCATTTTTCTGCAAGCTGCGAGGCGTCCCTGATATAACAAAAAGCGAGGTTCTGCGGAAGGCAATGAAAGGGTGGGCGCGAGTTGCACCGACGCCACCAGATAGGAGGCGGCCCATCGATGCGGCCTTGTTGCCGGCCGTCATCGCGGCGGTGGGGCGAGTCGCGTCGTCCAGGTTTGAGACGCTTTTGTTCAGTTTGGCGTTCTCAATGGCTTACCACGGGGCCTTTCGAGTTTCTGAGTTGGTAGCGCCTTCCAAGAGAGCAGATTCGCGCATGCTGGTCGGAGACGTGGTAGTGGGTGAGAGGTCCTTGCTGTGCAGATTGCAGCGCTCCAAGACGGATCAAGTGGGGAGAGGGCGCTGGGTCACTATGGTTCCAGCGCTAGAAGAAAGCGTTTGCCCAGTGGGTCTGGCAATGCAATATGTGGTGGTGCGATCCGTTAAGGAGGGGTCATGGCTATTGCATTATGACGGGCTGCCAGTCACGAAATACCAGTTCCGTTGGATGCTGGGTCGTTGTTTGGCGGGCTTGGGCCTCTCACCCGCTGCTTTCGGTACCCATTCCTTTCGAATAGGCGCGGCGACGTCGGCTGCTGCGGCGGGTTTTTCCAGAACTGAAATCCAGGCGGTGGGGCGATGGAAGTCGTCAAGTTACAGACGATATATTCGCCCTGTCACATGAGAGGTCGGTTTGCGCTTGGTGCTTTGTTTATTTGAAATGTATTATGCTGTTCCAGTTCTGTGATTTTATGGTGTTGTGCGTTTGTTAGTGTTTTCCCCCTTTTTATCCTACTCAGGGATTAGCTACTCGCCGTTGCTGACATGAGTCGGCAGCGGGGGTCTGGAGTTATTTTGCGATTTTTTGCCTGACTTGACGGACTGAATTCTAATCTACAATTCGGCTAATCTGGTCTAATCAGAGTCCCTCAGCAGGTCTTTACGCTTTCACCTCCAGCCGAGTTATTACATGTGTTTCCCATTTTATACCCCCCCCCCGTTTTATTTCGTTTGTTTTTATTTGATCTTTCCCCTTTGTGTCTTTAATTGCGCTTTAAAATGGCAACGAAACATGGTGCAGTCGGCTAGGCCGTGACTGCTGCAATAGCAAGATCTAAAGTTTTTCTTTTTGGCAGATCCTTCAGTGTAAACAATTAATAAGCCTCTTAGTAATCAATTCTACCCCTCTTTTCCCCTTCAGGATGGTTTGACGACAATTTGACCATTTGGGTGGTTGGCCACTCTTACATTTACTGGGCGCCCAGGTTTGTGGACTCGGAAGGGTCTCAGGCATTGCTTGGAGCACAGGGTGTCAGATGGCTTGGCTGGCGAGGAATGATGTGGGGTGAGCTGAGGAGTAGGTTAGTGAGTCAGGCCAGCAAGCATGGAGTCCCTAGGGTCTTGGTTGTCCATCTAGGTGGCAATGACCTGGGAAAGAGGACATCCTTGGATCTGCGGTGGGCCATGATACATGATCTGGCAAGTGTGACCGCGGCATGGACCAATTGTGTGTTGGTTTTTTCAATGATGGTGCCAAGATTGTGTTGGAGGGGTGTGGCGGATGGGCGCCAGATTGACGAGGCCCGGAAAAAGGTGAACGGAGCGGTGGCAAAGTGGGTGCTGTCCCACGGAGGGAGGGTGGTTCGCCACCCGAGGATTCGGTTCAGAGACAGACACCTTTTCCGGCGTGATGGAGTACATCTATCCAATGAGGGGATGATGTTTTTTCTGGAGGATCTAGGTTTCGCTTTGCAGGAGTTAGGGTAGGTTTATGGTGGCGGTGCGAAAGACTGTGGGGATGAGTCTTTCGCTGTTGGCGGAAAAGAACGGCAGTTTTGTATTGTAGGGAAAACTGTAGTGTTTTACAGTTTGTTGTGGTTTAGGTGCACTCACCTCCATCGACTTATGGCCGCTTGACCACCCGTCCGGGAAGGCAGCGGCAGGGCACCCAGGAGCGGTGGGTATTCACTGTGGGGGTTGAGTTGTCACCTATTACCGGTTTATGATAAGTTTTAGTAAATTTATAGGGTTAGTTATTTAAGGTTAATCTAGGTTAATTGAGCCGTTCTTTTGGGCCGCCACCATATGCCGGCTGGAGCGGCATATTAAATTAATTTCTTTATTACAGGTTTCCTAATGGATAGGGACAAATAAATAGCTAGCAATTTTCTGCCAAAATTCAAGTCTCCGTGTCGTTATTTCTGGTTCTAGGTTATGAATGCTTTACTTTCAAAGAAAGGGGTCCACCAAATATCACTAAGATGTTTAGGAGAGAGTATTGACTGTATAGGAAAGGAAAGAGTTAAACATCTGGGGAGGGGTGGACCTAGCTGTTAGGAAAGTACAGCCTTCTTTAGGGGGAGGGTTTGATATATATAGGGAAGGTGAGGCCATCTTAGTTCTCTTGGTGGATTTGCTTTCCCACCCTCCCGCCCTGGTAGTAGGAAATTCTGGCACGTGGTGCTTTGGCGTTAAGTTGTTGGCTGGTTATCGTTGGCTATTTATTGGCGGAAAAGAACGGCAGTTTTGTATTGTAGGGAAAACTGTAGTGTTTTACAGTTTGTTGTGGTTTAGGTGCACTCACCTCCATCGACTTATGGCCGCTTGACCACTAGAGATGAGCGGGTTCGGTTTCTTTGAATCCGAACCCGCACGAACTTCACTTTTTTTTTCACGGGTCCGAGCGACTCGGATCTTCCCGCCTTGCTCGGTTAACCCGAGCGCGCCCGAACGTCATCATGACGCTGTCGGATTCTCGCGAGACTCGGATTCTATATAAGGAGCCGCGCGTCGCCGCCATTTTCACACGTGCATTGAGATTGATAGGGAGAGGACGTGGCTGGCGTCCTCTCCATTAGAATAGATTAGAAGAGAGAGAGAGAGAGAGAGATTGTGCAGACAGAGTTTACCACAGTGACCAGTGCAGTTGTTGTTAAGTTAACTTTTATTTAATATATCCGTTCTCTGCTATATCCGTTCTCTGCCTGAAAAAAACGATACACAGCAGTCACACAGTGTGACTCAGTCTGTGTGCACTCAGCTCAGCCCAGTGTGCTGCACATCAATGTATAAAAGCTTATAATAATTGTGGGGGAGACTGGGGAGCACTGCAGGTTGTTATAGCAGGAGCCAGGAGTACATAATATTATATTAATTTAAAATTAAACAGTGCACACTTTTGCTGCAGGAGTGCCACTGCCAGTGTGACTAGTGGTGACCAGTGCCTGACCACCAGTATAGTAGTATATTGTTGTATACTATCTCTTTATCAACCAGTCTATATTAGCAGCAGACACAGTACAGTGCGGTAGTTCACGGCTGTGGCTACCTCTGTGTCGGCAGTCGGCACTCGGCAGGCAGTCCGTCCATCCATAATTGTATAATTATATACCACCTAACCGTGGTATTTTTTTTTCTTTCTTTATACCGTCGTCATAGTCATACTAGTTGTTACGAGTATACTACTATCTCTTTATCAACCAGTGTACAGTGCGGTAGTTCACGGCTGTGGCTACCTCTGTGTCGGAACTCGGCAGGCAGTCCGTCCATCCATAATTGTATTATTATAATATATACCACCTAACCGTGGTTTTTTTTTCATTCTTTATACCGTCATAGTCAGTCATACTAGTTGTTACGAGTATACTACTATCTCTTTATCAACCAGTGTACAGTGCGGTAGTTCACGGCTGTGGCTACCTCTGTGTCGGCAGTCGGCAGGCAGTCCGTCCATCCATAATTGTATTATAATATATACCACCTAACCGTGGTTTTTTTTTCATTCTTTATACCGTCATAGTGTCATACTAGTTGTTACGAGTATACTACTATCTCTTTATCAACCAGTGTACAGTGCGGTAGTTCACGGCTGTGGCTACCTCTGTGTCGGCAGTCGGCAGGCAGTCCGTCCATCCATAATTGTATTATAATATATACCACCTAACCGTGGTTTTTTTTTCATTCTTTATACCGTCATAGTCAGTCATACTAGTTGTTACGAGTATACTACTATCTCTTTATCAACCAGTGTACAGTGCGGTAGTTCACGGCTGTGGCTACCTCTGTGTCGGAACTCGGCAGGCAGTCCGTCCATCCATAATTGTATTATTATAATATATACCACCTAACCGTGGTTTTTTTTTCATTCTTTATACCGTCATAGTCAGTCATACTAGTTGTTACGAGTATACTACTATCTCTTTATCAACCAGTGTACAGTGCGGTAGTTCACGGCTGTGGCTACCTCTGTGTCGGAACTCGGCAGGCAGTCCGTCCATCCATAATTGTATTATTATAATATATACCACCTAACCGTGGTTTTTTTTTCGTTCTTTATACCGTCGTCATACTAGTTGTTACGAGTATACTACTATCTCTTTATCAACCAGTGTACAGTGCGGTAGTTCACGGCTGTGGCTACCTCTGTGTCGGAACTCGGCAGGCAGTCCGTCCATCCATAATTGTATTATAATATATACCACCTAACCGTGGTTTTTTTTTCGTTCTTTATACCGTCGTCATACTAGTTGTTACGAGTATACTACTATCTCTTTATCAACCAGTGTACAGTGCGGTAGTTCACGGCTGTGGCTACCTCTGTGTCGGCACTCGGCAGGCAGTCCGTCCAACCATAATTGTATTATATACCACCTAACCGTGGTTTTTTTTTCATTCTTTATACCGTCGTCATACTAGTTGTTACGAGTATACTACTATCTCTTTATCAACCAGTGTACAGTGCGGTAGTTCACGGCTGTGGCTACCTCTGTGTCGGCACTCGGCAGGCAGTCCGTCCAACCATAATTGTATTATATACCACCTAACCGTGGTTTTTTTTTCATTCATTATACCGTCGTCATACTAGTTGTTACGAGTATACTACTATCTCTTTATCAACCAGTGTACAGTGCGGTAGTTCACGGCTGTGGCTACCTCTGTGTCGGCACTCGGCAGCCCGTCCATAATTGTATATACCAGTGACCTAACCGTGGTTTTTTTTTCTTTCTTTATACATACATACTAGTTACGAGTATACTATCTCTTTATCAACCAGTCTATATATTAGCAGCAGACACAGTACAGTGCGGTAGTTCACGGCTGTGGCTACCTCTGTGTCGGCACTCGGCAGCCCGTCCATAATTGTATATACCACCTAACCGTGGTTTTTTTTTCTTTCTTTATACATACATACTGCAGTGCCACTCCTAGATGGGCCCGGTGTTTGTGTCGGCCACTAGGGTCGCTAATCTTACTCACACAGTCAGCTACCTCATTGCGCCTCTTTTTTTCTTTGCGTCATGTGCTGTTTGGGGAGGGTTTTTTGGAAGGGCCATCCTGCGTGACACTGCAGTGCCACTCCTAGATGGGCCCGGTGTTTGTGTCGGCCACTAGGGTCGCTAATCTTACTCACACAGCTACCTCATTGCGCCTCTTTTTTTCTTTGCGTCATGTGCTGTTTGGGGAGGGTTTTTTGGAAGGGACATCCTGCGTGACACTGCAGTGCCACTCCTAGATGGGCCCGGTGTTTGTGTCGGCCACTAGGGTCGCTTATCTTACTCACACAGCGACCTCGGTGCAAATTTTAGGACTAAAAATAATATTGTGAGGTGTGAGGTATTCAGAATAGACTGAAAATGAGTGTAAATTATGGTTTTTGAGGTTAATAATACTTTGGGATCAAAATGACCCCCAAATTCTATGATTTAAGCTGTTTTTTAGTGTTTTTGGAAAAAAACACCCGAATCCAAAACACACCCGAATCCGACAAAAATAATTCGGTGAGGTTTTGCCAAAACGCGTTCGAACCCAAAACACGGCCGCGGAACCGAACCCAAAACCAAAACACAAAACCCGAAAAATTTCAGGCGCTCATCTCTATTGACCACCCGTCCGGGAAGGCAGCGGCAGGGCACCCAGGAGCGGTGGGTAGTCACTGTGGGGGTTGAGTTGTCACCTATTACCGGTTTATGATAAGTTTTAGTAAATTTATAGGGTTAGTTATTTAAGGTTAATCTAGGTTAATTGAGCCGTTCTTTTGGGCCGCCACCATATGCCGGCTGGAGCGGCATATTAAATTAATTTCTTTATTACAGGTTTCCTAATGGATAGGGACAAATAAATAGCTAGCAATTTTCTGCCAAAATTCAAGTCTCCGTGTCGTTATTTCTGGTTCTAGGTTATGAATGCTTTACTTTCAAAGAAAGGGGTCCACCAAATTTCACTAAGATGTTTATGCATGCCGACAATCTCACTTACCATACTGCATGCCAGCAATCTCACTAACCATACTGCATGCCGGCAATCTCACTAACCATACAGAATGACGGCAATCTCACTAATCACACAATTTACAGGCAACCTCACTAAGGGGCATATTTTTCAACATCCGCATCTCACATGCAGATGGGATGTGATAAAAGCTCAGACCATAGGCTAAAATCTGCTCACTTTGTATATTACTGTATTTATGATGGCCGCCTGTTGCCCATTACTGGTATATGGTGCCTGCTATTCAGGACTACATAGAGGTCACACTAATCCTCTGAGATGACACGCTGCTGGAGGGGGTGTGGCCAGCACATGATGCACCTAGCCATCTGTGGAGGGTTGTAGTCAGCCACAGAAGGTGTGACTTGTGCCTAACAATTGCTACTCTGCCCCCATCCCTGCCTGCACTGCTGTGTGCACAAGTCTTGTCATCTCTCGCATTGCCATGCAAGACAGGAACTGTCTGTTATATATATATATACTGTATGTATATATATATATATATATATATATATGAGAAACACCTCTGGCAATTGTAGACTTACTGTGCTCTCCGTTTGCCTCTAGCTCCCACATGAGGTAATACTCATACACCTCTTGGGTGGAATACTTCTCTGCAATGGAAGATAAATTGATTACAAATGCTATTAAGCCATGCATTATCCAGCATTGGGCTAGGGAACTAGACTTCTAACTGACCCCCCTTCCTAATCCCCAACATACAGACATCCACTACGGAGAAACACCATTTTCATATGTACTAACCCCCGGCTGCTGGGTTTTCGACGCTGAGGGTATCGGCATATTTTAATACCAACACCCTATAGAAGCCTATAGGCTTCTTACCACATCCCGCCACTATCACCACTCTACGCCACCCCACACCGCTCACGCCGACCCTCCCGGCATACATGTGTGCAGGCATCCCATGGTCCCGGAACCTAAACTCCTCCTCCCCCAGCAATACAGCTGGACGTCCTTCCGGCTGCAGGGAGGGGGTGCCCGGGACTGACTGCTGGCATCACCTTTTTGGGGCTGGGAGGTGACAGAGACCCCTGGGAGATGACAGAGACCCCCCGCATGTCAACAATGTTTTTTAATACATCCTGCCAAGAGTCTGTATAGGAAACTCTATGATCAAATCTATCAACTCCCATCTTTTATTTAGAACACAACTATTTTGACCTTTCTTAACTGACTTACTTTTAGCTGGTGTCAGGGCTTTCTAAATTATGAGTACTTTACACACAAGCCCGGACATAGCCCAGTACCTGTACATAGGGCGCCACCATTCCCCGTAAAAGCCCACAATCCAAGTCTCTCTTTTAAACAACAGGTGTGTCAATAGAGCATGATACACCTGGAGGCGGCACATGAGGACATCATACATGGAGGGCTTCCATAACTGTGTGCGGATACATGAAATATCATCCTTGTAGGCCTGGAAGAGGAGAAGGAATAAGCAGAAGACTATGTATAGCTAAAGAGCAAGGAGGAGCCACCAGGGGAATTCAACAAAGAAAATTTCTCTTTTTCTTAATCACTATCATGTGCAGGCAATCTCACTAACCATACTGCATGCCGGCAATCTCACTAAACATACTGCATGCCAGCAATCTCACTAACCATACTGCATGCCGGCAATCTAACTAACAGTACTGCATGCCGGCAATCTCACTAATTATATTGTGTCGGCAATCTAACTAACCATACTGCATGCCGACAATCTCACTTACCATACTGCATGCCAGCAATCTCACTAACCATACTGCATGCCGGCAATCTCACTAACCATACAGAATGACGGCAATCTAACTAATCACACAATTTACCAGCAACCTCACTAAGGGGCATATTATTCAACATCCGCATCTCACATGCAGATGGGATGTGATAAAAGCTCAGACCATAGGCTAAAATCTGCTCACTTTGTATATTACTGTATTTATGATGGCCGCCTGTTGCCCATTACTGGTATATGGTGCCTGCTATTCAGGACTACATAGAGGTAACACTAATCCTCTGAGATGACACGCTGCTGGAGGGGGTGTGGCCAGCACATGATGCACCTAGCCATCTGTGGAGGGTTGTAGTCAGCCACAGAAGGTGTGACTTGTGCCTAACAATTGCAACTCTACCCCCATCCCCGCCTGCACTGCTGTGTGCACAAGTCTTGTCATCTCTTGCATTGCCATGCAAGACAGGAACTGTCTGTTATATATTTATATATATATATATATATATATATACTGTATGTATGTGTATATATATATATATATATATATATATATATGAGAAACACCTCTGGCAATTGTAGACTTACTGTGCTCTCCGTTTGCCTCTAGCTCCCACATGAGGTAGTACTCATACACCTATTGGGTGGAATACTTCTCTGCAATGGAAGATAAATTGATTACAAATGCTATTAAGCCATGCATTATCCAGCATTGGGATAGGGAACTAGACTTCTAATTGACCCCCCTTCCTAATCCCCAACATACAGACATCCACTACGGAGAAACACCATTTTCATATGTACTAACCCCAGGCTGCTGGGTTTTCGACGCTGAGGGTATCGGCATCTTTTAATACCGACACCCTATAGAAGCCTATAGGCTTCTTATCGCATCCTGCCACTATCACCACTCTACGCCACCCCACACCGCTCACGTCGACCCTCCCGGCATACATGTGTGCAGGCATCCCATGGTCCCGGAACCTAAACTCCTCCTCCCCCAGCAATACAGCTGGACGTCCTTCCGGCTGCAGGGAGGGGGTGCCTGGGACTGACTGCTGGCATCACCTTTTTGGGGCTGGGAGGTGACAGAGACCCCTGGGAGATGACAGAGACCCCCCGCATGCCAACAATGTATTTTAACACATCCTGCCAAGAGTCTGTATAGGAAACTCTAAGATCAAATCTATCAACTCCCGTCTTTTATTTAGAACACAACTATTTTGACCTTTCTTAACTGACTTACTTTTAGCTGGTGTCAGGGCTTTCTAAATTATGAGTACTTTACACACAAGCCCGGACATAGCCCAATACCTGTGCATAGGGCGCCACCATTCCCCGTAAAAGCCCACAATCCAAGTCTCTCTTTTAAAAGAACAGGTGTGTCAGTAGAGCATGATACACCTGGAGGCGGCACATGAGGACATCATACATGGAGGGCTTCCATAACTGTGTGCGGATACATGAAATATCATCCTTGTAGGCCTGGAAGAGGAGACGGAATAAGCAGAAGACTATGTATAGCTAAAGACTAAGGAGGAGCCACCAGGGGAATTCAACAAAGTAAATGTCTCTTTTTCTTTATCACTATCATGTGCAGGCAATCTCACTAACCGTACTGCATGCCGGCAATCTAACTAACCGTACTGCATGCCGGCAATCTCACTAATTATATTGTGTCGGCAATCTAACTTACCATACTGCATGCCGACAATCTCACTTACCATACTGCATGCCAGCAATCTCACTAACCACACTGCATGCCGGCAATCTCACTAACCATACTGCATGCTGGCAATCTCACTAACCATACAGAATGACGGCATTCTCACTAATCACACAATTTACCAGCAACCTCACTAAGGGGCATATTTTTCAACATCCGCATCTCACATGCAGATGGGATGTGATAAAAGCTCAGACCATAGGCTAAAATCTGCTCACTTTGTATATTACTGTATTTATGATGGCCGCCTGTTGCCCATTACTGGTATATGGTGCCTGCTATTCAGGACTACATAGAGGTAACACTAATCCTCTGAGATGACACGCTGCTGGAGGGGGTGTGGCCAGCACATGATGCACCTAGCCATCTGTGGAGGGTTGTAGTCAGCCACAGAAGGTGTGACTTGTGCCTAACAATTGCAACTCTACCCCCATCCCCGCCTGCACTGCTGTGTGCACAAGTCTTGTCATCTCTTGCATTGCCATGCAAGACAGGAACTGTCTGTTATATATTTATATATATATATATATATATATATATATATACTGTATGTATGTGTATATATATATATATATATATATATATATATGAGAAACACCTCTGGCAATTGTAGACTTACTGTGCTCTCCGTTTGCCTCTAGCTCCCACATGAGGTAGTACTCATACACCTATTGGGTGGAATACTTCTCTGCAATGGAAGATAAATTGATTACAAATGCTATTAAGCCATGCATTATCCAGCATTGGGATAGGGAACTAGACTTCTAATTGACCCCCCTTCCTAATCCCCAACATACAGACATCCACTACGGAGAAACACCATTTTCATATGTACTAACCCCCGGCTGCTGGGTTTTCGACGCTGAGGGTATCGGCATCTTTTAATACCGACACCCTATAGAAGCCTATAGGCTTCTTATCGCATCCCGCCACTATCACCACTCTACGCCACCCCACACCGCTCACGTCGACCCTCCCGGCATACATGTGTGCAGGCATCCCATGGTCCCGGAACCTAAACTCCTCCTCCCCCAGCAATACAGCTGGACGTCCTTCCGGCTGCAGGGAGGGGGTGCCTGGGACTGACTGCTGGCATCACCTTTTTGGGGCTGGGAGGTGACAGAGACCCCTGGGAGATGACAGAGACCCCCCGCATGCCAACAATGTATTTTAACACATCCTGCCAAGAGTCTGTATAGGAAACTCTAAGATCAAATCTATCAACTCCCGTCTTTTATTTAGAACACAACTATTTTGACCTTTCTTAACTGACTTACTTTTAGCTGGTGTCAGGGCTTTCTAAATTATGAGTACTTTACACACAAGCCCGGACATAGCCCAATACCTGTGCATAGGGCGCCACCATTCCCCGTAAAAGCCCACAATCCAAGTCTCTCTTTTAAAAGAACAGGTGTGTCAGTAGAGCATGATACACCTGGAGGCGGCACATGAGGACATCATACATGGAGGGCTTCCATAACTGTGTGCGGATACATGAAATATCATCCTTGTAGGCCTGGAAGAGGAGACGGAATAAGCAGAAGACTATGTATAGCTAAAGACTAAGGAGGAGCCACCAGGGGAATTCAACAAAGTAAATGTCTCTTTTTCTTTATCACTATCATGTGCAGGCAATCTCACTAACCGTACTGCATGCCGGCAATCTAACTAACCGTACTGCATGCCGGCAATCTCACTAATTATATTGTGTCGGCAATCTAACTAACCATACTGCATGCCGACAATCTCACTTACCATACTGCATGCCAGCAATCTCACTAACCACACTGCATGCCGGCAATCTCACTAACCATACTGCATGCTGGCAATCTCACTAACCATACAGAATGACGGCATTCTCACTAATCACACAATTTACCAGCAACCTCACTAAGGGGCATATTTTTCAACATCCGCATCTCACATGCAGATGGGATGTGATAAAAGCTCAGACCATAGGCTAAAATCTGCTCACTTTGTATATTACTGTATTTATGATGGCCGCCTGTTGCCCATTACTGGTATATGGTGCCTGCTATTCAGGACTACATAGAGGTCACACTAATCCTCTGAGATGACACGCTGCTGGAGGGGGGGTGGCCAGCACATGATGCACCTAGCCATCTGTGGAGGGTTGTAGTCAGCCACAGAAGGTGTGACTTGTGCCTATCAATTGCAACTGTACCCCCATCCCCGCCTGCACTACTGTGTGCACAAGTCTTGTCATCTCTTGCATTGCCATGCAAGACAGGGACTGTCTGTTTTATATATATATATATATATATATATATATATATATATATATATATATATGAGAAACACCTCTGGCAATTGTAGACTTACTGTGCTCTCCGTTTGCCTCTAGCTGCCACATGAGGTAATACTCATACACCTCTTGGGTGGAATACTTCTCTGCAATGGAAGATAAATTGACTACAAATGCTATTAAGCCATGCATTATCCAGCATTGGGCTAGGGAACTAGACTTCTAACTGACCCCCCTTCCTAATCCCCAACATACAGACATCCACTACGGAGAAACACCATTTTCATATGTACTAACCCCCGGCTGCTGGGTTTTCGACGCTGAGTGTATCTGCATCTTTTAATACCAACACCCTATAGAAGCCTATAGGCTTCTTACCACATCCCGCCACTATCACCACTCTACGCCACCCCACACCGCTCACGCCGACCCTCCCGGCATACATGTGTGCAGGCATCCCATGGTCCCGGAACCTAAACTCCTCCTTTCCCAGCAATACAGCTGGACATCCTTCCGGCTGCAGGGAGGGGGTGCCCGGGACTGACTGCTGGCATCACCTTTTTGGGGCTGGGAGGTGACAGAGACCCCTGGGAGATGACAGAGACCCCCCGCATGCCAACAATGTATTTTAATACATCCTGCCAAGAGTCTGTATAGGAAACTCTAAGATCAAATCTATCAACTCTCGTCTTTTATTTAGAACTCAACTATTTTGACCTTTCTTAACTGTCTTACTTTTAGCCGGGGTCAGGGCTTTCTAAATTATGAGTACTTTACACACAAGCCCGGACATAGCCCAGTACCTGTGCATAGGGCGCCACCATTCCCCGTAAAAGCCCACGATCCAAGTCTCTCTTTTAAAAGAACAGGTGTGTCAATAGAGCATGATACACCTGGAGGCGGCACATGAGGACATCATACATGGAGGGCTTCCATAACTGTGTGCGGATACATGAAATATCATCCTTGTAGGCCTGGAAGAGGAGAAGGAATAAGCAGAAGACTATGTATAGCTAAAGACTAAGGAGGAGCCACCAGGGGAATTCAACAAAGTAAATGTCTCTTTTTCTTTATCACTATCATGTGCAGGCAATCTCACTAACCGTACTGCATGCCGGCAATCTAACTAACCGTACTGCATGCCGGCAATCTCACTAATTATATTGTGTCGGCAATCTAACTAACCATACTGCATGCCGACAATCTCACTTACCATACTGCATGCCAGCAATCTCACTAACCACACTGCATGCCGGCAATCTCACTAACCATACTGCATGCTGGCAATCTCACTAACCATACAGAATGACGGCATTCTCACTAATCACACAATTTACCAGCAACCTCACTAAGGGGCATATTTTTCAACATCCGCATCTCACATGCAGATGGGATGTGATAAAAGCTCAGACCATAGGCTAAAATCTGCTCACTTTGTATATTACTGTATTTATGATGGCCGCCTGTTGCCCATTACTGGTATATGGTGCCTGCTATTCAGGACTACATAGAGGTCACACTAATCCTCTGAGATGACACGCTGCTGGAGGGGGGGTGGCCAGCACATGATGCACCTAGCCATCTGTGGAGGGTTGTAGTCAGCCACAGAAGGTGTGACTTGTGCCTATCAATTGCAACTGTACCCCCATCCCCGCCTGCACTACTGTGTGCACAAGTCTTGTCATCTCTTGCATTGCCATGCAAGACAGGGACTGTCTGTTTTATATATATATATATATATATATATATATATATATATATATATATGAGAAACACCTCTGGCAATTGTAGACTTACTGTGCTCTCCGTTTGCCTCTAGCTGCCACATGAGGTAATACTCATACACCTCTTGGGTGGAATACTTCTCTGCAATGGAAGATAAATTGACTACAAATGCTATTAAGCCATGCATTATCCAGCATTGGGCTAGGGAACTAGACTTCTAACTGACCCCCCTTCCTAATCCCCAACATACAGACATCCACTACGGAGAAACACCATTTTCATATGTACTAACCCCCGGCTGCTGGGTTTTCGACGCTGAGGGTATCGGCATCTTTTAATACTGACACCCTATAGAAGCCTATAGGCTTCTTACCGCATCCCGCCACTATCACCACTCTACGCCACCCCACACCGCTCACGCCGACCCTCCCGGCATACATGTGTGCAGGCATCCCATGGTCCCGGAACCTAAACTCCTCCTTTCCCAGCAATACAGCTGGACATCCTTCCGGCTGCAGGGAGGGGGTGCCCGGGACTGACTGCTGGCATCACCTTTTTGGGGCTGGGAGGTGACAGAGACCCCTGGGAGATGACAGAGACCCCCCGCATGCCAACAATGTATTTTAATACATCCTGCCAAGAGTCTGTATAGGAAACTCTAAGATCAAATCTATCAACTCTCGTCTTTTATTTAGAACTCAACTATTTTGACCTTTCTTAACTGTCTTACTTTTAGCCGGGGTCAGGGCTTTCTAAATTATGAGTACTTTACACACAAGCCCGGACATAGCCCAGTACCTGTGCATAGGGCGCCACCATTCCCCGTAAAAGCCCACGATCCAAGTCTCTCTTTTAAAAGAACAGGTGTGTCAATAGAGCATGATACACCTGGAGGCGGCACATGAGGACATCATACATGGAGGGCTTCCATAACTGTGTGCGGATACGTGAAATATCATCCTTGTAGGCCTGGAAGAGGAGAAGGAATAAGCAGAAGACTATGTTTAGCTAAAGAGCAAGGAGGAGCCACCAGGGGAATTCAACAAAGTAAATGTCTCTTTTTCTTTATCACTATCATGTGCAGGCAATCTCACTAACCGTACTGCATGCCGGCAATCTCACTAACCGTACTGCATGCCGGCAATCTCACTAATTATACTGTGTCGGCAATCTAACTAACTATACTGCATGCCGACAATCTCACTAACCATACAGTATGCCGGCAATCTCACTAATCACACAATTTACCAGCAACCTCACTAAGGGGCATATTTTTCAACATCCGCATCTCACATGCAGATGGGATGTGATAAAATCTCAGACCATAGGCTAAAATCTGCTCACTTTGTATATTACTGTATTTATGATGGCCGCCTGTTGCCCATTACTGGTATATGGTGCCTGCTATTCAGGACTACATAGAGGTCACACTAATCCTCTGAGATGACACGCTGCTGGAGGGGGTGTGGCCAGCACATGATGCACCTAGCCATCTGTGGAGGGTTGTAGTCAGCCACAGAAGGTGTGACTTGTGCCTAACAATTGCTACTCTACCCCCATCCCCGCCTGCACTGCTGTGTGCACAAGTCTTGTCATCTCTTGCATTGCCATGCAAGACAGGAACTGTCTGTTTTATATATTGTCAAAGTCGGAAAAATATCACGCTACACGTTGCCATATATTCACCTGATGCGCTTGCCCGCTGCACATGCACTTTCTCTGGCGTGCGTGCACATATTCGCAATTGCGTGACGGCGCCTCTACGGGCGTGCGCTCGAACGCATGGTATGTGCATTTACGGTAGAGTTTGTGTGCGTCTAGCGGGCGACTCAATCGCTGCTTAATAAATCCATATAGCAGGTTTTATTGGTAATGTTCCTCTTAGTGATAACTGTAAGTTTGTTTAAAGTGACTTGTTCATGGATATGGGAATTCGTCTTTTCGTGATACAAAGGGTCTATGTAAGGTTGAACAGTGGTGTCTGGTACCTAACCGAAGAGTATTTTGATAGCAACAATCCGGTGTTGGTTAGGTATAGATTAATCGCTCCTGCGTATAGTTATGGCCATTAGTAATTTCTGGACATATCCTATATTTGCAGTTCATTATCCATGCGGCGGGAATCCGGCTATTCCCTCCCACCTGAGCTGTTTGTAATAGTCACAGCCCACCTGTTCAAATCCGGCTATGACCTTTTGTTATAGTGCAGAGAGACATTCCTGTGTCCAATGAACAATAAGGTTGTAGGGCCCTTTGAAGTACACTGTATGTTGTGTATATAAGGGTCACTGTCCCCAGACCGGCCAGTACTCTCACTCTTCAACATTTATCTCTGATAATTGGAGGACTGGATTCCGGTTGCGCTAGCGAGCGTTCCCCGTTAGGTATGTTTCTCTGTGGCCACTTTGTTACCCGTGTAATGTTAGCCATTCATTCTTAGTCTATGTATTTGTATTTGTGATCGTTTACTATTGTGTATATTTCAGTCTAGATATTCTGTTAGAATTATATGTTAGCTTGTAGTGTATGACTTGTCAACTGTTTCCCCTTTTCGATATAACTAAAAGCTTGTTAGTAAAGGTTTTGGAACCTTAGTAAAGTATTGTGTGTTCATTGCATTACTGTGGGTAATAGGAGCGTCTCGATCGCTCAAGCAGCTTTAGCATTAATAAGGTTAAGCAGCGTTACATCGCTACAGTATTTCATAACAAGGTTTACAGTATAAGAATATCCTTTCTAAGTGTTAAATACAAGGTTTACTGAGTGTCATCCCATGAGCGTCTGCGCCGCTCGTGTTCCTCTCGTGGTCTCGAGCGTCCGGTAGTCGGCAGCCTATAGCGTGCTTGACTCTACGTATTAAGCCGTGAGCGAACGTGCCGCTCTTTGCGTCTCAACCACGGCTAAGCGTCTGCTACGCTAAGTGCGTACCCTTACGGTACCCCATACGCCAATAGCGTACTGAGTCTCTTACCCATATATAGTGAATATTATAAGGTAATAAAATCGGCATTATCAATTGGGAGCTCGTCCGTCCTCCACATATCCACACTACTGTAAACAGACTTTATCTGTCAGCAAAGGGCGGGAACGCAGTATCCTTTCGTATCCATATTGGTGGTGAGGGATACAGTGGTGCTGACTAGATAAGTGTCTGTTACGCAACGCTGTAGGAGTGCTGGGGTGGTATCGGGAACCGGAAGGTAGAAAGGTAAGAACAATACGCTATTGTCTTTTAAAACTGTTTATTTCTGTTTTGTGTACACACACGCACACATCTACATTGTTGCAGCTCACTCCCTTGTTGCCATTAGAATTGATTATTAGACACGTGCTGAGGAAATCTGGTGCTATTTAGTTGAGATTAAAAAGGATCATTTTTTTTAAGGGAATAATTGTAAAGGACACGCACACAGCATAGCAAATACTGTGTGGTATACGGTAAGCAATTACAGTTGAATATCGTTTACATTGATAGAAGCGTGTTGATTGTGTCGCTGTGAGCATATCTGAACTTTGTGCATACGTGTCTCGGACAACGTGCGAAATCACGTACGTGACGCAAAGGCATACGCACGTGGCGTGTTTACGCAATGGAGCGTACGGATACGCCCACCGAGACTCAAATCACACAATAACCTTGTTTAGTGTGGGCGGTAAAGTATAGCCACCTGATAATAGCACAGGTTTGTTCAGTTTTTTCCCCAAAGAGTATTAGTTAAAAGAAAACCTTTTTCTATTGCAAAACCCAGGGATTGGACCCCTGCCTGTATGAAAGGAATTTCTGTACAGAAAGATCAGTGTGTATATGAGTGAGTAGGAGTGAGTGTGGAAATAAAAGTATTATTTTTTTGTGAACCCACAAATCGGGATCCCGTCGGAGACCACATCAGGTGAGTGGACACTTGGTGGCGTGGGACTGGCTTGCCAGCGTTAACATTGTATAAGGTAAAGGAGCAAGTAGTATCCGCAGACAAAAAGGACTGCAAAGTTTTAAGCGCAGCCCCGGGGGTTTTGCGTAGCACCCATATAGTCAAGTTAAAAGCTCCGGCTGAAGGTTTCGCAGCCTAAACAACCGATTCCGTTGGTCGTAAAGCGTATAAATATTAAGTTACTTATACGCAGTGCGACTGTACCGCACGTAATTGTGTGCATTAGTTTGTTACCTTGATACCCATTAAAAAATTTACTGTGGGATCATAAACGCTATTTGTACATTCTAACGTGAGTTTCGCTGTTCACTCAGGAAATCTCTAACAACCAATACTTACTGGGGAGGGTAGCATACTCCCACGCGCCCCAGTAAATAGAGGTTACAGAAAAGCAGAAGTGAGTGAAGGCACTAGTTGAACTTTCACCGTCGCCTTACCGCGGGCAATTTGGTCTTTTTGTAAGAATTCGCTAAGACAGCAATATCTGCAAACGATGGGGGCCAGTTGTTCAAAGAAGGGACGTCCAACAAGGGTTCACGTTGGTAGTTGCTGGCCCAAAGGGTCCGCACGGTATATAATGTGTGAAAAATACGGATCACACACACAGGTATTATGCAAAGAATGGGAACGAATGACAGAGGATGATGGGGAACAGTTTCCCCGGGTAGGCAGTTTGAACCCTGAGGTATTGCAGAACCTAAGAAAAAGGATAGGTCTAATAAAATCTGCAAAGCAGAGGATTAGACATTAAGATTGTTTACAGATATGGCAACAGGAAAGTGAAATACAACAGGAATTAGCTCAGAAAGCAAATTCAAATCCTGGTAGAAATCTAATAGCAACGGCACCACTACCATATATAGTAGGGGACAAAGTGGCTGCAGAGAATGACATGCGGGTGTACGATAAGGGTGCACTTGATCAATGTAGTAGTGATAAGATTAGGATAAAAGTTAATGCAAATGTTGATACTAACGCTAACCCATGCAAGTTGTATCCTATTTTAAACTTCCCCCAGGAATGCGACCAAGAAGATGAGCCCACTACGACTTCAGCTCTCTCTCTAGCGGCCACCATAAGCGATACTCCAGTGGGCACCGCCCAACCAGTAAGAGTGGTATCAAAGGCCCATAGTTTAGGGACAGGTGATGTTGTGTCTACAGGTAAGTACGGCACTGTACAATATGCTGAAACTATTGCACCACACGCTGTGGAATCAAACCAGAGTGAAGTAATTAATCTTAACCCTGTTAGAGTAATAGCGGTCCCCAATGGTAAGACTGACACAAATGGAGCCACACCCATTAGGAATATTGCCATGCACTGTCCCTGGTCCCGAGCAGAATTAAGAACAATTTTGTCTGAATTTCCTGATCCCAGAAAAGATTTAGCCGCATGTCAGAGGTTCATTAAGGACCTAGGTAACTCCACTGAGCCTAACAACAAAGATTGGCGGACACTACTGCGGGCATGTCTGCCCTCTAGTATTGACCCTGTAAAGTTTATAGCTGACTGTAAATTAGATGAGTAGGTACCCCTTACAGATGAATATAATCAAGACAATGTAACCAGAATCAATCTGCAGTTGGGAGTATACTTCCCAGCTGTAGTAAAATGGAACAAAATATTCTCCATCAAACAAATGGAAGGGGAAACTGCCCCTGACTATTTCCACAGGGCACTGGAGGAAATGGCTAAGTATACTGGGATCGTGGACATTGAGGCAAATATACACCATATAGAGGTAGCGGTGTCCGTCTTGATGGACGGTTT
Organism: Pseudophryne corroboree; assembly: GCF_028390025.1. Taxonomy (NCBI): domain Eukaryota; kingdom Metazoa; phylum Chordata; class Amphibia; order Anura; family Myobatrachidae; genus Pseudophryne; species Pseudophryne corroboree. The sequence goes on from NC_086448.1 coordinate 86,634,851, forward strand.
AAAGGAGGTATTAAGGAATAGAGTACAAACCACTCAACCTAACTGGAGAGGTATGTCGGTGGCCACATTAAGAGAGACTGCTGTTGGGCACGACAGGAACATCACAAGACGCAGGGAGTCACAGAGTGATAGATTGATGGCAATAAGTATCCAAGCCCTTACAACAAGGCCGCCTCAGTCCCGATCACAGACCCCTGGTGGAAAGCCGTATGTGGTAAAATGTTACAATTGTAACAGGGAAGGACATTTTGCACGTAACTGTACAAATAACTCACATAATGCACATAAAAACCCTAGACAACGACATGACATACGAAATTGGGATCAAGGACCACAGAGACGGAGTTATGAGCCACACGCAGGGGAAGCAAGAAGGTATCCCCCAAAAAGAGACTGGCAAGTCTCTGATAATACCCATTTACCCCCTTCACAGGTGATAGCTGCCACTGCAATGCAGGGAGGTCACCACACACCATAGGGGTGGGGCCACACCTGTAATCTGCAGCCAGTGATATTGATTGCGAGCCTTGGAAGTGAACCCGAGGTCACAATTGATGTAGCTGGTAAATCGCTAAATTTCCTTGCAGATACGGGGGCGGCCAAGTCAGAGATAAATTCGACCGTGGGCATGAGAACCACTGGTAAAACAATTCCAGCCATGGGAGTAACAGGAGTAGTACGACAATACCCTTTAAGCAAACCAACAGAGGTTACGATAGGGCCTTTGCATACCAAGCATTCTTTTCTGCTGGCTGCATCGGCTCCGACTAATCTCTTAGGGAGAGATTTACTGTGCAAAATGGGATACGTCATATATTGTACTCCTGAAGGTGTGTTCTTGGACATACCCGAAAACCACGCTCAGGAAGCACAAGATATGTTAGACTCCCCAACAAGATTAATATCACACACTGTTATTGTAAATAGGTGTCCGTCCAGGGTAGAAGAAATGACTTCCCAGATACCGGAGTCACTTTGGACCAAGGATGGACAAGACACTGGATTGATGGCAAATGTAGCCCCAGTAGTTGTGCAATTAAAAGATGGTAGGATAGCTCCAAAAATCCCACAGTACCCTCTGAAGCCAGAGGTGGAGTTAGGAGTTTACCCTGTAATAGAGCGCTTGCTACAACAGGGCATTCTGGTAAGGACGTCCAGCACTGCCAATAGTCCCATCTTCCCTGTTAAAAAAAGTGGGGGGAGGGGTTACAGATTAGTACAGGATCTAAGAGGGGTCAACAAAATAGTTGAGAGTCAATTCCCCGTAGTGCCAAATCCAGCTGTTATCTTTATGCAAATCCCTCCCACTGCCAAATTTTTCACTGTGATTGACCTCTGCTCCGCCTTCTTCTCGGTACCTCTGCACCCTGACAGTCAATACTTATTTGCATTCACATACAGAGGAGTCCAATACACATGGACTCGCTTACTACAAGGTTTCATAGACAGTCCAAGTATTTTCTCACAGGCCCTGCATGATTGTTTACAGTCTTTCCAACCAGAGAGTGGATCAATATTGATACAGTATGTGGATGATTTACTACTGTGTTCAGATTCACTGGAAGCGTCCCTGAAAGATACAAAACAACTCCTGTTTCATCTTTCAGACACAGGACACAAAGTTTCCAAAGACAAGTTACAATTATGCCAGGACCGGGTGAAATATTTGGGACACTGTCTGACACAAGGACTGAGACACCTCACCGCTGATAGAATTCAAGCAATTCGTGACATGACCCTGCCACAAACCCAGCAACAGATTAGAACGTTTTTAGGAATGTGTGGGTATTGCCGTAACTGGATCCCAGGTTTTTCCATACTGGCCTTGCCATTGCAGGAGATGGTTTCATCAAATAAACCTGATCGGATTTCACACACAGACGAATCTGAGATGGCATTTGAGAGACTTAAACAGTGCCAGACTATGGGAAACCCTTTGAGCTATACGGAACAGAGAGTGCTGGGTGCGCACCAGGTGTCCTAACCCAGAAGCATGGTGATGCCAGCAGGCCGGTAGCTTACTACAGCGCTCAGCTAGATATGGTAGCGCGATCCCTCCCCACATGCTTGCGAAGTGTTGCAGCAATAGCATTGCTAGTTACAAAAAGCGAAGATGTAGTGCTAGGACACAACCTCACAATCCATACGCCACATGCAGTGTCAGCCTTGCTGAATTCTGCCCAAACCAGACACGTCTCATCAGCATGCTTTACAAGGTGGGAATTAGCATTGATGGCCCCGGTAAACATCACTATAAAGAGATGCAGCGCACTAAATCCTGCAACATATCTTCCAGGTGTGCCTGGACAGCCACAAAGGGTGGAGGATGAGAGTGATGGTAGAGGAGGATTTAGTACAGGGGATGACACGCTTGATTGTATGGAATATTTGACCCAAAATTTCACGGCAAGGCCTGACATCAGTGACAACCCACTGGAAGATGTAGATTTTACTTTCTACACTGATGGTAGTTGTCACAGACAGACGGACTCGGGAGACTTGTGTACTGGATACGCAGTCGTAGATGACCAAAGTACCACAGAAGCAGAACCGCTAGGCCCACCACACTCAGCACAAGTTGCTGAACTGGTTGCCCTAACCAGAGCATGTGAATTGGCTAAGGGCAAGTCAGCCAATATCTACACAGATTCTAGGTATGCATTCGGAGTAGTCCATGATTTCGGAGCCCTATGGCGACTCAGAAATTTCATGACGGCAGCTGGCACACCCGTAGCGCATGCAGCCCACATCAAAAGACTTCTAACAGCGATACAGGAACCCGACAGAGTGGCTGTTATCAAGTGTAAAGCTCACACGTATAGCCAAGACCCGGTATCACTTGGTAACAGCCGAGCAGACGAAGCTGCCAAATTAGCAGCCGGTACCCCCAGACAGATAGACATCACACAACTGATGGTATTTAATACTGTAAACACACAGAAATTGTGTGAAATGCAAAATTTGTGTTCTCCACAGGAAAAGGCAGTTTGGAGGTCAAAAGGATATGGCCAGGAGTCCTCAGGACTCTGGACAGATGGACATGGTAAACCAGTGGCACCCAGAGCATACCTTCCAAGTCTGGCGGAAGCAGCACACGGGCTGACTCATCTAGGCAAACAAGGAATGTGTAAGCTAGTAAGAGCTTATTGGTGCGCACCAGGATTTTCCTCCCATGCGGGTAAAAGAGCAATGACATGTCTCACCTGCTTGAGGAAGAATATCGGAAAGGCAATACCGACAGAGCCATCCCATATCCCTCCGACAGATGGCCCTTTCCAGGTAATACAGATTGATTTCATACAATTACCACCTTGTAGAAATTTAAAATATGTTTTGGTCTGTATTGATGTATTCTCAAATTGGGTTGGCCACAAATACCGCTGTGTTTACTGTAAAGAAAATTGTGCAGGAATTTGTGTGTAGGTACGGTATCCCTAGAATCCTTGAGAGTGATAGGGGTACCCACTTTACAGGTGAAGTCTTTCAAACAATGTGTAAGTTGATGGGAAGTAATAGTAAGCTGCACACTCCGTACCGCCCCCAGGTGAGTGCAAAGGTGGAAAGGGTTAACAGCACTATTAAAAATAAATTGAGCAAGGTAATGACTGAAACAGGACTGTTGTGGCCTGAAGCTTTGCCAATTGTATTATACAGCATCAGAACCACTCCCAGGTCCCCTCTTAATCTGTCTCCTTTTGAAATTCTGTTTGGTCGACAACCCCATGTTATGATTAACCCCCAGGATGATTTGAAATGTAACAATGAAGTAACCGTAAAGTACTTGGTTAAGATAGTAAGCAATTGAGGAATCAGAATGATAATCTAAAGTTGGTGATTCCTGATTTGCCAGACAGTAATTGTCATGACATTGAACCTGGAGATTATGTAATGATACGGAATTTTCTACGCTCAGGTTGCCTTATTGACAGATGGGAAGGACCATATCAAGTCTTATTGACCAGCACCACTGCATTTAAGGTCGCCGAGAGAGCGACTAGGGTTCATTCGTCTCATTGTAAAAAGGTTGCCGACCCAGAGAGGTCGCGTGATAAAGAACAGACGGTAGAGGTTGTATCACTAGAGTGTCTGTTCAGGGAAGATTGAGACGACACCTGAGCGCTAAGAATAATAAGACCAGAGGCGTTTGTCGAGCCAGATTTCTTTTTCCCCATTTGTTATTTTCTCCAGTTCCCACATCCCTCCTATTTCCTTTCTCCCTTCTTATTTTTCCTTTTACTCCTCTAAGATGGACTTGCACCAAGAGACTGTGATCCGGATTTTCCTGTTGACCATGCTGTTGACCAGAGCAGTCTGTTTCGGTGAGAGTACCATGAAAGTCGAGAAAGGATCTGGAATGGGTTCTGATTGCCAGGATGAAGGCGTAAATTACCAAGAACAACATAACCACCGAGTAAAGGCGAGTATCAGAAAACGATCTGGTAGCATTGACAATAGAAGAAATTGTGAAGGATTGTTAGCTGAAGAAAACTGCATCTGTAGGCATTGCGATAACATAGTTGAGGATGGGTGCATCAAGAAATGTCAATCCAGTTTTAATATCCACATGGACCGGCATCCATTGAGAGACTATCACTCCTTAGTGGGTAAAGTGTTAAACCAGACAGACTGTTGGGTATGCTCTCAAGTACCTCAAGGCCATAGCAAATCAGGACTAGTACCATTCCCTTTAACTGTAGGAGAGGTACTTGAGCTAAGTGGTGGGAGGCCGGTGGACAGGAGGTTTAATATCTCCAGTCCTCCTAGTTTGAAGCTCCACCAATATCATGTGGATAGATCCCTAGTGTGCTTTAACATTTCCAATCCCCGAAAGCCGGGAAATTGGGAAGTGTCATGGAGTAATCAAACCATGAAATTTTCACACAGAGCCGACAGAATGCCCATAGACACAAAACTTATACGCCAGATAGCCGACCATAAGAAAATTTTTCCGGTATAGGTACACCCTAGGAAGTAGGACCATGCGAGTTGGAGAAGTATCACCAGGATACTGTGCACAGATCGTACAAACTGATACGTGTACTAAACAGATGGGAGAATTAGGGTTAGGAGAGTTCACATGGAAAATTTGTAACATGGTAATGTCATACTCCGTCCCATATGTTCTCCCCGATGATGCATATTTCATATGCGGGAGGAAGGCGCATAAGTGGCTTGCCCCAAACTCAGAAGGGTTATGTTATATTGGAAAAGTACTGCCTGAGGTAATGACTGTATCCCACACTAAAATGAAAGATATTCACTGTGGTTCCCAAGCTCCTTATACTCACACTCATTACGAGCACGTCGTTAAAAGACAACTGATAGAGAAAACAGAGCATCCGGCCTCTGATTTGATCCATGAATCCACCGGGATTCGAGTCCTACTCGCGTTAGATGTCACTCGTACCGACAGAGGAGTGTTAAATTATAGATATATATCTGCGCTTGCAAATTTATTAGACAATATCACTGAAATGTATGACGACACGTTCAGGTATACTAGGAGAGAGTTACAAGCCTACAAAACAGAACTGGTTCAGCATAGGATGATTCTCAATTATCTCACAGCAGTGACAGGCGGGTATTGTGTCACCTTGGCTACTCAATATGGAGTAAAGTGTTGCACGTATATTACAAACAGCACTGAGGACCCGGTCGAGGTCATAGACCAAAAGATGGATGACATCTTGCAATTAAAATGGGAGTTCCGAAGGAAACACAATCTCACACTTGCTGCTGTGGGTAATGAGCTGACCAGTTGGGTGTCATGGTTGAACCCACGAAATTGGTTCTCTGGTTAGGAGAATGGGCCCAAGGTATTATTATGGATGTAGGGAAATTTCTTTTGTGTATTCTGTGTGTCATCATATTGGTCGGTCTGATATTTAGATGCGTTCGGGGTTTGACAAAGTGTGAAGGTAACACCAGAGTGATGAGCTTAAGGAGCGAAGACACTGTAATAACAACGACTAATTTGATTTATGACCCAACGATAGAGACAATGTTGTGATGAAAATGTGATTCCACGATCTGTTTCCTTCACCCGTTTCTCCTTTGTTTTCCTCCAAGGTACAAAGACATCCGCTTGGAAGAAGAATTTGACAATTTCTTTTATACTGACCTTCGATAGAATAATACCACAGACCCCCAATATCCCTAGTGACTGTAAATTTTACGATAGCCCCCAAATATTTTAGAGACTGTAATTTTCTGGACAATGGAAAAACTTTTGCCGCCATTTATAGCAAAAGCATCAGGAGACTACAGTCAACATGTACATCGAGACAAGACACAAGACAAGACCTCAATCAACAAATATATATTAACCTCACATAGATTATGACTGCATTTGCCATAATTGCTTCTTATCTTCATTTCTACAACCTTCAGGTAATGACACACATAGTCGATAGGGAATAATAGACACAGATATCAGCACTCATATATTCCCCCATTCATGTATCATCAACTAAATGTGCTCCCCCATTTGTTGCAACCAAAAGCCGAAAAGAGCTCGGTAAAGTTTACAGACCCTTAATACGGGATAAGAAGGATTCTAATGTATACTTAGCAATACCTTGAAGCTTGATTTAAAACACGTGCGGCACGATGATACATAACCCCTCAAACATGGATTCATACACACATGCTTCTACTATCTCACTAGGTCATACCCTTTTCCCACCTTCTTCTCTCCTCTCTTACCCAATCATAGAAATGTATTTACATATGACATATATTTTTCTCTTTTTGAACTGTTTTAGGAAGTGGCAGTTATTGGTGACTGCCAAAGGGTGGACTGTCAAAGTCGGAAAAAATATCACACTACACGTTGCCATATATTCAGCTGATGCGCTTGCCCGCTGCACATGCACTTTCTCTGGCGTGCGTGCACATATTCGCAATTGCGTGACGGCGCCTCTACGGGCGTGCGCTCGAACGCATGGTATGTGCATTTACGGTAGAGTTTGTGTGCGTCTAGCGGGCGACTCAATCGCTGCTTAATAAATCCATATAGCAGGTTTTATTGGTAATGTTCCCCTTAGTGATAACTGTAAGTTTGTTTAAAGTGACTTGTTCATGGACATGGGAATCCCTCTTTTCGTGATACAAAGGGTCTGTATAAGGTTGAACAGTGGTGTCTGGAACCTAACCGAAGAGTATTTTAATAGCAACAATCCGGTGTTGGTTAGGTATAGATTAATCGCTCCTGCGTATAGTTATGGCCATTAGTAATTTCTGGACATATCCTATATTTGCAGTTCATTATCCATGCGGCGGGAATCCGGCGATTCCCTCCCACCTGAGCTGTTTGTAATAGTCACAGCCCACCTGTTCAAATCCACCTATGACCTTTTGTTATAGTGCAGAGAGACATTCCTGTGTCCAATGAACAATAAGGTTGTAGGGCCCTTTGAAGTACACTGTATGTTGTGTATATAAGGGTCACTGTCCCCAGACCGGCCAGTACTCTCACTCTTCAACATTTATCTCTGATAATTGGAGGACTGGATTCCGGTTGCGCTAGCGAGCGTTCCCCGTATGGTATGTTTCTCTGTGGCCACTTTGTTACCCGTGTAATGTTAGCCATTCATTCTTAGTCTATGTATTTGTATTTGTGATCGTTTACTATTGTGTATATTTCCGTCTAGATATTCTGTTAGAATTATATGTTAGCTTGTAGTGTATGACTTGTCAACTGTTTCCCCTTTTCAATATAACTAAAAGCTTGTTAGTAAAGGTTTTGGAACCTTAGTAAAGTATCGTGAGTTCATTACATTACTGTGGGTAATAGGAGCGTCTCGATCGCTCAAGCAGCTTTAGCATTAATAAGGTTAAGCAGCGTTACATCGCTACAGTATTTCATAACAAGGTTTACAGTATAAGAATATCCTTTCTAAGTGTTACATACAAGGTTTACTGAGTGTCATCCCGTGAGCGTCTGCGCCGCTCGTGTTCCTCTCGTGGTCTCGAGCGTCCGCTACGCTGGTAGCGTATCATTACGGTAGTCGGCAGCCTATAGCGTGCTTGACTCTACGCATTAAGCCGTGAGCGAACGTGCCGCTTGTGCGTCTCGACCACGGCTAAGCGTCTGCTACGCTAAGTGCGTACCCTTACGGTACCCCATACGCCAATAGCGTACTGAGTCTCTTACCCATATATAGTGAATATTATGAGGTAATAAAAATAAGAATTTACTTACCGATAATTCTATTTCTCGTAGTCCGTAGTGGATGCTGGGACTTCCGTAAGGACCATGGGGAATAGCGGCTCCGCAGGAGACTGGGCACAAAGTAAAAGCTTTAGGATAGCTGGTGTGCACTGGCTCCTCCCCCTATGACCCTCCTCCAAGCCTCAGTTAGGATACTGTGCCCAGACGAGCGTACACAATAAGGAAGGATTTTGAATCCCGGGTAAGACTCATACCAGCCACACCAATCACACCGTACAACCTGTGATCTGAACCCAGTTAACAGTATGATAAACTTAGAAGCCTCTGAAAAGATGGCTCACAACAATAAACAACCCGATTTTTTGTAACAATAACTATATACAAGTATTGCAGACTATCCGCACTTGGGATGGGCGCCCAGCATCCACTACGGACTACGAGAAATAGAATTATCAGTAAGTAAATTCTTATTTTCTCTGACGTCCTAGTGGATGCTGGGACTTCCGTAAGGACCATGGGGATTATACCAAAGCTCCCAAACGGGCGGGAGAGTGCGGATGACTCTGCAGCACCGAATGAGAGAACTCCAGGTCCTCCTCAGCCAGGGTATCGAATTTGTAAAATTTTGCAAACGTGTTTGCCCCTGACCAAGTAGCTGCTCGGCAAAGTTGTAAAGCCGAGACCCCTCGGGCAGCCGCCCAAGATGAGCCCCCTTTCCTTGTGGAATGGGCTTTAACAGATTTTGGCTGTGGCAGTCCTGCCACAGAATGCGCAAGCTGAATTGTACTACAAATCCAACGAGCAATCGTCTGCTTAGAAGCAGGAGCACCCAGCTTGTTGGGTGCATACAGGATAAACAGCGAGTCAGATTTTCTGACTCCAGCCGTCCTGGAAACATATATTTTCAGGGCCCTGACTACGTCCAGTAACTTGGAGTCCTCCAAGTCCCTAGTAGCCGCAGGTACCACAATAGGTTGGTTCATGTGAAACGCTGAAACCACCTTAGGGAGAAATTGAGGACGAGTCCTCAATTCTGGCCTGTCTGAATGAAAAATTAGGTAAGGGCTTTTATATGATAAAGCCGCCAATTCTGAGACACGCCTGGCTGAAGCCAGGGCTAACAGCATTACCACTTTCCATGTGAGATATTTCAAGTCCACAGTGGTGAGTGGTTCAAACCAATGTGATTTTAGGAACCCTAAAACTACATTGAGATCCCAAGGTGCCACTGGTGGCACAAAAGGAGGCTGTATATGCAGTACCCCCTTGACAAACGTCTGAACTTCAGGCACTGAAGCCAGTTCTTTTTGGAAGAAGATCGACAGGGCCGAAATTTGAACCTTAATGGATCCTAATTTTAGGCCCATAGACAGTCCTGCTTGCAGGAAATGTAAGAAACGACCCAGTTGAAATTCCTCTGTGGGGGCCTTCTTGGCCTCACACCACGCAACATATTTTCGCCAAATGCGGTGATAATGTTTCGCGGTTACATCCTTCCTGGCTTTAATCAGGGTAGGGATGACTTCATCTGGAATGCCTTTTTCCATCAGGATCCGGCGTTCAACCGCCATGCCGTCAAACGCAGCCGCGGTAAGTCTTGGAACAGACAAGGTCCCTGCTGGAGCAGGTCCTTTCTTAGAGGTAGAGGCCACGGGTCCTCCGTGAGCATCTCTTGAAGTTCCGGGTACCAAGTTCTTCTTGGCCAATCCGGAGCCACGAGTATAGTTCTTACTCCTCTCTTTCTTATGATTCTCAGTACTTTCGGTATGAGAGGCAGAGGAGGGAACACATACACCGACTGGTACACCCACGGTGTTACCAGAGCGTCCACCGCTATTGCCTGAGGGTCCCTTGACCTTGCGCAATATCTGTCCAGTTTTTTGTTGAGACGGGACGCCATCATGTCCACCTTTGGTTTTTCCCAATGGTTTACAATCAGTTGGAAGACTTCTGGGTGAAGTCCCCACTCCCCCGGGTGGAGGTCGTGTCTGCTGAGGAAGTCTGCTTCCCAGTTGTCCACTCCCGGAATGAACACTGCTGACAGTGCTACCACATGATTTTCCGCCCAGCGGAGAATCCTTGCAGCTTCTGCCATTGCCCTCCTGCTTCTTGTGCCGCCCTGTCTGTTGACGTGGGCGACTGCCGTGATGTTGTCCGATTGGATCAATACCGACTGACCCTGAAGCAGAGGCCTTGCTTGACTTAGGGCATTGTAAATGGCCCTTAGTTCCCGGATATTTATGTGAAGAGACGTTTCCATGCTTGACCACAAGCCCTGGAAATTTCTTCCCTGTGTGACTGCTCCCCAGCCTCTCAGGCTGGCATCCGTGGTCACCAGCATCCAATCCTGAATGCCGAATCTGCGGCCCTCTAGAAGATGAGCACTCTGTAACCACCACAGGAGAGACACCCTTGTCCTTGGAGATAGGGTTATCCGCTGATGCATCTGAAGATGCGATCCGGACCATTTGTCCAGCAGATCCCATTGAAAAGTTCTTGCATGGAATCTTCCGAATGGAATCGCTTCGTAAGAAGCCACCATTTTTCCCAGGACTCTCGTGCATTGATGCACTGACACTTGGCCTGGTTTTAGGAGGTTCCTGACTAGCTCGGATAACTCCCTGGCCTTCTCCTCCGGGAGAAACACCTTTTTCTGGACTGTGTCCAGAATCATCCCCAGGAACAGTAGACGTGTTGTTGGAATCAGCTGAGATTTTGGGATATTTAGAATCCACCCGTGCTGACGCAGCACTACCTGAGATAGTGCTACTCTGACCTCTAACTGCTCCCTGGACCTTGCCCTTATCAGGAGATCGTCCAAGTAAGGGATAATTAAGACGCCTTTTCTTCGAAGAAGAATCATCATTTCGGCCATTACCTTGGTAAAGACCCGGGGTGCCGTGGACAATCCAAACGGCAGCGTCTGAAACTGATAATGACAGTCTTGTACCACAAACCTGAGGTACCCTTGGTGAGAAGGGTAGATTGGGACATGGAGATAAGCATCTTTGATGTCTAGAGATACCATAAAGTCCCCTTCTTCCAGGTTCGCTATCACTGCTCTGAGTGACTCCATCTGTGTGGAATAATACCCCTTTCCCTGTTGAAGGAGGGGTACCTTGATTATCACCTGCTGGGAATACAGCTTGTGAATAGCTTCCAATACAGCCTCCCTGTCGGCGGGAGATGTTGGTAGAGCAGACTTCAGGAACCGGCGAGGGGGAGATGTCTCGAATTCCAACTTGTACCCCTGAGATACTACCTGCAGGATCCAGGGGTCCACTTGCGAGTGAGCCCACTGCACGTTGAAATTTTTGAGACGGGCCCCCACCGTGCCTGAGTCCGCTTGTAAAGCCCCAGCGTCATGCTGAAGCTTTTGTAGAAGCGGGGCCGGGCTTCTGCTCCTGGGAAGGGGCTGCCTGGTGCAGTCTTTTCCCTCTTCCTCTGCCCCGGGGCAAAAAGGAGTGGCCCTTTGCCCGCTTGCCCTTATGGGAACGAAAGGACTGATTTTGAAAAGACGGTGTCTTCTTCTGCTGAGAGGTGACCTGAGGTAAAAAGGTGGATTTCCCAGCAGTTGCTGTGGCCACCAGGTCCGATAGACCGACCCCAAATAACTCCTCCCCTTTATACGGCAATACTTCCATATGTCGTTTGGAATCCGCATCCCCTGACCACTGTCGCGTCCATAACGCTCTTCTGGCAGCAATGGACATCGCACTTACTCTTGATGCCAGGGTGCAAATATCCCTCTGTGCATCTCGCATATATAGTAATGCATCCTTTAAATGCTCTATAGTTAATAATATAGTGTCCCTATCCAGGGTATCAATATTTTCAGTCAGGGAATCTGACCAAGCCACCCCAGCACTGCACATCCAGGCTGAGGCAATCGCCGGTCGCAGTATAATGCCAGTATGTGTGTATATACTTTTAAGGATATTTTCCAGCCTTCTATCAGCTGGTTCCTTGAGGGCGGCCGTATCTGGAGACGGTAACGCCACCTGCTTTGATAAGCGTGTAAGCGCTTTGTCTACCCTAGGGGGTGTTTCCCAACGCGCCCTAACCTCTGGCGGGAAAGGATATAGTGCTAATAATTTATTAGAAATCAGCAGTTTTTTATCGGGAGAAACCCACGCTTTATCACACACCTCATTTAATTCATCTGACTCAGGAAAAACTACAGGCAGTTTTTTCACACCCCACATAATACCCTTTTTTGTGGTACTTGTAGTGTCAGAAATATTCAACGCCTCTTTCATAGCCGTGATCATGTAACGTGTGGCCCTACTGGACATTACGTTCGTCTCTTCACCGTCGACACTGGATTCCGTATCCGTGTCTGGGTCTGTGTCGACCACCTGAGGTAGCGGGCGTTTTAACGCCCCTGACGGTGTCTGAGACGCCTGTACCGGCACTAGTTGATTTGCCGGCTGTCTCATGTCGTCAACAGTTTTTTGCAAGGTGCTGACACTTTCACGCAATTCTTTAAACACGACCATCCAGTCAGGTGTCGACTCCCTAGGGGGTGACATCACTAACATAGGCAATTGCTCTGCTTCCACATCATTTTCCTCCTCATACATGTCGACACAATCGTACCGACACCCAGCACACACACAGGGAATGCTCTGATAGAGGACAGGACCCCACTAGCCCTTTGGGGAGACAGAGGGAGAGTTTGCCAGCACACACCAGAGCGCTATATATGTATAGGGATAACCTTATATAAGTGTTACTCCCTTAATAGCTGCTTATTTTGCCAAATAGTGCCCCCCCTCTCTTGTTTTTACCCTGTTACCGTAGTGTACTGCAGGGGAGAGTCAGGGAGCTGTCCTTCCAGCGGAGCTGTGAGGGGAAATGGCGCTTGTGTGCTGAGGAGATAGGCTCCGCCCCCTTCTCGGCTGCCTTTTCTCCCGCTTTTTTCTGGAAAACTGGCAGGGGTTAAATGCATCCATATAGCCCAGGAGCTATATGTGATGTATTTGTTTTGCCACATAAGGTATTTTTCATGTTTTATTGCGTCTCAGGGCGCTCCCCCCCCAGCGCCCTGCACCCTCAGTGACCGGAGTGTAAAGTGTGCTGAGAGCAATGGCGCACAGCTGCGGTGCTGTGCGCTACCTTATCTGAAGACAGGAACGTCTTCTGCCGCCGCTTTCTCCGGACCTCTTCGTTCTTCTGGCTCTGTAAGGGGGCCGGCGGCGCGGCTCCGGGACCCATCCAGGCTGAACCTGTGATCGTCCCTCTGGAGCTAATGTCCAGTAGCCAAGAAGCCCAATCCACTCTGCACGCAGGTGAGTTCGCTTCTTCTCCCCTTAGTCCCGCGCTGCAGTGAGCCTGTTGCCAGCAGGACTCACTGAAAATAAAAAACCTAAATATACTTTTACTTCTAAGCAGCTCAGGAGAGCCACCTAGATTGCACCCTTCTCGGCCGGGCACAAAATCTTAACTGAGGCTTGGAGGAGGGTCATAGGGGGAGGAGCCAGTGCACACCAGCTATCCTAAAGCTTTTACTTTGTGCCCAGTCTCCTGCGGAGCCGCTATTCCCCATGGTCCTTACGGAAGTCCCAGCATCCACTAGGACGTCAGAGAAATTGGCATTATCAATATATATATATATATATATATATATATATACTGTATGTATATATATATATATATATATATGAGAAACACCTCTGGCAATTGTAGACTTACTGTGCTCTCCGTTTGCCTCTAGCTCCCACATGAGGTAGTACTCATACACCTCTTGGGTGGAATACTTCTCTGCAATGGAAGATAAATTGATTACAAATGCTATTAAGCCATGCATTATCCAGCATTGGGCTAGGGAACTAGACTTCTAACTGACCCCCCTTCCTAATCCCCAACATACAGACATCCACTACGGAGAAACACCATTTTCATATGTACTAACCCCCGGCTGCTGGGTTTGAGACGCTGAGGGTATCGGCATCTTTTAATACCGACACCCTATAGAAGCCTATAGGCTTCTTACCGCATCCCGCCACTATCACCACCCCACACCGCTCACGCCGACCCTCCCGGCATACATGTGTGTAGGCATCCCATGGTCCCGGAACCTAAACTCCTCCTCCCCCAGCAATACAGCTGGACGTCCTTCCGGCTGCAGGGAGGGGGTGCCCGGGACTGACTGCTGGCATCACCTTTTTGGGGCTGGGAGGTGACAGAGACCCCTGGGAGATGACAGAGACCCCCCGCATGCCAACGATGTATTTTAATACATCCTGCCAAGAGTCTGTATAGGAAACTCTATGATCAAATCTATCAACTCTCGTCTTTTATTTAGAACACAACTATTTTGACCTTTCTTAACTGACTTACTTTTAGCTGGTGTCAGGGCTTTCTAAATTATGAGTACTTTACACACAAGCCCGGACATAGCCCAGTACCTGTGCATAGGGCGCCACCATTCCCCGTAAAAGCCCACGATCCAAGTCTCTCTTTTAAAAGAACAGGTGTGTCAATAGAGCATGATACACCTGGAGGCGGCACATGAGGACATCATACATGGAGGGCTTCCATAACTGTGTGCGGATACATGAAATATCATCCTTGTAGGCCTGGAAGAGGAGAAGGAATAAGCAGAAGACTATGTATAGCTAAAGAGCAAGGAGGAGCCACCAGGGGAATTCAACAAAGTAAATGTCTCTTTTTCTTTATCACTATCATGTGCAGGCAATCTCACTAACCGTACTGCATGCCGGAAATCTAACTAACCATACTGCATGCCGGCAATCTCACTAATTATATTGTGTCAGCAATCTAACTAACCATACTGCATGCCGACAATCTCACTTACCATACTGCATGCCAGCAATCTCACTAACCATACTGCATGCCGGCAATCTCACTAACCATACTGCATGCTGGCAATCTCACTAACCATACAGAATGACGGCAATCTCACTAATCACACAATTTACCAGCAACCTCACTAAGGGGCATATTTTTCAACATCCGCATCTCACATGCAGATGGGATGTGATAAAAGCTCAGACCATAGGCTAAAATCTGCTCACTTTGTATATTACTGTATTTATGATGGCCGCCTGTTGCCCATTACTGGTATATGGTGCCTGCTAATCAGGACTACATAGAGGTCACACTAATCATCTGAGATGACACGCTGCTGGAGGGGGTGTGGCCAGCACATGATGCACCTAGCCATCTGTGGAGGGTTGTAGTCAGCCACAGAAGGTGTGACTTGTGCCTAACAATTGCCTAACAATTGCTACTCTACCCCCATCCCCGCCTGCACTGCTGTGTGCACAAGTCTTGTCATCTCTTGCATTGCCATAACTGTCTGTTATATATATATATATATACTGTATGTATGTGTATATGTGAGAGGGTGGAGCTGCGGTGCGTGCGTGTGGTGCCTGCTGCCGTGCAGGTGTAGACTCGGTACTCACCAGGCGCCGCTCTCTCTCTCACCTTCAGGTACCGGAACCCTCAACGGACCTGGAAATCTTCACTCGGATCCGGACACGGCGATTCCCTCTCGGAGCTGACCGACGACCGAACTGAGGAGAGAATGGTTTACATTAAAGGGTATCGACCCTTCTTCCACTGGAAGAGGGGATACCCCAGGGGTGACCGCGACCTTCACCGGTTGGGTGAATGGTCATCACCGGCACAAAGCCTCAGCCACCCAGCTTTCACACACTCGCGCTCTCGCACGTAGTGTGATGAAAGGGATTCTCACGTCCGTGAGCAATCCTGACTCCGGCGCTCGGGGACAGACAAGGGACAGACGTACACGGATGCTACTCACCGTCACAAGTCTTGCACTCCGATCTTCTCCACTTACAGGTCCCTGTAAGGAGGCAAAGAGAAACAGCCATGCAGGGCCAAGAACTACCCTAGTGTGCGTCCGCTACACTAGCTACATAAATAGAGCCCTCAAACTAGCTTGTGTGGGTGGTGCGACACAACTATGCACAACTTACACAACACATACACTTTGCCCTGCACGGTAACAACATATATCACACTATCGGAGTTACAACATAAAACGGTGCTGTCCCTTTTTAATCCCTACCTGCCGCTGGAAGGGGGTGGACGCCGCACAGCCTACCCACCTAAATACCTCAGGGTGGCCTGGGCCTAGCGCCCAGGGCCACCTGTACTCACCTCGGGGAAACACTGATTCGCTGGGCCTAGCGCCCCCTAACTGCACACAGGCCGGAGGCCTGACTTCGCCCACGGGCCTAGCGCCCGCCTAACTTGTTGCCGTTGGGTGACCTGGGCCTTGTGCCCAGGGTCACCTTAATATTCCCTAATGGCCAAAAATACACTAGGGCCTAACACCCTCTAACGCCCACAGGCCTATTGCCTGATTTGTCCCCCGGGCCTAGTGCCCGCCTAACAGGTGCCGCAGGGGTGGGGTGGCTTGGGCCTAATGCCCAAACCACCTCATCAAATATTGGGGCCCCCAAACTCCTAACTGCGCCACAGGCCTAGTGCCTGACTTGTGCCCTCGGGCCTAATGCCCGTCCCTGGTGGTCGAGGGAGGAAGACGGAGGGGGTGAAGTTGCCTCACTGAGGCCTCACCTGCTCCAGGGATCTTCGGCACCGTCTTCTGCCGCTGACCCGTCCTGGCCAGCGGCGCCTCCGTCTCTTCCCTGCGTCCAGCCGCCGCTGGACATCTTCTTTCTGGAGCCCGACCGCTGACCTCTTCTTCTTCCGCCAGTCTTGTCTTCTTCTCCTTGCGCCGCTGGGATCTTCTGCGCTCCGGCGCGCCGACCTCCGTCCTCGCTGCTCCCGGCCGTCTTCTCTCTTCGCGCTCCTCCGCGCGGACCCCTCTTCTGGCTCCCGCCCGGCGTCTGACGTCAGACGCCGGAGGCGGGGCCTATGACGCGGCGAGCGCCGATTGGCTCGCCGCGTCTCTCCCTGATTGGCCGCCGCTCCGGGAGCCGCGATTGGCTCCCGGAGGGCGCCAACATTCAAACGCCCCTGCAGTCTCTGGCCCGGTGCAGGGAAAAAGGTAATCCCTGCACCGGACACCCGCCGCCACGCACCAAGCGCTGGGGACAGACAAGCTGCCCCAGCGCTGTCCCCAGCTAGGGACAGCAGCATGGATGTGCCCACAGGGCACATCCTTACATTTCCCCCCCCTTTTTCCTTTGTAGTCCCTACAAAGTTCCTCACGACTTCCATTGTCCGCGGGTCAGGGAATTCAGAGGTCCCTCCGGCGAAGGTGCATTCGGGGGCCCAGCCTGGACCAGCTGTGACCCCACATCCTTCCTCCTCCAGCTCCGGGTTCCTCTTACGTCCTGACCTCCATCGGCGGATCCTCTGGGGGAGTGGCATCTCCTCACGGTCGCTTGACGCTGGCCACCAAGGGGAATCTTCCTCCACGGGGACAACAGTCACCCACTCTTGGCCTCCGATATCGCTTGTGGCTTCGTCCTTGTCTTCCGGGTGTGGTATCGACCACCACCCAACAGCGGAATCCTCCGGGGCATCCGTTTCCTCCCGGCAACAGCCACCACATGTCGAATTTCCTCGTGGGGCATCTCCAAAGGTCCTGTGTCTTCCTCTGGAACGGGTCCTCCCACGGCATCACAGTCCTGTCCCCGTACGTCGGTCCATTTCGGCACTCCCGGCAGGTATTCTTGCCCCAGGACTATCTCCTCCTCTTCACGGAGGGCATTCAACTGGGAGCATGACTCCACCCGATCCTGCCAGTCACTCTCGTCGGCGCTTCCGATGCCAGAGTCGTCCTCCATCTGTTCTGGGAGGGATTCGTCGGCGGACAGCTCACCGTAGTCCGAGTCCTCCTCCGATATCTGGACTGGGGTATTACTTTCCTCCTCAGTGTACTTCTTCGCTTCCGCTGGCACCTCTGCTTCCTCAGCGTACTCCTTCGCTTCCGCTGGCATCGTTACTTCCTCAGCGTACTCCTTCGCTTCCGCTGGCATCGTTACTTCCTCAGCGTACTCCTTTGCTTCCGCTGGCATCTCTTGGTACCCAGGACACTCCTGTTCCGCACGTCCTGGTCGCGGACGGTTCCATCGTGGAGAGATTCCGGACGTCTCAGTCACTGGGTCTTCACGCTTTCCTTGGCAGCGTGGTCTCTCCACCTCCCAGTCGTCCACCTCCGCCTCATGCGGGAAAGGATTCTGCCTTACTGGGGTCACTTTCCTGGGACAGAGTAGGTCCGCGGCATCTTCCCAGGGGCACTCACTGGCCGCATGTCCTGGTTGCCGACACTTCCAACAAGGGAGGGCCACTGCCACCTTCTCCAAGACGGGTTCCTGGTCCACCTCCTTCACTGGGGAATCTTCACCCGTTGGTTCCGGCTCAGAGGAAATGGGCACCTGCGAACTAACTTCAAGCAAGGCCTTCCGCTCCATCTCCCTGGTTTCCTCCTCCCATCTCTGGGCGCGACCATCCGCAATCATCCGGTCTTCATTCCACGGACAATCGGGAAGCGCATGTCCTCTCGCCTCGCAGAGCGCACACACAGGCTCTGCAGCCACCCGGTCCCAAAGCTGCTGACGAGACTCCGTCATCTGCTTCACCGTGGCCTCGTAGTCCGTCCTGTCTTCCGTCCATGGACATTCCAGGAGCCGATGTCGGGGATCTCCACAGCTTTCACACCGGGACTCAACCTCGTCTTCGCTCAACTTTTCTTCCCAAGGACAACTGTTGTGCTCATGCCCGTAGTTTCCGCAGAGCAAACACCAGGACTCCTTCTTCGCTTGGCCCTGCTGACGTCTTCGGTCCGCTTCCTGGACCACCTTCTTTGGGGACGTCTCTCGCCAAGTACACTCGCCGGCAAGTGTCCTGTTTGCCGACGTTTCTCGCTGGGCGTCACAGCGGCCTTCTTGCGCCCCTTCTCCCGGCGCTCTTCTTTTTCACGCTGGACCGACCGCTGGACCATCTTCAGGATGTCTGCCCCAGACACCGTCACCCAGTCGCTCTGGTCCGCACACGTCCGGGGGTGAGTCTTCTCCGGAGCCGTCCGCAGGGAGGTCTTCTTGGTGGCGTTCCACATCGTGTCCGTGATCCGGTCTCTCTATCCTGCCGACTACTCCAAGTGTGAGAGGTGCGGGCCTGCGGGTGCGTGCGTGTGGTGCCTGCTGCCGTGCAGGTGTAGACTCGGTACTCACCAGGCGCCGCTCTCTCTCACCTTCAGGTACCGGAACCCTCAACGGACCTGGAAATCTTCACTCGGATCCGGACACGGCGATTCCCTCTCGGAGCTGACCGACGACCGAACTGAGGAGAGAATGGTTTACATTAAAGGGTATCGACCCTTCTTCCACTGGAAGAGGGGATACCCCAGGGGTGACCGCGACCTTCACCGGATGGGTGAATGGTCATCACCGGCACAAAGCCTCAGCCACCCAGCTTTCACACACTCGCGCTCTCGCACGTAGTGTGATGAAAGGGATTCTCACGTCCGTGAGCAATCCTGACTCCGGCGCTCGGGGACAGACAAGGGACAGACGTACACGGATGCTACTCACCGTCACAAGTCTTGCACTCCGATCTTCTCCACTTACAGGTCCCTGTAAGGAGGCAAAGAGAAACAGCCGTGCAGGGCCAAGAACTACCCTAGTGTGCGTCCGCTACACTAGCTACATAAATAGAACCCTCAAACTAGCTCGTGTGGGTGGTGCGACACAACTATGCACAACTTACACAACACATACACTTTGCCCTGCACGGTAACAACATATATCACACTATCGGAGTTACAACATAAAACGGTGCTGTCCCTTTTTAATCCCTACCTGCCGCTGGAAGGGGGTGGACGCCGCACGGCCTACCCACCTAAATACCTCAGGGTGGCCTGGGCTTAGCGCCCAGGGCCACCTGTACTCACCTCGGGGAAACACTGATTCGCTGGGCCTAGCGCCCCCTAACTGCACACAGGCCGGAGGCCTGACTTCGCCCACGGGCCTAGCGCCCGCCTAACTTGTTGCCGTTGGGTGACCTGGGCCTTGTGCCCAGGGTCACCTTAATATTCCCTAATGGCCAAAAATACACTAGGGCCTAACGCCCTCTAACGCCCACAGGCCTATTGCCTGATTTGTCCCCCGGGCCTAGTGCCCGCCTAACTGGTGCCGCAGGGGTGGGGTGGCTTGGGCCTAATGCCCAAACCACCTCATCACATATTGGGGCCCCCAAACTCCTAACTGCGCCACAGGCCTAGTGCCTGACTTGTGCCCTCGGGCCTAATGCCCGTCCCTGGTGGTCGAGGGAGGAAGAGGGAGGGGGTGAAGTTGCCTCACTGAGGCCTCACCTGCTCCAGGGATCTTCGGCACCGTCTTCTGCCGCTGACCCGTCCTGGCCAGCGGCGCCTCCGTCTCTTCCCTGCGTCCAGCCGCCGCTGGACATCTTCTTTCTGGAGCCCGACCGCTGACCTCTTCTTCTTCCGCCAGTCTTGTCTTCTTCTCCTTGCGCCGCTGGGATCTTCTGCGCTCCGGCGCGCCGACCTCCGTCCTCGCTGCTCCCGGCCGTCTTCTCTCTTCGCGCTCCTCCGCGCGGACCCCTCTTCTGGCTCCCGCCCGGCGTCTGACGTCAGACGCCGGAGGCGGGGCCTATGACGCGGCGAGCGCCGATTGGCTCGCCGCGTCTCTCCCTGATTGGCCGCCGCTCCGGGAGCCGCGACTGGCTCCCGGAGGGCGCCAACATTCAAACGCCCCTGCAGTCTCTGGCCCGATGCAGGGAAAAAGGTAATCCCTGCACCGGACACCCGCCGCCACGCACCAAGCGCTGGGGACAGACAAGCTGCCCCAGCGCTGTCCCCAGCTAGGGACAGCAGCATGGATGTGCCCACAGGGCACATCCTTACATATATATATGAGAAACACCTCTGGCAATTGTAGACTTACTGTGCTCTCCGTTTGCCTCTAGCTCCCACATGAGGTAGTACTCATACACCTCTTGGGTGGAATACTTCTCTGCAATGGAAGATAAATTGATTACAAATGCTATTAAGCCATGCATTATCCAGCATTGGGCTAGGGAACTAGACTTCTAACTGACCCCCCTTCCTAATCCCCAACATACAGACATCCACTACGGAGAAACACCATTTTCATATGTACTAACCCCCGGCTGCTGGGTTTTCGACGCTGAGTGTATCTGCATCTTTTAATACCAACACCCTATAGAAGCCTATAGGCTTCTTACCACATCCCGCCACTATCACCACTCTACGCCACCCCACACCGCTCACGCCGACCCTCCCGGCATACATGTGTGCAGGCATCCCATGGTCCCGGAACCTAAACTCCTCCTCCCCTAGCAATACAGCTGGACATCCTTCCGGCTGCAGGGAGGGGGTGCCCGGGACTGACTGCTGGCATCACCTTTTTGGGGCTGGGAGGTGACAGAGACCCCTGGGAGATGACAGAGACCCCCACGCATGCCAACAATGTATTTTAATACATCCTGCCAAGAGTCTGTATAGGAAACTCTAAGATCAAATCTATCAACTCCTGTCTTTTATTTAGAACACAACTATTTTGACCTTTCTTAACTGACTTACTTTTAGCTGGTGTCAGGGCTTTCTAAATTATGAGTACTTTACACACAAGCCCGGACATAGCCCAGTACCTGTGCATAGGGCGCCACCATTCCCCGTAAAAGCCCACGATCCAAGTCTCTCTTTTAAAAGAACAGGTGTGTCAATAGAGCATGATACACCTGGAGGCGGCACATGAGGACATCATACATGGAGGGCTTCCATAACTGTGTGCGGATACATGAAATATCATCCTTGTAGGCCTGGAAGAGGAGAAGGAATAAGCAGAAGACTATGTATAGCTAAAGAGCAAGGAGGAGCCACCAGGGGAATTCAACAAAGTAAATGTCTCTTTTTCTTTATCACTATCATGTGCAGGCAATCTCACTAACCATACTGCATGCCGGCAATCTAACTAACCGTACTGCATGCCGGCAATCTCACTAATTATATTGTGTCAGCAATCTAACTAACCATACTGCATGCCGACAATCTCACTTACCATACTGCATGCCAGCAATCTCACTAACCATACTGCATGCCGGCAATCTCACTAACCATACTGCATGCTGGCAATCTCACTAACCATACAGAATGACGGCAATCTCACTAATCACACAATTTACCAGCAACCTCACTAAGGGGCATATTTTTCAACATCCGCATCTCACATGCAGATGGGATGTGATAAAAGCTCAGACCATAGGCTAAAATCTGCTCACTTTGTATATTACTGTATTTATGATGGCCGCCTGTTGCCCATTACTGGTATATGGTGCCTGCTATTCAGGACTACATAGAGGTCACACTAATCCTCTGAGATGACACGCTGCTGGAGGGGGTGTGGCCAGCACATGATGCACCTAGCCATATGTGGAGGGTTGTAGTCAGCCACAGAAGGTGTGACTTGTGCCTAACAATTGCTACTCTACCCCCATCCCCGCCTGCACTGCTGTGTGCACAAGTCTTGTCATCTCTTGCATTGCCATGCAAGACAGGAACAGTCTGTTATATATATATATACTGTATATATATATATATATATATATATATATATGTATATATATGAGAAACACCTCTGGCAATTGTAGACTTACTGTGCTCTCCATTTGCCTCTAGCTCCCACATGAGGTAATACTCATACACCTCTTGGGTGGAATACTTCTCTGCAATGGAAGATAAATTGATTACAAATGCTATTAAGCCATGCATTATCCAGCATTGGGCTAGGGAACTAGACTTCTAACTGACCCCCCTTCCTAATCCCCAACATACAGACATCCACTACGGAGAAACACCATTTTCATATGTACTAACCCCCGGCTGCTGGGTTTTCGACGCTGAGGGTATCGGCATCTTTTAATACCGACACCCTATAGAAGCCTATAGGCTTCTTACCGCATCCCGCCACTATCACCACTCTACGCCATCCCACACCGCTCACGCCGACCCTCCCGGCATACATGTGTGCAGGCATCCCATGGTCCCGGAACCTAAACTCCTCCTCCCCCAGCAATACAGCTGGACATCCTTCCGGCTGCAGGGAGGGGGAGCCCGGGACTGACTGCTGGCATCACCTTTTTGGGGCTGGGAGGTGACAGAGACCCCTGGGAGTTGACAGAGACCCCCCGCGTGCCAACGATGTATTTTAATACATCCTGCCAAGAGTCTGTATAGGAAACTCTAAGATCAAATCTATCAACTCCCATCTTTTATTTAGAACACAACTATTTTGACCTTTCTTAACTGACTTACTTTTAGCTGGTGTCAGGGCTTTCTAAATTATGAGTACTTTACACACAAGCCCGGACATAGCCCAGTACCTGTGCATAGGGTGCCACCATTCCCCGTAAAAGCCCACGATCCAAGTCTCTCTTTTAAAAGAACAGGTGTGTCAATAGAGCATGATACACCTGGAGGCGGCACATGAGGACATCATACATGGAGGGCTTCCATAACTGTGTGCGGATACATGAAATATCATCCTTGTAGGCCTGGAAGAGGAGAAGGAATAAACAGAAGACTATGTATAGCTAAAGAGCAAGGAGGATCCACCAGGGGAATTCAACATAGTAAATGTCTCTTTTTCTTTATCACTATCATGTGCAGGCAATTTCACTAACCGTACGGCATGCCGGCAATCTAACTAACCGTACTGTATGCCGGCAATCTCACTAATTATATTGTGTCGGCAATCTAACTAACCATACTGCATGCCGACAATCTTACTTACCATACTGCATGCCAGCAATCTCACTAACCATACTGCATGCCGGCAATCTCACTAACCATACTGCATGCTGGCAATCTCACTAACCATACAGAATGACGGCAATCTCGCTAATTACACAATTTACCAGCAACCTCACTAAGGAGCATATTTTTCAACATCCGCATCTCACATGCAGATGGGATGTGATAAAAGCTCAGACCATAGGCTAAAATCTGCTCACTTTGTATATTACTGTATTTATGATAACCGCCTGTTGCCCATTACTGGTATATGGTGCCTGCTATTCAGGACTACATAGAGGTCACACTAATCCTCTGAGATGACACGCTGCTGGAGGGGGTGTGGCCAGCACATGATGCACCTAGCCATCTGTGGAGGGTTGTAGTCAGCCACAGAAGGTGTGACTTGTGCCTAACAATTGCTACTCTACCCCCATCCCCGCCTGCACTGCTGTGTGCACAAGTCTTGTCATCTCTTGCATTGCCATGCAAGACAGGAACTGTCTGTTATATATATATATATATATATATATATATACTGTATGTATGTATATATATATATATATATATATATGTATATATATATATGAGAAACACCTCTGGCAATTGTAGACTTACTGTGCTCTCCATTTGCCTCTAGCTGCCACATGAGGTAATACTCATACACCTCTTGGGTGGAATACTTCTCTGCAATGGAAGATAAATTGATTACAAATGCTATTAAGCCATGCATTATCCAGCATTGGGCTAGGGAACTAGACTTCTAACTGACCCCCCTTCCTAATCCCCAACATACAGACATCCACTACGGAGAAACACCATTTTCATATGTACTAACCCCCGGCTGCTGGGTTTTCGACGCTGAGTGTATCGGCATCTTTTAATACCAACACCCTATAGAAGCCTATAGGCTTCTTACCGCATCCCGCCACTATCACCACTCTACGCCACCCCACACCGCTCACGCCGACCCTCCCGGCATACATGTGTGCAGGCATCCCATGGTCCCGGAACCTAAACTCCTCCTCCCCCAGCAATACAGCTGGACATCCTTCCGGCTGCAGGGAGGGGGTGCCCGGGACTGACTGCTGGCATCACCTTTTTGGGGCTGGGAGGTGACAGAGACCCCTGGGAGATGACAGAGACCCCCCGCATGCCAACAATGTATTTTAATACATCCTGCCAAGAGTCTGTATAGGAAACTCTAAGATCAAATCTATCAACTCCCGTCTTTTATTTAGAACACAACTATTTTGACCTTTCTTAACTGACTTACTTTTAGCTGGTGTCAGGGCTTTCTAAATTATGAGTACTTTACACACAAGCCCGGACATAGCCCAGTACCTGTGCATAGGGCGCCACCATTCCCCGTAAAAGCCCACGATCCAAGTCTCTCTTTTAAAAGAACAGGTGTGTCAATAGAGCATGATACACCTGGAGGCGGCACATGGGGACATCATACATGGAGGGCTTCCATAACTGTGTGCGGATACATGAAATATCATCCTTGTAGGCCTGGAAGAGGAGAAGGAATAAGCAGAAGACTATGTGTAGCTAAAGAGTAAGGAGAAGCCACCAGGGGAATTCAACAAAGTAAATGTCTCTTTTTCTTTATCACTATCATGTGCAGGCAATCTCACTAACCGTACTGCATGCCAGCAATCTCACTAATTATATTGTGTCAGCAATCTCACTAACCATACTGCATGCCGACAATCTCACTTACCATACTGCATGCCGGCAATCTCACTTACCATACTGCATGCCGGCAATCTCACTAACCATACTGCATGCCGGCAATCTCACTAACCATACTGCATGCTGGCAATCTCACTAACCATACTGCATGCTGGCAATCTCACTAACCATACTGCATGCTGGCAATCTCTCTAACCATACAGAATGACGGCAATCTCACTAATCACACAATTTACCAGCAACCTCACTAAGGGGCATATTTTTCAACATCAGCATCTCACATGCAGATGGGATGTGATAAAAGCTCAGACCATAGGCTAAAATCTGCTCACTTTGTATATTACTGTATTTATGATGGCCGCCTGTTGCCCATTACTGGTATATGGTGCCTGCTATTCAGGACTACATAGAGGTCACACTAATCCTCTGAGATGACACGCTGCTGGAGGGGGTGTGGCCAGCACATGATGCACCTAGCCATCTGTGGAGGGTTGTAGTCAGCCACAGAAGGTGTGACTTGTGCCTAACAATTGCTACTCTACCCCCATCCCCGCCTGCACTGCTGTGTGCACAAGTCTTGTCATCTCTTGCATTGGGCTAGGGAACTAGACTTCTAACTGACCCCCCTTCCTAATCCCCAACATACAGACATCCACTACGGAGAAACACCATTTTCATATGTACTAACCCCCGGCTGCTGGGTTTTCGACGCTGAGGGTATCGGCATCTTTTAATACCGACACCCTATAGAAGCCTATAGGCTTCTTACCGCATCCCGCCACTATCACCACTCTACGCCATCCCACACCGCTCACGCCGACCCTCCCGGCATACATGTGTGCAAGCATCCCATGGTCCCGGAACCTAAACTCCTCCTCCCCGAGCAATACAGCTGGACGTCCTTCCGGCTGCAGGGAGGGGGTGCCCGGGACTGACTGCTGGCATCACCTTTTTGGGGCTGGGAGGTGACAGAGACCCCTGGGAGATGACAGAGACCCCCGCATGCCAACAATGTATTTTAATACATCCTGCCAAGAGTCTGTTTAGGAAACTCTAAGATCAAATCTATCAACTCCTGTCTTTTATTTAGAACACAACTATTTTGACCTTTCTTAACTGACTTACTTTTAGCTGGTGTCAGGGCTTTCTAAATTATGAGTACTTTACACACAAGCCCGGACATAGCCCAGTACCTGTGCATAGGGCGCCACCATTCCCCGTAAAAGCCCACGATCCAAGTCTCTCTTTTAAAAGAACAGGTGTGTCAATAGAGCATGATACACCTGGAGGCGGCACAAGAGGACATCATACATGGAGGGCTTCCATAACTGTGTGCGGATACATGAAATATCATCCTTGTAGGCCTGGAAGAGGAGAAGGAATAAGCAGAAGACTATGTATAGCTAAAGAGCAAGGAGGAGCCACCAGGGGAATTCAACAAAGTAAATGTCTCTTTTTCTTTATCACTATCATGTGCAGGCAATCTCACTAACCATACTACATGCCGGCAATCTAACTAACCGTACTGCATGCCGGCAATCTCACTAATTATATTGTGTCAGCAATCTAACTAACCATACTGCATGCCGACAATCTCACTTACCATACTGCATGCCAGCAATCTCACTAACCATACTGCATGCCGGCAATCTCACTAACCATACTGCATGCTGGCAATCTCAGTAACCATACAGAATGACGGCATTCTCACTAATCACACAATTTACCAGCAACCTCACTAAGGGGCATATTTTTCAACATCCGCATCTCACATGCAGATGGGATGTGATAAAAGCTCAGACCATAGGCTAAAATCTGCTCACTTTGTATGTTCAGAGCCGGCCATAGCTATAGGCAAACTAGGCAATTGCCTAGGGCATTTGATATGCCCAGGGGCATCAGCAGCTTCTGCTGATTAAAATGATATGCGGCATGCCTATATTCTGTGTGTAGCATTTCATATGCAGATACAGCCACAGTCTCACACAGTATAAAGGCATGCTGTATATCATTTTAATCAGCAGAAGCTGCTTGTGCATCCTAGCCACATAGCAATGCAAATAAGATGCATTTTCATTAAAAAATTTGCCCGACGTTAGCACTGAGGCAAGATTTATGAGCACACATCTGTATCCAAGCAGAGGCAGAGGTCACACTGTTAGTGGCAGTGCATGTGAGTGGGTTGGTTGTGCAGTAGTGTTCGGAATATGTGTAAGGAGCATTATGTGTGTCGTGTAAAAATGCATTAATAATGTGCAACATATGTATAAGGGGCACTATGTGTATCATTATGTGTATAAGGGCATTAATAATGTGTGACATATATGTAAAAGGGTACTACAGTATGTGTCATTATGTGTATAGGGGCACTAACAATGTACAGCAAATGTGTAGGGGGCACTATGTGTGTCATGTATATTAGGGCATTAATAAAGTGCGTCATATGTGTAAGGGACATTATGTGTAAAAGGGCATTAATAAAGGTTGTCATAATGTGTAAGGCGCATTATGTTTATAAGGACATTAATAATGTGTCTCATATGTGTTAGGGGCATTACTGTGTGGAATTATGTGTTTAAGGTGCTGTACTATGTGGTGTTGCGTATAGAAAGTACACTACTGTGTCGTCTAATGTGAATACAGAGCAATAGGGTATGGTGTAATGTGAATAAGGAGCAATTCAGTATGATGTAATGTGAATAAGAGGCTCTACTGTGAGGAGTAACGTTTATAAGGTAAAGTGATACTACTGTGGGATGTAATATGAATTATGGAAACTATCGCAAGATCAAATGTGAATAAAGTTGCAGTACTGTGTGACGTATTTGGAATTGGGGTTACTATTGTGTGGCCATGCCCCTTGCCAGCAAAACACACCCCTTTTTGGGCTGTGCGCCAAATGTGCTAACTGTTCCTATGTAAAATATTGGGGGTACAAACACCAAAATAAAGACTGCTATGGGTGACGGTTGATGATTCTGGGAAAGAAGTGCAAGGTCAGAGGCAGAACCAGCGGTGGTGCTAGGGGGCACCAGCCAGAATCTTGCCTAGGGCATCATATTGGTTAGGGCCGGCTCTGTGTATATTACTGTATTTATGATGGCCGCCTGTTGCCCATTACTGGTATATGGTGCCTTCTATTCAGGACTACATAGAGGTCACACTAATCATCTGAGATGACACGCTGCTGGAGGGGGTGTGGCCAGCACATGATGCACCTAGCCATCTGTGGAGGGTTGTAGTCAGCCACAGAAGGTGTGACTTGTGCCTAACAATTGCTACTCTACCCCCATCCCCGCCTGCACTGCTGTGTGCACAAGTCTTGTCATCTCTTGCATTGCCATGCAAGACAGGAACAGTCTGTTATATATATATATATATATATATATATACTGTATGTATATATATATATATATATATATATATATATGTATATATATGAGAAACACCTCTGGCAATTGTAGACTTACTGTGCTCTCCATTTGCCTCTAGCTCCCACATGAGGTAATACTCATACACCTCTTGGGTGGAATACTTCTCTGCAATGGAAGATAAATTGATTACAAATGCTATTAAGCCATGCATTATCCAGCATTGGGCTAGGGAACTAGACTTCTAACTGACCCCCCTTCCTAATCCCCAACATACAGACATCCACTACGGAGAAACACCATTTTCATATGTACTAACCCCCGGCTGCTGGGTTTTCGACGCTGAGGGTATCGGCATCTTTTAATACCGACACCCTATAGAAGCCTATAGGCTTCTTACCGCATCCCGCCACTATCACCACTCTACGCCACCCCACACCTCTCACGCCGACCCTCCCGGCATACATGTGTGCAGGCATCCCGTGGTCCCGGAACCTAAACTCATCCTCCCCCAACAATACAGCTGGACATCCTTCCGGCTGCAGGGAGGGGGTGCCCGGGACTGACTGCTGGCATCACCTTTTTGGGGCTGGGAGGTGACAGAGACCCCTGGGAGATGACAGAGACCCCCCGCATGCCAACAATGTATTTTAATACATCCTGCCAAGAGTCTGTATAGGAAACTCTAAGATCAAATCTATCTACTCCCGTCTTTTATTTAGAACACAACTATTTTGACCTTTCTTAACTGACTTACTTTTAGCTGGTGTCAGGGCTTTCTAAATTATGAGTACTTTACACACAAGCCCGGACATAGCCCAGTACCTGTGCATAGGGCGCCACCATTCCCCGTAAAAGCCCACGATCCAAGTCTCTCTTTTAAAAGAACAGGTGTGTCAATGGAGCATGATACACCTGGAGGCGGCACATGAGGACATCATACATGGAGGGCTTCCATAACTGTGTGCGGATACATGAAATATCATCCTTGTAGGCCTGGAAGAGGAGAAGGTATAAGCAGAAGACTATGTATAGCTAAAGAGTAAGGAGAAGCCACCAGGGGAATTCAACAAAGTAAATGTCTCTTTTTCTTTATCACTATCATGTGCAGGCAATCTCACTAACCGTACTGCATGCCGGCAATCTAACTAACTGTACTGCATGCCAGCAATCTCACTAATTATATTGTGTCAGCAATCTCACTAACCATACTGCATGCCAGCAATCTCACTAACCATACTGCATGCCAGCAATCTCACTAACCATACTGCAACCTGGCAATCTCACTAATCATACTGCATGCTGGCAATCTCACTAACCATACTGCATGCCAGCAATCTCACTAACCACACTGCATGCCGGCAATCTCACTAACCATACTGCATGCTGGCAATCTCACTAACCATACTGCATGCTGGCAATCTCACTAACCATACTGCATGCCAGCAATCTCACTAACCACACTGCATGCCGGCAATCTCACTAACCATACTGCATGCTGGCAATCTCACTAATCATACTGCATGCTGGCAATCTCACTAACCATACTGCATGCCAGCAATCTCACTAACCACACTGCATGCCGGCAATCTCACTAACCACACTGCATGCCGGCAATCTCACTAACCATACTGCATGCTGGCAATCTCACTAACCACACTGCATGCCAGCAATCTCACTAACCATACTGCATGCTGGCAATCTCACTAACCATACAGAATGACGGCAATCTCACTAATCACACAATTTACCAGCAACCTCACTAAGGGGCATATTTTTCAACATCCGCATCTCACATGCAGATGGGATGTGATAAAAGCTCAGACCATAGGCTAAAATCTGCTCACTTTGTATATTACTGTATTTATGATGGCCGCCTGTTGCCCATTACTGGTATATGGTGCCTGCTATTCAGGACTACATAGAGGTCACACTAATCCTCTGAGATGACACGCTGCTGGAGGGGGTGTGGCCAGCACATGATGCACCTAGCCATCTGTGGAGGGTTGTAGTCAGCCACAGAAGGTGTGACTTGTGCGTAACAATTGCTACTCTACCCCCATCCCCGCCTGCACTGCTGTGTGCACAAGTCTTGTCATCTCTTGCATTGGGCTAGGGAACTAGACTTCTAACTGACCCCCCTTCCTAATCCCCAACATACAGACATCCACTACGGAGAAACACCATTTTCATATGTACTAACCCCCGGCTGCTGGGTTTTCGACGCTGAGGGTATCGTCATATTTTAATACCGACACCCTATAGAAGCCTATAGGCTTCTTACCGCATCCCGCCACTATCACCACTCTACGCCACCCCACACCGCTCACGCCGACCCTCCCGGCATACATGTGTGCAGGCATCCCATGGTCCCGGAACCTAAACTCCTCCTCCCCCAGCAATACAGCTGGACGTCCTTCCGGCTGCAGGGAGGGGGTGCCCGTGACTGACTGCTGGCATCACCTTTTTGGGGCTGGGAGGTGACAGAGACCCCTGGGAGATGACAGAGACCCCCGCATGCCAACAATGTATTTTAATACATCCTGCCAAGAGTCTGTTTAGGAAACTCTAAGATCAAATCTATCAACTCCTGTCTTTTATTTAGAACACAACTATTTTGACCTTTCTTAACTGACTTACTTTTAGCTGGTGTCAGGGCTTTCTAAATTATGAGTACTTTACACACAAGCCCGGACATAGCCCAGTACCTGTGCATAGGGCGCCACCATTCCCCGTAAAAGCCCACGATCCAAGTCTCTCTTTTAAAAGAACAGGTGTGTCAATAGAGCATGATACACCTGGAGCATACTTGCCTACTCTCCCGGAATGGCCGGGAGGCTCCCGAAAATCGGGTGACCCTCCCGGCCCCACGGAAGAGCAGACAAGTCTCCCGGTTTTTTAAGTTCCCCCCTGCCCGGCCGCCCACTTTGAGAGTAAAGTGGGCGGTCCGGACAGTAGATGACGCGATTCTTGTTGAATCGCGTCATCATAGTCACGCCCCCCTGCTGTAAAATGCCGGTATCGCGGCATTACAGAGCGGGGGGCGTGGCTTAAACGGGGGCCCGCTATAACCCCGCCCTCGTTCCGCCTCCTCCTTTCCGCCCCGTTCCGCCTCCTCCCCGCCCCATTCCGCCTCCTCCCCGCCCCCTCCTCTCATCATTGCTCAGCCCAGCCCCTCCACGGAGACGTCCTGGCAGCTCTCTCCCGGAAAGAGCTGCCAGAAGGTAGGTAAGTATGACCTGGAGGCGGCACATGAGGACATCATACATGGAGGGCTTCCATAACTGTGTGCGGATACATGAAATATCATCCTTGTAGGCCTGGAAGAGGAGAAGGAATAAGCAGAAGACTATGTATAGCTAAAGAGCAAGGAGGAGCCACCAGGGGAATTCAACAAAGTAAATGTCACTTTTTCTTTATCACTATCATGTGCAGGCAATCTCACTAACCGTACTGCATGCCGGCAATCTAACTAACCGTACTGCATGCCGGCAATCTCACTAATTATATTGTGTCAGCAATCTAACTAACCATACTGCATGCCGACAATCTCACTTACCATACTGCATGCCGGCAATCTCACTAACCATACTGCATGCTGGCAATCTCACTAACCATACAGAATGACGGCAATCTCACTAATCACACAATTTAACAGCAACCTCACTAAGGGGCATATTTTTCAACATCAGCATCTCACATGCAGATGGGATGTGATAAAAGCTCAGACCATAGGCTAAAATCTGCTCACTTTGTACATTACTGTATTTATGATGGCCGCCTGTTGCCCATTACTGGTATATGGTGCCTGCTATTCAGGACTACATAGAGGTCACACTAATCCTCTGAGATGACACGCTGCTGGAGGGGGTGTGGCCAGCACATGATGCACCTGGCCATCTGTGGAGGGTTGTAGTCAGCCACAGAAGGTGTGACTTGTGCCTAACAATTGCTACTCTACCCCCATCCCCGCCTGCACTGCTGTGTGCACAAGTCTTGTCATCTCTTGCATTGCCATGCAAGACAGGAACTGTCTGTTTTATATATATATATATATATATATATATATACTGTATGTATGTGTATATATATATATATATATATATATATGAGAAACACCTCTGGCAATTGTAGACTTACTGTGCTCTCCGTTTGCCTCTAGATCCCACATGAGGTAGTACTTACTCATACACCTCTTGGGTGGAATACTTCTCTGCAATGGAAGATAAATTGATTACAAATGCTATTAAGCCATGCATTATCCAGCATTGGGCTAGGAAACTAGACTTCTAACTGACCCCCCTTCCTAATCCCCAACATACAGACATCCACTACGGAGAAACACCATTTTCATATGTACTAACCCCCGGCTGGTGGGTTTTCGACGCTGAGGGTATCGGCATCTTTTAATTAGAGATGAGCGGGTTCGGTTTCTTTGAATCCGAACCCGCACGAACTTCACTTTTTTTTTCACGGGTCCGAGCGACTCGGATCTTCCCGCCTTGCTCGGTTAACCCGAGCGCGCCCGAACGTCATCATGACGCTGTCGGATTCTCGCGAGACTCGGATTCTATATAAGGAGCCGCGCGTCGCCGCCATTTTCACACGTGCATTGAGATTGATAGGGAGAGGACGTGGCTGGCGTCCTCTCCATTTAGATTAGATTTAGAAGAGAGAGAGAGAGAGAGATTGCTGTGATACTGTAGATTAGAAGAGAGTGCAGACAGAGTTTAGTGACTGACGACCACAGTGACCAGTGACCACCAGAGACAGTGCAGTTGTTTGTTTTATTTAATATATCCGTTCTCTGCCTGAAAAAAACGATACACAGTCACACAGTGACTCAGTCTGTGTGCACTGCTCAGCCCAGTGTGCTGCACATCAATGTATTGTATATAAAGCTTATAATTGTGGGGGAGACTGGGGAGCACTGCAGGTTGTTATAGCAGGAGCCAGTACATGATAAATAATATTATATTAAAATTAAACAGTGCACACTTTTGCTGCAGGAGTGCCACTGCCAGTGTGACTAGTGGTGACCAGTGCCTGACCACCAGTATATTAGTAGTATTGTATACTATCTCTTTATCAACCAGTCTATATTAGCAGCAGACACAGTACAGTGCGGTAGTTCACGGCTGTGGCTACCTCTGTGTCGGCACTCGGCAGGCAGTCCGTCCATCCATAATTGTATTATAATATATACCACCTAACCGTGGTTTTTTTTTCATTCTTTATACCGTCGTCATACTAGTTGTTACGAGTATACTACTATCTCTTTATCAACCAGTGTACAGTGCGGTAGTTCACGGCTGTGGCTACCTCTGTGTCGGCACTCGGCAGGCAGTCCGTCCAACCATAATTGTATTATATACCACCTAACCGTGGTTTTTTTTTCATTCTTTATACCGTCGTCATACTAGTTGTTACGAGTATACTACTATCTCTTTATCAACCAGTGTACAGTGCGGTAGTTCACGGCTGTGGCTACCTCTGTGTCGGCACTCGGCAGGCAGTCCGTCCATCCATAATTGTATTATAATATATACCACCTAACCGTGGTTTTTTTTTCATTCTTTATACCGTCGTCATACTAGTTGTTACGAGTATACTACTATCTCTTTATCAACCAGTGTACAGTGCGGTAGTTCACGGCTGTGGCTACCTCTGTGTCGGCACTCGGCAGGCAGTCCGTCCAACCATAATTGTATTATAATATATACCACCTAACCGTGGTTTTTTTTTCATTCTTTATACCGTCGTCATACTAGTTGTTACGAGTATACTACTATCTCTTTATCAACCAGTGTACAGTGCGGTAGTTCACGGCTGTGGCTACCTCTGTGTCGGCACTCGGCAGGCAGTCCGTCCAACCATAATTGTATTATATACCACCTAACCGTGGGTTTTTTTTCATTCTTTATACCGTCGTCATACTAGTTGTTACGAGTATACTACTATCTCTTTATCAACCAGTGTACAGTGCGGTAGTTCACGGCTGTGGCTACCTCTGTGTCGGCACTCGGCAGGCAGTCCGTCCAACCATAATTGTATTATAATATATACCACCTAACCGTGGTTTTTTTTTCATTCTTTATACCGTCGTCATACTAGTTGTTACGAGTATACTACTATCTCTTTATCAACCAGTGTACAGTGCGGTAGTTCACGGCTGTGGCTACCTCTGTGTCGGCACTCGGCAGGCAGTCCGTCCATCCATAATTGTATTATATACCACCTAACCGTGGTTTTTTTATACCACCTAACCGTGGCAGTCCGTCCATAATTGTATACTAGTATCCAATCCATCCATCTCCATTGTTTACCTGAGGTGCCTTTTAGTTCTGCCTATAAAATATGGAGAACAAAAAAGTTGAGGTTCCAAAATTAGGGAAAGATCAAGATCCACTTCCACCTCGTGCTGAAGCTGCTGCCACTAGTCATGGCCGAGACGATGAAATGCCAGCAACGTCGTCTGCCAAGGCCGATGCCCAATGTCATAGTACAGAGCATGTCAAATCCAAAACACCAAATATCAGAAAAAAAAGGACTCCAAAACCTAAAATAAAATTGTCGGAGGAGAAGCGTAAACTTGCCAATATGCCATTTACCACACGGAGTGGCAAGGAACGGCTGAGGCCCTGGCCTATGTTCATGGCTAGTGGTTCAGCTTCACATGAGGATGGAAGCACTCAGCCTCTCGCTAGAAAAATGAAAAGACTCAAGCTGGCAAAAGCACCGCAAAGAACTGTGCGTTCTTTGAAATCCCAAATCCACAAGGAGAGTCCAATTGTGTCGGTTGCGATGCCTGACCTTCCCAACACTGGACGTGAAGAGCATGCGCCTTCCACCATTTGCACGCCCCCTGCAAGTGCTGGAAGGAGCACCCGCAGTCCAGTTCCTGATAGTCAGATTGAAGATGTCAGTGTTGAAGTACACCAGGATGAGGAGGATATGGGTGTTGCTGGCGCTGGGGAGGAAATTGACAAGGAGGATTCTGATGGTGAGGTGGTTTGTTTAAGTCAGGCACCCGGGGAGACACCTGTTGTCCGTGGGAGGAATATGGCCGTTGACATGCCAGGTGAAAATACCAAAAAAATCAGCTCTTCGGTGTGGAGGTATTTCACCAGAAATGCGGACAACAGGTGTCAAGCCGTGTGTTCCCTTTGTCAAGCTGTAATAAGTAGGGGTAAGGACGTTAACCACCTCGGAACATCCTCCCTTATACGTCACCTGCAGCGCATTCATAATAAGTCAGTGACAAGTTCAAAAACTTTGGGTGACAGCGGAAGCAGTCCACTGACCAGTAAATCCCTTCCTCTTGTAACCAAGCTCACGCAAACCACCCCACCAACTCCCTCAGTGTCAATTTCCTCCTTCCCCAGGAATGCCAATAGTCCTGCAGGCCATGTCACTGGCAAGTCTGACGAGTCCTCTCCTGCCTGGGATTCCTCCGATGCATCCTTGCGTGTAACGCCTACTGCTGCTGGCGCTGCTGTTGTTGCCGCTGGGAGTCGATGGTCATCCCAGAGGGGAAGTCGTAAGCCCACTTGTACTACTTCCAGTAAGCAATTGACTGTTCAACAGTCATTTGCGAGGAAGATGAAATATCACAGCAGTCATCCTACTGCAAAGCGGATAACTGAGTCCTTGACAACTATGTTGGTGTTAGACGTGCGTCCGGTATCCGCCGTTAGTTCACAGGGAACTAGACAATTTATTGAGGCAGTGTGCCCCCGTTACCAAATACCATCTAGGTTCCACTTCTCTAGGCAGGCGATACCGAGAATGTACACGGACGTCAGAAAAAGACTCACCAGTGTCCTAAAAAATGCAGTTGTACCCAATGTCCACTTAACCACGGACATGTGGACAAGTGGAGCAGGGCAGGGTCAGGACTATATGACTGTGACAGCCCACTGGGTAGATGTATGGACTCCCGCCGCAAGAACAGCAGCGGCGGCACCAGTAGCAGCATCTCGCAAACGCCAACTCTTTCCTAGGCAGGCTACGCTTTGTATCACCGCTTTCCAGAATACGCACACAGCTGAAAACCTCTTACGGCAACTGAGGAAGATCATCGCGGAATGGCTTACCCCAATTGGACTCTCCTGTGGATTTGTGGCATCGGACAACGCCAGCAATATTGTGTGTGCATTAAATATGGGCAAATTCCAGCACGTCCCATGTTTTGCACATACCTTGAATTTGGTGGTGCAGAATTTTTTTAAAAACGACAGGGGCGTGCAAGAGATGCTGTCGGTGGCCAGAAAAATTGCGGGACACTTTCGGCGTACAGGCACCACGTACAGAAGACTGGAGCACCACCAAAAACTACTGAACCTGCCCTGCCATCATCTGAAGCAAGAAGTGGTAACGAGGTGGAATTCAACCCTCTATATGCTTCAGAGGTTGGAGGAGCAGCAAAAGGCCATTCAAGCCTATACAATTGAGCACGATATAGGAGATGGAATGCACCTGTCTCAAGTGCAGTGGAGAATGATTTCAACGTTGTGCAAGGTTCTGATGCCCTTTGAACTTGCCACACGTGAAGTCAGTTCAGACACTGCCAGCCTGAGTCAGGTCATTCCCCTCATCAGGCTTTTGCAGAAGAAGCTGGAGGCATTGAAGAAGGAGCTAACACGGAGCGATTCCGCTAGGCATGTGGGACTTGTGGATGCAGCCCTTAATTCGCTTAACAAGGATTCACGGGTGGTCAATCTGTTGAAATCAGAGCACTACATTTTGGCCACCGTGCTCGATCCTAGATTTAAAGCCTACCTTGGATCTCTCTTTCCGGCAGACACAGGTCTGCTGGGGTTGAAAGACCTGCTGGTGACAAAATTGTCAAGTCAAGCGGAACGCGACCTGTCAACATCTCCTCCTTCACATTCTCCCGCAACTGGGGGTGCGAGGAAAAGGCTCAGAATTCCGAGCCCACCCGCTGGCGGTGATGCAGGGCAGTCTGGAGCGACTGCTGATGCTGACATCTGGTCCGGACTGAAGGACCTGACAACGATTACGGACATGTCGTCTACTGTCACTGCATATGATTCTCTCAACATTGATAGAATGGTGGAGGATTATATGAGTGACCGCATCCAAGTAGGCACGTCACACAGTCCGTACTTATACTGGCAGGAAAAAGAGGCAATTTGGAGGCCCTTGCACAAACTGGCTTTATTCTACCTAAGTTGCCCTCCCACAAGTGTGTACTCCGAAAGAGTGTTTAGTGCCGCCGCTCACCTTGTCAGCAATCGGCGTACGAGGTTACATCCAGAAAATGTGGAGAAGATGATGTTCATTAAAATGAATTATAATCAATTCCTCCGCGGAGACATTGACCAGCAGCAATTGCCTCCACAAAGTACACAGGGAGCTGAGATGGTGGATTCCAGTGGGGACGAATTGATAATCTGTGAGGAGGGGGATGTACACGGTGATATATCGGAGGGTGAAGATGAGGTGGACATCTTGCCTCTGTAGAGCCAGTTTGTGCAAGGAGAGATTAATTGCTTCTTTTTTGGGGGGGGTCCAAACCAACCCGTCATATCAGTCACAGTCGTGTGGCAGACCCTGTCACTGAAATGATGGGTTGGTTAAAGTGTGCATGTCCTGTTTTGTTTATACAACATAAGGGTGGGTGGGAGGGCCCAAGGATAATTCCATCTTGCACCTCTTTTTTCTTTTCTTTTTCTTTGCATCATGTGCTGATTGGGGAGGGTTTTTTGGAAGGGACATCCTGCGTGACACTGCAGTGCCACTCCTAGATGGGCCCGGTGTTTGTGTCGGCCACTAGGGTCGCTAATCTTACTCACACAGCTACCTCATTGCGCCTCTTTTTTTCTTTGCGTCATGTGCTGTTTGGGGAGGGTTTTTTGGAAGGGACATCCTGCGTGACACTGCAGTGCCACTCCTAGATGTGCCCGGTGTTTGTGTCGGCCACTAGGGTCGCTAATCTTACTCACACAGCTACCTCATTGCGCCTCTTTTTTTCTTTGCGTCATGTGCTGTTTGGGGAGGGTTTTTTGGAAGGGACATCCTGCGTGACACTGCAGTGCCACTCCTAGATGTGCCCGGTGTTTGTGTCGGCCACTAGGGTCGCTAATCTTACTCACACAGTCAGCTACCTCATTGCGCCTCTTTTTTTCTTTGCGTCATGTGCTGTTTGGGGAGGGTTTTTTGGAAGGGCCATCCTGCGTGACACTGCAGTGCCACTCCTAGATGGGCCCGGTGTTTGTGTCGGCCACTAGGGTCGCTAATCTTACTCACACAGCTACCTCATTGCGCCTCTTTTTTTCTTTGCGTCATGTGCTGTTTGGGGAGGGTTTTTTGGAAGGGACATCCTGCGTGACACTGCAGTGCCACTCCTAGATGGGCCCGGTGTTTGTGTCGGCCACTAGGGTCGCTTATCTTACTCACACAGCGACCTCGGTGCAAATTTTAGGACTAAAAATAATATTGTGAGGTGTGAGGTATTCAGAATAGACTGAAAATGAGTGTAAATTATGGTTTTTGAGGTTAATAATACTTTGGGATCAAAATGACCCCCAAATTCTATGATTTAAGCTGTTTTTTAGTGTTTTTGGAAAAAAACACCCGAATCCAAAACACACCCGAATCCGACAAAAATAATTCGGTGAGGTTTTGCCAAAACGCGTTCGAACCCAAAACACGGCCGCGGAACCGAACCCAAAACTTAAACACAAAACCCGAAAAATTTCAGGCGCTCATCTCTACTTTTAATACCGACACCCTATAGAAGCCTATAGGCTTCTTACCGTATCCCGCCACTATCACCACTCTACGCCACCCCACACCGCTCACGCCGACCCTCCCGGCATTAATGTGTGGAGGCATCCCATGGTCCCGGAACCTAAACTCCTCCTCCCCCAGCAATACAGCTGGACATCCTTCCGGCTGCAGGGAGGGGGTGCCCGGGACTGACTGCTGGCATCACCTTTTTGGGGCTGGGAGGTGACAGAGACCCCTGGGAGATGACAGAGACACCCCCGCATGCCAACAATGTATTTTAATACATCCTGCCAAGAGCCTGTATAGGAAACTCTAAGATCAAATCTATCAACTCCCGTCTTTTATTTAGAACACAACTATTTTGACCTTTCTTAACTGACTTACTTTTAGCTGGTGTCAGGGCTTTCTAAATTATGAGTACTTTACACACAAGCCCGGACATAGCCCAGTACCTGTGCATAGGGCGCCACCATTCCCCGTAAAAGCCCACGATCCAAGTCTCTCTTTTAAAAGAACAGGTGTGTCAATAGAGCATGATACACCTGGAGGCGGCACATGAGGACATCATACATGGAGGGCTTCCATAACTGTGTGCGGATACATGAAATATCATTCTTGTAGGCCTATAAGAGGAGACGGAATAAGCAGAAGACTATGTATAGCTAAAGAGCAAGGAGGAGCCACCAGGGGAATTCAACAAAGAAAATGTCTCTTTTTCTTAATCACTATCATGTGCAGGCAATCTCACTAACCGTACTGCATGCCAGCAATCTCACTAATTATATTGTGTCAGCAATCTCACTAACCATACTGCATGCCAGCAATCTCACTAACCATACTGCATGCCGGCAATCTCACTAACCATACTGCATGCTGGCAATCTCACTTACCATACTGCATGCCGGCAATCTCTCTAACCATACTGCATGCCAGCAATCTCACTAACCATACTGCATGCCGGCAATCTCACTAACCATACTGCATGCTGGCAATCTCACTAACCATACTGCATGCTGGCAATCTCTCTAACCATACAGAATGACGGCAATCTCACTAATCACACAATTTACCAGCAACCTCACTAAGGGGCATATTTTTCAACATCCGCATCTCACATGCAGATGGGATGTGATAAAAGCTCAGACCATAGGCTAAAATCTGCTCACTTTGTATATTACTGTATTTATGATGGCCGCCTGTTGCCCATTACTGGTATATGGTGCCTGCTATTCAGGACTACATAGAGGTCACACTAATCCTCTGAGATGACACGCTGCTGGAGGGGGTGTGGCCAGCACATGATGCACTAGCCATCTGTGGAGGGTTGTAGTCAGCCACAGAAGGTGTGACTTGTGCCTAACAATTGCTACTCTACCCCCATCCCCGCCTGCACTGCTGTGTGCTCAAGTCTTGTCATCTCTTGCATTGGGCTAGGGAACTAGACTTCTAACTGACCCCCCTTCCTAATCCCCAACATACAGACATCCACTACGGAGAAACACCATTTTCATATGTACTAACCCCCGGCTGCTGGGTTTTCGACGCTGAGGGTATCGGCATCTTTTAATACCGACACCCTATAGAAGCCTATAGGCTTCTTGCCGCATCCTGCCACTATCACCACTCTATGCCACCCCACACCGCTCACGCCGACCCTCCCGGCATACATGTGTGCAGGCATTCCATGGTCCCGGAACCTAAACTCCTCCTCCCCCAGCAATACAGCTGGACGTCCTTCCGGCTGCAGGGAGGGGGAGCCCGGGACTGACTGCTGGCATCACCTATTTGGGGCTGGGAGGTGACAGAGACCCCTGGGAGTTGACAGAGACCCCCCGCATGCCAACAATGTATTTTAATACATCCTGCCAAGAGTCTGTATAGGAAACTCTAAGATCAAATCTATCAACTCCCATTTTTTATTTAGAACAAAACTATTTTGACCTTTCTTAACTGACTTACTTTTAGCTGGTGTCAGGGCTTTCTAAATTATGAGTACTTTACACACAAGCCCGGACATAGCCCAGTACCTGTACATAGGGCGCCACCATTCCCCGTAAAAGTCCACTATCCAAGTCTCTCTTTTAAAAGAACAGGTGTGTCAATAGAGCATGATACACCTGGAGGCGGCTCATGAGGACATCATACATGGAGGGCTTCCATAACTGTGTGCGGATACATGAAATATCATCCTTGTAGGCCTGGAAGAGGAGAAGGAATAAGCAGAAGACTATGTATAGCTAAAGAGCAAGGAGGAGCCACCAGGGGAATTCAACAAAGTAAATGTCTCTTTTTCTTTATCACTATCATGTGCCGGCAATCTCACTAATTACACTGTGTCGGCAATCTTAACTAACCATACTGCATGCCGACAATCTCACTTACCATACTGCATGCCGGCAATCTCACTAACCATACTGCATGCCGGCAATCTCACTAACCATACTGCATGCCGGCAATCTCACTAACCATACTGCATGCCAGCAATCTCACTAACCATACTGCATGCCAGCAATCTCACTAACCACACTGCATGCCGGCAATCTCACGAACCATACAGAATGACGGCAATCTCACTAATCACACAATTTACCAGCAACCTCACTAAGGGGCATATTTTTCAACATCCACATCTCACATGCAGATGGGATGTGATAAAAGCTCAGACCATAGGCTAAAATCTGCTCACTTTGTATATTACTGTATTTATGATGGCCGCCTGTTGCCCATTACTGGTATATGGTGCCTGCTATTCAGGACTACATAGAGGTCACACTAATCCTCTGAGATGACACGCTGCTGAAGGGGGTGTGGCCAGCACATGATGCCCCTAGCCATCTGTGGAGGGTTGTAGTCAGCCACAGAAGGTGTGACTTGTGCATAACAATTGCTACTCTGCCCCCATCCCTGCCTGCACTAATGTGTGCACAAGTCTTGTCATCTCTTGCATTGCCATGCAAGACAGGAACTGTCTGTTATATATATATATATATATATATATATATATATACTGTATGTATATATATATATATATATATATATGTATATATATGAGAAACACCTCTGGCAATTGTAGACTTACTGTGCTCTCC
This sequence comes from Pseudophryne corroboree, assembly GCF_028390025.1. Classification (NCBI taxonomy): domain Eukaryota; kingdom Metazoa; phylum Chordata; class Amphibia; order Anura; family Myobatrachidae; genus Pseudophryne; species Pseudophryne corroboree. The sequence continues at coordinate 86,677,673 of NC_086448.1, forward strand.
GTTTGCCTCTAGCTCCCACATGAGGTAATACTCATACACCTCTTGGGTGGAATACTTCTCTGCAATGGAAGATAAATTGACTACAAATGCTATTAAGCCATGCATTATCCAGCATTGGGCTAGGGAACTAGACTTCTAACTGACCCCCCTTCCAAATCCCCAACATACAGACATCCACTACGGAGAAATACCATTTTCATATGTACTAACCCCCGGCTGCTGGGTTTTCGACGCTGAGGGTATCGGCATCTTTTAATACCGACACCCTATAGAAGCCTATAGGCTTCTTACCGCATCCCGCCACTATCACCACTCTACGCCACCCCACACCGCTTACGCTGACCCTCCCGGCATACATGTGTGCAGGCATCCCATGGTCCCGGAACCTAAACTCCTCCTCCCCCAGCAATACAGCTGGACATCCTTCCGGCTGCAGGGAGGGGGTGCCCGGGACTGACTGCTGGCATCACCTTTTTGGGGCTGGGAGGTGACAGAGACCCCTGGGAGATGACAGAGACCCCCCGCATGCCAACAATGTATTTTAATACATCCTACCAAGAGTCTGTATAGGAAACTCTAAGATCAAATCTATCAACTCCCGTCTTTTATTTAGAACACAACTATTTTGACCTTTCTTAACTGACTTACTTTTAGCTGGTGTCAGGGCTTTCTAAATTATGAGTACTTTACACACAAGCCCGGACATAGCCCAGTACCTGTGCATAGGGCGCCACCATTCCCCGTAAAAGCCCACGATCCAAGTCTCTCTTTTAAAAGAACAGGTGTGTCAATAGAGCATGATACACCTGGAGGCGGCACATGAGGACATCATACATGGAGGGCTTCCATAACTGTGTGCGGATACATGAAATATAGAGATGAGCGGGTTCGGTTTCTCTGAATCCGAACCCGCCAGAACTTCATGTTTTTTTTCACGGGTCCGAGCGACTCGGATCTTCCCGCCTTGCTCGGTTAACCCGAGCGCGCCCGAACGTCATCATGACGCTGTCGGATTCTCGCGAGGCTCGGATTCTATCGCGAGACTCGGATTCTATATAAGGAGCCGCGCGTCGCCGCCATTTTCACACGTGCATTGAGATTGATAGGGAGAGGACGTGGCTGGCGTCCTCTCCATTTAGATTATAAGAGACTGAGAGAGATTTACTGGAGCTGACTAGGAGGAGTACTGTTACTGTAGAAGTGTAGAGACTGAGTGGAGAGAGTTTACTAGTGAGGACAGTGCAGTTTACTTTATAATCCGTTCTCTGCCTGAAAAAAGCGATACACAGCACACAGTGACTCAGTCACATACCATATCTGTGTGCACTGCTCAGGCTCAGGCCAGTGTGCTGCATCATCTATTATCTATATATAATATTATATATATCTGTCTGACCGCTCAGCTCACACAGCTTATAATTGTGGGGGAGACTGGGGAGCACTACTGCAGTGCCAGTTATAGGTTATAGCAGGAGCCAGGAGTACATAATATATTATATAGTGAGTGACCACCAGACACACAGTGCAGTTTATTTAATATATCCGTTCTCTGCCTGAAAAAAGCGATACACACAGTGACTCAGTCAGTCACATACCATATCTGTGTGCACTGCTCAGGCTCAGGCCAGTGTGCTGCATCATCTATTATCTATATATAATATTATATATATCTGTCTGACTGCTCAGCTCACACAGCTTATAATTGTGGGGGAGACTGGGGAGCACTACTGCAGTGCCAGTTATAGGTTATAGCAGGAGCCAGGAGTACATAATATATTATATAGTGAGTGACCACCAGACACACAGTGCAGTTTATTTAATATATCCGTTCTCTGCCTGAAAAAAGCGATACACACAGTGACTCAGTCAGTCACATACCATATCTGTGTGCACTGCTCAGGCTCAGGCCAGTGTGCTGCATCATCTATATATATTATATATCTGTCTGACTGCTCAGCTCACACAGCTTATAATTGTGGGGGAGACTGGGGAGCACTACTGCAGTGCCAGTTATAGGTTATAGCAGGAGCCAGGAGTACATATTATATTAAAATTAAACAGTGCACACTTTTGCTGCAGGAGTGCCACTGCCAGTGTGACTGACCAGTGACCTGACCACACTGACCACCAGTATAGTTAGTAGTATACTTATATTGTGATTGCCTGAAAAAGTTAAACACTCGTCGTGTGACTTCACTTGTGTGTTTTTTGTTTTTTTATTCTATAAAAATAAAACTCATTCTGCTGACAGACAGTGTCCAGCAGGTCCGTCATTATATAATATATAATATATACCTGTCCGGCTGCAGTAGTGATATATATATATTTTTTATATCATTTATCATCCAGTCGCAGCAGACACAGTACGGTAGTTCACGGCTGTGGCTACCTCTGTGTCTCTGCACTCGGCAGGCAGTCCGTCCATAATTGTAATACCACCTAACCGTGGATTTTTTTCATTCTTCTTTATACATACATAGTTACATAGACATCTTCTCTTTATCAACCAGTCTATATTAGCTGCAGACACAGTACAGTACGGTAGTTCACGGCTGTGGCTACCTCTGTGTCTGCACTCGGCAGGCAGTCCGTCCATAATTGTATACCACCTAACCGTGGTTTTTTTTCATTCTTCTTTATACATACATAGTTACATAGACATCTTCTCTTTATCAACCAGTCTATATTAGCTGCAGACACAGTACAGTACGGTAGTTCACGGCTGTGGCTACCTCTGTGTCTGCACTCGGCAGGCAGTCCGTCCATAATTGTATACCACCTAACCGTGGATTTTTTTCAGTCTTCTTTATACATACATAGTTACATAGACATCTTCTCTTTATCAACCAGTCTATATTAGCTGCAGACACAGTACAGTACGGTAGTTCACGGCTGTGGCTACCTCTGTGTCTGCAGTCGGCAGGCAGTCCATAATTGTATACTAGTATCCATCTCCATTGTTTACCTGAGGTGCCTTTTAGTTGTGCCTATTAAAATATGGAGAACAAAAATGTTGAGGTTCCAAAATTAGGGAAAGATCAAGATCCACTTCCACCTCGTGCTGAAGCTGCTGCCACTAGTCATGGCCGAGACGATGAAATGCCAGCAACGTCGTCTGCCAAGGCCGATGCCCAATGTCATAGTACAGAGCATGTCAAATCCAAAACACCAAATATCAGAAAAAAAAGGACTCCAAAACCTAAAATAAAATTGTCGGAGGAGAAGCGTAAACTTGCCAATATGCCATTTACCACACGGAGTGGCAAGGAACGGCTGAGGCCCTGGCCTATGTTCATGGCTAGTGGTTCAGCTTCACATGAGGATGGAAGCACTCAGCCTCTCGCTAGAAAAATGAAAAGACTCAAGCTGGCAAAAGCAGCACAGCAAAGAACTGTGCATTCTTCGAAATCCCAAATCCACAAGGAGAGTCCAATTGTGTCGGTTGCGATGCCTGACCTTCCCAACACTGGACGTGAAGAGCATGCGCCTTCCACCATTTGCACGCCCCCTGCAAGTGCTGGAAGGAGCACCCGCAGTCCAGTTCCTGATAGTCAGATTGAAGATGTCAGTGTTGAAGTACACCAGGATGAGGAGGATATGGGTGTTGCTGGCGCTGGGGAGGAAATTGACCAGGAGGATTCTGATGGTGAGGTGGTTTGTTTAAGTCAGGCACCCGGGGAGACACCTGTTGTCCGTGGGAGGAATATGGCCGTTGACATGCCAGGTGAAAATACCAAAAAAATCAGCTCTTCGGTGTGGAGGTATTTCACCAGAAATGCGGACAACAGGTGTCAAGCCGTGTGTTCCCTTTGTCAAGCTGTAATAAGTAGGGGTAAGGACGTTAACCACCTCGGAACATCCTCCCTTATACGTCACCTGCAGCGCATTCATAATAAGTCAGTGACAAGTTCAAAAACTTTGGGTGACAGCGGAAGCAGTCCACTGACCAGTAAATCCCTTCCTCTTGTAACCAAGCTCACGCAAACCACCCCACCAACTCCCTCAGTGTCAATTTCCTCCTTCCCCAGGAATGCCAATAGTCCTGCAGGCCATGTCACTGGCAATTCTGACGAGTCCTCTCCTGCCTGGGATTCCTCCGATGCATCCTTGCGTGTAACGCCTACTGCTGCTGGCGCTGCTGTTGTTGCCGCTGGGAGTCGATGGTCATCCCAGAGGGGAAGTCGTAAGCCCACTTGTACTACTTCCAGTAAGCAATTGACTGTTCAACAGTCCTTTGCGAGGAAGATGAAATATCACAGCAGTCATCCTACTGCAAAGCGGATAACTGAGGCCTTGGCATCCTGGGTGGTGAGAAACGTGGTTCCGGTATCCATCATTACTGCAGAGCCAACTAGAGACTTGTTGGAGGTACTGTGTCCCCGGTACCAAATACCATCTAGGTTCCATTTCTCTAGGCAGGCGATACCGAAAATGTACACAGACCTCAGAAAAAGAGTCACCAGTGTCCTAAAAAATGCAGCTGTACCCAATGTCCACTTAACCACGGACATGTGGACAAGTGGAGCAGGGCAGGGTCAGGACTATATGACTGTGACAGCCCACTGGGTAGATGTATGGACTCCCGCCGCAAGAACAGCAGCGGCGGCACCAGTAGCAGCATCTCGCAAACGCCAACTCTTTCCTAGGCAGGCTACGCTTTGTATCACCGGTTTCCAGAATACGCACACAGCTGAAAACCTCTTACGGCAACTGAGGAAGATCATCGCGGAATGGCTTACCCCAATTGGACTCTCCTGTGGATTTGTGGCATCGGACAACGCCAGCAATATTGTGTGTGCATTAAATATGGGCAAATTCCAGCACGTCCCATGTTTTGCACATACCTTGAATTTGGTGGTGCAGAATTTTTTAAAAAACGACAGGGGCGTGCAAGAGATGCTGTCGGTGGCCAGAAAAATTGCGGGACACTTTCGGCGTACAGGCACCACGTACAGAAGACTGGAGCACCACCAAAAACTACTGAACCTGCCCTGCCATCATCTGAAGCAAGAAGTGGTAACGAGGTGGAATTCAACCCTCTATATGCTTCAGAGGTTGGAGGAGCAGCAAAAGGCCATTCAAGCCTATACAATTGAGCACGATATAGGAGGTGGAATGCACCTGTCTCAAGTGCAGTGGAGAATGATTTCAACGTTGTGCAAGGTTCTGATGCCCTTTGAACTTGCCACACGTGAAGTCAGTTCAGACACTGCCAGCCTGAGTCAGGTCATTCCCCTCATCAGGCTTTTGCAGAAGAAGCTGGAGACATTGAAGGAGGAGCTAACACGGAGCGATTCCGCTAGGCATGTGGGACTTGTGGATGCAGCCCTTAATTCGCTTAACAAGGATTCACGGGTGGTCAATCTGTTGAAATCAGAGCACTACATTTTGGCCACCGTGCTCGATCCTAGATTTAAAGCCTACCTTGGATCTCTCTTTCCGGCAGACACAAGTCTGCTGGGGTTGAAAGACCTGCTGGTGACAAAATTGTCAAGTCAAGCGGAACGCGACCTGTCAACATCTCCTCCTTCACATTCTCCCGCAACTGGGGGTGCGAGGAAAAGGCTCAGAATTCCGAGCCCACCCGCTGGCGGTGATGCAGGGCAGTCTGGAGCGACTGCTGATGCTGACATCTGGTCCGGACTGAAGGACCTGACAACGATTACGGACATGCATATGATTCTCTCAACATTGATAGAATGGTGGAGGATTATATGAGTGACCGCATCCAAGTAGGCACGTCACACAGTCCGTACTTATACTGGCAGGAAAAAGAGGCAATTTGGAGGCCCTTGCACAAACTGGCTTTATTCTACCTAAGTTGCCCTCCCACAAGTGTGTACTCCGAAAGAGTGTTTAGTGCCGCCGCTCACCTTGTCAGCAATCGGCGTACGAGGTTACATCCAGAAAATGTGGAGAAGATGATGTTCATTAAAATGAATTATAATCAATTCCTCCGCGGAGACATTGACCAGCAGCAATTGCCTCCACAAAGTACACAGGGAGCTGAGATGGTGGATTCCAGTGGGGACGAATTGATAATCTGTGAGGAGGGGGATGTACACGGTGATATATCGGAGGGTGAAGATGAGGTGGACATCTTGCCTCTGTAGAGCCAGTTTGTGCAAGGAGAGATTAATTGCTTCTTTTTTGGGGGGGGTCCAAACCAACCCGTCATATCAGTCACAGTCGTGTGGCAGACCCTGTCACTGAAATGATGGGTTGGTTAAAGTGTGCATGTCCTGTTTTGTTTATACAACATAAGGGTGGGTGGGAGGGCCCAAGGACAATTCCATCTTGCACCTCTTTTTTCTTTTCTTTTTCTTTGCATCATGTGCTGATTGGGGAGGGTTTTTTGGAAGGGACATCCTGCGTGACACTGCAGTGCCACTCCTAGATGGGCCCGGTGTTTGTGTCGGCCACTAGGGTCGCTAATCTTACTCACACAGTCAGCTACCTCATTGCGCCTCTTTTTTTCTTTGCGTCATGTGCTGTTTGGGGAGGGTTTTTTGGAAGGGCCATCCTGCGTGACACTGCAGTGCCACTCCTAGATGGGCCCGGTGTTTGTGTCGGCCACTAGGGTCGCTAATCTTACTCACACAGCTACCTCATTGCGCCTCTTTTTTTCTTTGCGTCATGTGCTGTTTGGGGAGGGTTTTTTGGAAGGGGCATCCTGCGTGACACTGCAGTGCCACTCCTAGATGGGCCCGGTGTTTGTGTCGGCCACTAGGGTCGCTTATCTTACTCACACAGCGACCTCGGTGCAAATTTTAGGACTAAAAATAATATTGTGAGGTGTGAGGTATTCAGAATAGACTGAAAATGAGTGTAAATTATGGTTTTTGAGGTTAATAATACTTTGGGATCAAAATGACCCCCAAATTCTATGATTTAAGCTGTTTTTTAGTGTTTTTTGAAAAAAACACCCGAATCCAAAACACACCCGAATCCGACAAAAAAAATTCGGTGAGGTTTTGCCAAAACGCGTTCGAACCCAAAACACGGCCGCGGAACCGAACCCAAAACCAAAACACAAAACCCGAAAAATTTCAGGCGCTCATCTCTAATGAAATATCATCCTTGTAGGCCTGGAAGAGGAGAAGGAATAAGCAGAAGACTATGTATAGCTAAAGAGCAAGGAGGAGCCACCAGGGGAATTCAACAAAGTAAATGTCTCTTTTTCTTTATCACTATCATGTGCAGGCAATCTCACTAACCATACTACATGCCGGCAATCTAACTAACCGTACTGCATGCCGGCAATCTCACTAATTATATTGTGTCAGCAATCTAACTAACCATACTGCATGCCGACAATCTCACTTACCATACTGCATGCCAGCAATCTCACTAACCATACTGCATGCCGGCAATCTCACTAACCATACTGCATGCTGGCAATCTCAGTAACCATACAGAATGACGGCATTCTCACTAATCACACAATTTACCAGCAACCTCACTAAGGGGCATATTTTTCAACATCCGCATCTCACATGCAGATGGGATGTGATAAAAGCTCAGACCATAGGCTAAAATCTGCTCACTTTGTATGTTCAGAGCCGGCCATAGCTATAGGCAAACTAGGCAATTGCCTAGGGCATTTGATATGCCCAGGGGCATCAGCAGCTTCTGCTGATTAAAATGATATGCGGCATGCCTATATTCTGTGTGTAGCATTTCATATGCAGATACAGCCACAGTCTCACACAGTATAAAGGCATGCTGTATATCATTTTAATCAGCAGAAGCTGCTTGTGCATCCTAGCCACATAGCAATGCAAATAAGATGCATTTTCATTAAAAAATTTGCCCGACGTTAGCACTGAGGCAAGATTTATGAGCACACATCTGTATCCAAGCAGAGGCAGAGGTCACACTGTTAGTGGCAGTGCATGTGAGTGGGTTGGTTGTGCAGTAGTGTTCGGAATATGTGTAAGTAGCATTATGTGTGTCGTGTAAAAATGCATTAATAATGTGCAACATATGTATAAGGGGCACTATGTGTATCATTATGTGTATAAGGGCATTAATAATGTGTGACATATATGTAAAAGGGTACTACAGTATGTGTCATTATGTGTATAGGGGCACTAACAATGTACAGCAAATGTGTAGGGGGCACTATGTGTGTCATGTGTATTAGGGCATTAATAAAGTGCGTCATATGTGTAAGGGACATTATGTGTAAAAGGGCATTAATAAAGGTTGTCATAATGTGTAAGGCGCATTATGTTTATAAGGACATTAATAATGTGTCTCATATGTGTTAGGGGCATTACTGTGTGGAATTATGTGTTTAAGGTGCTGTACTATGTGGTGTTGCGTATAGAAAGTACACTACTGTGTCGTCTAATGTGAATAAAGAGCAATAGGGTATGGTGTAATGTGAATAAGGAGCAATTCAGTATGATGTAATGTGAATAAGAGGCTCTACTGTGAGGAGTAACGTTTATAAGGTAAAGTGATACTACTGTGGGATGTAATATGAATTATGGAAACTATCGCAAGATCAAATGTGAATAAAGCTGCAGTACTGTGTGACGTATTTGGAATTGGGGTTACTATTGTGTGGCCATGCCCCTTGCCAGCAAAACACACCCCTTTTTGGGCTGTGCGCCAAATGTGCTAACTGTTCCTATGTAAAATATTGGGGGTACAAACACCAAAATAAAGACTGCTATGGGTGACGGTTGATGATTCTGGGAAAGAAATGCAAGGTCAGAGGCAGAACCAGCGGTGGTGCTAGGGGGCACCAGCCAGAATCTTGCCTAGGGCATCATATTGGTTAGGGCCGGCTCTGTGTATATTACTGTATTTATGATGGCCGCCTGTTGCCCATTACTGGTATATGGTGCCTTCTATTCAGGACTACATAGAGGTCACACTAATCATCTGAGATGACACGCTGCTGGAGGGGGTGTGGCCAGCACATGATGCACCTAGCCATCTGTGGAGGGTTGTAGTCAGCCACAGAAGGTGTGACTTGTGCCTAACAATTGCTACTCTACCCCCATCCCCGCCTGCACTGCTGTGTGCACAAGTCTTGTCATCTCTTGCATTGCCATGCAAGACAGGAACAGTCTGTTATATATATATATATATATATATATATATATATACTGTATGTATATATATATATATATATATATATATATATGTATATATATGAGAAACACCTCTGGCAATTGTAGACTTACTGTGCTCTCCATTTGCCTCTAGCTCCCACATGAGGTAATACTCATACACCTCTTGGGTGGAATACTTCTCTGCAATGGAAGATAAATTGATTACAAATGCTATTAAGCCATGCATTATCCAGCATTGGGCTAGGGAACTAGACTTCTAACTGACCCCCCTTCCTAATCCCCAACATACAGACATCCACTACGGAGAAACACCATTTTCATATGTACTAACCCCCGGCTGCTGGGTTTTCGACGCTGAGGGTATCGGCATCTTTTAATACCGACACCCTATAGAAGCCTATAGGCTTCTTACCGCATCCCGCCACTATCACCACTCTACGCCACCCCACACCTCTCACGCCGACCCTCCCGGCATACATGTGTGCAGGCATCCCGTGGTCCCGGAACCTAAACTCATCCTCCCCCAACAATACAGCTGGACATCCTTCCGGCTGCAGGGAGGGGGTGCCCGGGACTGACTGCTGGCATCACCTTTTTGGGGCTGGGAGGTGACAGAGACCCCTGGGAGATGACAGAGACCCCCCGCATGCCAACAATGTATTTTAATACATCCTGCCAAGAGTCTGTATAGGAAACTCTAAGATCAAATCTATCTACTCCCGTCTTTTATTTAGAACACAACTATTTTGACCTTTCTTAACTGACTTACTTTTAGCTGGTGTCAGGGCTTTCTAAATTATGAGTACTTTACACACAAGCCCGGACATAGCCCAGTACCTGTGCATAGGGCGCCACCATTCCCCGTAAAAGCCCACGATCCAAGTCTCTCTTTTAAAAGAACAGGTGTGTCAATGGAGCATGATACACCTGGAGGCGGCACATGAGGACATCATACATGGAGGGCTTCCATAACTGTGTGCGGATACATGAAATATCATCCTTGTAGGCCTGGAAGAGGAGAAGGTATAAGCAGAAGACTATGTATAGCTAAAGAGTAAGGAGAAGCCACCAGGGGAATTCAACAAAGTAAAAATAAGATTTTACTTACCGATAAATCTATTTCTCGGAGTCCGTAGTGGATGCTGGGGTTCCTGAAAGGACCATGGGGAATAGCGGCTCCGCAGGAGACAGGGCACAAAAAGTAAAGCTTTTCCAGATCAGGTGGTGTGCACTGGCTCCTCCCCCTATGACCCTCCTCCAGACTCCAGTTAGGTACTGTGCCCGGACGAGCGTACACAATAAGGGAGGATTTTGAATCCCGGGTAAGACTCATACCAGCCACACCAATCACACCGTACAACCTGTGATCTAAACCCAGTTAACAGTATGATAACAGCGGAGCCTCTGAAAGATGGCTTCCTTCAACAATAACCCGAATTAGTTAACAATAACTATGTACAATTTATGCAGATAATCCGCACTTGGGATGGGCGCCCAGCATCCACTACGGACTCCGAGAAATAGATTTATCGGTAAGTAAAATCTTATTTTCTCTATCGTCCTAGTGGATGCTGGGGTTCCTGAAAGGACCATGGGGATTATACCAAAGCTCCCAAATGGGCGGGAGAGTGCGGATGACTCTGCAGCACCGAATGAGAGAACTCCAGGTCCTCCTTAGCCAGAGTATCAAATTTGTAAAATTTTACAAACGTGTTCTCCCCTGACCACGTAGCTGCTCGGCAAAGTTGTAATGCCGAGACCCCTCGGGCAGCCGCCCAAGATGAGCCCACCTTCCTTGTGGAGTGGGCCTTTACAGATTTAGGCTGTGGCAGGCCTGCCACAGAATGTGCAAGTTGGATTGTGCTACAGATCCAACGAGCAATCGTCTGCTTAGACGCAGGAGCACCCATCTTGTTGGGTGCATACAATATAAACAACGAGTCAGATTTTCTGACTCCAGCTGTCCTTGCAATATATATTTTTAATGCTCTGACAACGTCCAGTAACTTGGAGTCCTCCAAGTCACTTGTAGCCGCAGGCACTACAATAGGCTGGTTCAGATGAAATGCTGACACCACCTTAGGGAGAAAATGCGGACGAGTCCGCAGTTCTGCCCTGTCCGAATGGAAAATCAGATATGGGCTTTTGTAAGATAAAGCTGCCAATTCTGATACTCTCCTGGCAGAAGCCAGGGCTAGAAGCATGGTCACTTTCCAAGTGAGATATTTCAAATCCACCTTTTTTAGTGGTTCAAACCAATGAGATTTTAGAAAGTCCAAAACCACATTGAGATCCCACGGTGCCACTGGAGGCACCACAGGAGGCTGTATATGCAGCACTCCCTTAACAAAGGTCTGGACTTCAGGGACTGAAGCCAATTCTTTTTGAAAGAAAATCGACAGGGCCGAAATTTGAACCTTAATAGATCCCAATTTGAGACCCATAGACAATCCTGATTGCAGGAAATGTAGGAATCGACCCAGTTGAAATTCCTCCGTCGGAGCACTCCGATCTTCGCACCACGCAACATATTTTCGCCAAATTCGGTGATAATGTTGCACGGTTACTTCCTTCCTTGCTTTAATCAAAGTAGGAATGACTTCTTCCGGCATGCCTTTTTCCTTTAGGATCCGGCGTTCAACCGCCATGCCGTCAAACGCAGCCGCGGTAAGTCTTGAAACAGACAGGGACCCTGCTGAAGCAAGTCCCTCCTTAGAGGTAGAGGCCACGGATCTTCCGTGATTCCGTGAGTCCTTCTTGGCCAATCCGGAACCACTAGTATCGTTCTTACGCCTCTTTGCCGTATAATTCTCAATACTTTTGGTATGAGAGGCAGAGGAGGAAACACATACACCGACTGGTACACCCAAGGCGTTACCAGCGCGTCCACAGCTATTGCCTGCGGATCTCTTGACCTGGCGCAATACCTGTCCAGTTTTTTGTTGAGGCGAGACGCCATCATGTCCACCATTGGTCTTTCCCAACGGGTTACCAGCATGTGGAAGACTTCTGGATGAAGTCCCCACTCTCCCGGGTGAAGATCGTGTCTGCTGAGGAAGTCTGCTTCCCAGTTGTCCACTCCCGGGATGAACACTGCTGACAGTGCTATCACATGATTCTCTGCCCAGCGAAGAATCCTTGCAGCTTCTGCCATTGCACTCCTGCTTCTTGTGCCGCCCTGTCTGTTCACATGGGCGACTGCCGTGATGTTGTCCGACTGGATCAACACCGGTTTTCCCTGAAGCAGAGGTTCTGCCTGGCTTAGAGCATTGTATATTGCTCTTAGTTCCAGAATGTTTATGTGAAGAGACGTTTCCAGACTCGTCCATACTCCCTGGAAGTTTCTTCCTTGTGTGACTGCTCCCCAGCCTCTCAGGCTGGCGTCCGTGGTCACCAGGATCCAATCCTGTATGCCGAATCTGCGGCCCTCCAATAGATGAGGACTCTGCAACCACCACAGAAGAGACACCCTTGTCCTTGGAGACAGGGTTATCCGTAGGTGCATCTGAAGATGCGACCCTGACCATTTGTCCAACAGATCCCTTTGGAAAATTCTTGCGTGGAATCTGCCGAATGGAATTGCTTCGTAAGAAGCCACCATTTTTCCCAGGACTCTTGTGCATTGATGTACAGACACCTTTCCTGGTTTTCGGAGGTTCCTGACAAGCTCGGATAACTCCTTGGCTTTTTCCTCCGGGAGAAAAACCTTTTTCTGAACCGTGTCCAGAATCATCCCTAGGAACAGCAGCCGAGTTGTCGGCATTAACTGGGATTTTGGAATATTCAGAATCCACCCGTGCTGTTTTAGCACTTCTTGAGACAGTGCTAATCCCATCTCTAGCTGTTCTCTGGACCTTGCCCTTATTAGGAGATCGTCCAAGTATGGGATAATTAATATGCCTTTTCTTCGAAGAAGAATCATCATCTCGGCCATTACCTTTGTAAAGATCCGAGTTGCCGTGGACAATCCGAACGGCAGCGTCTGAAACTGATAGTGACAGTTTTGTACAACGAACCTGAGGTACCCCTGGTGTGAGGGGTAAATTGGAACGTGGAGATACGCATCCTTGATGTCCAAGGATACCATAAGGTCCCCCTCTTCCAGGTTCGCTATCACTGCTCTGAGTGACTCCATCTTGAACTTGAACTTCTTTATGTACAGGTTCAAGGACTTCAGATTTAGAATAGGCCTTACCGAGCCATCCGGCTTCGGTACCACAAAAAGAGTGGAATAATACCCCTTCCCTTGTTGTAGAAGAGGTACCTTGACTATCACCTGCTGAGAGTACAGCTTGTGAATGGCTTCCAAAACCGTCTCCCTTTCGGAGGGGGACGTTGGTAAAGCAGACTTCAGGAAACGGCGAGGTGGATCTGTCTCTAATTCCAACCTGTACCCTTGAGATATTATCTGCAGGATCCAGGGATCTACCTGCGAGTGAGCCCACTGCGCGCTGTAATTTTTGAGACGACCGCCCACCGTCCCCGAGTCCGCTTGAGAAGCCCCAGCGTCATGCTGAGGCTTTTGTAGAAGCCGGGGAGGGCTTCTGTTCCTGGGAAGGAGCTGCGTGTTGCTGTCTCTTCCCTCGACCTCTGCCTCGTGGCAGATATGAATAGCCCTTTGCTCTCTTATTTTTAAAGGAACGAAAGGGCTGCGGTTGAAAAGTCGGTGCCTTTTTATGTTGGGGAGTGACTTGAGGTAGAAAGGTGGATTTCCCGGCTGTAGCCGTGGCCACCAAATCTGATAGACCGACTCCAAATAACTCCTCCCCTTTATACGGCAAAACTTCCATATGCCGTTTTGAATCCGCATCGCCTGTCCACTGTCGCGTCCATAAAGCTCTTCTGGCCGAAATGGACATAGCACTTACCCGTGATGCCAGTGTGCAGATATCCCTCTGTGCATCACGCATATAAAGAAATGCATCCTTTATTTGTTCTAACGACAGTAAAATATTGTCCCTGTCCAGGGTATCAATATTTTCAATCAGGGACTCTGACCAAACTACCCCAGCACTGCACATCCAGGCAGTCGCTACAGCTGGTCGTAGTATAACACCTGCATGTGTGTATATACTTTTTTGGATATTTTCCATCCTCCTATCTGATGGATCTTTAAGTGCGGCCGTCTCAGGAGAGGGTAACGCCACTTGTTTAGATAAGCGTGTTAGCGCCTTGTCCACCCTAGGAGGTGTTTCCCAGCGCTCCCTAACCTCTGGCGGGAAAGGGTATAATGCCAATAATTTCTTTGAAATTATCAGCTTTTTATCAGGGGCAACCCACGCTTCATTACACACGTCATTTAATTCTTCTGATTCAGGAAAAACTATAGGTAGTTTTTTCACACCCCACATAATACCCTGTTTAGTGGTACCTGTAGTATCAGCTAAATGTAACGCCTCCTTCATTGCCAAAATCATATAACGTGTGGCCCTACTGGAAAATACGGTTGATTCGTCACCGTCACCACTGGAGTCAGTGCCTGTGTCTGGGTCTGTGTCGACCGACTGAGGCAAAGGGCGTTTCACAGCCCCTGACGGTGTTTGAGTCGCCTGGACAGGCACTAATTGATTGTCCGGCCGCCTCATGTCGTCAAACGACTGCTTTAGCGTGTTGACACTATCCCGTAGTTCCATAAATAAAGGCATCCATTCTGGTGTCGACTCCCTAGGGGGTGACATCCTCATATTTGGCAATTGCTCCGCCTCCACACCAATATCGTCCTCATACATGTCGACACACACGTACCGACACACAGCAGACACACAGGGAATGCTCCTAACGAAGACAGGACCCACTAGCCCTTTGGGGAGACAGAGGGAGAGTTTGCCAGCACACACCAAAAGCGCTATATATATATCAGGGATAGCCTTATAATAAGTGCTCCCTTATAGCTGCTTTGTTATATCAAAATATCGCCATAAATTTGCCCCCCCCTCTCTGTTTTACCCTGTTTCTGTAGTGCAGTGCAGGGGAGAGACTTGGGAGCCGTCCTGACCAGCGGAGCTGTGAGAGGAAATGGCGCCGTGTGCTGAGGAGATAGGCCCCGCCCCTTTTCCGGCGGGCTCGTCTCCCGCTATTTAGTGAATCCAGGCAGGGGTTAAATATCTCCATATAGCCTCTGGGGGCTATATGTGAGGTATTTTTAGCCTTTATATAGGTTACATTTGCCTCCCAGGGCGCCCCCCCCCAGCGCCCTGCACCCTCAGTGACTGCGTGTGAAGTGTGCTGAGAGGAAAATGGCGCACAGCTGCAGTGCTGTGCGCTACCTTTAGAAGACTGCAGGAGTCTTCAGCCGCCGATTCTGGACCTCTTCTGACTTCAGCATCTGCAAGGGGGCCGGCGGCGCGGCTCCGGTGACCATCCAGGCTGTACCTGTGATCGTCCCTCTGGAGCTGATGTCCAGTAGCCAAGAAGCCAATCCATCCTGCACGCAGGTGAGTTGACTCCTTCTCCCCTCAGTCCCTCGCTGCAGTGATCCTGTTGCCAGCAGGAATCACTGTAAAATAAAAAACCTAGCTAAACTTTTTCTAAGCAGCTCTTTAGGAGAGCCACCTAGATTGCACCCTTCTCGGCCGGGCACAAAAATCTAACTGGAGTCTGGAGGAGGGTCATAGGGGGAGGAGCCAGTGCACACCACCTGATCTGGAAAAGCTTTACTTTTTGTGCCCTGTCTCCTGCGGAGCCGTTATTCCCCATGGTCCTTTCAGGAACCCCAGCATCCACTAGGACGATAGAAAATGTCTCTTTTTCTTTATCACTATCATGTGCAGGCAATCTCACTAACCGTACTGCATGCCGGCAATCTAACTAACCGTACTGCATGCCAGCAATCTCACTAATTATATTGTGTCAGCAATCTCACTAACCATACTGCATGCCAGCAATCTCACTAACCATACTGCATGCCAGCAATCTCACTAACCATACTGCAACCTGGCAATCTCACTAATCATACTGCATGCTGGCAATCTCACTAACCACACTGCATGCCGGCAATCTCACTAACCATACTGCATGCTGGCAATCTCACTAACCATACTGCATGCTGGCAATCTCACTAACCATACTGCATGCCAGCAATCTCACTAACCACACTGCATGCCGGCAATCTCACTAACCATACTGCATGCTGGCAATCTCACTAATCATACTGCATGCTGGCAATCTCACTAACCATACTGCATGCCAGCAATCTCACTAACCACACTGCATGCCGGCAATCTCACTAACCATACTGCAACCTGGCAATCTCACTAACCATACTGCATGCCAGCAATCTCACTAACCACACTGCATGCCGGCAATCTCACTAACCACACTGCATGCCGGCAATCTCACTAACCATACTGCATGCTGGCAATCTCACTAACCACACTGCATGCCAGCAATCTCACTAACCATACTGCATGCTGGCAATCTCACTAACCATACAGAATGACGGCAATCTCACTAATCACACAATTTACCAGCAACCTCACTAAGGGGCATATTTTTCAACATCCGCATCTCACATGCAGATGGGATGTGATAAAAGCTCAGACCATAGGCTAAAATCTGCTCACTTTGTATATTACTGTATTTATGATGGCCGCCTGTTGCCCATTACTGGTATATGGTGCCTGCTATTCAGGACTACATAGAGGTCACACTAATCCTCTGAGATGACACGCTGCTGGAGGGGGTGTGGCCAGCACATGATGCACCTAGCCATCTGTGGAGGGTTGTAGTCAGCCACAGAAGGTGTGACTTGTGCGTAACAATTGCTACTCTACCCCCATCCCCGCCTGCACTGCTGTGTGCACAAGTCTTGTCATCTCTTGCATTGGGCTAGGGAACTAGACTTCTAACTGACCCCCCTTCCTAATCCCCAACATACAGACATCCACTACGGAGAAACACCATTTTCATATGTACTAACCCCCGGCTGCTGGGTTTTCGACGCTGAGGGTATCGTCATATTTTAATACCGACACCCTATAGAAGCCTATAGGCTTCTTACCGCATCCCGCCACTATCACCACTCTACGCCACCCCACACCGCTCACGCCGACCCTCCCGGCATACATGTGTGCAGGCATCCCATGGTCCCGGAACCTAAACTCCTCCTCCCCGAGCAATACAGCTGGACGTCCTTCCGGCTGCAGGGAGGGGGTGCCCGTGACTGACTGCTGGCATCACCTTTTTGGGGCTGGGAGGTGACAGAGACCCCTGGGAGATGACAGAGACCCCCGCATGCCAACAATGTATTTTAATACATCCTGCCAAGAGTCTGTTTAGGAAACTCTAAGATCAAATCTATCAACTCCTGTCTTTTATTTAGAACACAACTATTTTGACCTTTCTTAACTGACTTACTTTTAGCTGGTGTCAGGGCTTTCTAAATTATGAGTACTTTACACACAAGCCCGGACATAGCCCAGTACCTGTGCATAGGGCGCCACCATTCCCCGTAAAAGCCCACGATCCAAGTCTCTCTTTTAAAAGAACAGGTGTGTCAATAGAGCATGATACACCTGGAGCATACTTGCCTACTCTCCCGGAATGGCCGGGAGGCTCCCGAAAATCGGGTGACCCTCCCGGCCCCACGGAAGAGCAGACAAGTCTCCCGGTTTTTTAAGTTCCCCCCTGCCCGGCCGCCCACTTTGAGAGTAAAGTGGGCGGTCCGGACAGTAGATGACGCGATTCTTGTTGAATCGCGTCATCATAGTCACGCCCCCTGCTGTAAAATGCCGGTATCGCGGCATTACAGAGCGGGGGGCGTGGCTTAAACGGGGGCCCGCTATAACCCCGCCCTCGTTCCGCCTCCTCCTTTCCGCCCCGTTCCGCCTCCTCCCCGCCCCATTCCGCCTCCTCCCCGCCCCCTCCTCTCATCATTGCTCAGCCCAGCCCCTCCACAGAGACGTCCTGGCAGCTCTCTCCCGGAGAGAGCTGCCAGAAGGTAGGTAAGTATGACCTGGAGGCGGCACATGAGGACATCATACATGGAGGGCTTCCATAACTGTGTGCGGATACATGAAATATCATCCTTGTAGGCCTGGAAGAGGAGAAGGAATAAGCAGAAGACTATGTATAGCTAAAGAGCAAGGAGGAGCCACCAGGGGAATTCAACAAAGTAAATGTCACTTTTTCTTTATCACTATCATGTGCAGGCAATCTCACTAACCGTACTGCATGCCAGCAATCTCACTAATTATATTGTGTCAGCAATCTCACTAACCATACTGCATGCCAGCAATCTCACTAACCATACTGCATGCCGGCAATCTCACTAACCATACTGCATGCTGGCAATCTCACTTACCATACTGCATGCCGGCAATCTCTCTAACCATACTGCATGCCAGCAATCTCACTAACCATACTGCATGCCGGCAATCTCACTAACCATACTGCATGCTGGCAATCTCACTAACCATACTGCATGCTGGCAATCTCTCTAACCATACAGAATGACGGCAATCTCACTAATCACACAATTTACCAGCAACCTCACTAAGGGGCATATTTTTCAACATCCGCATCTCACATGCAGATGGGATGTGATAAAAGCTCAGACCATAGGCTAAAATCTGCTCACTTTGTATATTACTGTATTTATGATGGCCGCCTGTTGCCCATTACTGGTATATGGTGCCTGCTATTCAGGACTACATAGAGGTCACACTAATCCTCTGAGATGACACGCTGCTGGAGGGGGTGTGGCCAGCACATGATGCACTAGCCATCTGTGGAGGGTTGTAGTCAGCCACAGAAGGTGTGACTTGTGCCTAACAATTGCTACTCTACCCCCATCCCCGCCTGCACTGCTGTGTGCTCAAGTCTTGTCATCTCTTGCATTGGGCTAGGGAACTAGACTTCTAACTGACCCCCCTTCCTAATCCCCAACATACAGACATCCACTACGGAGAAACACCATTTTCATATGTACTAACCCCCGGCTGCTGGGTTTTCGACGCTGAGGGTATCGGCATCTTTTAATACCGACACCCTATAGAAGCCTATAGGCTTCTTACCGCATCCTGCCACTATCACCACTCTATGCCACCCCACACCGCTCACGCCGACCCTCCCGGCATACATGTGTGCAGGCATTCCATGGTCCCGGAACCTAAACTCCTCCTCCCCCAGCAATACAGCTGGACGTCCTTCCGGCTGCAGGGAGGGGGAGCCCGGGACTGACTGCTGGCATCACCTATTTGGGGCTGGGAGGTGACAGAGACCCCTGGGAGTTGACAGAGACCCCCCGCATGCCAACAATGTATTTTAATACATCCTGCCAAGAGTCTGTATAGGAAACTCTAAGATCAAATCTATCAACTCCCATTTTTTATTTAGAACAAAACTATTTTGACCTTTCTTAACTGACTTACTTTTAGCTGGTGTCAGGGCTTTCTAAATTATGAGTACTTTACACACAAGCCCGGACATAGCCCAGTACCTGTACATAGGGCGCCACCATTCCCCGTAAAAGTCCACTATCCAAGTCTCTCTTTTAAAAGAACAGGTGTGTCAATAGAGCATGATACACCTGGAGGCGGCTCATGAGGACATCATACATGGAGGGCTTCCATAACTGTGTGCGGATACATGAAATATCATCCTTGTAGGCCTGGAAGAGGAGAAGGAATAAGCAGAAGACTATGTATAGCTAAAGAGCAAGGAGGAGCCACCAGGGGAATTCAACAAAGTAAATGTCTCTTTTTCTTTATCACTATCATGTGCCGGCAATCTCACTAATTACACTGTGTCGGCAATCTTAACTAACCATACTGCATGCCGACAATCTCACTTACCATACTGCATGCCGGCAATCTCACTAACCATACTGCATGCCGGCAATCTCACTAACCATACTGCATGCCGGCAATCTCACTAACCATACTGCATGCCAGCAATCTCACTAACCATACTGCATGCCAGCAATCTCACTAACCACACTGCATGCCGGCAATCTCACTAACCATACAGAATGACGGCAATCTCACTAATCACACAATTTACCAGCAACCTCACTAAGGGGCATATTTTTCAACATCCACATCTCACATGCAGATGGGATGTGATAAAAGCTCAGACCATAGGCTAAAATCTGCTCACTTTGTATATTACTGTATTTATGATGGCCGCCTGTTGCCCATTACTGGTATATGGTGCCTGCTATTCAGGACTACATAGAGGTCACACTAATCCTCTGAGATGACACGCTGCTGGAGGGGGTGTGGCCAGCACATGATGCACTAGCCATCTGTGGAGGGTTGTAGTCAGCCACAGAAGGTGTGACTTGTGCATAACAATTGCTACTCTGCCCCCATCCCTGCCTGCACTGCTGTGTGCACAAGTCTTGTCATCTCTCGCATTGCCATGCAAGACAGGAACTGTCTGTTATATATATATATATATATATATATACTGTATGTATATATATATATATGTATATATATGAGAAACACCTCTGGCAATTGTAGACTTACTGTGCTCTCCGTTTGCCTCTAGCTCCCACATGAGGTAATACTCATACACCTCTTGGGTGGAATACTTCTCTGCAATGGAAGATAAATTGATTACAAATGCTATTAAGCCATGCATTATCCAGCATTGGGCTAGGGAACTAGACTTCTAACTGACCCCCCTTCCTAATCCCCAACATACAGACATCCACTACGGAGAAACACCATTTTCATATGTACTAACCCCCGGCTGCTGGGTTTTCGACGCTGAGGGTATCGGCATCTTTTAATACCGACACCCTATAGAAGCCTATAGGCTTCTTACCGCATCCCGCCACTATCACCACTCTACGCCACCCCACACCGCTTATGCTGACCCTCCCGGCATACATGTGTGCAGGCATCCCATGGTCCCGGAACCTAAACTCCTCCTCCCCCAGCAATACAGCTGGACATCCTTCCGGCTGCAGGGAGGGGGTGCCCGGGACTGACTGCTGGCATCACCTTTTTGGGGCTGGGAGGTGACAGAGACCCCTGGGAGATGACAGAGACCCCCCGCATGCCAACAATGTATTTTAATACATCCTGCCAAGAGTCTGTATAGGAAACTCTAAGATCAAATCTATCTACTCCCGTCTTTTATTTAGAACACAACTATTTTGACCTTTCTTAACTGACTTACTTTTAGCTGGTGTCAGGGCTTTCTAAATTATGAGTACTTTACACACAAGCCCGGACATAGCCCAGTACCTGTGCATAGGGCGCCACCATTCCCCGTAAAAGCCCACGATCCAAGTCTCTCTTTTAAAAGAACAGGTGTGTCAATAGAGCATGATACACCTGGAGGCGGCACATGAGGACATCATACATGGAGGGCTTCCATAACTGTGTGCGGATACATGAAATATCATCCTTGTAGGCCTGGAAGAGGAGAAGGAATAAGCAGAAGACTATGTATAGCTAAAGAGTAAGGAGAAGCCACCAGGGGAATTCAACAAAGTAAATGTCTCTTTTTCTTTATCACTATCATGTGCAGGCAATCTCACTAACCGTACTGCATGCCGGCAATCTAACTAACCGTACTGCATGCCGGCAATCTCACTAATTATACTGTGTCTGCAATCTAACTAACCATACTGCATGCCGACTATCTCACTTACCATACAGCATGCCAGCAATCTCACTAACCATACTGCATGCCGGCAATCTCACTAACCATACTGCATGCCGGCAATCTCACTAACCATACAGAATGACGGCAATCTCACTAATCACACAATTTACCAGCAACCTCACTAAGGGGCATATTTTTCAACATCCGCATCTCACATGCAGATGGGATGTGATAAAAGCTCAGACCATAGGCTAAAATCTGCTCACTTTGTATATTACTGTATTTATGATGGCCGCCTGTTGCCCATTACTGGTATATGGTGCCTGCTATTCAGGACTACATAGAGGTCACACTAATCCTCTGAGATGACACGCTGCTGGAGGGGGTGTGGCCAGCACATGATACACCTAGCCATCTGTGGAGGGTTGTAGTCAGCCACAGAAGGTGTGACTTGTGCCTAACAATTGCTACTCTGCCCCCATCCCTGCCTGCACTGCTGTGTGCACAAGTCTTGTCATCTCTTGCATTGCCATGCAAGACAGGAACTGTCTGTTATATATATTTCTCATACGTCCTAGAGGATGCTGGGGACTCCAAAAGGACCATGGGGTATAGACGGATCCGCAGGAGCTTGGGCACACTATAAAGACTTAAAACTGGGTGTGAACTGGCTCCTCCCTCTATGCCCCTCCTCCAGACCTCAGTTAGACTTTGTGCCCAGAAGTGAATGGACACACACTAGGGGAGCTCTACTGAGTTTCTCTAAAAGACTTTATGTTAGGTTTTTTATTTTCAGGGAGACCTGCTGGCTACAGGCTCCCTGCGTCGTGGGAGTGAGGGGGGAGAAGCAGGACCTACTTCTGTGACTTTCAAGGCTCTGCTTCTCGGCTACTGCACACCATTAGCTGCAGAGGGTTCGATCACTTGGTGCGCCTAGCTGCTTGTTCCCGGAGCCACGCCGTCACCCCCTCACAGAAGCCAGAAGAAAGAAGTCGGGTTAGTATGTGAAGATCAGAAGACTTCAGAGACGGCAGAAGACTTCAGTAACTGAGGTAACACGTCGTGCTACACTCCATGCTCCCACACACCAACGCACTCTCAGGGTGCAGGGCGCTGGGGGGGAGCGCCCTGGGCAGCAGTTACTGGGGTTTTCTGGGGTCTGACATTGAAAGTGGATCAGTGCCTGGGCATTGTAGTTCCTAACCCCCATCAGCATATAGCACCCCCCTCCCCCCTCCCTCAGCGGTCAGCCTCCCCAGGGGGCCAGTGTAAAATTATTAATTTATACATATTTATTTATATTTATTTATATATATTTATTTATATATATATATATTTTTTAGTGCTTTATACCTGGTACGGCCGGGGCTCCGGATCCCCGTGCCCCGGCAACGTACTGTAGCGCTTTACGCGCCTTTTTCTACCGCCGCTGATTCTTCCTGATTGCAGGGCGCTGGGGAGGGGAGCGCCCTCGGACATCTTATTTTACATAAAGTCCGGCGGGGCTGGGGCCCGGTGCCCCGGACCCCGCCAGCGTGTAACTGCGCTCTACACACCAGTAGGGCAGAGCGCCGAGAGGGACAAACATTAAGCTGGCGGGGCCGGAGCTCGATATCTCGGACCCCGCCAGCGCGGTGGAGCCCACCTCTTCCCCGCCTCAGGTCTTCACGGGTGCAGGACGCCGGGCGGGAGCGTCCTGGGCGGCGTTTCTCGACTCCCGGGCGGGGGAACATACCCGGAACCCGGGTGTCATCACCCCGCCAAGTAAGTCCAGCACTCCATCGCTCCCACACACCAATGGTTTTGGGGGTGCGGGGCGCGGAGGGGGGGGGGGGGGCGCCTCGGGGCTGCAGGTTAAATATAATATAATTATATATATATATATATATATATATAGGGATGTATACAGGGGGTTAATCCCTGTATATGAGTCCCTATCAAATCTTCATATATGCAGGCTTAAGCGCGCTGGGAGGGGCGGAGCTTAGCTTGTTCAGCAGTCGGCGCCATTTTTCCTCAGGTCCCCGCCAAAAATACATTTATTGAAGGTGGGGGGACACAGTACCCTTAATGCTATGTGGGGTAATATAGCATTATGTTATTTAAGGGGCGCATACTTCTCGTTCGTTAACATGAAGTCATGATTTCCCTGTTTATTTATGCACTATTAGTTGTCGACGCACGTCGACAGGTGTGAGGGTTGTTGTCAAAAGCTCCTGGGGGGATAACGGTCGGTTTTGCCGACGCTTACCGGTACTTGTTTTCAAACAATTCAGTTCAGCGGGTTGCTTTTATGTGCTTACAAAAAAGTAAGCACGCTAGGGGAGACAGGGAGGCAGGTTGATTCCCTGTCGGCATCCACGGGTATGCCTGGCTAAAAGTATGTTTTCCTCAGACCCCTTGGGGTTCCCGGATTATTATTATTATTATTTTGCCCGTTTACTATTCTGTACTGTCGACATTTACTCGAGTTTCTGTCGGCCGTAAAGTTCCCAGGGCACGTCAGTACATGGTCATACACATTCACAACACATTACTGTAACTAGGGACCTGACGGGTCTTGATAATCCACTTGCGTATAGGTTGTGTCTATATGTGTATAGTTGTAGATATAACTTTATATATGCAGGATTACGATGTGGGTGTTGTATTGTGTATTATATTTATGTATATCCATGAATGCTGAAATAGTGGTATTCTTATCATGTGCTGACCGCTCTGTTGATTAAGCTCTAGATTGGACAGGACGAGTTGGTTTCGATCCTCTCAAGGAGTCCGAATATTAGTCTCTTCACAACGCGGAGAGAAAATTATGGCAGTCAACTCCTGGTCGACGCGGAGTCCTGTTACAAAGGATCATACACAGGCAGCTAAGTGAAATTTTAATTCTATATTTTGACCGTAGTTGCACTGTATACCGTTGAGGGAGTGTGGTGTGCGGGTAGACATCCGACAAAAATGATCCTACCCACGGTGGGTAGGCTCGTCTATGTTATTCTACTGTATAATAATACAACAGGCTACCACGGGACAACAGGTGGTATGACCAGAAAGATGTTTCCGGGAGAGACTGGTGGCAGGTACACGGCTCTTTGGTGTGGCCTATGGTCAGTCAATCTCGGCGGATACACTGGTAAGTCTAACTTTGGGGGTTAGTCTCCTTCCCAACGGTTGGTGATGCATTCCTTGGTGGGATGCAGTAATTTTCACCAGTTCGATGACACAGACAGTTGGAGGTGAAACGGTAAGAGTTCTGCAGCCCTGTTAGGTTCGCAGAAGTGGATGTCGTTTCTGTTTCTTACACATCCACCACTTGTCGCTGAGTCTATCGGGCTGGTCCTCACTCCGGTGAGCACTCGTTTACTAATTTTCACTTGGTCCAGGAATAGAACAAGACCTGTGGGTTTCTATAGAATCCAAAGGGGGACATTCTGAGTTACGATTGTTCCCCTTACTGTTTTCTAGGGGATCTTGCTGTTCCAATCTGGAAGCAAAGATAATACGCGACGCCATACAGAGGGACGTCAGCATCAGGATATTGTCTAGTTGTCCCAGTAGAAAAGTGTGGTTTCTCTCTGACTATTCTTCGACACATGGATTGGCTCTTGTTTCCAACGACACAGATGTCGGAGGTGAGGGTCAGAGTAGATAATGACCGATTAAGGTCGGTGTTTTCCGGAGCATAGAGGATCATCAGTGAGGTTGTTCCTTACCTGTTCTTCCTTATGGAGAAACAGACATGATGACTGGGGGAGGCTGAGTATGTTATTATACAGATCCCTTGCACCATCCTGACTGACAACCGGGGTGTGTGTTATTCTGATACCATCACTCACTGATGATTATATCTGAAGATCCAGAGGTGGATCAGCTTTGCTGTGACACTTCCTCATTGTGTTCCATCACTAGAATAGTTGGGTGCGTCCGTTTAATTAATAAGATATATGGATGCGACTTAATAGGAGTTTTTTTTCGGTGAGCAGGTCTAATACCAGAGTGGTTTTCATGGGACCAGTTGGAAATGTGGTCAGGGTCTCACCTGTGCATGCACCGTAATATATTCAAAACGGCCAGGCCATCGCTCCTGTGGTGTCAGATTGATTCTTTCCTTCTAAAAGAATGGAGGTTAGGAATCCAGGTTTAGATCCTGGGGTCTGTGCATACAAATCTCCGAAGCAGGGGAGCAATTCTTTGCAAGGGACGTAGTCTCAGAGGGTGTGGTCAAGCTGGAAAACTTGCCTGCTGTACGCTTGCTTGAATTATGAGCTATTTTAGAGGAACAATGGCGTAAGTAACCCGTTAGGACGGAACTGGGAAGAAGCGGAATGATAGACGATGCACAGTTTGCATTTGAGTGGGAAATCTGGTAAACGCTATATAAGCAGTCTTCGGTCCAGAAATAGATTTCCTCTGCGGACACAATATCCAAAAAAACCCAAAAAAACCTGTCCTCATCTAGACGAGTTCCCATACGGGACAAGTCTTTGTAGAGTGTCGTATTTGGACAGTTTGGAGTCTCTCCTCATGGGGAGGCCTCGAGGCGATTGTTCCAGGGTAAGAGACACTCAAGATATACCAGTAGATATTCTCGTGAGACCATTGGTATTTTTAGTCGGTCTAGATGGCCTCTCCGCTTTCACTTTCTGACAGTGGTAAGCGTACGCTGATCTAAGGTTCTGATGATCCTCCTAAGATATGGGCTAGCCGGCAAGGGTTGGCTATCCAAATTTTTCATGGTTTACTTATAAAAAAATTAATGCCCTCTGCCTTTATGTAAGGTACTGTTAAAGACGAACGGTTATTGCCAGTGAAGTCGTTTCTTCAACATTTTTAGGCTACGAAAGACCTGACGGCACAACGTTACCACCGTTGTTGGAGTAATTATGTGTCTCGGTGTGTATCCAGGAAGTTTTCTATGGAGGACTTTCAGCTAACGTGTGTTTAGCCATACAGGCCGTTGTTGTGGAAACCCTAATAAGTTCCTTTACGAAGTTTCTCTCTGGGAAAATGGTCAGACTAGTGACTTTGACGTCCGCAAGGCGGGTGTCGGAAGTGGGGTTTTTGCCTCACAAGAGCCTCATTGATCTTTCAGGAGGTTGAAGAGGAATTGAGTACCCGGTTGGTACTTCTACTAAGAGTGGTTTCTGGGTTTCACAGAACTAGGCCTATGTTGTGGCCGGGAGTTACTAAGGCGTTTTGCTGGTTAAAATTCCCTTGCTTTTGCCTGGGTTTTGAGTAGGTATGTCATTAGTTGGGCTCAGTTCGGAGAAACAGAGGCCCTGTGTATCTGGTATGTTCCCATCTTGATTTGGGTGACTGCTTTATACGGTCACTTACATGCTGACTCTGTGATGAAGTTTGGCATGTTCGTCGGTCGACTGCGTTGCCGACACCAAAGACGGTGGAGGTTTCTTCCTTTGAGAAGAAGAGTTTTTTCTTGGGCGGATGCCCGAGGGAGTCTCGGCGGTTCAACTTGGCCGAGTGGATTATTGGTCGGGATCAAACGTGGTTTGCTATGCTCTATAAGTTTGATACCCTGATTTTTGGGGACCTTTTGTTTGCTCATTCGGTGCTGCAGAGTAGTCCGCACTCTCCCGCCCGTTTTGGAGCTTTGGTATAAACCCCATGGTCCTTTTGGAGTCCCCAGCATCCTCTAGGACGTATGAGAAAATAGGATTTTGGTACCTACCGGTAAATCCTTTTCTCTTAGTCCGTAGAGGATGCTGGGCGCCCGTCCCAGTGCGTATTGTGTCTGCAGTTATTGTTTTTAGTTACACCCTGGTGGTGGGTCTTTTTTGGTCAGGCAGTTGTTACTGTTGTTCATGCCATGGCATGCGGGGTCTTATTTTCCCTTATGAGGACACACGATTTGTGTTACATATTTTCTCAGCATGAGGTTGTGTTTGGTTCATACCGTTGCCTGGTATTCTAATGAACGCCAAGTTCTACGGTGTGTTTGAGGTGTGAGCTGGTTTGACACTCACTGTGTTTATAACTATAAATTCTTTCCTCGAAATGTCCATCTCTTCTGGGCACAGTTTTCTAACTGAGGTCTGGAGGAGGGGCATAGAGGGAGGAGCCAGTTCACACCCAGTTTTAAGTCTTTATAGTGTGCCCAAGCTCCTGCGGATCCGTCTATACCCCATGGTCCTTTTGGAGTCCCCAGCATCCTCTACGGACTAAGAGAAAAGGATTTACCGGTAGGTACCAAAATCCTATTTTATATATATATATATATATATATATATATACAAAAAATGTCTTCCACTCCGCGCTCAACCCACCAGCAGCAATATGGAGAAAGTCCCTGTTAGTGAACTTTCAAAGAATAACATAAACAAAAACAATAACCAATTGCGCTTGGTATAACTTTAAAACACTCAGATTTTAGTATTTCCAGTAGCTGCTCTTCCACGGTGTGGATTCTTATAACTGGTATCACCTGCAAATATACCCTCACACCAGAGAACACACCCGAACAAAAAGAAGGCCAGAATGGCCTAAATTAGATATGATACCAATTTGTTTTTATTAAAAAACATATAGAATTCCATAAATTCATATGAACATTTTTTTACAGATAAAAGGTTATATACATTCATATAAACATTCTTAAAAGAAACACATCCAGATACAGTCAATAAGTTTTCTGTTCAAGCCTTTAAAGAACACCCTCACCCTTATAGGTGTATATTCTGTAGGGTGTATTAATGAACTAGATAAGAGACCGTAACGGATTCGACCCAACGCGTTTCGTCAGAACAACTTCATCAGGGGTTTCTGTATGGTATCACTAAAACATAAAACGGGTGATTGGATGATCCTTTAAAATTTCTAGGATAGTTTTTATATACACACATATATGCATATACACATAGGGAAGGAAAATGGAGGAGAAAATGGAGAAGGAAATATATACATACCAAAAAAAGGAACAAAGGCCTTCATGGATATGAAACATCCATAGCCCATATATATAGGACCAACTTTTAATAGAGATGGATAATTCACCCAGGATGGTTGTAGGATGGTAAAACCTATGGATATTATTAATTGGTTAGAAGACCATAATTTTAATATTCGGACATATTTTTACTGGGTGCTATCAGGTGTGGTGTCTTATCATATAATTTTATACATACCATGCATAAACACATACGCCTTTAAGGGTATTCAGCTAGTTAATGAACCTGATTGCAGACTCTTCAGCTTTTATGCAGGGTCTGTTAAATTTGAACCCTAAAGAATATTTAACAACATTTCAGCTACATATACTTTAAAGTGCAATTATATCACAAACTCCAAAAAGTGAATAATAAACGCTGTGTTTTTGTTCGGGTGTGTTCTCTGGTGTGAGGGTATACTTGCAGGTGATACCAGTTATAAGAATCCATATATGAGAAACACCTCTGGCAATTGTAGACTTACTGTGCTCTCAATTTGCCTCTAGCTCCAACATGAGGTAGTACTCATACACCTCTTAGGTGTAATACTTCTCTGCAATGGAAGATAAATTGATTACAAATGCTATTAAGCCATGCATTATCCAGCATTGGGCTAGGGAACTAGACTTCTAACTGACCCCCCTTCCTAATCCCCAACATACAGACATCCACTACGGAGAAACACCTTTTTCATATGTACTAACCCCCGGCTGCTGGGTTTTCGACGCTGGCGGTATCGGCATCTTTTTATACCGACACCCTATAGAAGCCTATAGGCTTCTTACTGCATCCCGCCACTATCACCACTCTACGCCACCCCACACCGCTCACGCCGACCCTCCCGGCATACATGTGTGCAGGCATCCCATGGTTCCGGAACTTAAACTCCTCCTCCCCCAGCAATACAGCTGGACGTCCTTCCGGCTGCAGGGAGGGGGAGCCCGGGACTGACTGCTGGCATCACCTTTTTGGGGCTGGGAGGTGACAAAGACCCCTGGGAGTTGACAGAGACCCCCCGCATGCCAACAATGTATTTTAATACATCCTGCCAAGAGTCTGTATAGGAAACTCTAAGATCAAATCTATCAACTCCCGTCTTTTATTTAGAACACAACTATTTTGAC
Organism: Pseudophryne corroboree; assembly: GCF_028390025.1. NCBI lineage: Eukaryota > Metazoa > Chordata > Amphibia > Anura > Myobatrachidae > Pseudophryne > Pseudophryne corroboree. The sequence goes on from NC_086448.1 coordinate 86,707,391, forward strand.
CTTTCTTAACTGACTTACTTTTAGCTGGTGTCAGGGCTTTCTAAATTATGAGTACTTTACACACAAGCCCGGACATAGCCCAGTACCTGTGCATAGGGCGCCACCATTCCCCGTAAAAGCCCACGATCCAAGTCTCTCTTTTAAAAGAACAGGTGTGTCAATAGAGCATGATACACCTGGAGGCGGCACATGAGGACATCATACATGGAGGGCTTCCATAACTGTGTGCGGATACATGAAATATCATCCTTGTAGGCCTGGAAGAGGAGAAGGAATAAGCAGAAGACTACGTTTAGCTAAAGAGCAAGGAGGATCCACCAGGGGAATTCAACAAAGAAAATGTCTCTTTTTCTTAATCACTATCATGTGCAGGCAATCTCACTAACCATACTGCATGCCGGCAATCTCACTAACCATACTGCATGCCGGCAATCTCACTAACCATACTGCATGCTGGCAATCTCACTAACCATACAGAATGCCGGCAATCTCACTAATCACACAATTTACCAGCAACCTCACTAAAGGTGGGTACACACTATTAGATATATCTCCAGATCAATTGATCTTCAGATATATCTATGTACGGATCGGGCAGTGTGCTGTGCATACACACTGCCCGATCCGTCGGGGGACTGAAGTCATGAACTGGGCGGGCAGACAGGCGCCCACCCAGTTCACCTGTCAATCACCGCCGGCCGCCGCAGCATGTGTACGGGTAGTCGGACGACCGCCCCATACACACACAGCGACGCGCCAATATATCGGTAGATATATTGGCCGTCGGCTGAGCTGCATGGCTGACGCGATACGTCTGTGAACGACGGAGTTCACAGACGTATCGCATGTACACACTGGTCGACGGTCCCGCGATGTATCGGCCGTTCAAGAGAACGGCCGATACATCGACCAATGTGTACGGACCTTAAGGGGCATATTTTTCAACATCCGCATCTCACATGCAGATGGGATGTGATAAAAGCTCAGACCATAGGCTAAAATCTGCTCACTTTGTATATTACTGTATTTATGATGGCCGCCTGTTGCCCATTACTGGTATATGGTGCCTGCTATTCAGGACTACATAGAGGTCACACTAATCCTCTGAGATGACACGCTGCTGGAGGGGGTGTGGCCAGCACATGATGCACCTAGCCATCTGTGGAGGGTTGTAGTCAGCCACAGAAGGTGTGACTTGTGCCTAACAATTGCTACTCTACCTCCATCCCCGCCTGCACTGCTGTGTGCACAAGTCTTGTCATCTCTTGCATTGCCATGCAAGACAGGAACTGTCTGTTATATATATATATATATATATATATATATATATATATATTGTGACAAGAACACTGGGATAGTGTTTGAGGGCAGGTATGTTTGTCCCAGGTTCTTGTCTTACATGTTTTAGAAAATGAAAACTTCTAGGAAAAATGCTTTTGTTTTGTCAGAACCTTTTCAGTTTGCTGTAAAAGCTGGGTAAAGGCCCTGAGAGAGAGATAAGGCGAGTTCTAGACATTGGGCCCAGTTCGGGTCTTTGGCCTCACAGAGGGCTAATCAGGGTTTCAGCTGTGTAAGAGTGTTATAGGGCTGCTAGCCTGATTAGTGTGTGCAGACTGCCTGGGAAGGCTGCAGGAGCTGTGTAAGAGAAACACACTTTCTGATACAAGTGAGCTACACAGTATTTACTGGAGAACTCTGTGTTTTTGTTTAGTGACAGTTAGGAATATCTTGTGTTTAGTTAGTGCCGGACAGGCAAGGTATTTTCTTTTGGTGTTTGTTTTATTTTCTGTTTCAATAAAACTGGCCGGGGCCAGTTGTACCAGAAACTGGACTTGTGTTGTTCCTCAGCTGCTGCGTGCTGCCATATTCCCCAGGAAGAGGCGCCTTGCACCCCTACAGTGTTACAACTTGGTGGAGAATGCGAGCATGCCGTTCTGCGCATAAGTGAAAGCAGCAGCTTTGTGAGGCCTGCAGAAAACGGTGGTTTATGCAGATACAGCCCAGTGTGATGTTACAGAGACTTGCCCTGAGGGTTTGATATATGTCCTGGGTGAAAGCAGCTACAAAGCCGCCTGAAAAATCTGTCGACATGGAGGATCTGCTAAAAGCCTTGCTGCAAGCTACAGCGGCTCAGCAGGAGGCCAACAGACAGCAGCAGGTGGCTATGGAGGAAAATAGAAGACAGCAGCAGGTGGCAATGGAGGAAAACAGGAGACAGCAGCAGGTGGCTATTGACGAACTTTACAGGCAACAGCGTCAGGACAGGGAGGCTTTAACAGAAGTGGTGCAGAGCCTTGCAGCCCGGATTGGAGATGTAGCCGTCAGTGCTCCGACCAGCTCTAGTTCTATACGGGCCAGTCACTTCCTGCAGAAAATGACAGAGGCTGATGATATGAAGGCCTACCTGACCACGTTTGAAAGGACTGCCGAGTGTGAGAACTGGCCGAAAGCGCAGTGGGCCAGTCTGCTGGCACCTTTTTTGTCAGGTGAGCCCCAAAAAGCATACTTTGATTTAAGCCCTGCTGAGGCTCGGGACTATGATAAACTAAAGACTGAGATCCTGACCCGCCTGGGAGTCACGCTGTCAGTACGAGCACAACGGGTGCACCGTTGGGTGTACGCCATGGAGAAGCCTCCGCGCTCCCAGATGCACGACCTTATTCAGCTAACAAAAAATGGCTACAGCCAGAGACATTAACTGGTCCCCAGATGGTTGAAAGAGTCGTCATGGACCGCTACTTAAGATCTTTGCCCATGGTCCTGCGCAAGTGGGTGAGCCATGGAAACCCGGGTACTGCTGACCAATTAGTGGACATGGTAGAGCGGTATTTGGCAGCAGAGGAACTACTGATGACCACCCAGCAACCCATAGATCCTCGACAGCGCCCTTCAGTAAAGACTGGTAAGACTGTTCCGTGGGAAAACGTTGCTGGGCGGTTAAGAGAACGCAAGGCTGTAGAGACTGTAAACACTGGCCCTGGAGACAGGCCAATTGGGCTAGAACGGTCTATGTTGCCCAAACGGGTTGATAATCGTGTGGTTAAATGTTTTAGATGTGGTATGCCAGGTCATGTTATTGCCAATTACCCAGTCATGCAAGAACCCATGCAATGTGATGCTGCCTTTGAATGTCGCAGAATGTCTTTCTTTGCTAGGTTAGCCTGTACTGTGGTACCTTCACCTGAGCTGGAAAAACAAATGTGTGATGTGTTCTTAGAGGGTAACCGGGTAGAGGCCTTGCTAGATTCAGGAAGTTTAGTTACCCTCGTGAAAACTGGGTTAGTGAACCCCTTAAAGGTCCAGCAAATACCTATTGGGGTAACTTGCATACATGGGGATACCCAGTATTATGTCACTGCTGAAGTGAATATAGAAACTTGTTGTGGGTCAGCAATGGTTAAAGTAGGACTGGTCCCCACCTTGGTGCATAAGGCCATAATAGGGAGGGATTTTCCTAATTTCTGGAAACTGTGGGAATCACGTTTATCAACAGATGTGAGAAGTGAAGAGCCAGTTGGTAATGCCGGTGATTGTATGGATGTACGTGTGTCTTCTGAACTTTCTGACCCTTTGCCTTTTGCCAGTTTGGCTGGGGAAGTGACAGATGGGGAGTCCAGTGAGGACCCTCTTGCTGGGAACAGAGACATAGTGGTTAGAAACGAAAGCGTGCCTGACCTGGAGGTAAAAAAGGATCTGTTTGCATCTGAACAGTTAAAGGATCCTACCTTGATAAAGGCTAGAGAGAATGTTAAAATTGTTAATGGGGAGCCTGTGGTACCAGGTGACAGGGTTACGTATCCCCACATGGCCATCTGTAATGAGCTCTTGTACCACATTGTCAAAAAGGGTGAGGATGCGGTTGAACAGCTGGTAGTACCCTAGCCTTATCGGAGAACGGTACTAGATTTAGCTCATAGTCACGTTACAGCAGGACATTTAGGGGCAGAAAAAAACACTGAAAGAGTTTTACAAAGGTTCTTTTGGCCAGGGGTTTATAAAGAAGTGTCTGAATATTGTTCTTCCTGTCCTGAATGCCAGTATCATGCCCCTAGACCCCATTTCAGGAGCCCACTAGTTCCCATGCCTATTATAGAGGTCCCGTTTGACAGAATAGCCATGGATCTCGTGGGGCCCTTGTTAAAGTCCGCTCGGGCCATCAGTATATCCTGGTAATAATGGACTATGCCACTCGATATCCTGAGGCTGTCCCTTTACGCACTATCACAATCAAGGCGATAGCTAGGGAGCTGGTGCAGGTTTTTAGTAGAGTGGGAATACCAAAAGAAATTTTGACTGACCAAGGTACTCCATTTATGTCAAGGGTCATGAAAGAATTGTGCAAATTATTTAAGGTCACTCACCTCAGGACGTCCATTTACCATCCCGAAACTGATGGGTTGGTGGAAAGGTTTAATAAAACATTAAAAAGTATGTTAAAAAAGGTGGTTGATAAAGATGGGAAAAACTGGCATTGTTTGTTTCCCTACTTGTTAATGGCCGTCAGAGAAGTTCCTCAGTCCTCTACGGGGTTTTCTCCATTTGATTTGTTGTATGGTAGACACCCCAGAGGGCTGTTGGACGTTGCCAAAGAGACGTGGGAAGGACAGCCCACTCCTTATAGAAGCGTTATTGAACATGTAACACAAATGCAGGATAGGATTGCAGCCGTGGTACCTATTGTCAGAGAGCACATGGAACAGGCCCAAAGTGCTCAACAGAGGGTATATAACCGGAGTGCCAAGGTACGGGAATTTGCTCCTGGAGATAGAGTTCTTGTTTTGGTACCCACTGTGGAAAGCAAGTTCCTAGCTAAATGGCAGGGTCCATTTGAGATTAGGGAAAAAGTGAATGAGGTTAATTACAAAGTATACCAGCCGGGAAAGAGAAAACCCGAACAAATTTATCATGTTAACTTAATCAAACCCTGGAAAGATAGGTTGTCTCTGTCAGCGGAGCCTTGCCCTTCGTTGTCTTCACCTTGGTTGCTTCCCGCAGTGAAGGTGTCAGAGACATTATCAGCTGATCAGAAAAATCAGGTTAAAGAATTTCTCATCCAAAATAGGGAAATATTTTCAGAGCTGCCTGGCCGAACGACCATATTAAAACATGACATTGTCACAGAACCAGGGGTCAGGGTCCATTTAAAGCCATATAGGATTCTGGAAGCTCAGCGAGAAGCTGTTTCTAAAGAAGTTAAAACCATGTTAGAACTTGGAGTCATAGAGGAATCTAACAGTGAGTGGTCCAGTCCCATAGTTCTCATCCCGAAGCCCGACGGTAGCATACGCTTCTGTAATGACTTTCGTAAGTTAAATGAGGTGTCCAAGTTTGACGCATACCCCATGCCCCGTGTGGATGAGCTTATAGAAAGGCTGGGAACAGCCAGGTTTCTCACCACGTTGGACCTGACCAAAGGTTACTGGCAAATACCTTTATCTGATGGCGCAAAAGAAAAAACAGCCTTTTCGGTTCCGGAGGGGCTGTACCAGTATAAGATGTTACCCTTTGGGTTGCATGGGGCTCCAGCAACGTTTCAACGGGCGTAGGATAAAATTTTGAGACCCCATAGAAAATATGCAGCTGCCTATTTGGATAATGTAGTAATTCACAGTGCAGACTGGGGGTCCCATTTGGTTAAAGTACAAGCAGTACTGGACTCAATCAGAGAGGCAGGGTTAACAGCTAACCCTAAGAAGTGCTGCCTCGCAATGGATGAGGTCAAATACTTGGGCTTCACCATAGGCAGAGGTCTGATTAGGCCCCAATTGAATAAAATTGATGCTATTCAAAACTGGCCTCGTCCAGTGAATAAAAAACAGGTAAGGGCTTTTTTGGGAATAACTGGGTACTATAGACGGTTTACTCACAATTTTGCGACCACGGCAGTGCCGTTGTCAGACCTTACCAAAGGGAAGCAGTCAAATATGGTGAAATGGAACCCTGATGCAGAAAAAGCGTTCCAAGCGTTAAAAGTGGCTTTGTGTTCACAACCGGTATTGATAACACCAGATTTTTCAAAAGAATTTGTGGTACAGACAGATGCCTCAGAGGTAGGGATAGGGGCTGTGCTGTCCCAAACCAGAGATGGGGACGAACACCCTATCATTTATTTGAGTAGGAAACTCAATGAGCATGAAAAAAGGTATGCCATTGTGGAAAAGGAGGCTTTGGCCATTAAGTGGGCACTAGATACCTTGAGATATTACCTCTTGGGTAGACAATTCAGACTAGTGACAGACCATGCCCCTTTAAAATGGATGTATGTAAATAGAGGCAAGAATGCTCGTGTAACTAGATGGTTTCTAGCGTTGCAGGACTTTAAGTTTACTGTCGAACATAGACCGGGAACACAATTGGCCAACACAGATGCATTGTCTCGCATCTTCTGTTTGGGGGCTACAAGTGTTCCGGCCCCTAGGTCGAAACAGGGGAGGGGGATATGTGACAAGAACACTGGGATAGTGTTTGAGGGCAGGTATGTTTGTCCCAGGTTCTTGTCTTACATGTTTTAGAAAATGAAAACTTCTAGGAAAAATGCTTTTGTTTTGTCAGAACCTTTTCAGTTTGCTGTAAAAGCTGGGTAAAGGCCCTGAGAGAGAGATAAGGCGAGTTCTAGACATTGGGCCCAGTTCGGGTCTTTGGCCTCACAGAGGGCTAATCAGGGTTTCAGCTGTGTAAGAGTGTTATAGGGCTGCTAGCCTGATTAGTGTGTGCAGACTGCCTGGGAAGGCTGCAGGAGCTGTGTAAGAGAAACACGCTTTTTGATACAAGTGAGCTACACAGTATTTACTGGAGAACTCTGTGTTTTTGTTTAGTGACAGTTAGGAATATCTTGTGTTTAGTTAGTGCCGGACAGGCAAGGTATTTTCTTTTGGTGTTTGTTTTTTTTTTTGTTTCAATAAAGCTGGCCGGGGCCAGTTGTACCAGAAACTGGACTTGTGTTGTTCCTCAGCTGCTGCGTGCTGCCATATTCCCCAAGAAGAGGCGCCTTGCACCCCTACAGTGTTACAACTTTATATATATATATATATATATATATATGTATATATATACTGTATATATATATATATTGTGACAAGAACACTGTGATAGTGTTTGAAGGCAGGTATGTTTGTCCCAGGTTCTTGTCTTACATGTATTAGGAAGTGTTAACTTCTAGGAAAAATGCTTTTGGTTTTGTCAGAACCTTTTCAGTTTGCTGGAAAAGCTGGGTATAGGCTCTAAGAGAGAGATAAGGAGAGTTCTAGACATTGGGCCCAGTTCGGGTCTTTGGCCTCACAGAGGGCTAATCAGGGTTTCAGCTGTGTAAGAGTGTTATAGGGCTGCTAGTCTGATTAGTATGGGCAGACTGCCTGGGAAGGCTGCAGGATCTGTGTGGAAGAGACACGCTTTCTGGTACAAGTGAGCTATACAGTATTTACTGGAGAACTCTTTGTTTTGTTTAGTGTCAGTTAGGAATATCCTGTGTTTAGTTAGTGCCGGAGAGGCAAGGTATTTTCTTTTGGTGTTTTGTTTTATTTTCTGTTTCAATAAAACTGGCCGGGGCCAGTTGTACCAGAAACTGGACTTGTGTTGTTCCTCAGCTGCTGCGTGCTGCCATATTCCCCAGGAAAAGGCGCCTTGCACCCCTACAGTGTTACAACTTGGTGGAGAATGCGAGCACACCGTTCTGCGCATAAGTGAAAGCAGCAGCTTTGTGAGGCCTGCAGAAAACGGTGGTTTATGCAGATACAGCCCAGTGTGAAGTTACTGAGACTCACCCCTGAGGGTTTGATATATGTCCTGGGTGAAAGCAGCTACAAAGCCGCCTGAAAAATCTGTCGACATGGAGGATCTGCTTAAAGCCTTGCTGCAAGCTACAGCGGCTCAGCAGGAGGCCAACCGACAGCAGCAGGTGGCAATGGAGGAAAATAGAAATGAGCGGGTTCGGTTCCTCGGAATCCGAACCCGCCCGAACTTCATTTTTTTTTACACGGGTCCGAGCGACTCGGATCTTCCCGCCTTGCTCGGTTAACCCGAGCGCGCCCGAACGTCATCATCCCGCTGTCGGATTCTCGCGAGGCTCGGATTCTATCGCGAGACTCGGATTCTATATAAGGAGCCGCGCGTCGCCGCCATTTTCACACGTGCATTGAGATTCATAGGGAGAGGACGTGGCTGGCGTCCTCTCCATTTATAGAGAAGAGAGTGAGACAGTAGAGAGAGACACAGTAGTAATTTTGGGGAGCATTAGGAGGAGTACTAGACTAGTTACTTGCTGAAGTGATATAGATAGTGTGACTGTATTATCTGACTTGTGGGGGAGACACTGACAGTGGGGAGCAGTTAGAGTCTGAGAGCAGGACTCAGGAGTACATATAACGTACAGTGCACACTTTTGCTGCCAGAGTGCCACACTGCCATTGTGACCACACTGACCACCAGTATAATATATATTGTGATTATCTGCTTAGGAGTACTACTTGCAAGTTGCTGATAGTGTGACCAGTGACCTGACCACCAGTTTAATAATCACCACCAGTTTAATATATATATATATATATATATATATAATTGTATATAATATATATATAATATTGTATACCACCTACCCGTGGTTTTTTCTTTTCTTTCTTCTTTATACATACTACTATAGTAGCTTACTGTAGCAGTCTGCGGTGCTGCTGAGCTGACAGTGTCCAGCAGGTCCGTCATCAGTCACTACATAATAAATATATCTACCTGTCCGGCTGCAGTACTAGTGTGATAATAAGAATTTACTTACCGATAATTCTATTTCTCGTAGTCCGTAGTGGATGCTGGGGACTCCGTCAGGACCATGGGGAATAGCGGCTCCGCAGGAGACAGGGCACAAAAATAAAGCTTTAGGATTAGGTGGTGTGTACTGGCTCCTCCCCCTATGACCCTCCTCCAAGCCTCAGTTAGGATAATGTGCCCGGACGAGCGTACACAATAAGGAAGGATATTGAATCCCGGGTAAGACTCATACCAGCCACACCAATCACACCGTATAACTTGTGATCTGAACACAGTTAACAGTATGACAAACGTAGGAGCCTCTGAACAGACGGCTCACAACAATAACAACCCGAATTTGTTTGTAACAATAACTATGTACAAGTATTGCAGACAATCCGCACTTGGGATGGGCGCCCAGCATCCACTACGGACTACGAGAAATAGAATTATCGGTAAGTAAATTCTTATTTTCTCTAACGTCCTAAGTGGATGCTGGGGACTCCGTCAGGACCATGGGGATTATACCAAAGCTCCCAAACGGGCGGGAGAGTGCGGATGACTCTGCAGCACCGAATGAGAGAACTCAAGGTCCTCCTCAGCCAGGGTATCAAATTTGTAGAATTTTGCAAACGTGTTTGCCCCTGACCAAGTAGCAGCTCAACAGAGTTGTAATGCCGAGACCCCCCGGGCAGCCGCCCAGGATGAGCCCACTTTCCTTGTGGAATGGGCCTTGACAGATTTAGGTTGTGGCAAGCCTGCCACAGAATGTGCAAGTTGAATTGTGCTACAAATCCAACGAGCAATCGTCTGCTTAGAAGCAGGAGCACCCATCTTGTTGGGTGCATACAATATAAACAGTGAGTCAGACTTTCTGACTCCCGCCGTTCTTGAAATATATATTTTCAATGCCCGGACCACGTCCAACAACTTGGAATCCTCCAAATCGTTAGTAGCCGCAGGCACCACAATAGGCTGGTTCAGGTGAAACGCTGACACCACCTTAGGCAGAAAATGAGGACGCGTCCGCAGTTCTGCCCTGTCCGTATGGAAAATCAGATATGGGCTCTTATATGATAAAGCCGCCAATTCTGATACTCTCCTGGCTGAAGCCAGGGCCAGTAGCATGGTTACTTTCCATGTAAGATACTTCAACTCCACCGATTTGAGCGGCTCAAACCAATGGGATTTGAGAAAATCCAAGACTACATTAAGATCCCACGGTGCCACTGGGGGCACAACCGGGGGCTGTATATGTAGTACTCCTTTTACAAAAGTCTGGACTTCAGGAACTGAAGCCAATTCTTTCTGGAAGAAAATCGACAGGGCCGAAATTTGAACCTTAATGGACCCCAATTTGAGGCCCATAGACAATCCTGTTTGCAGGAAATGTAGGAATCGACCCAGTTGAAATTCCTCCGTGGGGGCCTTCCTGGCCTCACACCACGCAACATATTTCCTCCAAATGCGGTGATAATGTTGTGCATACACCTCCTTCCTGGCTTTTACCAGTGTAGGAATGACCTCTTCCGGAATGCCTTTTTCCCTTAGAATTCGGCGTTCAACCGCCATGCCGTCAAACGCAGCCACGGTAAGTCTTGGAATAGACACGGTCCCTGCTGAAGCAGGTCCCGTCTTAGAGGTAGAGGCCACGGATCCTCCGTGAGCATCTCTTGAAGTTCCGGGTACCAAGTTCTTCTTGGCTAATCCGGAGCCACTAGTATCGTTCTTACTCCCTTTTGCCGTATAATTCTCAGTACTTTTGGTATGAGAGGCAGAGGAGGGAACACATACACTGACTGGAACACCCACGGTTTTACCAGAGCGTCCACAGCTATTGCCTGAGGGTCTCTTGACCTGGCGCAATACCTGTCCAGTTTTTTGTTGAGGCGGGACGCCATCATATCCACCATTGGTTTTTCCCAACGGTTCACAATCATGTGGAAAACTTCTGGATGAAGTCCCCACTCTCCCGGGTGTAGATCGTGTCTGCTGAGGAAGTCTGCTTCCCAGTTGTCCACTCCCGGAATGAATACTGCTGACAGTGCTATCACATGATCTTCCGCCCAGTGAAGAATCCTTGCAGCTTCTGCCATTGCTGTCCTGCTTCTTGTGCCGCCCTGTCTGTTTACGTGGGCGACTGCCGTGATGTTGTCCGACTGGATCAACACCGGCTGACCCTGAAGCAGGGGTTTTGCCAGACTTAGAGCATTGTAAATCGCTCTTAGCTCCAGTATATTTATGTGAAGAGACATCTCCAGGCTTGACCATACTCCCTGGAAGTTTCTTCCCTGTGTGACCGCTCCCCAGCCTCTCAGACTGGCATCCGTGGTCACCAGGACCCAGTCCTGTATGCCGAATCTGCGGCCCTCTAACAGATGAGCACTCTGCAACCACCACAGAAGAGACACCCTTGTCCGTGGCGATAAGGTTATCCGCTGATGCATCTGCAGATGTGATCCGGACCATTTGTCCAGCAGATCCCACTGAAAAGTTCGTGCATGGAATCTGCCGAATGGAATCGCTTCGTAAGAAGCCACCATCTTTCCCAGGACTCTTGTGCATTGATGCACAGACACTTTCCCTGGTTTTAGGAGGTTCCTGACAAGTTCGGATAACTCCCTGGCTTTCTCCTCCGGAAGAAACACCTTTTTCTGAACCGTGTCCAGAATCATTCCCAGGAACAGCAGACGTGTCGTCGGGGTCAACTGAGATTTTGGAAAATTCAGAATCCACCCGTGTTGTTGCAGCACTAGTCGGGTTAGTGCTACTCCGTCCTCCAGCTGTTCTCTGGACCTTGCCCTTATCAGGAGATCGTCCAAGTAAGGGATAATTAATACGCCTCTTCTTCGCAGAAGAATCATCATTTCGGCCATTACCTTGGTAAAGACCCGAGGTGCCGTGGACAATCCAAACGGCAGCGTCTGAAACTGATAATGACAGTTTTGCACCACGAACCTGAGGTACCCTTGATGTGAAGGGCAAATTGGGACATGCAGGTAAGCATCCTTTATGTCCAGGGACACCATAAAGTCCCCTTCTTCCAGATTCGCTATCACTGCTCTGAGTGACTCCATCTTGAACTTGAATTTTTGTATGTACAGGTTCAAAGATTTCAGATTTAGAATAGGTCTAACCGAGCCGTCCGGCTTCGGTACCACAAATAGCGTGGAGTAATACCCCTTTCCCTGTTGTAGGAGGGGTACCTTGACTATCACCTGCTGAGAAAACAGCTTGTGAATGGCTTCCAATACCGTCGCCCTGTCTGAGGGAGACGTTGGCAAAGCAGACTTTAGGAACCTGCGAGGGGGAGACTTCTCGAATTCCAACCTGTAACCCTGAGATACTACCTGCAGGATCCAGGGGTCCACCTGTGAGCAAGCCCACTGTGCGCTGAAATTCTTGAGTCGACCCCCCACCGCTCCTGAGTCCGCTTGTAAGGCCCCAGCGTCATGCTGAGGGCTTTGCAGAACCCTGAGAGGGCTTCTGTTCCTGGGCAGGGGCTGCTTGCTGCCCTCTCTTACCCCTTCCTCTGCCCCGAGGCAGATATGACTGTCCTTTTGTCCGCTTGTTCTTATAGGACCGAAAGGACTGCGGCTGAAAAGACGGTGTCTTTTTCTGTTGGGAGGGGGTCTGAGGTAAAAAGGTGGATTTTCCGGCAGTTGCCGTGGCCACCAGATCCGATAGACCGACGCCAAATAATTCCTCCCCTTTATACGGCAATACTTCCATATGTCGTTTGGAATCCGCATCACCTGACCACTGTCGCGTCCATAAACTCCTTCTGGCAGATATGGACATTGCATTTACTCTCGATGCCAGAGTGCAAATATCTCTCTGAGCATCTCGCATATAAAGGAAAGCATCCTTTATTGCTCTATAGTCAATAAAATACTGTCCCTATCCAGGGTATCAATATTTTCAGTCAGGGAATCCAACCAGACGACCCCAGCACTGCACATCCAGGCTGAGGCGATGGCTGGTCGCAGTATAACACCAGTATGTGTGTATATACTTTTAAGGGTAGTTTCCAGTCTCCTATCAGCTGGATCCCTGAGGGCGGCCGTATCAGGAGACGGTAACGCCACTTGTTTTAATAAGCGTGTGAGCGCCTTATCCACCCTAGGGGGTGTTTCCCAGCGCGCCCTAACCTCTGGCGGGAAAGGGTATAATGCTAATAACTTTTTTGAAATTAGCACTTTTCTATCTGGGTTAACCCACGCTTCATCACATACATCATTTAATTCCTCTGATTCAGGAAAAACTACAGGTAGTTTTTTCACCCCCCACATAATACCCCTTTTTGTGGTACTTGCAGTATCAGAGATATGCAAAGCCTCCTTCATTGCCGTGATCATATAACGTGTGGCCCTACTTGAAAATACGTTTGTTTCATCACCGTCGACACTAGATTCAGTGTCTGTGTCTGGGTCTGTGTCGACCGACTGAGGTAAAGGGCGCTTTACAGCCCCTGACGGTGTCTGAGACGCCTGGGCAGGTACTAACTGGTTTGCCGGCCGTCTCATGTCGTCAACTGATTTTTGTAATGTGCTGACATTATCACGTAATTCCATAAACAAAGCCATCCATTCCGGTGTCGACTCCCTGGGGGGTGACATCACCATTATCGGCAATTGCTCTGCCTCCACACCAACATCGTCCTCATACATGTCGACACACACGTACCGACACACAGCAGACACACAGGGAATGCTCTTATCGAAGACAGGACCCCACTAGCCCTTTGGGGAGACAGAGGGAGAGTTTGCCAGCACACACCCAAGCGCTATAATATATATGGGAACAACCTTATATAGGTGTTGTTCCTTATAGCAGCTTAAATATATCAAAATATCGCCAAAAAATGCCCCCCCTCTCTGTTTTACCCTGTTTCTGTAGTGCAGTGCAGGGGAGAGTCCTGGGAGCCTTCCTCACAGCGGAGCTGAGCAGGAAAATGGCGCTGTGTGCCGAGGAGAATAAGCCCCGCCCCCTATTTCGGCTGGCTTTTCTCCCGGAGTTTTAGATATCTGGCATGGGTTAAATACATACATATAGCCTCAATGGCTATATGTGATGTATTCTTTTGCCATAAAGGTATTAAATATTGCTGCCCAGGGCGCCCCCAGCAGCGCCCTGCACCCTCCGTGACCGCTTGGTGTGAAGTGTGTGACAACAATGGCGCACAGCTGCAGTGCTGTGCGCTACCTTCATGAAGACTGAAGAGCCTTCTGCCGCCTGTTTCCGGACCTTCAATCTTCAGCATCTGTAAGGGGGGTCGGCGGCGCGGCTCCGGGACGAACCCCAGGGTGAGACCTGTGTTCCGACTCCCTCTGGAGCTAATGGTGTCCAGTAGCCTAAGAATCCAATCCATCCTGCACGCAAGTGAGTTGAAATTCTCTCCCCTAAGTCCCTCGATGCAGTGAGCCTGTTGCCAGCAGGACTCACTGAAAATAAAAAACCTAAAAACTTTTTCTAAGCAGCTCTTTAGGAGAGCCACCTAGATTGCACCCTGCTCGGACGGGCACAAAAACCTAACTGAGGCTTGGAGGAGGGTCATAGGGGGAGGAGCCAGTACACACCACCTAATCCTAAAGCTTTATTTTTGTGCCCTGTCTCCTGCAGAGCCGCTATTCCCCATGGTCCTGACGGAGTCCCCAGCATCCACTTAGGACGTTAGAGAAATAATATATATTGATTTCATCTCATTATCATCCAGTCTATATTAGCAGCAGACACAGTACGGTAGTCCACGGCTGTAGCTACCTCTGTGTCGGCAGTCGCTCGTCCATCCATAATTGTATACCACCTACCCGTGTTTTTTTTTTTTTCTTTCTTCTTTATACATACTACTATAGTAGCTTACTGTAGCAGTCTGCGGTGCTGCTGAGCTGACAGTGTCCAGCAGGTCCGTCATCAGTCATTACATAATAAATATATCTACCTGTCCGGCTGCAGTACTAGTGTGATATAATATATATTGATTTCATCTCATTATCATCCAGTCTATATTAGCAGCAGACACAGTACGGTAGTCCACGGCTGTAGCTACCTCTGTGTCGGCAGTCGCTCGTCCATCCATAATTGTATACCACCTACCCGTGGTTTTTTTTTTTCTTTCTTCTTTATACATACTACTATAGTAGCTTACTGTAGCAGTCTGCGGTGCTGCTGAGCTGACAGTGTCCAGCAGGTCCGTCATCAGTCATTACATAATAAATATATCTACCTGTCCGGCTGCAGTACTAGTGTGATATATATATTGATTTCATCTCATTATCATCCAGTCTATATTAGCAGCAGACACAGTACGGTAGTCCACGGCTGTAGCTACCTCTGTGTCGGCAGTCGCTCGTCCATCCATAATTGTATACCACCTACCCGTGGTTTTTTTTTTTCTTTCTTCTTTATACATACTACTATAGTAGCTTACTGTAGCAGTCTGCGGTGCTGCTGAGCTGACAGTGTCCAGCAGGTCCGTCATCAGTCATTACATAATAAATATATCTACCTGTCCGGCTGCAGTACTAGTGTGATATAATATATATTGATTTCATCTCATTATCATCCAGTCTATATTAGCAGCAGACACAGTACGGTAGTCCACGGCTGTAGCTACCTCTGTGTCGGCAGTCGCTCGTCCATCCATAATTGTATACCACCTACCCGTGTTTTTTTTTTTTTCTTTCTTCTTTATACATACTACTATAGTAGCTTACTGTAGCAGTCTGCGGTGCTGCTGAGCTGACAGTGTCCAGCAGGTCCGTCATCAGTCATTACATAATAAATATATCTACCTGTCCGGCTGCAGTACTAGTGTGATATAATATATATTGATTTCATCTCATTATCATCCAGTCTATATTAGCAGCAGACACAGTACGGTAGTCCACGGCTGTAGCTACCTCTGTGTCGGCAGTCGCTCGTCCATCCATAATTGTATACCACCTACCCGTGGTTTTTTTTTTTCTTTCTTCTTTATACATACTACTATAGTAGCTTACTGTAGCAGTCTGCGGTGCTGCTGAGCTGACAGTGTCCAGCAGGTCCGTCATCAGTCATTACATAATAAATATATCTACCTGTCCGGCTGCAGTACTAGTGTGATATATATATTGATTTCATCTCATTATCATCCAGTCTATATTAGCAGCAGACACAGTACGGTAGTCCACGGCTGTAGCTACCTCTGTGTCGGCAGCCGCTCGTCCATCCATAATTGTATACCACCTACCCGTGTTTTTTTTTTTTCTTTCTTCTTTATACATACTACTATAGTAGCTTACTGTAGCAGTCTGCGGTGCTGCTGAGCTGACAGTGTCCAGCAGGTCCGTCATCAGTCATTACATAATAAATATATCTACCTGTCCGGCTGCAGTACTAGTGTGATATAATATATATTGATTTCATCTCATTATCATCCAGTCTATATTAGCAGCAGACACAGTATGGTAGTCCACGGCTGTAGCTACCTCTGTGTCGGCAGTCGCTCGTCCATCCATAATTGTATACCACCTACCCGTGGTTTTTTTTTTTCTTCTTTATACATACTACTATAGTAGCTTACTGTAGCAGTCTGCGGTGCTGCTGAGCTGACAGTGTCCAGCAGGTCCGTCATCAGTCATTACATAATAAATATATCTACCTGTCCGGCTGCAGTACTAGTGTGATATAATATATATTGATTTCATCTCATTATCATCCAGTCTATATTAGCAGCAGACACAGTACGGTAGTCCACGGCTGTAGCTACCTCTGTGTCGGCAGTCGCTCGTCCATCCATAATTGTATACCACCTACCCGTGGTTTTTTTTTTTCTTTCTTCTTTATACATACTACTATAGTAGCTTACTGTAGCAGTCTGCGGTGCTGCTGAGCTGACAGTGTCCAGCAGGTCCGTCATCAGTCATTACATAATAAATATATCTACCTGTCCGGCTGCAGTACTAGTGTGATATAATATATATTGATTTCATCTCATTATCATCCAGTCTATATTAGCAGCAGACACAGTACGGTAGTCCACGGCTGTAGCTACCTCTGTGTCGGCAGTCGCTCGTCCATCCATAATTGTATACCACCTACCCGTGTTTTTTTTTTTTTCTTTCTTCTTTATACATACTACTATAGTAGCTTACTGTAGCAGTCTGCGGTGCTGCTGAGCTGACAGTGTCCAGCAGGTCCATCATCAGTCATTACATAATAAATATATCTACCTGTCCGGCTGCAGTACTAGTGTGATATATATATTGATTTCATCTCATTATCATCCAGTCTATATTAGCAGCAGACACAGTACGGTAGTCCACGGCTGTAGCTACCTCTGTGTCGGCAGTCGCTCGTCCATCCATAATTGTATACCACCTACCCGTGTTTTTTTTTTTTTCTTTCTTCTTTATACATACTACTATAGTAGCTTACTGTAGCAGTCTGCGGTGCTGCTGAGCTGACAGTGTCCAGCAGGTCCGTCATCAGTCATTACATAATAAATATATCTACCTGTCCGGCTGCAGTACTAGTGTGATATAATATATATTGATTTCATCTCATTATCATCCAGTCTATATTAGCAGCAGACACAGTACGGTAGTCCACGGCTGTAGCTACCTCTGTGTCGGCAGTCGCTCGTCCATCCATAATTGTATACCACCTACCCGTGGGTTTTTTTTTTCTTTCTTCTTTATACATACTACTATAGTAGCTTACTGTAGCAGTCTGCGGTGCTGCTGAGCTGACAGTGTCCAGCAGGTCCGTCATCAGTCATTACATAATAAATATATCTACCTGTCCGGCTGCAGTACTAGTGTGATATAATATATATTGATTTCATCTCATTATCATCCAGTCTATATTAGCAGCAGACACAGTACGGTAGTCCACGGCTGTAGCTACCTCTGTGTCGGCAGTCGCTCGTCCATCCATAATTGTATACCACCTACCCGTGGTTTTTTTTTTCTTTCTTCTTTATACATACTACTATAGTAGCTTACTGTAGCAGTCTGCGGTGCTGCTGAGCTGACAGTGTCCAGCAGGTCCGTCATCAGTCATTACATAATAAATATATCTACCTGTCCGGCTGCAGTACTAGTGTGATATAATATATATTGATTTCATCTCATTATCATCCAGTCTATATTAGCAGCAGACACAGTACGGTAGTCCACGGCTGTAGCTACCTCTGTGTCGGCAGTCGCTCGTCCATCCATAATTGTATACCACCTACCCGTGTTTTTTTTTTTCTTTCTTCTTTATACATACTACTATAGTAGCTTACTGTAGCAGTCTGCGGTGCTGCTGAGCTGACAGTGTCCAGCAGGTCCGTCATCAGTCATTACATAATAAATATATCTACCTGTCCGGCTGCAGTACTAGTGATATTATATATATATATATATTAATTTCATCTCATTATCATCCAGTCTATATTAGCAGCAGACACAGTACGGTAGTCCACGGCTGTAGCTACCTCTGTGTCGGCAGTCGCTCGTCCATCCATAAGTATACTAGTATCCATCCATCTCCATTGTTTACCTGAGGTGCCTTTTAGTTGTGCCTATTAAAATATGGAGAACAAAAATGTTGAGGTTCCAAAATTAGGGAAAGATCAAGATCCACTTCCACCTCGTGCTGAAGCTGATGCCACTAGTCATGGCCGAGACGATGAAATGCCAGCAACGTCGTCTGCCAAGGCTGATGCCCAATGTCATAGTACAGAGCATGTAAAATCCAAAACACCAAATATCAGTAAAAAAAGGACTCCAAAATCTAAAATAAAATTGTCGGAGGAGAAGCGTAAACTTGCCAATATGCCATTTACCACACGGAGTGGCAAGGAACGGCTGAGGCCCTGGCCTATGTTCATGGCTAGTGGTTCAGCTTCACATGAGGATGGAAGCACTCAGCCTCTCGCTAGAAAAATGAAAAGACTCAAGCTGGCAAAAGCAGTAGCACCGCAAAGAACTGTGCGTTCTTCGAAATCCCAAATCCACAAGGAGAGTCCAATTGTGTCGGTTGCGATGCCTGACCTTCCCAACACTGGACGTGAAGAGCATGCGCCTTCCACCATTTGCACGCCCCCTGCAAGTGCTGGAAGGAGCACCCGCAGTCCAGTTCCTGATAGTCAGATTGAAGATGTCAGTGTTGAAGTACACCAGGATGAGGAGGATATGGGTGTTGCTGGCGCTGGGGAGGAAATTGACCAGGAGGATTCTGATGGTGAGGTGGTTTGTTTAAGTCAGACACCCGGGGAGACACCTGTTGTCCGTGGGAGGAATATGGCCATTGACATGCCTGGTGAAAATACCAAAAAAATCAGCTCTTCGGTGTGGAAGTATTTCAACAGAAATGCGGACAACAGGTGTCAAGCCGTGTGTTGCCTTTGTCAAGCTGTAATAAGTAGGGGTAAGGACGTTAACCACCTCGGAACATCCTCCCTTATACGTCACCTGCAGCGCATTCATAAAAAGTCAGTGACAAGTTCAAAAACTTTGGGTGACAGCGGAAGCAGTCCACTGACCAGTAAATCCCTTCCTCTTGTAACCAAGCTCACGCAAACCACCCCACCAACTCCCTCAGTGTCAATTTCCTCCTTCCCCAGGAATGCCAATAGTCCTGCAGGCCATGTCACTGGCAATTCTGACGATTCCTCTCCTGCCTGGGATTCCTCTGATGCATCCTTGCGTGTAACGCCTACTGCTGCTGGCGCTGCTGTTGTTGCTGCTGGGAGTCGATGGTCATCCCAGAGGGGAAGTCGTAAGCCCACTTGTACTACTTCCAGTAAGCAATTGACTGTCCAACAGTCCTTTGCGAGGAAGATGAAATATCACAGCAGCCATCCTGTTGCAAAGCGGATAACTGAGGCCTTGACAACTATGTTGGTGTTAGACGTGCGTCCGGTATCCGCCGTTAGTTCACAGGGAACTAGACAATTTCTTGAGGTAGTGTGCCCCCGTTACCAAATACCATCTAGGTTCCACTTCTCTAGGCAGGCGATACCGAGAATGTACACGGACGTCAGAAAAAGACTCACCAGTGTCCTAAAAAATGCAGTTGTACCCAATGTCCACTTAACCACGGACATGTGGACAAGTGGAGCAGGGCAGGGTCAGGACTATATGACTGTGACAGCCCACTGGGTAGATGTATGGACTCCCGCCGCAAGAACAGCAGCGGCGGCACCAGTAGCAGCATCTCGCAAACGCCAACTCTTTCCTAGGCAGGCTACGCTTTGTATCACCGCTTTCCAGAATATGCACACAGCTGAAAACCTCTTACGGCAACTGAGGAAGATCATCGCGGAATGGCTTACCCCAATTGGACTCTCCTGTGGATTTGTGGCATCGGACAACGCCAGCAATATTGTGTGTGCATTAAATATGGGCAAATTCCAGCACGTCCCATGTTTTGCACATACCTTGAATTTGGTGGTGCAGAATTTTTTTAAAAACGACAGGGGCGTGCAAGAGATGCTGTCGGTGGCCAGAAGAATTGCGGGACACTTTCGGCGTACAGGCACCACGTACAGAAGACTGGAGCAACACCAAAAACGCCTGAACCTGCCCTGCCATCATCTGAAGCAAGAAGTGGTAACGAGGTGGAATTCAACCCTATATATGCTTCAGAGGTTGGAGGAGCAGCAAAAGGCCATTCAAGCCTATACAATTCAGCACGATATAGGAGGTGGAATGCACCTGTCTCAAGCGCAGTGAAGAATGATTTCAACGTTGTGCAAGGTTCTGATGCCCTTTGAACTTGCCACACGTGATGTCAGTTCAGACACTGCCAGCCTGAGTCAGGTCATTCCCCTCATCAGGCTTTTGCAGAAGAAGCTGGAGACATTGAAGGAGGAGCTAACACGGAGCGATTCCGCTAGGCATGTGGGACTTGTGGATGGAGCCCTTAATTCGCTTAACAAGGATTCACGGGTGGTCAATCTGTTGAAATCAGAGCACTACATTTTGGCCACCGTGCTCGATCCTAGATTTAAAACCTACCTTGGATCTCTCTTTCCGGCAGACACAAGTCTGCTGGGGTTCAAAGACCTGCTGGTGAGAAAATTGTCAAGTCAAGCGGAACGCGACCTGTCAACATCTCCTCCTTCAAATTCTCCCGCAACTGGGGGTGCGAGGAAAAGGCTCAGAATTCCGAGCCCACCCGCTGGCGGTGATGCAGGGCAGTCTGGAGCGACTGCTGATGCTGACATCTGGTCCGGACTGAAGGACCTGACAACGATTACGGACATGTCGTCTACTGTCACTGCATATGATTCTCTCCCCATTGAAAGAATGGTGGAGGATTATATGAGTGACCGCATCCAAGTAGGCACATCACACAGTCCGTACTTATACTGGCAGGAAAAAGAGGCAATTTGGAGGCCCTTGCACAAACTGGCTTTATTCTACCTAAGTTGCCCTCCCACAAGTGTGTACTCCGAAAGAGTGTTTAGTGCCGCCGCTCACCTTGTCAGCAATCGGCGTACGAGGTTACTTCCAGAAAATGTGGAGAAGATGATGTTCATTAAAATGAATTATAATCAATTCCTCCGTGGAGACATTGACCAGCAGCAATTGCCTCCACAAAGTACACAGGGAGCTGAGATGGTGGATTCCAGTGGGGACGAATTGATAATCTGTGAGGAGGGGGATGTACACGGTGATATATCGGAGGATGATGATGAGGTGGACATCTTGCCTCTGTAGAGCCAGTTTGTGCAAGGAGAGATTAATTGCTTCTTTTTTGGTGGGGGTCCAAACCAACCCGTCATTTCAGTCACAGTCGTGTGGCAGACCCTGTCACTGAAATGATGGGTTGGTTAAAGTGTGCATGTCCGGTTTATACAACATAAGGGTGGGTGGGAGGGCCCAAGGACAATTCCATCTTGCACCTCTTTTTTCTTTCATTTTTCTTTGCGTCATGTGCTGTTTGGGGAGTGTTTTTTGGAAGGGCCATCCTGCGTGACACTGCAGTGCCACTCCTAGATGGGCCAGGTGTTTGTGTCGGCCACTAGGGTCGCTTATCTTACTCACACAGCTACCTCATTGCGCCTCTTTTTTTCTTTGCGTCATGTGCTGTTTGGGGAGTGTTTTTTGGAAGGGCCATCCTGCGTGACACTGCAGTGCCACTCCTAGATGGGCCAGGTGTTTGTGTCAGCCACTAGGGTCGCTTATCTTACTCACACAGCTACCTCATTGCGCCTCTTTTTTTCTTTGCGTCATGTGCTGTTTGGGGAGTGTTTTTTGGAAGGGCCATCCTGCGTGACACTGCAGTGCCACTCCTAGATGGGCCAGGTGTTTGTGTCGGCCACTAGGGTCGCTTATCTTACTCACACAGCTACCTCATTGCGCCTCTTTTTTTCTTTGCGTCATGTGCTGTTTGGGGAGTGTTTTTTGAAAGGGCCATCCTGCGTGACACTGGAGTGCCACTCCTAGATGGGCCCGGTGTTTGTGTCGGCCACTAGGGTCGCTTATCTTACTCACACAGCTACCTCATTGCGCCTCTTTTTTTCTTTGCGTCATGTGCTGTTTGGGGAGTGTTTTTTGGAAGGGCCATCCTGCGTGACACTGCAGTGCCACTCCTAGATGGGCCAGGTGTTTGTGTCGGCCACTAGGGTCGCTTAGCTTAGTCATCCAGCGACCTCGGTGCAAATTTTAGGACTAAAAATAATATTGTGAGGTGTGAGGTATTCAGAATAGACTGAAAATGAGTGGAAATTATGGTTTTTGAGGTTAATAATACTTTGGGATCAAAATGACCCCCAAATTCTATGATTTAAGCTGTTTTTTAGTGTTTTTTGAAAAAAACACCCGAATCCAAAACACACCCGAATCCGACAAAAAAAATTCGGTGAGGTTTTGCCAAAACGCGGTCGAACCCAAAACACGGCCGCGGAACCGAACCCAAAACCAAAACACAAAACCCGAAAAATTTCAAGTGCACATCTCTAGAGGAAAATTGGAGACTACAGCAGGAGGCCAACAGACAGCAGCAGGTGGCAATGGAGGAAAATAGGAGACAGCAGCAGGTGGCTATTGACGAACTTTACAGGCAACAGCGTCAGGATAGAGAGGCCTTAACAGAAGTGGTGCAGAGCCTTGCAGCCCGGATTGGAGATGTGGCCGTCAGTGCTCCGACCAGCTCTAGTTCTATACGGGCCAGTCACTTCCTGCAGAAAATGACAGCGGCTGATGATGTGGAGGCCTACTTGACCACGTTTGAAAGGACTGCAGAGCGTGAGAACTGGCCAAAAGCACAGTGGGCCAGTCTGCTGGCACCTTTTCTGTCAGGTGAGCCCCAAAAAGCGTACTTTGATTTAAGCCCTGCTGAGGCTCGGGACTATGATAAACTAAAGACTGAGATCCTGACGCGCCTGGGAGTCACGCTGTCAGTACGAGCACAACGGGTGCACCGTTGGGTGTACGCCATGGAGAAGCCTCCGCGCTCTCAGATGCACGACCTTATTCAGCTAACAAAAAAATGGCTACAGCCAGAGACATTAACTGGTCCCCAGATGGTTGAAAGAGTCGTCATGGACCGCTACTTGAGATCTTTGCCCATGGTCCTGCGCAAGTGGGTGAGCCATGGAAACCCGGGTACTGCTGACCAATTAGTGGACATGGTAGAGCGGTATTTGGCAGCAGAGGAACTACTGATGACCACCCAGCAACCCATAGATCCTCGACAGCGCCCTTCAGTAAAGACTGGTAAGACTGTTCCGTGGGAAAACGTTGCTGGGCGGTTAAGAGAACGCAAGGCTGGAGAGACTGTAAACACTGGCCCTGGAGACAGGCCAATGGGGCTAGAACGGTCTATGTTGCCCAAACGGGTTGATAATCGTGTGGTTAAATGTTTTAGATGTGGTAGGCCAGGTCATTCTATTGCCAATTACCCAGTCATGCAAGAACCCATGCAAGGTGATGCTGCCTTTGAATGTCGCAGAATGTCTTTCTTTGCTAGGTTAGCCTGTACTGTGGTACCTTCACCTGTGCTGGAAAAACAAATGTGTGATGTGTTCTTAGAGGGTAACCGGGTAGAGGCCTTGCTAGATTCAGGAAGTTTAGTTACCCTCGTGAAAGCTGGGTTAGTGAACCCCTTAAAGGTCCAGCAAATACCTATTGGGGTAACTTGCATACATGGGGATACCCAGTATTATGTCACTGCTGAAGTGAATATAGAAACTTGTTGTGGGTCAGCAATGGTTAAAGTAGGACTGGTCCCCACCTTGGTGCATAAGGCCATAATAGGGAGGGATTTTCCTCATTTTTGGAAACTGTGGGAATCACGTTTATCAACAGATGTGAGAAGTGAAGAGCCAGTTGATAATGCCGGTGATTGTATGGATGTACGTGTGTCTTCGGAACTTACTGACCCTTTGCCTTTTGCCAGTTTGGCTGGGGAAGTTACAGATGGGGAGTCCAGTGAGGACCCTCTTGCTGGGAACAGAGACATAGTGGTTGGAAACGAAAGCGTGCCTGACCTGGAGGTAAAAAAGGATCTGTTTGCATCTGAACAGTTAAAGGATCCTACCTTGATAAAGGCTAGAGAGAATGTTAAGATTGTTAATGGGGAGCCTGTGGTACCAGGTGACAGGGTTACGTATCCCCACATGGCCATCTGTAATGAGCTCTTGTACCACATTGTCAAAAAGGGTGAGGATGTGGTAGAACAGCTGGTAGTACCCCAGCCTTATCGGAGAACGGTACTAGATTTAGCTCATAGTCACGTTACAGCAGGACATTTAGGGGCAGAAAAAACCACTGAAAGAGTTTTACAAAGGTTCTTTTGGCCAGGGGTTTATAAAGAAGTGTCTGAATATTGTTCTTCCTGTCCTGAATGCCAGTATCATGCCCCTAGACCCCATTTCAGGAGCCCACTAGTTCCCATGCCTATTATAGAGGTCCCGTTTGACAGAATAGCCATGGACCTCGTGGGGCCCTTGTTAAAGTCCGCTCGGGGCCATCAGTATATCCTGGTAATAATGGACTATGCCACTCGATATCCTGAGGCTGTCCCTTTACGCACTATCACAACCAAGGCGATAGCTAGGGAGCTGGTGCAGGTTTTTAGTAGAGTGGGAATACCAAAAGAAATTTTGACTGACCAAGGTACTCCATTTATGTCAAAGGTTATGAAAGAATTGTGCAAATTATTTAAGGTCACTCACCTCCGGACGTCCATTTACCATCCCCAAACTGATGGGTTAAAAAGTATGTTAAAAAAGGTGGTTGATAAAGTATGTTAAAAAAGGTGGTTGATAAAGATGGGAAAAATTGGGATTGTTTGTTGCCCTACTTGTTAATGGCCATCAGAGAAGTTCCTCAGTCCTCTACGGGGTTTTCTCCATTTGATTTGTTGTATGGTAGACACCCCAGAGGGCTGTTGGACGTTGCCAAAGAGACGTGGGAAGGACAGCCCACTCCTTATAGAAGCGTTATTGAACATGTATCACAAATGCAGGATAGGATTGCAGCCGTGGTACCTATTGTCAGAGAGCACATGGAACAGGCCCAAAGTGCTCAACAGAGGGTATACAACCGGAGTGCCAAGATACGTGAATTTGCTCCTGGAGATAGAGTTCTTGTTTTGGTACCCACTGTGGAAAGCAAGTTCCTAGCTAAATGGCAGGGTCCGTTTGAGATTAGGGAAAAAGTGAATGAGGTTAATTACAAAGTATACCAGCCGGGAAAGAGAAAACCTGAACAAATTTATCATGTTAACTTAATTAAACCCTGGAAAGATAGGTTGTCTCTGTCAGCGGAGCCTTGCCCTTCGTTGTCTTCACCTCGGTTGCTCCCCGCAGTGAAGGTGTCAGAGACATTATCAGCTGATCAGAAAAATCAGGTTAAAGAATTTTTCATCCAAAATAGGGAAATATTTTCAGAGCTGCCTGGCCGAACGACCATAATAAAACATGACATTGTCACAGAACCAGGGGTCAGGGTCCATTTAAAGCCATATAGGATTCCGGAAGCTCAGCGAGAAGCTGTTTCTAAAGAAGTTAAAACCATGTTAGAACTTGGAGTCATAGAGGAATCTAACAGTGAGTGGTCCAGTCCCATAGTTCTCATCCCGAAGCCCGACGGTAGCATACGCTTCTGTAATGACTTTCGTAAGTTAAATGAGGTGTCCAAGTTTGACGCATACCCCATGCCCCGTGTGGACGAGCTTATAGAAAGGCTGGGAACAGCCAGGTTTCTCACCACGTTGGACCTGACCAAAGGTTACTGGCAAATACCTTTATCTGAGGGCGCAAAAGAAAAAACAGCCTTTTCGGTTCCGGAGGGGCTGTACTAGTACAAGATGTTACCCTTTGGGTTGCATGGGGCTCCAGCAACCTTTCAACGGGCAATGGATAAAATTTTGAGGCCCCATAGAAAATATGCAGCTGCCTATTTGGATGATGTGGTAATTCACAGTACAGACTGGGGGTCCCATTTGGTTAAAGTACAAGCAGTACTGGACTCAATTGGAGAGGCAGGGTTAACTGCTAACCCAAAGAAGTGCTGCCTCGCAATGGAGGAGGTCAAATACTTGGGCTTCACCATAGGCAGAGGTCTGATTAGGCCCCAATTGAATAAAATTGATGCTATTCAAAACTGGCCTCGTCCAGTGAATAAAAAACAGGTAAGGGCTTTTTTGGGAATAACTGGGTACTATAGACGGTTTATTCCCAATTTTGCAACCACGGCGGTGCCGTTGTCAGACCTTACCAAAGGGAAGCAGTCAAATATGGTGAAATGGAACCCTGATGCAGAAAAAGCGTTCCAAGCGTTAAAAGTGGCTTTGTGTTCACAACCGGTATTGATAACACCAGATTTTTCAAAAGAATTTGTGGTACAGACAGATGCCTTGTTAGGGTCTCCTGCCCTGTGCTGCCACGTCGTCATGGCAACCGGGAGACGAGTGCTAGCGGAGTAACCTGAGCGCAGCTGATACTCCGGTTCGGGTCTTTTGCTGTGCAGTGGTTATAGGCTCTGTGCATGGCAGGGGATCCGGTGCTGGTTTTTGTGCTCACAGTCTGTGAGCTCTGAGTGGGGCGTGGACAGCACCTGCTTTATAAGGCCTCTTCTCGGGGTAAGCAGATGCTGCTGAATCTTTGTTGGTTAGTCAGTTTCTGAAAGTTAGCCAGTACTGTGTAGCTTTGTATTTGTTTGTTGCTTACTGCAAATAGGCCTGGGGATTTGGTATTACACTCTGCCAATCCAGACCTAGCAGTAAGACTGGAGTCAGTCGTTTAGCTTGCTGGGGTTCTGTTACTACTCTGTGAACTTAGCAAGTTTGCGGCTGTATTCTAAGACTTGCCTGTCTTATCCTGTCTCACTGTGCTAGGTGTCAGGGGTCAGTTTAGTGGCAGTAAGCTGAACCTGTGCACTGCAAGTGAGAATTAGGATTGTGGAGACTCTCCTTGTGTCTATCATTCCATCTCTGACCAAGGAGTTTACTGCCACACCCGTTGGTAACCCTTTAGGGTTTTGCTGTTGTCCTTAGCAACAGCATTTCGGGTTCTCTACGTATTAAAACACAACATCTTGCTTTTCCCATCTGAGCAGTTCTAATACAAGGGAGATACCCAGTTCCTTAGCCTCTGGGCTTCTCTGTTCACTTTGTGTGTATTTTGTTACCCTATCACCTTCTGTGTACGTTATGTCATTTTCCCCAGTCTGTCTGTGAGTCCATTTGTTTTGCATAACAGTTCAAACACCAGTACATTCCTGCAGGCACTGGAGTGCATAACAGTCCTGACACCAGTACTTTCCTGCAGGCACTGGTGTGCATAACATATTCAGCAGCCTGATACTCCTGTTGAAATTTTGTGGGAATATGGAGCATACCCCTCAAAATACGTTGCAACAGGTGGTCGATCAGGTGCAGGTCTTGACTCGACAATTTAATGATTTGTCCATTAAAATGCACACCTCCCAGGCTGCTGGCGGAGCTCCCGCAGCAGCAGCACCTGCAGGGGTTAAGGAGCCGAAAGTAAATCTCCCGGATCGTTTCTCTGGAGATCGCTCGCAGTTCTTTTGTTTCAAGGAGAGCTGCAAGCTATACTTCCGGCTTAGGCCTCAGTCTTCTGGGTCGGAGATTCAGCGGGTGGGCATAGTGATTTCCTTGCTACAAGGAGACCCACAGGTCTGGGCATATGGGTTGCAGCCTGACTGTCCGTCGCTTAAAAGTGTTGATGCTTTTTTTTACGGCACTGGGCATGTTGTATGATGACCCTGACAAGACGGCCTCAGCCAAGGCTCAGATTTCGATCCTTAAGCAAGGGCGAAGGCCAGTTGAGGTTTACTGTACGGAGTTTCGGAGGTTGGCCCATGATACCCAGTGGAATGACCCAGCCCTGAGACACCAGTACCGAAGAGGTCTTTCTAACCAGATAAAGGACCAACTGGTACAATATCCCTTGCCTGATAGCTTGGATCAGCTCATGCAGTTATCCATCCGGGTGGATAGACGGCTGAGAGAGCGTAGGCTTGAAAGGGAGACTGAGATTTCCTTCCTTCCCAAGGGAACCTCAGACTCTGAGGAATTTTCCGAGGAGCCTATGCAGATTGGGGCTACCCGCCTCTCCTCGCGTGAGAAGACGCGGAGGAGACAGCAGGGGTTGTGTTTGTACTGTGGGAATAAAGGTCATGTGGTAGTATCATGCCCAGAAAAGCCGGAAAACTTCAGGGCCTGAGGGTGATGGGAAATATCCTGTCAGGCCAGAAGTCAGAATTTCCCAAGAAGACTTTTATCATTCCGGTGACCTTGAAGATCCTCGGTCAAACTGTCAAGACTGAGGCCTTTGTGGACAGTGGGGCCGACGGGGTTTTTATGGACCGCCAATTCGCCCTGAAACACTCTGTTCCCTTAGTACCCTTGGCATCGGAAATTGAGATTTGTGGGTTAAACAGGGAACCATTATCCCAAGGTAAAATTACCTCTTGCACTAGCCAGATTTCTTTGTTTATTGGAGCCACACACTCTGAAAAATTGTCCTTTTATGTGACTGTCTGTACTTTTGCCCCATTGGTGTTGGGGTCACCCTGGTTAAGGGCCCACAATCCTCAATTTGACTGGGTCTCTGGGGAGATTCTTAGTTGGGGTACTGATTGTTTCAGGAGTTGCTTGAGCCTTCCAGTCAGGCTCTCGCAGCTAAGTTTGCCAGGATTACCAGGGTGTTATGCAGATTTTGCGGACGTGTTCTCCAAAAAGGTTGCAGAGGTACTACCTCCCCATCGCCCCTATGACTGTGCCATTGATTTGTTGCCAAATGCTAAGCTTCCCAAGAGCAGGTTGTACTCCCTGTCACGTCCTGAGACTCAGGCTATGGCAGAGTACATTCAGGAGAACTTGGCTAAGGGATTTATCAGACCTTCACAGTCTCCAGTTGGGTCGGGGTTCTTCTTCGTGGGTAAAAAGGACGGTTCGTTGCGACCCTGCATCGACTTCAGGGAATTGAACCGTATCACGATTAAAAACTCATACCCACTGCCTCTCATTTCGGTCTTGTTTGACCAGCTTCGTACTGCCACCATTTTTTCTAAGATTGACCTACGCGGTGCGTACAATCTAATCCGAATAAGAGAGGGGGATGAATGGAAGACTGCCTTTAATACCCACTCAGGGCATTATGAATATTTGGTGATGCCTTTTGGGCTCTGTAATGCCCCGGCAGTCTTCCAGGATTTCATGAACGATGTGCTCAGGGAATATTTGGATAGATTCTTAGTTGTATACTTAGATGACATCCTAATCTTCTCCCATTCCCTGGAGGAACATCGGAAGCATGTACGCTTAGTCCTCCAGAAACCCAGAGACCACCGGCTTGGGGCGAAGCTGGAGAAGTGCGAATTTGAAGTTCAGCAAATCGAATTTCTAGGATATATTATCTCCCCAGAAGGTTTCCAAATGGAGGGTTCCAAGGTACAGGCAGTCCTGGATTGGGTGCAGCCCACTAGTTTGAAGGCGCTTCAGCGTTTCCTGGGCTTTGCGAATTTTTATAGACGATTTATCGCTGGATTTTCGTCTATAGTGGCGCCCTTGGTGGCACTCACTAAGAAAGGGGCGGATGTTGCTCACTGGTCTTGTGAGGCTAAAGCGGCTTTTGCCCATCTCAAAAGGGCATTTGTTTCGGCCAAGGTGCTGCGACACCCAGATCCAGAGCGTCCTTTTGTGGTGGAGGTGGATGCCTCTGAGATGGGTATTGGGGCAGTGCTTTCTCAGATGGGAGTGTCTGATAATCGCCTTCATCCCTGTGCTTACTTTTCCCGTAAATTTTCGCCTGCCAAGATGAATTATGACGTGGGTAACCGGGAATTGTTGGCTATTAAGGATGCACTCGAGGAGTGGAGACACTGGCTTGAGGGGGCTAAGTTTGTGGTCTCAATTCTCACTGACCATAAGAATCTGGCATATTTAGAGTCAGCGAAGCGTCTCAATGCCAGGCAGGCACGATGGGCTTTGTTTTTTGCTCGCTTTAATTTTTTGATAACATATCGCCCTGGGTCAAAAAACATCAAGGCTGATGCGCTCTCGCGGAGTTTTGCTCCAATCCAGGAGACCACCGAGGAGCCGCTGCCCATTGTTTCCCCATCATGTATTAAAGTGGGCATTACCCAGGACCTCTTTTATTAGTCCTTAGAGCACAGGAGCAGGCTCCTCCAGACCTTCCGGTAGGTCTTTTGTTTGTGCCTCCTAGGTTAAGACAGCGAGTGTTCCTGGAATTCCATGCCAAGAAGTCTGCAGGTCATCCGGGTATTGCCAGAACTCGGGAGTTGCTATCTAGGGCGGTGTGGTGGCCCTCGGTGGCTAAGGATGTGGATCAGTGGGTTCGGGCATGTGACATCTTTGCCCGAAATAAGACTCCTAGAGGGGTTCCTGTTGGCCCATTACATCCACTCTCTATCCCATCTAAGCCATGGACCCACATTTCAATGGATTTTGTGGTGGACTTGCCCAAATCCTCGGGGATGACAGCCATCTGGGTTGTCGTTGACAGGTTTTCGAAGATGGCGCACTTCGTTCCACTGGTTGGGCTGCCATCGGCCAGACGCCTGTCTGAATTATTTATGCTGCATGTTGTGCGTCTCCACGGGTTGCCACTTGATGTGGTCTCTGACCGCGGATCCCAGTTTGTGGCCAAATTCTGGAGGGCATTTTGTTCCGATCTCCAGATTTCTGTCAGCTTGTCGTCGGGCTACCATCCGCAGTCTAATGGGCAGACTGAAAGGGTGAACCAGTCCTTGGAGCAGTTCCTCAGGTGTTATGTCTCCAAGTGTCAGACTGACTGGGTTGCTCATCTGTCCATGGCGGAGTTTGCCTATAACAACGCGGCTCACTCTGCTACAGGGATCTCTCCCTTCCTTTGTGTGTATGGGCATCATCCTAAGGCCAATTCTTTTGACCCCCTGGACTCCACGCCTGGTGGTTCCTCTGTGGTTTCGGTCCTTAGAGGTATTTGGCGGAAAGTGAAGAAAGCCCTTGTGTCTGTGTCATTAGTGACCAAAAGGGTTTTTGATAAGCGGAAAAGACCCTGCAGCTTCAAATTAGGAGACTTCGTCTGGTTGTCTACCAAGAATTTGAAGTTGAGACAGCCATCTCATAAGTTTGGCCCCCGGTTCATCGGCCCTTATAAGATCACCAGGGTTATCAATCCGGTGGCATTTCAGTTAGATCTGCCCCGTTCTTTGGGTATCAATAAAACATTTCATTGTTCCCTTTTAAAACGGGCGATTAGTAATCCTTCTTCCAGTGGAAGACCTTCCCCTCTTCTGATACGTGGCCAGAGGGAGTTTGTTGTTGAAAGGATTCTTGACTCCAAGGTGGTTCGGGGTCGGCTGTCATTTTTGGTGCACTGGAAGGGGTATGGCCCGGAGGAGCGGTCGTGGGTGCGCAGTTGTGATCTTCATGCCCCCAGACTGATACGCTCTTTCTTCTCGCAGTTCCCCAATAAACCCGGTGGTAGGGGTTCTTTGACTCCTCGTCAGAGGGGGGGTACTGTTAGGGTCTCCTGCCCTGTGCTGCCACGTCGTCATGGCAACCGGGAGACGAGTGCTAGCGGAGTACCCTGAGCGCAGCTGATACTCCGGTTCCGGTCTTTTGCTGTGCAGTGGTTATAGGCTCTGTGCATGGCAGGGGATCCGGTGCTGGTTTTTGTGCTCACAGTCTGTGAGCTCTGAGTGGGGCGTGGACAGCACCTGCTTTATAAGGCCTCTTCTCGGGGTAAGCAGATGCTGCTGAATCTTTGTTGGTTAGTCAGTTTCTGAAAGTTAGCCAGTACTGTGTAGCTTTGTATTTGTTTGTTGCTTACTGCAAATAGGCCTGGGGATTTGGTATTACACTCTGCCAATCCAGACCTAGCAGTAAGACTGGAGTCAGTCGTTTAGCTTGCTGGGGTTCTGTTACTACTCTGTGAACTTAGCAAGTTTGCGGCTGTATTCTAAGACTTGCCTGTCTAATCCTGTCTCACTGTGCTAGGTGTCAGGGGTCAGTTTAGTGGCAGTAAGCTGAACCTGTGCACTGCAAGTGAGAATTAGGATTGTGGAGACTCTCCTTGTGTCTATCATTCCATCTCTGACCAAGGAGTTTACTGCCACACCCGTTGGTAACCCTTTAGGGTTTTGCTGTTGTCCTTAGCAACAGCATTTCGGGTTCTCTACGTATTAAAACACAACATCTTGCTTTTCCCATCTGAGCAGTTCTAATACAAGGGAGATACCCAGTTCCTTAGCCTCTGGGCTTCTCTGTTCACTTTGTGTGTATTTTGTTACCCTATCACCTTCTGTGTACGTTATGTCATTTTCCCCAGTCTGTCTGTGAGTCCATTTGTTTTGCATAACAGTTCAAACACCAGTACATTCCTGCAGGCACTGGAGTGCATAACAGTCCTGACACCAGTACTTTCCTGCAGGCACTGGTGTGCATAACATGCCTCAGAGGTAGGGATAGGGGCTGTGCTGTCCCAAACCAGAGATGGGGACGAACACCCTATCATTTATTTGAGTAGGAAACTCAATGAGCATGAAAAAAGGTATGCCATTGTGGAAAAGGAGGCTTTGGCCATTAAGTGGGCACTAGATACCTTGAGATATTACCTCTTGGGTAGACAATTCAGACTAGTGACAGACCATGCCCCTTTAAAATGGATGTATGTAAATAGAGGCAAGAATGCTCGTGTAACTAGATGGTTTCTAGCGTTGCAAGACTTTAAGTTTACTGTCGAACATAGACCGGGAACACAATTGGCCAACACAGATGCATTGTCTCGCATCTTCTGTTTGGGGGCTACAAGTGTTCCAGCCCCTAGGTCGAAACAGGGGAGGGGGATATGTGACAAGAACACTGGGATAGTGTTTGAAGGCAGGTATGTTTGTCCCAGGTTCTTGTCTTACATGTATTAGGAAGTGTTAACTTCTAGGAAAAATGCTTTTGGTTTTGTCAGAACCTTTTCAGTTTGCTGGAAAAGCTGGGTATAGGCTCTAAGAGAGAGATAAGGAGAGTTCTAGATATTGGGCCCAGTTCGGGTCTTTGGCCTCACAGAGGGCTAATCAGGGTTTCAGCTGTGTAAGAGTGTTATAGGGCTGCTAGTCTGATTAGTATGGGCAGACTGCCTGGGAAGGCTGCAGGATCTGTGTGGAAGAGACACGCTTTCTGGTACAAGTGAGCTATACAGTATTTACTGGAGAACTCTTTGTTTTGTTTAGTGTCAGTTAGGAATATCCTGTGTTTAGTTAGTGCCGGAGAGGCAAGGTATTTTCTTTTGGTGTTTTGTTTTATTTTCTGTTTCAATAAAACTGGCCGGGGCCAGTTGTACCAGAAACTGGACTTGTGTTGTTCCTCAGCTGCTGCGTGCTGCCATATTCCCCAGGAAAAGGCGCCTTGCACCCCTACAGTGTTACAATATATATATATATATATGAGAAACACCTCTGCCAATTTTTGACTTACTGTGCTCTCCGTTTGCCTCTAGCTCCCACATGAGGTAGTACTCATACACCTCTTGGGTGAAATACTTCTCTGCAAT
This sequence comes from Pseudophryne corroboree, assembly GCF_028390025.1. Taxonomy (NCBI): domain Eukaryota; kingdom Metazoa; phylum Chordata; class Amphibia; order Anura; family Myobatrachidae; genus Pseudophryne; species Pseudophryne corroboree. The sequence goes on from NC_086448.1 coordinate 86,741,127, forward strand.
GGAAGATAAATTGATTACAAATGCTATTAAGCCATGTATTATCCAGCATTAGGCTAGGGAACCAGACTTCATACTGACCCCCCTTCTAATCCCCAACATACAGACATCCACCACGGAGAAACACCATTTTCATATGTACTAACCCCCGGCTGCTGGGTTTTCGACGCTGAGGGTATCGGCATCTTTTTATACCGACACCCTATAGAAGCCTATAGGCTTCTTACCGCATCCCGCCACTATCATCACTCTACGCCACCCCACACCGCTCACGCCGACCCTCCCGGCATACATGTGTGCAGGCATCCCATGGTCCCGGAACCTAAACTCCTCCTCCCCCAGCAATACAGCTGGATGTCCTTCCGGCTGCAGGGAGGGGGAGCCCGGGACTGACTGCTGGCATCAGCTTTTTGGGGCTGGGAGGTGACAGAGACCCCCCGCATGCCAACGGTATATTTTAATACATCCTGCCAAGAGTCTGTATAGGAAACTCTAAGATCAAATCTATCAACTCTCGTCTTTTATTTAGAACACAACTATTTTGACCTTTCTTAACTAATTTACTTTTAGCTGGGGTCAGGGCTTTCTAAATTATGAGTACTTTACACACAAGCCCGGACATAGCCCAGTACCTGTGCATAGGGCGCCACCATTCCCCGTAAAAGCCCACGATCCAAGTCTCTCTTTTAAAAGAACAGGTGTGTCAGTACTCTGTAGAGCATGGTACACCTGGAGGCGGCACATGAGGACGTTATACATGGAGGGCTTCCATTACTATGTGCGGATACATGAAGTTTCTTCCTTGTAGGCCTGGAAGAGAAGAAGGAATAAGCAGAAGACTATGTTTAGCTAAAGAGCAAGGAGGAGCCACCAGGGGAATTCAACAAAGAAAATGTCTCTTTTTCTTTATCACTATCATGTGCAGGCAATCTCACTAACCATACTGCATGCCAGCAATCTAACTAACCATACTGCATGCCGGCAATCTCACTAACCATACTGCATAAACTTCACACGTCAGATGCATGCGCACGCCACTCAAGCACACTTATCTTAGTAAATAAAGACACAACAACCGTAATTGGCGTGAAAGGGGTCAGCTTTTTATTTTGACTGAGAGGGAGGCCTATTAATACTAAAACTAGAATGCAGACTTCCCTCTCTAACTAAGGTGGCGGGGAGAAGAACGGTTAAGCATGATAAAGAACTTAATAAGGTTAATACAAAATGATATGACGAAATAGAGCAATAAACATGTGTGTGTGAGGGGGCCTTCTGCCCCAGATGTTCCGGGATTGGCCTCCTGCCTCCATCCCGAGCAATAAAACATATGTGTGAGGGGGCCTTCTGCCCCAGATGTTCCGGGATCGGCCTCCTGCCTCCATCCCAGACATCGAAAATCCAAAAATGCAAGGCCAGGGGTCGACCTTCTGCCACTACCCCTGCCCACCAACAGTTGTAGGGACGGAGGCACGCTCCGCCCCTCGGGGATAAAAAATAGGGCCACCGGCCCCGATATCCACACATGTTTATGATCTATCATATGTGCCCACCAGGTACGGTGGTGCCCAACAATTATTAATAAGCCTATAAAATTACCTAAAAGTTCACCCGAACTTACTAACGATAAACTCCTTAAGTTAAACTAAACTAACCGTTCAGAAACCGGCCACCAAAAGCCGACACAAGCAACCCCAGGGGAGCAACAAAAAACCGACTCTCCAGGGCGGGCGGGTGGGTCATGGAAAAACAGGAAAAGAGACAGGCTGTCCTAGGTCTGCAGACTACATGTATGTCAGACCAGCCCCTATACAGGATCCAGCTAATCACAATCCAGGCAGTTTCCCTTCCGTTCCTCCCTCAAAAAACTGTAACCCCTTCCTCACCAGAGTGTTGCATGAAGAGGCGTGCCGCATTCCCGGCCGGTGAGTTTATGTTGCTTTCGGCCACATTCATGACCTACGCAGTCTTAAACTTCACACGTCAGATGCATGCGCACGCCACTCAAGCACACTTATCTTAGTAAATAAAGACACAACAACCGTAATTGGCGTGAAAGGGGTCAGCTTTTTATTTTGACTGAGAGGGAGGCCTATTAATACTAAAACTAGAATGCAGACTTCCCTCTCTAACTAAGGTGGCGGGGAGAAGAACGGTTAAGCATGATAAAGAACTTAATAAGGTTAATACAAAATGATATGACGAAATAGAGCAATAAACATGTGTGTGTGAGGGGGCCTTCTGCCCCAGATGTTCCGGGATTGGCCTCCTGCCTCCATCCCGAGCAATAAAACATATGTGTGAGGGGGCCTTCTGCCCCAGATGTTCCGGGATCGGCCTCCTGCCTCCATCCCAGACATCGAAAATCCAAAAATGCAAGGCCAGGGGTCGACCTTCTGCCACTACCCCTGCCCACCAACAGTTGTAGGGACGGAGGCACGCTCCGCCCCTCGGGGATAAAAAATAGGGCCACCGGCCCCGATATCCACACATGTTTATGATCTATCATATGTGCCCACCAGGTACGGTGGTGCCCAACAATTATTAATAAGCCTATAAAATTACCTAAAAGTTCACCCGAACTTACTAACGATAAACTCCTTAAGTTAAACTAAACTAACCGTTCAGAAACCGGCCAACTGCCAGGTTACCAAACCTGCCACCGAACCGAAACTCAACTCATCTAAACAAAGCAGAATACAAAGAAACTCACTCAACTCAAACTAAAGAAAACAGAACAGGAAACTAAAAAGACCTCAAGACCAGGTGCACCCGCTAATTGCCACCCATGGCCGACAAGCCATAGAAAGCGCGGATCTAGCTGCCTGCAAAAGAAGGGTGTTACTGAGGTTAAGAAATTAAATATATATGGAGAAAATGGGTAACCTAACCTGTATTAGGGAGAGGGGGGAGGGGTCGCCCAATTTGACTTGAGGCAAAAACACAAAACTTCGTTAGCCGGCAAAAACCGTAATTAAAACCAACGATAAAACAAAAATTCCTCAAGGCCCCCGCAGTCACAAAGTGCAACTGCGACGAGCGGCTAGTCCTCAAAGGGGCGCACTGGGAGGAAAAGGCCTGATACAGCGTCTGACTGCACCAGACCTCCACCTACCCAGTGCCCGGACTTCGACCTCGGACCAACCCGCCGCAGCGGCAGCTGAAGCAGCGCCGATGCGGAAAGAGTGAGTCCCATAGTCGGCGGAGATAGACCCAGGTCCAAAATACAACGCCCCAAAACCGACCGGAATTTGATATCTGGTCAATGGGAACCGTCAGTATGGACGAGCCACCCAGGAGGCGTTGGAGGCCGTACGGACGAATGAGACCGGGCCGCGAAAACTCTGGACAAATGCCCCGCACACGAGCCCGACCCCACTCGAACCCACAGCCCCCTGCCTACTACGTCAGTCTTGGAGCGCTGGATCCCACACCACAAATCATAGGGGGGGGGGCAGGGTACGACGACGTGGGCCGCCAGCATGGATGAGGCAGAAGTCCGAGAGACGGACACCAGCTCACCCGCCCTGAACGCAGCGTGGAAGCCCATCGTAAAAGGCCGCCATGAAGAGGTGAACCTCGTATACCCGTATTGTATCCCCGTATCATCGTATCGTGAGCGTTGAATCCTACACCGCAAATCGTCGGGGCATACGTCAACGGCTTTATTGACTGAAGGGAAGGCCTATTAAATCTAAACTTGGATGAAAAACTCCCCTTCTAACTAAGGGACGGTTGAAATATTTATCACACATAGTAGAAAACATACAGCACCTGAAATAGAAAACCTCTCAAAATTATGATTGAAATAATATCCTAAATGTTGGAGGCCTTCTGCCCTGATGTTCCGGGATCGGCCTTCTGCCACCATCCCTGAGGGCCGGCTGCCCCGATGTGCAGGGATCGGCCTGCTGCCACCATCCCTGACATCCCGAATCCAATGCAACTGTGGGCCATCTGCCTTGAGAGGGTCCCAAGCGGCCAGACAAGCCGCGAAAGTTGCAGGAGCCAAAGGCCTGTGGGTTAAATCCAAGTACATTGGATTAGAGCTGCAGGAGCCAACTGCCTAAAACCGCTGCCAGTCGCTGCGAGAAAGGGTATCAGAAATTCCGTTGCGCGCGGCCGGGACACCTAGCATAGCAAGACTATCTGCGCGAAGACCCGCAGTACCGACAGACTCCTGCCTAATGGTGGCAAAACAACGGACAAATTGTCACACCAGAAGACCACCTGCTTATTAGCAATCGCAAATGTGTTGTGAAGCGCTCGCCAATCGCAAGCGCCAGAGGCGTCCGTGAAAAGCTCCAGTGGGGTGCTAGACGCGACCGCCTCCCATCCAACACAGACGCTGCTGAAAAGGACCAGAAATTGTAAATAAATACAGCCGAATTTCGAGGGACAATCTGAGAAAATTATGCGGCCTTTGAATTCCCACCGTCGGCCGCTCCCATTGTGCAAGCAAAATTAAACAGGCCCAAAGGGGATTGAGCCTGCATGAAAGTAAGCTTGCCCGAAGCAAGCGCATATCCACTGGGAGCCTACAGATGCCGGCGACCGAATAAAACTGAAGTCCAGGATAAACTACGGATGCAGAGCCGCTAGGCGACCGGAATCCTGAAGTGTGCGAAGAAGGCAAGTGCCCTCCGCAACAAGCTAGCGCAGCGATCCGAGTCCTGTGGCCTGATCAAAAGGAAATAATTCAAGCCGAGCGAAATTCGCAGATCGCCCGTCGCATGCTCCAGGCACCAATGGAGGAGTCCCTCGAAGTATGCGCAAGAGAGAGAGCAACCCATAGGGAGGCACCGATCTATGCAGGGAGGCACTGATCTATGTAATAGCCATCGGCCAATATAAAAAACCCATAAACCGAAAGGCCGAAGGGTGCAGAGGGAGAAGACGAAATGCTGATTGAATGCCCAAGTTACGCATCACGGCCCCCGTTCCAAAAAACCTAATGGCGGCTAAGGCCGCACAGAGGACGGGCAAATGACTGTACACTGACAATTGGGGATAGCATAAAGTACAGAGGAGCCTAAAGTCGCCCGCGGTCTTCTTGGGCACTATCCCGACGGGGGACAAGACCAAAACCTGTAAGGGGGGGGGGGGGGGTCCGAAAAAAAAAAAAAAAAGGGGGGGGGGGGGCTGTACTCCAGCCCAACGAAACCTCAGCCCGAACCATCTGCCTAATCACGACCCGAAACTACCGAGCCAAACACAGGTTAGTACCAGCCCCGGGGGCCCACTAGCCCAAATGTCGGCAAGGAGATGCCGAACTTGAAACCGAGAGCAAAAAACTGGGCGTCGGCCCTCGCAGCCAGGGCATGAGCACCGGTAATCTAATTGGGGTGGGGGCCAAAGACAGCGCCAGGGGCCGCGGGAACCCGACTCTGCCGGCTCTGCAAGCCGGTATTACCCCGTGTCCCAGGACTGGTGCAGTCCTAGACCCCATGGGCTCCGCCACATCCGATGCAGGAGCGACGAAAACGAATCCTACCACCCGACTAAACATTGGGCATTACGGAAAGCGAAGCATGTACCATGCCATGTACAGGATGGACCCGCTTGAAGAGCAGCAGAACGAGCCAGGCCGCTTTGGCCACCGTCTCGATGTACTGCCCTCCCCGGTGTGCACAGAGGCCTTTTGCAGCTCCGAGCACAATTTGACATCTATTATACCAAAAATGGTGATCTCCCAGCCGAGCAGAGTGCGCCGGAAGACCGAATAGTAACGTCGCCCAGCCGACCCTTTATACTCCTGGTACGGCAAGTGTATAAGTAATTGATAGAGCACTAGATTCATGTGCTCATCCGGGGGCGTCTCTAAATAACACGCCGCGTAGATTAACATGCACCTATCCAATTAGGGTAGGATCGCAAACGGCTTCGCTGCCCTGTCCATGTCTACGGAGCCGAAAGCAAAGCTTAACGATCAACACTAGTGAGGGAGAAGATATTGACGTGTTGGCCATTACGGATCCCGTTCCCGATACGGGGTATAGACCACGGTGCACCGCCGTGTTAGCGCAGTGAATGGTGTCCAATTCGAACGACACTTGTGAGGCGGAAGAGGTTGAATACCGGCGCTCGCGCCGTTCAACCCTGTGCAAACCGCCGTGGGAGGACACCCCCTCCGAGAATGGTGAGCCAAGGGATGAGTCTGTGTCCCAACTCCTGCGCCTGTGTCTACTGCGCTTGCTGGAAACACTATGCGTACGTCTACCCTCGCTAGAGGACGGGACTGAGTATCAGATCCCAACGTTATGGGGGGTAACCGTTCTACCCCGGGACCAGTCAGGGTCCGAAGAAAAACTCACCTGCACGGGAAGCAACTCCGTCCGTCCCAGCACCCTTCGAATGACTCGCTGAGGCACCAGCCGACTCTATTCCAGTCCCGACATCCACGGCTGGGGAGACAAAAAGACATAGTTCCCGTGGACCCAACCGGTCCCACGGCCGCCATGATCAGAGCTGGCGCAGGCCGGCCGTTCCGCCAGAGGACAGGAGCTGCGTAAAGGTCTGTGCAAAGTTATACACCAAAGAAGCGGTGTCCGGCCCCTGTCCCCTGTGTACGGAGGATGACAAGGATGGGGGGGGTTTGCACCGCTGGCATGACTGTGGCACGAATGGCGCACAATACGGTGGCGTCTACCAAAGGAGTAGACGCCGTAGATCTAAGCTCAGACACGTAACGCAAGTCGTGCGACCCCGCGGGAGGTTAGGAAACCACCCATAGGGGGTAAAGGCCCGGAAGAGCCCTCACTGTCGGGTAGAACGGCCCAACTGTCCTGCAGCGATAGACCATGGCTGAACCGCCTGCGCTGCGCCTACTCCTATCCCGAGGATGAGGATAAGAAAAACGGAGTGTTGTAACCGCTAGATGGGGGCAGCGCAACGTCCGACTGAGGGCTGACAACAGCCGTGTTGGGAGTAGGAATGTGGACACGGGAAGGGCCAGATCACTCGCCACCCACGTGCGCATGCCACCCATCATGTGGTGGGTGACCGACCCCAGCCTATCACCGGCAGGTGCAGCACGGCCACGTCTGGAGGCAGAAGGAACCGGCACGCGAGCCCACCCGGAATGGGCCGGCGCCACGGGGCCAATCTCGGCTGGAGAGGCCAGGCGGGCCGTCCCTCCGTGGGCGGACGCGGAAAGACTCCGGCCGACGGACACCGCCAGGCACAATGGTGGCAACAGTACATCTGCGGATGCAGAGCGGGAACGCCGCCCCGCCGTGGGAGGGCGCCACTTGGCCCTGAGAGCACCAGCGGGAGCGAGCCCAACATGGGGCCTACCTGGCGACCGCAGGAAATGCTGGCACGCGTGCGCCGTCGGACCCACCGGGTCCGCCACCCACGCGACCCCCCCACTGGAGTGCGTCACCCGGGTAACATTACAAAATGTGGGCGCGCCCCGGTTGGCCCCGAAAAGGCCATTTATACATATATATATATGTTTATTATTTTTATTTATTTATTTTTACAGGAGTGCGCTGCCGCCTGCCCACCACACCGGGGCCAGACAGAACACACTATGGGGGCTGCGGGTGAGCGCTGTCCCGGCCCTGCATGCCTCGCGCACCTGACATGGAAAATCCCCGTCAGGCCACGTCAGCAGCAGCCGGACCTCCCGCGCTCCATTCTTGGCGGGGACGAAGAGGAGAGAGTGGACGCATGGGAGCTCGGGCGGGCAGCCGAGTCAGGCCGCACACGCCGCAAGTCTCCCGTCCAGCAGCTGCCGAAGGTCTCCCCCTGGCCGGCCGGACCTCCCGCACTCCACTCTCGGCCGCGGCCAGCGGCGGGGACGAAGGGGAGAGAGTGGACGCAGGGGAGCTCGGGCGGGCAGCCGGGTCAGGCCGCACACGCCGCAGGTCTCCCGTCCAGCAGCTGCCGAAGGTCTCCCCCTGGCCAGCCGGACCTCCCACACTCCATTCTCGGCCGCGGCCAGCGGCGGGGACGAAGGGGAGAGAGTGGACGCAGGGGAGCTCGGGCGCCCTTTTACATAAGGTACATAAGCTTTTACATAAGGTACCAGGGACGAGCTAAGGTACACTTAAATATAGCTAGAGGGACAGAGCAGAGTAAGGGAGCAGGGCTAGGAGACAGCAGAGGCAACCACAAGGAATAATAGGGAAGGAACAAGAGAGTGGGAAAAGTAAGAGAGAAGAGAGTTAGTTAATGAAAAGAAGTGAAAATGAACAGATATTATTGCAGTACTACTTGCAGTTCCATGGAAAAACAGGAAAAGAGACAGGCTGTCCTAGGTCTGCAGACTACATGTATGTCAGACCAGCCCCTATACAGGATCCAGCTAATCACAATCCAGGCAGTTTCCCTTCCGTTCCTCCCTCAAAAAACTGTAACCCCTTCCTCACCAGAGTGTTGCATGAAGAGGCGTGCCGCATTCCCGGCCGGTGAGTTTATGTTGCTTTCGGCCACATTCATGACCTACGCAGTCTTTCCGGCAATCTCACTAACCATACTGCATTCCGGCAAGCTCACTAACCATACTGAATGCCGGCAATCTCACTAACCCTACTGCATGCCGGCAATCTCACTAACCATACTGCATGCCGGCAATCTCACTAATTATACTGCATGTCGGCAATCTCACTAACCCTTCTGCATGCCGGCAATCTCACTACCCATACTGCATGCCGACAATCTCACTAACCATACTGCATGCTGGCAATCTAATGAACCATACTGCATGCCGGCAATCTCACTAACCATACTGCATGCCGGCAATCTCACTAACCCTACTGCATGCCGGCAATCTCACTAACCATACTGCATGCCTGCAATCTCACTAATTATACTGCATGCCGGCAATCTCTCTAACCATACTGCATGCTGGCAATCTCACTAACCATACTGCATGCCGGCAATCTCACTAACCATACTGCATGCTGGCAATCTAATGAACCATACTGCATGCCAGCAATCTCACTAATTATACTGCATGCCGGCAATCTTACTAACCATACTGCATGCCAGCAATCTCACTAATTATACTGCATGCCAGCAATCTCACTAACCATACTGCATGCCGGCAATCTCACTAACCCTACTGCATGCCGGCAATCTCACTAACCCTACTGCATGCCGGCAATCTCACTAACCCTACTGCATGCCGGCAATCTCACTAACCATACTGCATGCCGGAAATCTCACTAACAATACTGCATGCCAGCAATCTCACTAACCATACTGCATGCCGGCAATCTCACTAACCATACTGCATGCTGGAAATCTTACTAACCATACTGCATGCCGGAAATCTCACGAACCATACTGCATGCCGGCAATCTAATGAACCATACTGCATCCCGGCAATCTCACTAATCACACAATTTATCAGCAACCTCACTAAGGGGCATATTTTTCAACATCCGCATCTCACATGCAGATAGGATGTGATAAATTTGACCTAATTCGCATTGCGATAATTGAATACATTGCAGGGATGTATCAGATACTGCATGCAGGGAAAAAGCTTGTGAGAAAGTTCTGTCCCTGCACATCTTCTCCCCAAATGTCTCATGGTATTTTTCATGAAAAACTCCATGAGAGTGTAACTGCGCATTCACCACAGCCGGCTATCGTGAATCGTGATGGAACTAATCTCACAGGGAGTTACTAACAGTTATATCCGGATGGATCTCTTCCTTGTCACAGAGGGGAATCACAAAGCAAATAAAGACACTGAAGGAGATATGAGTATGATTATGTTACTCATTCAGTGTTGTAGATGCCCCTAAACCACGGCGCCCTGGGCGACCACATAGTTCCACCTAACGGTAGCGCTGACCCCTTGTCTAATCAGTTTGCTAGCTGAGAGTAGGAAATAAAATGTCTCCCCTCCTGTCTCTGACACACACTGCCATAAACCGCTGTATATGATGGTATACTCTTAGAGGAGAAATACAATAATATAAGACAAGGTAAATACCATTAATTGAGCTTTCTATCAGGATAATTGGACAATACATAGAATAACTAATGTACCTGAATCCACAAACTTTTTACGAAGTGGACGAGGTCCAGTCCTCCTTTAAAAACAAATATATAGATATTATTAATGAGTGAAATAATTTATTTTACTACATCCCGCCCAGAGTCTGTATAGGAAACTCTAAGATCAGATCTATCAACTCGTCTTTTATTTATAACACAACTATTTTGACCTTTCTTAACTAACTTACTTTTAGCTGGGGTCAGGGCTTTCTAAATTATGAGTACTTTACACACAAGCCCGGACATATCCCAGTACCTGTGCATAGGGCGCCACCATTCCCCGTAAAAGCCCACGATCCAAGTCTCTCTTTTAAAAGAACAGGTGTGTCAGTACTCTGTAGAGCATGATACACCTGGAGGCCAGAGCCGGATTAAGGGGGGTGCCAAGGGGGTCAGTACCCCTGGGCCCCCCTGGCATAAGGGGCCCCCCAGCCGAAGCTGCTCTGCACCGCTCTGGTGCTGCTGTTCCCTCTGCCCTGTATCAGCCGCTGACCCGTGGGGAGGGAGCCACATGAAACAGCGGCGAGCGGGACATCACACACCTGCTGGCAGCTCGGAATCCTCCCTCCCCAGCAGCCGGGAGTCTTCTCCTCCCTGCTGCAGCGTGGAGCTGGGGTGGGGGGGGGGGAAAGAGAGAGAGAATAGGGGGGTGGCCCAAATGTTTTTTTGTTTTCAATGCCCGCTGTCCGGCCCTACGGCAGGCTTTCGGAGCTCCGCCCCCTTGTAGCTGTATACCGCGATTTGGGGGTCGGAGCAGAGGGGGAGGAGCTAATATGAGATCATTGTTATAGATTCACGTCATATTGGCTCCGCCCCCTCCCCGGCGACCCGCGAATCGCGGCATTTTTGCCGTGGGGGCGGGGCCTAATGGTGAACTGTGTCCCTGGCACCCAGCAATATCTCCTGGCTGTGGCATCCTCAGTCCTCACCCCTTTACTCAGGGCAGGCTTCCATGTAAGTGTGTGCACAGTTTGTGCTCTATATATGTATACTGTATGTATGTGTATATATGTTCTATTAGTGTATACAGTATGTATATGTGTATATTTTCTATGTGTGTGTATGTGTTTTATGTGTATGTTATGTATTTGTGTGTATGTGGGGGTATGAGTTCTATGTAACGTGTGTGTGTGTATATATATATATATATATATATATATAGATGCTGCGGACGGATCGGCACTCACCTAGCTGGTGATTACATGCTCCGGTGCCCTCTGGAGATCCATTTTCATAGGCGACTCTGTTCCAATCAGCGGCACTCGGAGACTTGTAGAATATCATAAAACGTGCTTTAATAAATCATGGTGATTGTCACCATGACTTATTAAAGCACGTTTTATGATATTCTACAAGTCTCCGAGTGCCGCTGATTGGAACAGAGTCACATATATATATATATATATATATATATATATATATATATAAATTTACAAAATCGATTGGCCGCCACTCCCTCTCCTTAATCAGCAGCCGTGGTTCTCTTTACACTGCCTTCACATAACCTCCAATAGTATGGCACTCAGCGGGCTTCTTAATCACATATCACAAACGCCAGCTAGTTCAGCAACGTTTCGGGTTTTATTTACCCTTTTGTCGTATATGTGCTGTTTGACAAAGGGTAAATAAAACCCAAAACGTTGCTGAACTAGCTGGCGTTTGTGATATGTGATTAAGAAGCCCACTGAGTGACATACTTTTGGAGTATATATATATATATATATATATATAATGGTCGAAGTGGGGCGGTATACAAAATGAGGAAATTAAAGTGCAGCAGGAGGCGAAGGAAGTGGCCATCCTGCTGCACATGTTGCTCCACGTCCCTGCGCGGCAGCCAGCGGCTGTGTACAGCGCTGTACTAGCTCACAGCCGCCCACCGCCAGCCACTCACGGCAGCCAGCCTCCCACCGTTCACCACCGCCAGCCACCCGCCGCTCACCCGCAACAAATGTGGTAATGTTCCCCTGCTGTCACCTCTCTCCCTGTCGTTACCTTCCCTGTCCCTACTGTCACTCTCTCTCTCCCAGCTGTCACTGTCGTCACTCTCTCTCTCCCTGCTGTCACTGTCGTCACTCTCTCTCTCTCCCTGCTGTCACTGTCGTCACTCTCTCTCCCTGTCGTTACTCTCTCTCCCTGTCGTCACTCTCTTTCCCTGCTGTCACAATTTCAGCTCATTCAGTGTGCTACAATGTGGATTTCGGCTCATTCAGTGTGCTACAATGTGAATTTCGGCTCATTCAGTGTGCTACAATGTGAGTTTCGGCTCATTCAGTGTGCTTCAATGTGAATTTCGGCTCATTCAGTGTACTACACTGTGAATTTCGGCTCATTCAGTGTGCTAGAATGTGAATTTCGGCTCATTCAGTGTGCTACAATGTGAATTTTGGTTCATTCAGTGTGCTAGAATGTGGATTTCGGCTCATTCAGTGTGCTACAATGTGAATTTCGGCTCATACCGTGTGCTATAATGTGAATTTCAGCTCGTACCGTGTGCTATTAAGGTGAAAGGGGCACCAGTACTAGATAGTTTAAGGGGTTCTACTACACTGGTCACGCCCCCTTTTGTGTTACCCCCCCCCCCTTTTTGTGTGACCGCACCCCCTGCGCGTGCATAATTGTGTCCTTGACTTTTGCATACCTTCACTTCAAAATTTCCACCTCGACCACTGTATCTATCTATCTATCTATCTATCTATCTATATATATATATAACGAAGAATAACGAGGCGGCACTCGGAGACTTGCAAAAACTTCAAACGTGTATTAGGTGCTGTCAACGTTTCGGGGACCACCTCCCCTTCGTCAGGATAACTACAACAATGTGTAAGACAATCTTATATAGTGATAAACTTACCCCCCTTCACATGCTCCCACACGTGCGTTCTCCCCTGGCCACGTCACTTGGGTTTCCCGTTCGGCGTCACCGCTCGCATCAGCGGAACCGGAAGTGACGACGCGGCTCCCTCCTGCGTGGCCATGGAGACGCTGTAAACAAAACAAAATATGTAAAAGACACTCGTGCCTAATTAAAAGATTCTGATAATACATACATTATACATAAACAAATGTGCATGATAGTGCTATTAAGAGCCAGCAACACTTTGGCAATATGCAATAAACAATTTGAAAGTGACTTTTAAGTGATCGTGCATAAAGCACTAATTATACATAGATCTGTGTCTATCGGTGTCACATACTGAATCAACATATTACACTGTGTACATGATATATATAGAGAACTAATGACCAGAGAAGCTGAGACATGTCTAAAACAGAGTGTCTCAGCTTCTCTGGTCATTAGTTCTCTATATATATCATGTACACAGTGTAATATGTTGATTCAGTATGTGACACCGATAGACACAGATCTATGTATAATTAGTGCTTTATGCACGATCACTTAAAAGTCACTTTCAAATTGTTTATTGCATATTGCCAAAGTGTTGCTGGCTCTTAATAGCACTATCATGCACATTTGTTTATGTATAATGTATGTATTATCAGAATCTTTTAATTAGGCACGAGTGTCTTTTACATATTTTGTTTTGTTTACAGCGTCTCCATGGCCACGCAGGAGGGAGCCGCGTCGTCACTTCCGGTTCCGCTGATGCGAGCGGTGACGCCGAACGGGAAACCCAAGTGACGTGGCCAGGGGAGAACGCACGTGTGGGAGCATGTGAAGGGGGGTAAGTTTATCACTATATAAGATTGTCTTACACATTGTTGTAGTTATCCTGACGAAGGGGAGGTGGTCCCCGAAACGTTGACAGCACCTAATACACGTTTGAAGTTTTTGCAAGTCTCCGAGTGCCGCCTCGTTATTCTTCGTTGTACATTGGGGTGACCCCCCGGAGGAAGGCACCGCTGCAAGTAGGTCCTAAGGGACGTCTGGAGTGCCGGAGCTGTGAGTTGTATATATATATATATATATATATACACACACACACACACACACGTGCGTGCATCAAAGGAAACCCCCTTCCGAATCCTGCTTTTGCCCCTGCGGATGGTGGTTGCTGGTGGGGGGCCGCCTGTCTTGGGTGCCCTGGGCCCCCCAAGGGCTTAATCCGGCCCTGCTGGAGGCGGCACATGAGGACGTTATACATGGAGGGCTTCCATTACTGTGTGCGGATACATGAAGTATCTTCCTTGTAGGCCTGGAAGAGAAGAAGGAATAAGCAGAAGACTATGTTTAGCTAAAGAGCAAGGAGGAGCCACCAGGGGAATTCAACAAAGAAAATGTCTCTTTTTCTTTATCACTATCATGTGCAGGCAATCTCACTAACCGTACTGCATGCCGGCAATCTCACTAACCGTACTGCATGCCGGCAATCTAACTAACCATACTGCATGCCGGCAATCTCACTAACCATACTGCATTCAGGCAATCTCTCTAACCATACTGCATTCCGGCAATCCCACTAACCATACTGAATGCCGGCAATCTCACTAACCCTACTGCATGCCGGCAATCTCACTAACCATACTGCATGCCGGCAATCTCACTAATAATACTGCATGCCGGCAATCTCACTAACCATAGTGCATGCTGGCAATCTCACTAACCATACTGCATGCCGGCAATCTCACTAACCATACTACATGCTGGCAATCTATTGAACCATACTGCATGCCGGCAATCTCACTAACCATACTGAATGCCGGCAATCTCACTAACCCTACTGCATGCCGGCTATCTCACTAACCATACTGCATGCCGGCAATCTCACTAATTATACTGCATGCCGGCAATCTCACTAACCATACTGCATGCTGGCAATCTCACTAACCATACTGCATGCCGGCAATCTCACTAACCATACTGCATGCTGGCAATCTAATGAACCATACTGCATGCCGGCAATCTCACTAACCCTACTGCATGCTGGCAATCTCACTAACCATACTGCATGCCGGCAATCTCACTAACCATACTGCATGCCGGCAATCTCACTAACCATACTGCATGCTGGCAATCTAATGAACCATACTGCATGCCAGCAATCTCACTAATTATACTGCATGCCGGCAATCTTACTAACCCTACTGCATGCCAGCAATCTCACTAATTATACTGCATGCCAGCAATCTCACTAACCATACTGCATGCCGGCAATCTCACTAACCCTACTGCATGCTGGAAATCTCACTAACCCTTCAGCATGCTGGCAATCTCACTACCCATACTGCATGCCGACAATCTCACTAACCATACTGCATGCTGGCAATCTAATGAACCATGCTGCATGCCGGCAATCTCACTAACCATACTGCATGCCGGCAATCTCACTAACCCTACTGCATGCCGGCAATCTCACTAACCATACTGCATGCCGGCAATCTCACTAATTATACTGCATGCCGGCAATCACACTAACCATACTGCATGCTGGCAATCTCACTAACCATACTGCATGCCGGCAATCTCACTAACCATACTGCATGCTGGCAATCTAATGAACCATACTGCATGCCAGCAATCTCACTAATTATACTGCATGCCGGCAATCTCACTAACCCTACTGCATGCCGGCTATCTCACTAACCATACTGCATGCCGGCAATCTCACTAATTATACTGCATGCCGGCAATCTCACTAACCATACTGCATGCTGGCAATCTCACTAACCATACTGCATGCCGGCAATCTCACTAACCATACTGCATGCTGGCAATCTAATGAACCATACTGCATGTCGGCAATCTCACTAACCCTACTGCATGCTGGCAATCTCACTAACCCTTCTGCATGCTGGCAATCTCACTACCCATACTGCATGCCGACAATCTCACTAACCATACTGCATGCTGGCAATCTAATGAACCATACTGCATGCCGGCAATCTCACTAACCCTACTGCATGCCGGCAATCTCACTAACCCTACTGCATGCCGGCAATCTCACTAACCATACTGCATGCCGGCAATCTCACTAATTATACTGCATGCCGGCAATCTCACTAACCATACTGCATGCTGGCAATCTCACTAACCATACTGCATGCCGGCAATCTCACTAACCATACTGCATGCTGGCAATCTAATGAACCATACTGCATGCCAGCAATCTCACTAATTATACTGCATGCCGGCAATCTTACTAACCATACTGCATGCTGGCAATCTCACTAACCATACTGCATGCCGGCAATCTCACTAACCATACTGCATGCTGGCAATCTCACTAACCATACTGCATGCCGGCAATCTCACTAACCATACTGCATGCTGGCAATCTAATGAACCATACTGCATGCCAGCAATCTCACTAATTATACTGCATGCCGGCAATCTTACTAACCATACTGCATGCCAGCAATCTCACTAATTATACTGCATGCCAGCAATCTCACTAACCATACTGCATGCCGGCAATCTCACTAACCCTACTGCATGCCGGCAATCTCACTAACCCTACTGCATGCCGGCAATCTCACTAACCATACTGCATGCCGGAAATCTCACTAACAATACTGCATGCCAGCAATCTCACTAACCATACTGCATGCCGGCAATCTCACTAACCATACTGCATGCTGGAAATCTTACTAACCATACTGCATGCCGGAAATCTCACGAACCATACTGCATGCCGGCAATCTAATGAACCATACTGCATCCCGGCAATCTCACTAATCACACAATTTACCAGCAACCTCACTAAGGGGCATATTTTTCAACATCCGCATCTCACATGCAGATAGGATGTGATAAATTTGACCTAATTCGCATTGCGATAATTGAATACATTGCAGGGATGTATCAGATACTGCATGCAGGGAAAAAGCTTGTGAGAAAGTTCTGTCCCTGCACATCTTCTCCCCAAATGTCTCATGGTATTTTTCATGAAAAACTCCATGAGAGTGTAACTGCGCATTCACCACAGCCGGCTATCGTGAATCGTGATGGAACTAATCTCACAGGGAGTTACTAACAGTTATACCCGGATGGATCTCTTCCTTGTCACAGAGGGGAATCACAAAGCAAATAAAGACACTGAAGGAGATATGAGTATGATTATGTTACTTATTCAGTGTTGTAGATGCCCCTAAACCACGGCGCCCTGGGCGACCACATAGTTCCACCTAACGGTAGCACTGACCCCTTGTCTAATCAGTTTGCTAGCTGAGAGTAGGAAATAAAATGTCTCCCCTCCTGTCTCTGACACACACTGCCATAAACCGCTGTATATGATGGTATACTCTTAGAGGAGAAATACAATAATATAAGACAAGGTAAATACCATTAATTGAGCTTTCTATCAGGATAATTGGACAATACATAGAATAACTAATATACCTGAATCCACAAACTTTTTACGAAGTGGACGAGGTCCAGTCCTCCTTTAAAAACAAATATATAGATATTATTAATGAGTGAAATCATTTATTTTACTACATCCCGCCCAGAGTCTGTATAGGAAACTCTAAGATCAGATCTATCAACTCGTCTTTTATTTATAACACAACTATTTTGACCTTTCTTAACTAACTTACTTTTAGCTGGGGTCAGGGCTTTCTAAATTATGAGTACTTTACACACAAGCCCGGACATACAGATGTAGCCACCTTTATCTTGAGTGGCCGCGGCGGTTGTCCCGTTCGACCATACGCAGCGTACTGTGGCGTAGCGAGGCGCGCCTAGCCACAGAGAGGCTATCTAATCGCACGGAGACAGACATTTGACGTTTGGCGTTACCTTTACGTGTAATACCTGCGATCAGCCACCAGATGTCGCTTTTTACAATCACCACTGCGCATGCGTGTGGTCTCCCGTAAAATACAATACTGACATACATAATAAGGACTACTTTACTAAGGCGTCTCATTACGCTGCATACAGCAAATACTGTACTCATTACGCTGCATTATTTAATACAGTACTGTACAGTATATACAGTACGACACCGACGCAAATACAGTAGTACAGCATACAGTATATGATCCATCTACAATACTTTATGAATACTGTATGTGAGCGTGCAAGTCCCGCAGACAAAACACAGTACTGTAAAACCAGTAGTGTACACTGTCGCAAATGGATGTGTGTTACAAGTTCACTATTGCCTCTCAAGATTAGGAATTTTCTACAGTGTTATCGTCCTAATCCCGTAGCCATTACAGCATAATCAAAACCAACGGATTTATACATTTGTCTGCGGCGAAGTGGTGAAGTGTTTCGCTTCCTATACTCAGAGTCCAGGGTTCGATTCCTTAAGTACTGTACGAATGCATGTTACTGTAGTTTTTTTCAGACACTTTATTATTTTTTTTATTCACATACTGCAAACCAGGGCATACAGTAGCTGCATGAGCGGTTCTATGCGATCGAGTCCGGTGTACCATAATCTGCAGGTTCTATGCAGGTTAAGGTACTATGCTCCGTACACAGTACACATACAATTCTGTAGCTGGGCAGACTGAATAGAAATGGCTACCACCTATGACTCCTTGCCCCACAGAGGCCCTAGGCTACGGAGCAAGTAATAGTCCAGATTGTACAGACTATGGGGCAATGCTGAATGAGCGTCACAATCCCCTAGCTAAAATACACAGTATGCATATTATGGTACACCGGACTCGATGACATACTGTAGCACACTGGCAAAATGGCCGCCGCCCCTGAACCCTTGTGCAGGTTATGGGGCTATGCTGAAGGAGCGTCACAATCCCCTAGCCAAAATACACAGGGGAGGGATAAGCTACTGTAGGATTGCATACAGTATTACGGTACACCGGACTCAATCGCATAGCACACTGTCAAAACGACCACTACCCATGAACCCCCACCTCCTGAACCCCCACCTCGTGGCAGGCAGCAGTTGGGTATGGAATGAGAAATGGCATAAGCTGTGCAGGCTACGGGGCGATGCTGAAGGAGCGTCACAATCCCCTAGCCAAAATACACAGAGATACTGTAAGCGAGGTCTATGCACATTACAGTACTGTACAGTACGTTACACCGGGCTCGGTCGCATAGCAAACTGACAAAACACAAGTTTTACAGTACATACAGTAAAGCAGGCCAAAGCTGCAGGAGAGTTTCTACTGTAAAGGTTCTATGCACCGTACGGTAATGTACACATACCTGTACAATTCTATAGCAGGGCAGACTCAATTGAAATGGCTACCGCCTGTGACTCCTACAGTAGCTCCTAGGAGGCACTCAGCTATGGAGCAAATAACAGCACAGATTTTGCAGGCTACGGGGCAATGCTGAAGGAGCGTCACAATCCCCTAGCTACAATACACAGGGGTGATAGAGATAATCGAGTGGCTGGAGGGGGGTCCCCTTGATTTAAGGGGCCCCCACTCCTCCAGGGTACTCCGGCCAGGTGTGACTAGTTGGGTATTTAATTCCATGGCCGCAGGGACCTGTATAAAAGTCTCCCCCGGCTGTGCATTATCTGTCCAGCTAGTGGAGCCCAGTGCTGATTCAAAAAATATGGGGAACCCCTACGCTTTTTTTGTCCCCCTTATTTTTTGCACCAGGACCAGGCGCAGAGCCCGGTGCTGGTTCTAAAAAGATGGGGGATCCCGTGTCCATTTTTTCCGTATTCCTTCCGGAATTCGACTGCAATTGCATATACAGTACTGTACCCCTTAATGTCACTGCTTACAGTATACAGTATTTAGACATGAGCTTGTGTACAGTATCTGTCATGAGGTGCTTTTTTCACTGACACTATAACTTTTTTCTATTGTGATATACTGTACTGTACAGAGGCGGCAAACTAGCCAAACGGGAATAATCAGCTTCTGCAGAATAAAATGAGATGCTACAGTACATGCCTATATTCTGTGAGTGACTGCGGCTCTATGAAATTAAATCAGAAAATTTAAATATGAAATGCATTACTAATGTGTGGCATTACTGTACTGTATGTGTATAAGGTGTACTACAATATTTTCTGGTGTAACATAAGGAAAGGGCACTACTGCATGGTCTAATGCAGTGGTTCTCAAACTTGGTCCTCAGGACCCCACACAGTGCATGTTTTGCAGGTAAACCAGCAAGTGCACAGATGTATTCATTACTAACTGACACATTTTAGAAGGTCCATACAGTAGGTGGAGCTAATTTTTTCACTTGTGATTCTGTGAGACCTGCAAAACCTGCACTGTGTGGGGTCCTGAGGACTGAGTTTGAGAACCTGTGGTCTAATGTAAATAAAGATGAATGTGGTGGGGTGTAATGTGAATAAGGGGCATTACTGTTAGGAGTAATGTGGTACTATGATATGATGTCATGAGAATAAGAGACACCACTGCATGATATAATGTGAATAAAGTTGCAGTACTGTGTTGTGTCATTTCATCTTCGGGTATTATTGTGTTACCATGCCCCTTCCCAGCAAGAACATACTGTACACTGTTTTGGGCTGGCACTAAATGTGCACATTGT
This sequence comes from Pseudophryne corroboree, assembly GCF_028390025.1. Classification (NCBI taxonomy): domain Eukaryota; kingdom Metazoa; phylum Chordata; class Amphibia; order Anura; family Myobatrachidae; genus Pseudophryne; species Pseudophryne corroboree. Next base: position 86,761,549 of record NC_086448.1, read on the forward strand.
TCTTATTTAGATTATAGGGGGTAGGAGCGCCAAAATGGGTGATGGTGCTGGGAAAGGGGTGCAGGGTTAGAGGCGGAACTACGTAGCATCTGTGCAAGAGGGCATCAGCCAAAATCTAGCCTAGGGCATCATGTTGGTCAGGTTTGGCTCTGATAATACTGTATACTGTACTCTTACTGTACTTTGCATTCAATACAGATACTGTTTGCACACAGGTTTTACATGAATCATTGGCAATGCTGCAGGAGTGTCTCATTAGGCAATCTAAAATATACCACGACTATGGGTGGGGATACAGTAGGGAAGTTCTGTCACCATAAGCTGTCTGCTGTGTATAGCATATTTCCATCTGAGATGCATTTGTGTGTTTGTAATAAGAAAAAAACATTTTACTGTACATTTAGTGGATACAGTATTTCTCCCCCATAATGACGTATCATACTGTACAGGTACCCTCATGTACTGTACCGTACCATACTGTAAAATTGAATATTTATTGGAAAAACATCAATATTAATGTAAAAATAAAGTATTACAACATCCGATTCCATGTACTGCACTGATCAAAATGTACAGTACTCTTATTCAGGACTTATAAAACTGAAAATAACTGTTCATACAGTACACATCAATAACATTACTACTGTATAATATTCTACATTAGTTTATGCAATAATCAGACAAAGGCAATTTTATCATTTTTTTTAATAATGCACCAATTTAAAATTTTAAACAGAAAATACAGAACTACATATTTGTGGCTTGACCATTTCTTTCAACTACAACAGGTAATACTTTATACAGGTGATTTATATAATTATTACAATGTTCAGGTGTGAGTACTTCTAGCCAAAATTTCTTTATCCCATCCACCAGTTGCTGTTTTGTTGTTGGCTTTGCAACACTCCTAACGTACCTCTTCAATTGAGCCCACACTAATTCGATTGGGTTCATGTCTGGTGATCTAATTAAAAAAAAAAAAAAAGCGTATAGAAAAAATTAATTACAGTACATTACAGTAAATAGAGAAAATTAAACATACAATATTGTACTGTTTATTAAACAAAATTTTTTTTTACAGTACTAGAGTGCTATCCAAAATTTTACTTGTACACTGTTGAAAGAATACTCACTCTGGTGGTGTGCGTTCCCAATTCATACCTTTCTCTTCCATAAATTTGGCTGAGGCGGAGTGTTTAGGATCATTGTCTTGGAATATCCTATGGTGAGTTGGGTAATATTTATTCACAAATGGCACCATACATTTCTCTACTATTGTTTCTTGGAAATATTTCTTATCCATGATTCCTACAGAAATCAAAAAATGTTGTTCATTAATAAGCAACTCCTTTTATTGTGCAGTTACACGTACTCTACAGTACAACATGTATTTTTACAGAACACAGGCACAGAATAAAGTATAGTACTGTACTGTACCTTCGAAAAATAATAGGGGACCAGCTCCTAATCGTGATATGCCTCCCCATACATGGATTTTCAATGGATGCTTTGGGCGTGGTTTTAAAGAGATATGGTTACGTTTCCTGAATGACATTCTGGAGAACCGCTCAAGGGCAACAGACGATTCATCTGTGAAAATGACATCATCAAATGTTTCACCACTCTCAATCCATCGCCGTGCCTGTTCCACTCTCTTTTCTTTATTCACATCTCTTATCATTGGAGATATCCTGTGAAGAGCCAAAAATAATGAAATCAGATACAGTTATGAAATTACAGATTTACAGATTACTGTATATACAGTAGACTGTATGTGCAGTATACTGTATTATATACCTACTGTATACATTAAACTGTACATACAGTACATTAAGTTACATACAGAGTAATATATATATACATACTGTACATACACACAAACACACACACACAGTATACAGTATGTAATCATCACAATAAGCCGGCAATGCTTCATTGCTGTCTCTGAGTGCCTATACAGTAGGTATCTCTTTTGGGATAGAATACTGTATATACAGTATATACACACACACATACTGTATATAGTATAAAGTACACACTCTGTATAATGATTTATGGCATTATTATATCACGTATCAAGGGATTATTAACAGTGCATTTACTGTATGGTTTATACTGCTTTCAGTATTTTACCTTGTTGCGCCAAAGGTCCATCCCATTTTCCGTCGCATCCTTCTGATGCTGGTGGCCGATATGTCCAGGTCATACTTGGAATGGAGAATTCGTTTTATTTGCAGAGCAGTACGCTCATCATCCTCACGAGTTAGTTCCTCCACAATTTGTTGCACTCTCCTACAGTACAATACAGTATGAAAAATATGAATTCATGAACAGCACAATCACAGTTACAATTGATGAAGTTTTAATTTTATTTCAAAAAAATTGTTTATGGTATAAAGCAAGTCATTTAAACATTACAGTAGTGTACAGTACGTACCATGTGCATTTTGTAGGAAATACAAATCTGGGCGTTGTTCTCTCGAATGCATGATAGCGCACCGTTTCTAAAGTGACTATAATGCCACTTTCCTTGAGCCATGCATGGATCTCTTTGATGGTTTTATTTTCTTTTTTCATGTTGGCGATTATCTTGCTCATCGTTTTGTTGATAGTTACTGGCATGTTGTCCAACTATAATTCCTGTATGGAGAGAAAACATTTGTGAATACTGTAGTCTAAAATTTACACATCTGAAAATGCATAAGAGTTTTATGATAGAAGTTAATACTGTACATGTTTACTATCCAGTACCTGATGTTCAAATTTAAGTATTGTATACTGTACAGTACTGAAAATACAACTTCAGTGTTATGGACTGCAATTAGTTTCCTGTATGAAACAGATACAGTACAGTAAATAACCCTCCTTGGAAGTGCATGGGCCCTGTGAGACTTACAGTAGTGTACAGCATAAGGGTCGACTGACATGATGTACAAGCATTACATACAGTACATGTCAGTACTGTATGTAAATTCTTCAATTATTGCCTAACAACAATGCTGCTTACTGTATATTAAATACTGTAGGCCTAGAAATGTGCATCTCAATATAGTAGTTAAAAACACAGGGGCCTATGTGGATAAGCGAGTTCTATGCACACAAAAAATGGCCACCGACCGTGAACCCCCAGCACGTGGCAGCGCTCGGATATGTAGTGAGATACAGTATGGCATACATTTCACAGTTCAGGGGGCAATGCTGAAGGAGCGTCACAATCCCCTAGCTCAATTACATTGGGATAAGCGAGGTCTACTGTATGCACATTACGGTATACCGAGCTGGATCGCTTAGCAACCTGACAAAATGGCCGCCGACCGTGAACTCCCAGCACGTGGCAGCGCTCGGATATGTAGTGAGATACAATATGGCATACATTTCACAGTTCAGGGGGCAATGCTGAAGGAGCGTCACAATCCCCTAGCTCAATTACATTGGGATAAGCGAGGTCTACTGTATGCACATTACGGTATACCGAGCTGGATCGCTTAGCAACCTGACAAAATGGCCGCCGACCGTGAACTCCCAGCACGTGGCAGCGCTCGGATATGTAGTGAGATACAATATGGCATACATTTCACAGTTCAGGGGGCAATGCTGAAGGAGCGTCACAATCCCCTAGCTCAATTACATTGGGATAAGCGAGGTCTACTGTATGCACATTACGGTATACCGAGCTGGATCGCTTAGCAACCTGACAAAATGGCCGCCGACCGTGAACTCCCAGGACCGCAGAAGAGACCAGGAGGACCGCAGAAGAGACCTGGAGGACCGCAGAGGAGGCCTGGAGGACCGCAGAGGAGGCCTGGAGGACAGCAGAGGAGGCCTGGAGGACCGCAGAGGAGGCCTGGAGGACCGCAGAGGAGGCCTGGAGGACCGCAGAGGAGGCCTGGAGGACCGCAGAAGAGACCTGGAGGACAGCAGAGGAGGCCTGGAGGACCGCAGAAGAGACCTGGAGGACCGCAGAGGAGGCCTGGAGGACCGCAGAGGAGGCCTGGAGGACCGCAGAGGAGGCCTGGAGGACCGCAGAGGCCTGGACCACAGCAGCGGACTGGACGAAGTCAGCGACTTGGACGACCGCAGAGGAGGCCTGGAGGACCGCAGAAGAGACCTGGAGGACCGCAGAAGAGACCAGGAGGACCGCAGAAGAGACCTGGAGGACCGCAGAGGAGGCCTGGAGGACCGCAGAGGAGGCCTGGAGGACCGCAGAGGAGGCCTGGAGGACCGCAGAGGAGGCCTGGACGACCGCAGAGGGCTGGACGACCGCAGAGGCCTGGATTCAAGTGTGCTGTTGCCAGGAACACCAATGATGACCAGCACACCTGCTCACAGGCCACTTCGCAATACATGCGGAGGCTCTCTGAACAATATTGCCCTGGCTGTCATCTCAACTTCCCTGGACGACCATCTGTACAGAGCTTCAAATGGACATATTCAGAAATATGCATATTCTCTGTTCCAGCACCATGTACGGTACGACAAATACTTGACGTGGGCCAATCGTGTGAACTTTGATGGTTCCAAGGGCAAACTTCCGCTGCCCAAAAATCTGGTACATGACATCATGGCTAGGTGTGAACGCCGCGTGAGGATTGGTGATCCAGAAAAGAGGAAGATAAGGGATACCATAAACTCTGTGCTGAGAACGAAGAGGAAAATGACTTGGAAGCTCGACTATGATGAAACCAGATCATTACCTACCTCCTAGCTTCAGCACATCAGCTTCACACAGCTGAAGCTAAAAAATTGTGTCAATGTACCTGTATGACCTGTACATTTTCTGGGGCTGCATGCACTGTGCTGAATCCACTTGGAGCAGCTCGGTTACTCAAAGGGGAGTGCATGAACTTGGCTCACCACATTCCTGGTAATGTAAGGGCCTGTTACAAGTTGCCCCTTTTATTCCTGTTGATTTTTTGGGCGCTGCTGTATCTATCCAGTAGCAGCCGAGTCCATTGTGCTGTGTCCATCTGGGGCCTTGGGCTGCGTTTCCATCCAGGGGCTGCTGTTGTCAGTCCTCTATTCTGGTGTCCGTATGCGACAGTGTTAAAAAGCAAAAGACAAAAACGAAAAATAATTCAAAAAAGCAAAACCTAAAAATAAAGTACAAAAACCATTACCCCGCACCACCACCACAAAAAAATAAATTATAAAAATGTTAAAGTTGATATTGTTACTGTATTTGTGCTGTTACCTTTTGATTAAAGTACCGTACAGTATGTGTGATGTTGGCTTTATTACAATACAGTACAGTATGTGTGATGTTACATGTTCCAAATGATTTTGTCCGTAAATAAAGTGTTTCTTAAAATAAACATGACGTGGTTTCCAATGTTTGTATTCCCAACTTCCTGTACTGTATAAATTAGTACTACTGTATGATGGGAATTCAATTAAGAGTGGTATACTGTATGTAAAACAACTTGGTTAGGCATCTTGCATTTCATATTTTAATAAAAACCACAGGAAACTTCTATTTTTAAAAGTTTATTGAAGAAAAAAAAGGTGTTTTTTTTTAAATAAAGTTTGAAAGTTAATTAAAACAAAAAAGTAGTTTGTTCTTCGTTACATTCTTTTCTTGTGTATATAGATAGAAAATTTGTGGAACCACACAGCCCAGCAATAAGTCATGCTGGGCTGTGTGGTTCCACAAAAGGCATGCGGTACAAAGTGAAATAGTGGTGTCAGTGGTCAGCACTTTGACACGCTAACATTTGTGGAACCACACAGCAATGGCTGACACACACAAAATGCCTGACACACACAAAATGCCTGACACACACAAAATGCCTGACACACACAAAATGCCTGACACACACATGCTGGAGTGAAAACACATGTTTGCCAAACAGTCGACAGCACATGTCGGCCAGATGGCCGACCAAACTTGCTCCAAATCACCCCAAACTGGCCAGAAAGCACCCCAGCACACTCAGGAGGTACTGTACACCACAGCTAAATTAGGAGAGAATTTCATTACAAACAGCCAGATCTTGCAGATTATCTGCCAGATAATTGTATGGTGTACAGTATGCCTATCTTATACAGTAGAAAAAGATACTATACAATGGAGTACAAGAACAAAAATTTTTATTAAATAAAATTAAATTAATCGCAATAACAAATTAAAAAAGTGGTCCACTAGGAGGTGGACCACCACCCGCAGGAGCTGGATGGCACGCTGCAACTGTTCTGTGGGAAAAAAAGGACAGTATTACAAAACAAATACTGAATACTTTACAGTGTAGTAATGGCAATACAGTACTTTACTCTATATTAGACAATATTGTTATTTACTGTACAATGTACAGTACTGTATTGTCAGTACAGTAAATCAAACACTACTGTACGCTGTCGAGGTAATTTAAACATTGCTTTAGTTTACCTCTTGTATAAGTGGGCTGCTGCCTGCCCGCTTCTGGGCCAGCCCACCTATCTTGCCCCTGTCTGGGGCCCCCATAAATAATTGGCACTATATTGGAGAAAAAAAAACATTTAGTCACATTCAAATAGTAAACAATTATTACTGTATACTGTAGGTACAGTATTATACTGTATTGCTGGTATTCAAAATATAAAGTACTGTACAAGAGTTTAGCTTCAATAGGTCATAAACAAATTGTCAAAGGAATTAAACACCACAGTACAAATACTGTAGACATTTACTGTATGTATTAGCAGTCATGACATTTCATGACCGCTTCAGAAAAAAGAGGGTTACAGTACTGTAGGTGGTGTTGTAGGGAGTACTATCCATAATAGTGGACTGTACTCAGAGCCAGCCATAAATAATATGATTCCCTAGTCAAGTTTTTGGATGCTGCCCCCTTGCACAGATGCTATTTCCGCCTCTGAGCCTGTACCCCTTTCCCAGCACCATCACCCCTCAACCATAGCAGTCCTCATTTTGGTGCTCCTCCAACTTACTGTACTGTATGTTTAAAATAGCAACAGTGTGCACATTCGGTGTGCATCCCAAAACGGTGCATGTTCTTGCTGGGAAGGGGCAAGGCCACACAGTAATTCCCCAATCTGAAATGACGCCACACAGTACTGCAACTTTATTCACAACATATCATGCAATAGTGTCTCTTTTTCTCGTTACATCATATGATAGTACCACATTACTCCTCAAAGTATTCCCACTTATTCACATTGCATCACATCATATTGCTCTTTGTTCACATTAGACCACACAGTAGTGCCCTTGCTACAGTATATGTTACACAACAAAGTACTGTATACACATAATGCTGCACATTAGTAATGCATTTTGTATGCACAGAATATACTGTAGGCATGCTGCATATCATATTAATCAGCAGAAGCTGCTTGTGCCCCTGGGCATTTGGCAAGTATGCCTATGCCTAGGGCAGGCTCAGACTGGAGATCAGTACGTAATCCCGCTGGACGGGATCCCGGCAGTCAAAATACAGACGCCGGAATCCCGACCACACAATCCCGACATGGGCGGCGAGCGGAAAGCAGCCCCTTGCATGCTTGCTTCGCTCGCCACGCGGTGGGCACGGTGCCTCGCTACGCTCTACACACTATTATATCAGTAGTCAGGAAACGCAGCATGCATTTGTGGAGTGAAGAGGGTGAAAAAGGAGAGAAAGTACAGTTTGTACTGTAAGGTTATGTCAGAGGGTGTGAAGATGATCAGCTCAGTGTTATACATGTTACAGTAAGTTAGAATACAGTACAGTGCATTATGTATTTCTATTTTATTACCAGGTGTCTCCTCCACTGGTTGGCGACGGACTGTAAAAAGATAAAATACAGTACAGTTAGTCATATCAGTTTGACTTAAAATAATGTTGGAGAAAAAAAAATACTGTAATTACAGTACCAACTATTGCTACTGTACAGTATATTTACCAAAAATGTATTCTGGCTCGTCGTCTGTGGGTAAAAGAGAAGAATATTATAAGATACAGTATACAGTAAAAAGTATAGTAATAGTACACTAGTGTCCAGGCCCAGTGTCAGGTGGGTAAAAAAAGGTATGCTTGTGACAGGCATGGTGATTCCAAGGGACCCCACCGAGACCATCAGAAAATTTGTGAGTGACCCGTATGCCGGTGATTATGACTAGAATAAGGTAGCAACTCTTTTTTCTTTTGAATTATGTATACTGTACAGTACTGTATGTGCATATTGTACAGTACACTTAAAATATTTAGCAGTTACTGTAGTGGTAATTTTTGGGATGACAGTATTAGCATACTGTAAGCATCCAACTGAGGCCCCCAAACAGATGCCGCCACTAGGTACAGTACGTGCCTCTCGTGCCTAATGGGAAATTCATCACTGACAGTATCTAGAGAGATGAATGGAGAGACAGTGACAAGGGGTGAGAGAGAGAGAGAGAGAGAGAGAGAGAGAAATTGAGTAAGATGGGTGTTTTTTTTAGAACAGGATGTTGTCCATACAGTAGCAACCAATCAAATATTACCTACTGTACTGTATTATCGTCTGTAAGTGTAACTAGATACTGTAAATGTTAATGTGGGATGTGATCGGTTGCTACTGTATGGGCAATATCACCAGTTCAAACAAAAACAATTTTCATCCGATTTCTACGCATTTGCCAGAAAAATCTGATGAAAAGTGCTACTCTGATGGCATCAGATCAATGTCAGTAATAATTCTTACCACTAAATGCAGCAGCATCATCATCATCCTCCTCCTCCTCCATGGCCTGTTCCAGTGTAGGGCCTGTGAAAAAAAACATTAATGTGAAAAAAAAAAAGGTTCATTCCAGGAAATACACATACCCTCCAACATGACCCGCCCCACTAGGTACAAAATGCTCTGGTTCTGGACTTCCCTCTTAATTTATTATTGCCATCACCTGTGAAGAAACAGCTTTCTTATCATATAACTAGTTCAACACAGGTGATGGAAATCATAAATTAAGAGGGAAGTCTAGAAACAGAGCAGTGCGGCGGGTCATGTTGGAGGGTCTGCATACAGAAACATAGAATTTGATGACAAATACTGTAAGAACCACTTTGCCCATCTAATCTGCCTCTTTTTTTTAACCTTTTTTTTACATCAAACCTTATAACAATTTTCCCCAAACATCACATGATGCAAAGATAAATAAATAAAAAAAGAGAGTAGATTTCGCACACAGAGACGAGAATGTCGAGGCCAGAATCAGGGGGTAGTGGAGGAGGGTTAGGATACCGTACCTCACCCTGTTGGGATTGCTGCAATCAGGATGCCACTGTCGGTCACCTGACCGCTAGAATCCTGACTGCTGGTCACGCAAACCCAACCCATTGGTTTAACACAATGTACAGTACAGTACAATACTGCAGTTTACTTACCAAGTTGGGGAGAGGGTTGTTGGGGAGAGGGTTTTTCATCCTCATCCTCACTGTCAATAATTACTGAGTTGAAAATAAAAAAATATTATAAACAAAATACAGTAGAGTACAGTTACTACAAAATTGCACAGTAGTACAGTGCTACAGGAGGCAGAGATATATTCATAATACAGTAGGAGCAGAATGACTGTCCAGCGGTAGGGGACATACAGTACTGTATTTAAAAGACCTGCTGTCTGGATCCCGGCATTCAGAATGCAGAGTGTGGATTCAGAGTATGATTGGAGGGTTAGGCTAGTGGAGGGTGGGTCGGATGCACAATTTTGGGCACCATAATACAAAATGGATATCGTGGAACTACAAAAGGTTTAGAGGCGGGCGACCAAAGTGATGAAGTGGATTGAGAAGATGGAATACAAGGAAAGGCAGGCTAGGCATGTTTACATTGGAAAAGAGGAGATTAAGAGGGGACATGATTAACCTTTACAAATATACTGTATACAGTAAGGGGACAATACACAGGAACGGTTTTTGATAAGATGGACACAGAGGACACGTGCACAGTAACTCTTGTTGAAGTAGAGGCGATTTCGCACAGAGGCGAAAAGGGGTCTTCACAGTGAGGGAAATACTGTACAGTACATGTTTGGAATTCCCTGCCTGAAAAGTAATAAAAGTGGACTTGGTCAATACTTTTAAGAATGGGCTTGAGAAAATCCTACTGTACTTACTATAATCTGGCTCCTCTTCCCCCGAATCAATGGGAATGAGCTCCTCCTCTGTATCAATTACGAGGCGGTCTGTGTGTAAAAGATGACAAGTATTGTAAAATACAAAAATTACAGTAATACTGTAGGAAACTAGTGTGTCTGTAACAAAAAGTAATTATTACCACTTCCGGAGCTCTCGGATGCAGCAGCAGGTGGTGGTGGTGGTGGTGTTGGTACTGTGGGAAAAAAAATAACAGTACTGTAAGTGAAGCTGTCAATTTGAAACATGTACTGTACAGTATCCAGGACACATGTACAGTAGTGTAACAACGATGACAGTAGCACCAGAATTCTCGTTACACAATACCTGGCAGCGCAGCAGGTGGTGGTGGTGGTGGTGGTGGTGGTGGTACTGTGGGAAAAAAAATAACAGTACTGTAAGTGAAGCTGTCAATTGGAAACATGTACTGTACAGTATCCAGGACACATGTACAGTAGTGTAACAACGATGACAGTAGCACCAGAATTCTCGTTACACAATACCTGGCAGCGCAGCAGGTGGTGGTGGTGGTGGTGGTGGTACTGTGGGAAAAAAAATAACAGTACTGTAAGTGAAGCTGTCAATTGGAAACATGTACTGTACAGTATCCAGGACACATGTACAGTAGTGTAACAACGATGACAGTAGCACCAGAATTCTCGTTACACAATACCTGGCAGCGCAGCAGGTGGTGGTGGTGGTGGTGGTGGTACTGTGGGAAAAAAAATAACAGTACTGTAAGTGAAGCTGTCAATTGGAAACATGTACTGTACAGTATCCAGGACACATGTACAGTAGTGTAACAACGATGACAGTAGCACCAGAATTCTCGTTACACAATACCTGGCAGCGCAGCAGGTGGTGGTGGTGGTGGTGGTGGTACTGTGGGAAAAAAATAACAGTACTGTAAGTGAAGCTGTCAATTGGAAACATGTACTGCACAGTATCCAGGACACATGTACAGTAGTGTAACAACGATGACAGTAGCACCAGAATTCTCGTTACACAATACCTGGCAGCGCAGCAGGTGGTGGTGGTGGTGGTGGTGGTACTGTGGGAAAAAAAATAACAGTACTGTAAGTGAAGCGGTCAATTGGAAACATGTACTGCACAGTATCCAGGACACATGTACAGTAGTGTAACAACGATGACAGTAGCACCAGAATTCTCGTTACACAATACCTGGCAGCGCAGCAGGTGGTGGTGGTGGTGGTACTGTGGGAAAAAAAATAACAGTACTGTAAGTGAAGCTGTCAATTTGAAACATGTACTGCACAGTATCCAAGACACATGTACAGTAGTGTAACAACGATGACAGTAGCACCAGAATTCTCGTTACACAATACCTGGCAGCGCAGCAGGTGGTGGTGGTGGTGGTACTGTGGGAAAAAAAATAACAGTACTGTAAGTGAAGCTGTCAATTTGAAACATGTACTGCACAGTATCCAAGACACATGTACAGTAGTGTAACAACGATGACAGTAGCACCAGAATTCTCGTTACACAATACCTGGCAGCGCAGCAGGTGGTGGTGGTGGTGGTACTGTGGGAAAAAAAATAACAGTACTGTAAGTGAAGCTGTCAATTTGAAACATGTACTGCACAGTATCCAAGACACATGTACAGTAGTGTAACAACGATGACAGTAGCACCAGAATTCTCGTTACACAATACCTGGCAGCGCAGCAGGTGGTGGTGGTGGTGGTACTGTGGGAAAAAAAATAACAGTACTGTAAGTGAAGCTGTCAATTTGAAACATGTACTGCACAGTATCCAGGACCAAAAAGGGGTCCGGCCAATAAACAATCTGCATCAGAGAAGCAAGATACAGTATGCTTAAAGTATACAGTACTACGGTATATACTACAGTAGATCGCCAACAAACGTAAATTAACAAACAACTATCACTGGAATTTACCATCCTCATCCCGTAGCGAAGCACGGGTATTCAGCTATCTACAATGTTATTTATACTTTGTGTTTAATATTTACATTTAGTTTTGTAAACAGACATTCTTAACATTAACGGATTGCAGCGAGTTATCTGTGATGGTCAGGACAGGGGGTTGGGACTATAGAAATCACTATGTACTGTACACTACTGTATTTGACAATACTTACCAGCTTGGCGGCGCCTGTCCCGCCTCCTGTGACGTCGTGCTACCAGCCCTGTAAAAATATATATACAGTATAATGGCAGCATACTGTACAGCCAATGAAATTCAACATTGACAGCATCTTTATGACATCACAATAAATGGAATTGTTCATTCTAGTACCCTGCACCTAATCACTCAGGAGGGCATAGTGTACTGTACTGTCTTCAAAACTTAAGGGGCACATTTCTAAATGTGACATACTGTACAGTACACTTACAGTATCGCTACAGTACAGTAGGTCCAGGGTATTAGACAGAACACTACCTTTATAGACATTGTAACACACATAAGCATTGCCCTTATAAACATTATGACACACATCAGCATGCAGCCCTCCCACCCTTAACCATCTCAGTACTGTTCATTACATTACAAATTGATTTCATGACAGATGATGCAGTACTCACCTGAATTCATCTTATTCACGTCATGTCACAGTAGTGCAGTTTATTCACGTCACAGTACTGTCCTTGATTCACGTTGTGTCACACAGTAGAGCACCGTATTCACGTCACAGTACTGTCCTTGATTCACGTTGTGTCACACAGTAGAGCACCTTATTCACGTCACAGTACTGTCCTTGATTCACGTTGTGTCACACAGTAGAGCACCGTATTCACGTCACAGTACTGTCCTTGATTCACGTTGTGTCACACAGTAGAGCACCTTATTCACGTTACTGTACGTCACAGTAGTGCAGTAGTATATCCACATTACGTCACAAAGTAGAGATCTGCCAGTCATGAACCTTATGCAAGAGTAATGCACGTCAGAACACATTAGGCCACTGTAACATCCCTTAGAATAATTTCTGCCAAAGTAACATCCCTTAGAACACTGTACTATCTGAAACACAAATTTCGGCACACTGCAATTAAACCACACAATGCACTGCACGACTGCGTGATATGACAAACTGCACATTTCCCTGCAAAATATGATACAATGTACACTACACAAAAAACTGCAATTACCACATGTGTATACAGTACACTGCACGACAGTGCTGGCCCTAGCCAGGTACAGATACAGCCGCAGTCACGCAAAATATAGGCATGCCGCATATCATTTTAATCAGCAGAAGCTGCTGGTGCCCCTAAGCATAGCAAATGCCCTAGGCATTTGCCTACTGTAGTTTGCCTATGCCTAAGGCCGGCTCTGCTGCACGATGTGATTCACTATGTATTACACTCACTGCACAATACCATATTCTGAATGTACACTGCATGACACGCTGCAATTACGCAGCACGATACACTGTGATACATTGCATATACTGTACACTGCATGATACTGTACACTGCACAATCGTAGGCCACCTGGATTGTAAAGAACTACTGTATATACACAAGTTTAAAAAAATAACAATTGTTTTTGTAAAACGCATGTCGATCTTTTTCCATGTCAACTTAACGACCATGTCAACCTACAGTAACTGGTGTCAACCAATTTCAAAAGCCGCACCATCTAGGTCGACGCAAAAAAACAAATTGACCTTTTGACCCGGGTTAACGTTTGGTCCTTGTTTAACCATTTGTTTACCACAAATACTGTACAGTGCTGTATAGACCGGATACCTGCTGCTACAGCAGCCCCTGCTATAATGTACTGTACCTGTAACTACAGTAACTTAAAGTACAGTAATCTACAGTAATGTACTGTACTTACAATCCCTTATGGCCTGCAGGCGTCGTGGGGTCCGCCTCACGAGGTCACTCCACCTCCTCTGGAGAGACCTCACCGTTCTCCTCCGGTTGTAGGTCCGGAGGATATCCCTGCTGGCCCTCCTATATGCCCTTACTTTCTCCTCGTTGCTGGCGAGAGTTCTGTCCCGCCAGCGAACGAGGAGACGCAGCTCACCCATAGCATAGGGACGGTCACGTACAGGTACTACAGGTACAGCTGCCATGATTATGCTCAATGAGCGATCCAGACGTCGTGCGTCTCAGACGTCGTGCGTCTCAGACGTCGTGCGTCTCAGGCGTCGTGCGTTCCAGGCATTCAACGTACAGTACTGTAGTTACTGTACTTTGTGACAGTTTCCCTTAGTTTTACATATGCCCTTTCTTTGACCACAGTATTTTCCACTGTCTTGCCCTACGCCCTTCCCTCCTGGGAGCCTTCACAGGTCTTATGCTATACACAAATACCGAAGATGCACAGTCCGTCAGAATACACTCATTTCATTCACGCTGTTTGGGTGCATTTAGCGTAAAGAATCGCTCCTGCAGATGTACTTTGATTTATGTGAAACCTGTGTGCATCCTTCCATTGACTGTCTTACAATGGAAATAAAATAATACAGTGCATTATTACAGAAAAAAAAAAAAAAAAAAAGAAAGAAAGCACATCATGTCTCGAACCCTGGACCCCCAGTGAGGGAGGTGGGAGCCTTCACCCCTAGCCCACGACGCCTCATGAGAGATTTCTAATTTCATGTGTGAAAGTACTGCAAACAGCGCCCGGCCCTCGCCCCATTGCTGTTGGTTTATGCCTTAGAGGACTCGGACGCTCGCATTTGTAAAGCACGGTGTTTTCCTCCGCCTCCTGCTAGCCTGTTGCCCTTCCCCCATGGGAGCCTGCACAGATCATGCAGTAGACAGGGAGGGAATGCAGGTCATGTGCAATACACAAACGCCCACTGTGGTACTATTTTGCTCACTTACAGTACCGTACTGTAGGTTGCATTTAGCGTAAAGAATCGCTCCTGCAGATGTACTTTGATTTATGTGAAACCTGTGTGCATCCTTCCATTGGATGTACAGTACTGTATTGGAGAGAAAAAAAAAATGTTAAAGTGAATGTCACGGGAACACATTAAAAATAAGGTTGGCACTTCCTTCCCATTGGTGTTGGTTTACAGTATGCCGTAGTGTACTCGGACGCTCATGTAATTGCATTTCAAAGGCACAGTATTTTCCATCGTCTCCCCCCTACCCCCATCGCCCTTCCCCCCTGGGGGCCTGCACAGGGAGGAAATTCAGGTCCTGTGCAATGCACAAACGCTGAAGATCTACAGTACTGTTTTGCTTAGTTGGTAGCGCCAGAATACAGTACACTCATTTCATTCACGCTGTTTGGGTGCATTTAGCGTAAAGAATCGCTCCTGCAGATGTACTTTGATTTATGTGAAACCTGTGTGCATCCTTCCATTGACTGTCTTACAATGGAAATAAAATAATACAGTGCATTATTACAGAAAAAAAAAAAAAAAAAAAGAAAGAAAGCACATCATGTCTCGAACCCTGGACCCCCAGTGAGGGAGGTGGGAGCCTTCACCCCTAGCCCACGACGCCTCATGAGAGATTTCTAATTTCATGTGTGAAAGTACTGCAAACAGCGCCCGGCCCTCGCCCCATTGCTGTTGGTTTATGCCTTAGAGGACTCGGACGCTCGCATTTGTAAAGCACGGTGTTTTCCTCCGCCTCCTGCTAGCCTGTTGCCCTTCCCCCATGGGAGCCTGCACAGATCATGCAGTAGACAGGGAGGGAATGCAGGTCATGTGCAATACACAAACGCCCACTGTAGTACTATTTTGCTCACTTACAGTACCGTACTGTAGGTTGCATTTAGCGTAAAGAATCGCTCCTGCAGATGTACTTTGATTTATGTGAAACCTGTGTGCATCCTTCCATTGGATGTACAGTACTGTATTGGAGAGAAAAAAAAAAATGTTAAAGTGAATGTCACGGGAACACATTAAAAATAAGGTTGGCACTTCCTTCCCATTGGTGTTGGTTTACAGTATGCCGTAGTGTACTCGGACGCTCATGTAATTGCATTTCAAAGGCACAGTATTTTCCATCGTCTCCCCCCTACCCCCATCGCCCTTCCCCCCTGGGGGCCTGCACAGGGAGGAAATTCAGGTCCTGTGCAATGCACAAACGCTGAAGATCTACAGTACTGTTTTGCTTAGTTGGTAGCGCCAGAATACAGTACACTCATTTCATTCACGCTGTTTGGGTGCATTTAGCGTAAAGAATCGCTCCTGCAGATGTACTTTGATTTATGTGAAACCTGTGTGCATCCTTCCATTGACTGTCTTACAATGGAAATAAAATAATACAGTGCATTATTACAGAAAAAAAAAAAAAAAAAAAGAAAGAAAGCACATCATGTCTCGAACCCTGGACCCCCAGTGAGGGAGGTGGGAGCCTTCACCCCTAGCCCACGACGCCTCATGAGAGATTTCTAATTTCATGTGTGAAAGTACTGCAAACAGCGCCCGGCCCTCGCCCCATTGCTGTTGGTTTATGCCTTAGAGGACTCGGACGCTCGCATTTGTAAAGCACGGTGTTTTCCTCCGCCTCCTGCTAGCCTGTTGCCCTTCCCCCATGGGAGCCTGCACAGATCATGCAGTAGACAGGGAGGGAATGCAGGTCATGTGCAATACACAAACGCCCACTGTGGTACTATTTTGCTCACTTACAGTACCGTACTGTGGGTTGCATTTAGCGTAAAGAATCGCTCCTGCAGATGTACTTTGATTTATGTGAAACCTGTGTGCATCCTTCCATTGGATGTACAGTACTGTATTGGAGAGAAAAAAAAAAATGTTAAAGTGAATGTCACGGGAACACATTAAAAATAAGGTTGGCACTTCCTTCCCATTGGTGTTGGTTTACAGTATGCCGTAGTGTACTCGGACGCTCATGTAATTGCATTTCAAAGGCACAGTATTTTCCATCGTCTCCCCCCTACCCCCATCGCCCTTCCCCCCTGGGGGCCTGCACAGGGAGGAAATTCAGGTCCTGTGCAATGCACAAACGCTGAAGATCTACAGTACTGTTTTGCTTAGTTGGTAGCGCCAGAATACAGTACACTCATTTCATTCACGCTGTTTGGGTGCATTTAGCGTAAAGAATCGCTCCTGCAGATGTACTTTGATTTATGTGAAACCTGTGTGCATCCTTCCATTGACTGTCTTACAATGGAAATAAAATAATACAGTGCATTATTACAGAAAAAAAAAAAAAAAAAAAGAAAGAAAGCACATCATGTCTCGAACCCTGGACCCCCAGTGAGGGAGGTGGGAGCCTTCACCCCTAGCCCACGACGCCTCATGAGAGATTTCTAATTTCATGTGTGAAAGTACTGCAAACAGCGCCCGGCCCTCGCCCCATTGCTGTTGGTTTATGCCTTAGAGGACTCGGACGCTCGCATTTGTAAAGCACGGTGTTTTCCTCCGCCTCCTGCTAGCCTGTTGCCCTTCCCCCATGGGAGCCTGCACAGATCATGCAGTAGACAGGGAGGGAATGCAGGTCATGTGCAATACACAAACGCCCACTGTGGTACTATTTTGCTCACTTACAGTACCGTACTGTAGGTTGCATTTAGCGTAAAGAATCGCTCCTGCAGATGTACTTTGATTTATGTGAAACCTGTGTGCATCCTTCCATTGGATGTACAGTACTGTATTGGAGAGAAAAAAAAAAATGTTAAAGTGAATGTCACGGGAACACATTAAAAATAAGGTTGGCACTTCCTTCCCATTGGTGTTGGTTTACAGTATGCCGTAGTGTACTCGGACGCTCATGTAATTGCATTTCAAAGGCACAGTATTTTCCATCGTCTCCCCCCTACCCCCATCGCCCTTCCCCCCTGGGGGCCTGCACAGGGAGGAAATTCAGGTCCTGTGCAATGCACAAACGCTGAAGATCTACAGTACTGTTTTGCTTAGTTGGTAGCGCCAGAATACAGTACACTCATTTCATTCACGCTGTTTGGGTGCATTTAGCGTAAAGAATCGCTCCTGCAGATGTACTTTGATTTATGTGAAACCTGTGTGCATCCTTCCATTGACTGTCTTACAATGGAAATAAAATAATACAGTGCATTATTACAGAAAAAAAAAAAAAAAAAAGAAAGAAAGCACATCATGTCTCGAACCCTGGACCCCCAGTGAGGGAGGTGGGAGCCTTCACCCCTAGCCCACGACGCCTCATGAGAGATTTCTAATTTCATGTGTGAAAGTACTGCAAACAGCGCCCGGCCCTCGCCCCATTGCTGTTGGTTTATGCCTTAGAGGACTCGGACGCTCGCATTTGTAAAGCACGGTGTTTTCCTCCGCCTCCTGCTAGCCTGTTGCCCTTCCCCCATGGGAGCCTGCACAGATCATGCAGTAGACAGGGAGGGAATGCAGGTCATGTGCAATACACAAACGCCCACTGTAGTACTATTTTGCTCACTTACAGTACCGTACTGTAGGTTGCATTTAGCGTAAAGAATCGCTCCTGCAGATGTACTTTGATTTATGTGAAACCTGTGTGCATCCTTCCATTGGATGTACAGTACTGTATTGGAGAGAAAAAAAAAAAGTTAAAGTGAATGTCACGGGAACACATTAAAAATAAGGTTGGCACTTCCTTCCCATTGGTGTTGGTTTACAGTATGCCGTAGTGTACTCGGACGCTCATGTAATTGCATTTCAAAGGCACAGTATTTTCCATCGTCTCCCCCCTACCCCCATCGCCCTTCCCCCCTGGGGGCCTGCACAGGGAGGAAATTCAGGTCCTGTGCAATGCACAAACGCTGAAGATCTACAGTACTGTTTTGCTTAGTTGGTAGCGCCAGAATACAGTACACTCATTTCATTCACGCTGTTTGGGTGCATTTAGCGTAAAGAATCGCTCCTGCAGATGTACTTTGATTTATGTGAAACCTGTGTGCATCCTTCCATTGACTGTCTTACAATGGAAATAAAATAATACAGTGCATTATTACAGAAAAAAAAAAAAAAAAAAAGAAAGAAAGCACATCATGTCTCGAACCCTGGACCCCCAGTGAGGGAGGTGGGAGCCTTCACCCCTAGCCCACGACGCCTCATGAGAGATTTCTAATTTCATGTGTGAAAGTACTGCAAACAGCGCCCGGCCCTCGCCCCATTGCTGTTGGTTTATGCCTTAGAGGACTCGGACGCTCGCATTTGTAAAGCACGGTGTTTTCCTCCGCCTCCTGCTAGCCTGTTGCCCTTCCCCCATGGGAGCCTGCACAGATCATGCAGTAGACAGGGAGGGAATGCAGGTCATGTGCAATACACAAACGCCCACTGTGGTACTATTTTGCTCACTTACAGTACCGTACTGTAGGTTGCATTTAGCGTAAAGAATCGCTCCTGCAGATGTACTTTGATTTATGTGAAACCTGTGTGCATCCTTCCATTGGATGTACAGTACTGTATTGGAGAGAAAAAAAAAATGTTAAAGTGAATGTCACGGGAACACATTAAAAATAAGGTTGGCACTTCCTTCCCATTGGTGTTGGTTTACAGTATGCCGTAGTGTACTCGGACGCTCATGTAATTGCATTTCAAAGGCACAGTATTTTCCATCGTCTCCCCCCTACCCCCATCGCCCTTCCCCCCTGGGGGCCTGCACAGGGAGGAAATTCAGGTCCTGTGCAATGCACAAACGCTGAAGATCTACAGTACTGTTTTGCTTAGTTGGTAGCGCCAGAATACAGTACACTCATTTCATTCACGCTGTTTGGGTGCATTTAGCGTAAAGAATCGCTCCTGCAGATGTACTTTGATTTATGTGAAACCTGTGTGCATCCTTCCATTGACTGTCTTACAATGGAAATAAAATAATACAGTGCATTATTACAGAAAAAAAAAAAAAGAAAGAAAGCACATCATGTCTCGAACCCTGGACCCCCAGTGAGGGAGGTGGGAGCCTTCACCCCTAGCCCACGACGCCTCATGAGAGATTTCTAATTTCATGTGTGAAAGTACTGCAAACAGCGCCCGGCCCTCGCCCCATTGCTGTTGGTTTATGCCTTAGAGGACTCGGACGCTCGCATTTGTAAAGCACGGTGTTTTCCTCCGCCTCCTGCTAGCCTGTTGCCCTTCCCCCATGGGAGCCTGCACAGATCATGCAGTAGACAGGGAGGGAATGCAGGTCATGTGCAATACACAAACGCCCACTGTAGTACTATTTTGCTCACTTACAGTACCGTACTGTAGGTTGCATTTAGCGTAAAGAATCGCTCCTGCAGATGTACTTTGATTTATGTGAAACCTGTGTGCATCCTTCCATTGGATGTACAGTACTGTATTGGAGAGAAAAAAAAAAATGTTAAAGTGAATGTCACGGGAACACATTAAAAATAAGGTTGGCACTTCCTTCCCATTGGTGTTGGTTTACAGTATGCCGTAGTGTACTCGGACGCTCATGTAATTGCATTTCAAAGGCACAGTATTTTCCATCGTCTCCCCCCTACCCCCATCGCCCTTCCCCCCTGGGGGCCTGCACAGGGAGGAAATTCAGGTCCTGTGCAATGCACAAACGCTGAAGATCTACAGTACTGTTTTGCTTAGTTGGTAGCGCCAGAATACAGTACACTCATTTCATTCACGCTGTTTGGGTGCATTTAGCGTAAAGAATCGCTCCTGCAGATGTACTTTGATTTATGTGAAACCTGTGTGCATCCTTCCATTGACTGTCTTACAATGGAAATAAAATAATACAGTGCATTATTACAGAAAAAAAAAAAAAAAAAAGAAAGAAAGCACATCATGTCTCGAACCCTGGACCTCCAGTGAGGGAGGTGGGAGCCTTCACCCCTAGCCCACGACGCCTCATGAGAGATTTCTCATTTCATGTGTGAAAGTACTGCAAACAGCGCCCAGCCCTCGCCCCATTGCTGTTGGTTTATGCCTTAGAGGACTCGGACGCTCGCATTTGTAAAGCACGGTGTTTTCCTCCGCCTCCTGCTAGTCCTCCATTCCCATTATGCATTAGCGAACTCAGACGCTCATACAGTATATTTTATATTTTAAAAAGCACGGTGTTTATACATTGTACTGTACATTATTCCTTTTACACAATTACTGTAGTTGCGTCTCCATACACATACAGTACAGTACTGTACTCCATACTTTTTCCACCGCTTCCCGTTACGCCTACAGTATTGCCAGAGCTGTAGATCAATCCGCCGCTATACTGTACGATCGAAAGTACTGGATTAGTGGAGCATTAGCCACACAGTGGTGGAGATGTGTAATGCATGATGAGTATCTAGATCGTCTCAACGCGCCTGCCTGTGATTAAACTCAGCTATCGCCTTAGCGTGGCTAAACGCCCGTCTCGGCGGAGAAACAGTCAAGATAAAGTTGGCTACATCTGTATCCCAGTACCTGTGCATAGGGCGCCACCATTCCCCGTAAAAGCCCACGATCCAAGTCTCTCTTTTAAAAGAACAGGTGTGTCAGTACTCTGTAGAGCATGATACACCTGGAGGCGGCACATGAGGACGTTATACATGGAGGGCTTCCATTACTGTGTGCGGATACATGAAGTATCTTCCTTGTAGGCCTGGAAGAGAAGAAGGAATAAGCAGAAGACTATGTTTAGCTAAAGAGCAAGGAGGAGCCACCAGGGGAATTCAATAAAGAAAATGTCTCTTTTTCTTTATCACTATCATGTGCAGGCAATCTCACTAACCGTACTGCATGCCGGCAATCTAACTAACCATACTGCATGCCGGCAATCTCACTAACCATACTGCATTCAGGCAATCTCTCTAACCATACTGCATTCCGGCAATCCCACTAACCATACTGAATGCCGGCAATCTCACTAACCCTACTGCATGCCGGCAATCTCACTAACCAAATTGCATGCCGGCAATCTCACTAATAATACTGCATGCCGGCAATCTCACTAACCATAGTGCATGCTGGCAATCTCACTAACCATACTGCATGCCGGCAATCTCACTAACCATACTACATGCTGGCAATCTATTGAACCATACTGCATGCCGGCAATCTCACTAACCATACTGAATGCCGGCAATCTCACTAACCATACTGCATGCCGGCTATCTCACTAACCATATTGCATGCCGGCAATCTCACTAATTATACTGCATGCCGGCAATCTCACTAACCATACTGCATGCTGGCAATCTCACTAACCATACTGCATGCCGGCAATCTCACTAACCATACTGCATGCTGGCAATCTAATGAACCATACTGCATGCCGGCAATCTCACTAACCCTACTGCATGCTGGCAATCTCACTAACCATACTGCATGCCGGCAATCTCACTAACCATACTGCATGCCGGCAATCTCACTAACCATACTGCATGCTGGCAATCTAATGAACCATACTGCATGCCAGCAATCTCACTAATTATACTGCATGCCGGCAATCTTACTAACCCTACTGCATGCCAGCAATCTCACTAATTATACTGCATGCCAGCAATCTCACTAACCATACTGCATGCCGGCAATCTCACTAACCCTACTGCATGCTGGAAATCTCACTAACCATACTGCATGCTGGCAATCTCACTAACCATACTGCATGCCAGCAATCTCACTAACCATACTGCATGCTGGCAATCTCACTAACCATACTGCATGCCGGCAATCTCACTAACCATACTGCATGCTGGCAATCTAATGAACCATACTGCATGCCAGCAATCTCACTAATTATACTGCATGCCGGCAATCTTACTAACCATACTGCATGCCAGCAATCTCACTAATTATACTGCATGCCAGCAATCTCACTAACCATACTGCATGCCGGCAATCTCACTAACCCTACTGCATGCCGGCAATCTCACTAACCATACTGCATGCCGGAAATCTCACTAACAATACTGCATGCCAGCAATCTCACTAACCATACTGCATGCCGGCAATCTCACTAACCATACTGCATGCTGGAAATCTCACTAACCATACTGCATGCTGGAAATCTCACGAACCATACTGCATGCCAGCAATCTCACTAACCATACTGTATGCCGGCAATCTCACTAACCCTACTGCATGCCGGCTATCTCACTAACCATACTGCATGCCGGCAATCTCACTAATTATACTGCATGCCGGCAATCTCATTAACCATACTGCATGCTGGCAATCTCACTAACCATACTGCATGCCGGCAATCTCACTAACCATACTGCATGCTGGCAATCTAATGAACCATACTGCATGCCGGCAATCTCACTAACCCTACTGCATGCTGGCAATCTCACTAACCATACTGCATGCCGGCAATCTCACTAACCATACTGCATGCCGGCAATCTCACTAACCATACTGCATGCTGGCAATCTAATGAACCATACTGCATGCCAGCAATCTCACTAATTATACTGCATGCCGGCAATCTTACTAACCCTACTGCATGCCAGCAATCTCACTAATTATACTGCATGCCAGCAATCTCACTAACCCTACTGCATGCCGGCAATCTCACTAACCCTACTGCATGCCGGCAATCTAACTAACCCTACTGCATGCCGGCAATCTCACTAACCATACTGCATGCCGGAAATCTCACTAACCATACTGCATGCCAGCAATCTCACTAACCATACTGCATGCCGGCAATCTCACGAACCATACTGCATGCTGGAAATCTCACTAACCATACTGCATGCCGGAAATCTCACGAACTATACTGCATGCCGGCAATCTAATGAACCATACTGCATCCCGGCAATCTCACTAATCACACAATTTACCAGCAACCTCACTAAGGGGCATATTTTTCAACATCCGCATCTCACATGCAGATAGGATATGATAAATTTGACCTAATTCGCATTGCGATAATTGAATACATTGCAGGGATGTATCAGATACTGCATGCAGGGAAAAAGCTTGTGAGAAAGTTCTGTCCCTGCACATCTTCTCCCCAAATGTCTCATGGTATTTTTCATGAAAAACTCCATGAGAGTGTAACTGCGCATACACCACAGCCGGCTATCGTGAATCGTAATGGAACTAATCTCACAGGGAGTTACTAACAGTTATACCCGGATGGATCTCTTCCTTGTCACAGAGGGGAACCACAAGGCAAATAAAGACACTGAAGGGGATATGAGTATGATTATGTTACTTATTCAGTGTTGTAGATGCCCCTAAACCACGGCGCCCTGGGCGACCACATAGTTTCACCTAACGGTAGCGCTGACCCCTTGTCTAATCAGTTTGCTAGCTGAGAGTAGGAAATAAAATGTCTCCCCTCCTGTCTCTGACACACACTGCCATAAACCGCTGTATATGATGGTATACTCTTAGAGGAGAAATACAATAATATAAGACAAGGTAAATACCATTAATTGAGCTTTCTATCAGGGTAATTGGACAATACATAGAATAACTAATGTACCTGAATCCACAAACTTTTTACGAAGTGGACGAGGTCCAGTCCTCCTTTAAAAACAAATATATAGATATTATTAATGAGTGAAATAATTTATTTTACTACATCCCGCCCAGAGTCTGTATAGGAAACTCTAAGATCAGATCTATCAACTCGTCTTTTATTTATAACACAACTATTTTTACCTTTCTTAGCTGACTTACTTTTAGCTGGTGTCAGGGCTTTCTAAATTATGAGTACTTTACACACAAGCCCGGACATAGCCCAGTACCTGTGCATAGGGCGCCACCATTCCCCGTATAAGCCCACGATCCAAGTCTCTCTTTTAAAAGAACAGGTGTGTCAATAGAGCATGATACACCTGGAGGCGGCACATGAGGACATCATACATGGAGGGCTTCCATAACTGTGTGCGGATACATGATATATCTTCCTTGTATGCCTGGAAGAGGAGAAGAAATAAGCAGAAGACTACGTTAAGCTAAACAGCAAGGAGGAGCCACAAGGAGAATTGTGAGAAAGTTCTGTCTCTGCAAATCTTCTCCCCAAAATAAATACAATAATATAAGACAACAAGGTAAATACCATTAATTGAGCTTTCTATCAAGATAATTGGACAATATCTAGAATAATTAATGTACCTCAATCCGCAAAGTTTTCATAACATGGGTGAGGTCCAGTCCTCCTTTGAAAAAAAATATATAGATATAGATATTATTAATGAGTGAAATAACATTAACATTAAACCAGAATAAGCATTTATATCTCACAGGGTGTGGGGATAACAAAAAGACACGATATATAGAACATTGTATTATCTGGAGATGACAGAGCTATGGGGATCTCAGTCTCCTCTGCCTCCATGTCTCCTGTCTCTCTCAGGTCTGATCTGCCTGCTGCCTGCTTTCCTCATCCCTATGTCTCTTCTGCTCACAGTCCCTTTTACTTCATCTCTGTCTGCCCCTTGTCCTCCAAATCCTCCTGCCATAGGCATAACTATAATGGGTGCAGCATGTGCGGTACACACGGGCCCACACCACACACCCTGCACCCACATAATTATAGTCACTACAGAGTCCCACGGTGGCCACCGGCATTACAGACAGGAGTCACTGGGAAAATTTGTGCATGCGCAGTAGACTCTGGCACAAAGTCAGCTGCCAGAGTCTATAGTGGTGCCACCAGTGAGGAGGGGCTGCATGGAGCCTGCACACAGGCCCTCTCCTCTCTTAAACTGCCCCTGACTACTGCCCCTTGCCTCACCTGTGCCCCCATCTCCCCCACCTACATTACTTTCTGTAGACTTGTATCATTTATCACTCTCCCCTTCTCCATGACTCCAACCTCCATTCTGTTACACTGTCTTCCTGCACCCGCTAGGCCCGGAGCCACAAAAGCTCAGACCATAGGCTAAAATCTGCTCACTTTGTATATTACTGTATTTATGATGGCCGCCTGTTGCCCATTACTGGTATATGGTGCCTGCTATTCAGGACTACATAGAGGTCACACTAATCCTCTGAGGTGACACGCTGCTGGAGGGTGTGTGGCCAGCACATGATGCACCTAGCCATCTGTGGAGGGTTGTAGTCAGCCACAGAAGGTGTGACTTGTGCCTAACAATTGCTACTCTGCCCCCATCCCTGCCTGCACTGCTGTGTGCACAAGTCTTGTCATCTCTTGCATTGCCATGCAAGACAGGAACTGTCTATTTTATATATATATATATATATATATATATATATATATATATTAGTGATGAGCGGGTTCGGTTTCTCGGAATCCGAACCCGCCCGAACTTCAGCTTTTTTTACACGGGTCCGAGCGACTCGGATCTTCCCGCCTTGCTCGGTTAACCCGAGCGCGCCCGAACGTCATCATCCCGCTGTCGGATTCTCGCGAGGCTCGGATTCTATCGCGAGACTCGGATTCTATATAAGGAGCCGTGCGTCGCAGCCATTTTCACACGTGCATTGAGATTGATAGGGAGAGGACGTGGCTGGCGTCCTCTCCGTTTAGACTAGAGTACTAGAAAGAGACACTTGATTTACTAATTTTGGGGAGCATATTATTAGGAGGAGTACTACTTGCTGCTGATAGTGTGACCAGTGACCACCAGTTTAATTAATCCGTTCTCTGCCTGAAAATAAACGATACACAGTGTGACACAGTCACATACCATATCTGTGCTCAGCCCAGTGTGCTACATCATATGTAATACTGTATATCATTATCTGACTGTGCTGAGTGCTCACTGCTCACACAGCTTAATTGTGGGGGAGACTGGGGAGCAGTTATAGCAGGAGTACATATTTTAAGTACAGTGCACACTTTTGCTGCCAGAGTGCCACTGCCAGTGTGACTGACCAGTGACCACTGACCACCAGTATATTGTGATTGTCTGCTGACCACCAGTATATTGTGATTGTCTGCCTGAAAAAGTTAAACACTCGTCGTGTGGTGTTTTTATAAACGCATTCTGCTGACAGTGTCCAGCAGGTCCGTCATCATGTAATATATACCTGTCCGGCTGCAGTAGTGATATATATATATTATATTTTATATCTCATTATCATCCAATCTATAGTAGCAGCAGACGCAGTACGGTAGTCCACGGCTGTAGCTACCTCTGTGTCGGCAGTCGCTCGTCCATCCATAATTGTATACCACCTACCCGTGGTTTTTTTTTTTCTATCTTCTTGATACTAGTAGCTTACTTTAGGAGTCTGCAGTGCTGAGCTGACAGTGTCCAGCAGGTCCGTCATTATATAATATATACCTGTCCGGCTGCAGTAGTGATATATATATATATTTTAATTTTATCTCATATTCTCATTATCATCCAGTCTATATTAGCAGCAGACGCAGTACGGTAGTCCACGGCTGTAGCTATCTCTGTGTCGGCAGTCGCTCGTCCATCCATAATTGTATACCACCTACCCGTGTTTTTTTTTTTTCTATCTTCTTGATACTAGTAGCTTACTTTAGGAGTCTGCAGTGCTGAGCTGACAGTGTCCAGCAGGTCCGTCATTACATAATATATACCTGTCCGGCTGCAGTAATAGTGATATATATATATTTTAATTTTATCTCATTATCATCCAGTCTATATTACCAGCAGACACAGTACGGTAGTACACGGCTGTAGCTACCTCTGTGTCGGCAGTCGCTCGTCCATCCATAATTGTATACCACCTACCCGTGTTTTTTTTTTTTTTCTATCTTCTTGATACTAGTAGCTTACTTTAGGAGTCTGCAGTGCTGAGCTGACAGTGTCCAGCAGGTCCGTCATTACATAATATATACCTGTCCGGCTGCAGTACTAGTGATATATATATATTTTAATTTTATCTCATTATCATCCAGTCTATATTAGCAGCAGACACAGTACGGTAGTCCACGGCTGTAGCTACCTCTGTGTCGGCAGTCGCTCGTCCATCCATAATTGTATACCACCTACCCGTGTTTTTTTTTTTTTTTTCTATCTTCTTGATACTAGTAGCTTACTTTAGGAGTCTGCAGTGCTGAGCTGACAGTGTCCAGCAGGTCCGTCATTACATAATATATACCTGTCCGGCTGCAGTACTAGTGATATATATATATTTTAATTTTATCTCATTATCATCCAGTCTATATTAGCAGCAGACGCAGTACGGTAGTCCACGGCTGTAGCTACCTCTGTGTCTGTAGTCGCTCGTCCATCCATAAGTATACTAGTATCCATACATCTCTATTGTTTACCTGAGGTGCCTTTTAGTTGTGCCTATTAAAATATTGAGAACAAAAATGTTGAGGTTCCAAAAATAGGGAAAGATCAAGATCCACTTCCACCTCGTGCTGAAGCTGCTGCCACTGGTCATGGCCGAGACGATGAAATGCCATCAACGTCGTCTGCCAAGGCCGATGCCCAATGTCATAGTACAGAGCATGTAAAATCCAAAACACCAAATATCAGTAAAAAAAGGACTCAAAAATCTAAATTAAAATCGTCGGAGAAGAAGCGTAAACTTGCCAATATGCCATTTACCACACGGAGTGGCAAGGAACGGCTGAGGCCCTGGCCTATGTTCATGGCTAGTGGTTCAGCTTCACATGAGGATGGAAGCACTCAGCCTCTCGCTAGAAAAACGAAATGACTCAAGCTGGCAAAAGCACAGCAAAGAACTGTGCGTTCTTCGAAATCCCAAATCCACAAGGAGAGTCCAATTGTGTCGGTTGCGATGCCTGACCTTCCCAACACTGGACGTGAAGAGCATGCGCCTTCCACCATTTGCACGCCCCCTGCAAGTGCTGGAAGGAGCACCCGCAGTCCAGTTCCTGATAGTCAGATTGAAGATGTCAGTGTTGAAGTACACCAGGATGAGGAGGATACGGGTGTTGCTGGCGCTGGGGAGGAAATTGACCAGGAGGATTCTGATGGTGAGGTGGTTTGTTTAAGTCAGGCACCCGGGGAGACACCTGTTGTCCGTGGGAGGAATCTGGCCATTTACAGGCCTGGTGAAAATACCAAAAAAATCAGCTCTTCGGTGTGGAAGTATTTCAACAGAAATGCGGACAACAGGTGTCAAGCCGTGTGTTGCCTTTGTCAAGCTGTAATAAGTGTGGGTAAGGATGTAACCACCTCGGAACATCCTCCCTTATACGCCACCTGCAGCGCATTCATCATAAGTCAGTGACAAGTTCAAAAACTTTGGGCGACAGCGGAAGCAGTCCACTGACCAGTAAATCCCTTCCTCTTGTAACCAAGCTCATACAAACCACCCCACCAACTCCCTCAGTGTCAATTTCCTCCTTCCCCAGGAATGCCAATAGTCCTGCAGGCCATGTCACTGGCAGTGTCCTAAAAAATGCAGTTGTACCCAATGTCCACTTAACCACGGACATGTGGACAAGTGGAGCAGGGCAGACTCAGGACTACATGACTGTGACAGCCCACTGGGTAGATGTATTGCCTCCCGCCGCAAGAACAGCAGTGGCGGCACCAGTAGCAGGATCTCTCAAACGCCAGCTCGTTCCTAGGCAGGCTACGATTTGTATCACCGCTTTCCAGAATACGCACACAGCTGAAAACCTCTTACGGCAACTGAGGAAGATCATCGCAGAGTGGCTTACCCCAAATGGACTTTCCTGTGGATTTGTGGCATCGGACAACGCCAGCAATATTGTGCGTGCATTACATCTGGGCAAATTCCAGCACGTCCCATGTTTTGCACATACCTTGAATTTGGTGGTGCAGAATTATTTAAAAAACGACAGGGGCGTGCAAGAGATGCTGTCGGTGGCCAGAAGAATTGCGGGCCACTTTCGGCGTGCAGGTACCGCGTACAGAAGACTGGAGCACCACCAAAAAGACCTGAACCTGCCCTGCCATCATCTGAAGCAAGAGGTGGTAACGAGGTGGAATTCAACCCTCTATATGCTTCAGAGGATGGAGGAGCAGCAAAAGGCCATTCAAGCCTATACATCTGGCCACGATATAGGCAAAGGAGGTGGAATGCACCTGTCTCAAGCGCAGTGGAGAATGATTTCAACGTTGTGCAAGGTTCTGCTGCCCTTTGAACTTGCCACACGTGAAGTCAATTCAGACACTGCCAGCCTGAGTCAGGTCATTCCCCTCATCAGGCTTTTGCAGAAGAAGCTGGAGGCATTGAAGGAGGAGCTAAAACAGCGATTCCGCTAGGCATGTGGGACTTGTGGATGGAGCCCTTCATTCGCTTAACCAGGATTCACGTGTGGTCAATCTGTTGAAATCAGAGCACTACATTTTGGCCACCATGCTCGATCCTAGATTTAAAACCTACGTTGGATCTCTCTTTCCGGCAGACACAAGTCTGCAGGGGTTCAAAGAACTGCTGGTGAGAAAATTGTCAAGTCAAGCGGAACGCGACTGTCAGGAATCGACTCACCACGGTCACATCTGTCCGCCGGTGCGGACTCCGTCCTGGGTCCCTGCGTTCTACTGTCATCCGCACCTCTGCCATCAGACATCATTCTGGGCCTGGGAGCGCTCCTGTGACAGCGGGCGTGTAGCACGCCACGTTCCCGCTAGGCCGCGGCATGGGCGCCGCCATGACAGTCTCCATCAGTCAGACTACGGCGGCCAATCCGGTGCTTGGCCGCACCCACTTTCCTCACTCCCACCAATGACTGTACAACAGCGGGTATATTAAGAGCTGCAGGATCAGTCTGCAGGCATCCTGAACTTTGTGTCACTCCTGCGACCCATGTGTCTGGATCTGGTTCCTGTTCCTCCGTGTTCCTGGATACCTACCTGTTGTTCCGTGTTCCTGGTTATCTACCTGTGACTCTGTGCTCCTGTTTACCTCTCACAGCTCCGTGGAACTACAAGCCTCAGCAACACCTGCTTCTGTTTACAGGCTTCACACTAATTACCAACTCAGTGTGCTTCAGCCTAACAGTAGAGACTGACTCCAGGTGTGTTCCATCTCTCCACCTGTGATACAGCTTGCTTGCTGCCAGTGCCTCATCACCTGCACTGTGGACATTGTCAGTTTCCTGCCTCTGCTACCAGGTTTGCCATTCATTACCATCTCTGCTGGCTCCACGTTTTAAACTGCTCTGGTTCCCATACCAGTTTATCTCCTGCCAAGTTATTATTCATCAACATACTTTCATCTGTTATTATTATTGCCAGTTATCATTTATCAGTTACCATTCATCCATTTGCCATGTTTCCGTTGCCATAGACTTTCAGCTTCCACGCTGCACTATTGACATTTGCATTTATTACTGTTTATTTTCTACTGCCGTTGTGAACTTGCTGTATAATAAATATCATTGCGCCCATGCGCAGAAACTTAATCCAGCCTCCTCGCTTTCTCCCTTCCACCTCCACTGACCCACTAGCGCCCCCTCCGGGGACACAGACAAACCCGAGTCTGACAGTAAGTTCAGGATCGATGGACTCGGACGGTGGTCGGAGTGTGGGGTCAGAGGCCTTACAAAATCTGGTCTCCCGTTTGGATGGTCAAGAGGCTGCGCAGCAGCAGATGTTTCAGTTCCTGCAAGGGATGTCCTCCCGGATTGATACACTACAGCAAACCCTGCCTAGTGTACTCACTTCTACAGTTCCTGTTACTCCAGCACCCGCAAGTACTGTGAGTTCATCTATGCCGGCTGCATCAGCTCCAGTGTCACGCTTGCACCTGCCCGTGCCTAGCAAGTATGATGGCAGTCCAAAGTTATGTCGCGGGTTTCTTAACCAATGTGAAATCCAGTTCGAATTATTGTCACACAATTTCCCCACGCCAAGATCCAAGGTTGCTTACATTATCTCTCTACTCTCTGGTTCTGCCTTGAGTTGGGTGTCTCCTCTGTGGGAACGTGCTGACCCTCTGATGAACAACTACGCAGAATTCGTGTCAACTTTCAGACGGATCTTTGACGAGCCGGGTCGTGCAACATCAGCTTCTGCAGACCTAATCCAACTTCGTCAAGGTACCCGTAGTATGGGACAATATGTCATCCAGTTCCAGACGTTGGCCGCAGAGATTCAGTGGAACAATCAAGCCCTGGTAGCAGCTTTCTGGCATGGACTCTCTGATCGGATCAAAGACGAACTGGCAACCCGCGACCTTCCTGAACAATTGTCCGATTTAATTTCCTTGTGCATCAAGTTGGACTCTCGCATCCGCGAACGCAACAATGAACGTGCTCGTAGTGAGCCACGCAGGTCAAGGATGGTACCTTCCGTACAGTTTCAGTCTCCACCTTCTGATGAGCCTATGCAAATAAATAGGTCCCGCCTAACTCCTGAGGAGCGGTCAAGAAGACTTAGTAAGAGACTGTGTCTTTATTGTGCGGCTGCAGGTCACCAGATTAACTCTTGTACAGTGCGTTCGGGAAACGCCAGATCCTGACTTGTAAAGGAGGAGTCAAGTTGGGATCTTCTAGTCAAGCTCCTTCAAATCAAGACCTTATCCTTCCCGTGACATTAGAGACTTCAGTTGGGCTTCAATCTGCATCTGCATTAGTGGACTGTGGAGCCGCAGGAAACTTCATCACTCAAGCTGCGGTAGATAAGTTTTGTTTGCCCGTATGTGAACTGTCCTACCCAGTCTATATTACCGCTGTGGATGGTAGCCGAATCTCCAAGGGGAATATCTCTCACCAAACCGCACCAGTGGTTTTGGGAGTTGGGTTCCTGCACTCAGAATTAATAAAGTTCTTAGTCATTCCCCAGGCCACCCAGGAGATCGTTCTGGGAATGCCCTGGCTCCAGTTACATAATCCACAGATTGATTGGTCAACGCTACAACTTACTTCTTGGGGTTCACATTGCCACCAGTCCTGTTTAGCCCAAGTTTGTCCTATCAAGTCTACTGAAGTCAAAACCCAGTCAAGTCTTCCTGCGGCTTACCAAGATTTCTCTGACGTCTTCAGTGAAAAAGCCGCTGATGTCCTGCCGCCCCATAGAGAGTGGGATTGCCCCATCGATCTCCTTCCTGGCAAGAAACCACCTAGGGGGCGTACCTATCCGTTATCTGTTCCTGAAACTGAGGCGATGAGCGACTACATCAAGGAGAATTTACAGAAGGGATTCATCCGTCCCTCGTCATCACCCGCTGGTGCAGGCTTCTTCTTTGTTAAGAAAAAGGATGGAGGACTGCGTCCATGCATTGACTACCGGGGTCTCAATGACATTACCATCAAAAATAGTTATTCATTACCACTCATCACCGAATTATTTGACCGAGTTAAGGGAGCCCGCATCTTCACCAAGTTAGACCTCCGCGGTGCTTACAACCTCATTAGAATCCGAAGTGGTGATGAATGGAAGGCAGCTTTTAATACTCGAGATGGTCATTACGAGTACCTGGTAATGCCATTCGGGTTGAGTAATGCCCCAGCAGTGTTCCAGCACTTTGTGAACGAAATCTTCCGGGACGTTCTGTACAAATACCTTGTAGTTTATCTGGATGATATCCTTATCTTCTCCCAAGATCTTCCCTCTCATCGTCTACAAGTCCGTGAAGTCCTCCGACGTCTTCGTGAGAACCGGCTCTACGGTAAACTATCCAAGTGTACCTTTGAAGTTTCCTCTATACCCTTCCTGGGGTATATAATTTCCGGATCGGATCTCCAGATGGACCCGACAAAGTTGGATGCCATTGCCAATTGGTCCATTCCAAATTCTCTCAAGTCTATTCAGCGATTCCTGGGATTCGCCAATTACTATAGGAAATTTATTCGGGGATTCTCCACTCTCATCGCTCCTATTACCAACTTAACTCGGAAAGGGGCAGATCATTCCAACTGGTCAGAAGAGGCTTTAGCGGCCTTCCAGAAGATCAAGCTGGCCTTTATGTCTGCTCCAGTTCTGTCTCAACCAGATGTAAACAAGCCGTTCGAGTTGGAGGTGGATGCCTCTACAGTTGGAGTTGGAGCTGTTCTCTCCCAGAAGGGAACTGATGGGAAGATCCACCCCTGTGGATTTTATTCTCGTAAATTCCTCCCTGCAGAAGCTAACTATTCCGTTGGAGATCAAGAACTACTGGCGATTAAACTGGCCCTCGAGGAATGGAGGTATCTCCTGGAAGGGGCCAAACATCCGTTTAACATCTATACGGATCATAAAAATCTGCTATATTTAAAGGCAGCCCAGTGCCTTAACCCTCGCCAGTCCCGGTGGGCTATGTTTTTCTCTCGTTTTAACTTTAAGCTTAATTTCCGCCCAGGTTCGCAGAATGTTAAAGCTGACGCCTTATCCCGATCTATGGAGTCCGAAGAGGAAACGTCTAACTCAGTTCCGCATTCCATCCTGAGTCCAGTGGTATTTGCTGCATCTCAAGTCTCCCCAGCTCCTCCTCCTGGTAAGACTTTTGTTTCCTCAGAACTCCGTCCCAAGTTGCTGTCTTGGGCCCATCAATCCAAGTTCACTGGACATCCCGGTGTCCTGAAAACCTTCAAGTTCCTCTCTGAGACATACTGGTGGCCAAAGATGAAAGCTGACATCAAGGATTTCGTGGCATCCTGTCCTAAGTGTGCGCAGCACAAGATTCCTCGTCAGTCTCCAGCAGGTCAGTTACAACCATTGTCTGTTCCTAGCCGCCCCTGGTCACACCTGTCCATGGACTTTATCTCCGACCTCCCTCCTTCTCAAGGATACAATACCATCTGGGTCGTGGTGGACAGATTTACCAAGATGGCCCATTTTGTTCCTCTCCAGGGTCTCCCTTCTGCCCCAAAACTCGCCCAAATCTTCCTACGGGAGATTTTCCGTCTACATGGTCTACCCTCAGAAATAATATCCGACCGAGGTGTACAGTTTGTAGCGAGGTTTTGGAGGGCTCTCTGTTCTGCCATGCAAGTTAAACTGAAGTTCTCGTCATCTTACCACCCTCAGACGAATGGGCAGACAGAGAGGGTAAATCAGGAATTAGAGACATTTTTAAGATTTTATGTTTCATCTTCTCAGGATGACTGGTTGGATCTGCTCCCGTGGGCCGAATTTGCCCACAACTTCCGCTATCACACTGCTACTGAGACAACTCCATTCTTTGCAGTATATGGGCAACATCCTCGTGTTCCGGACTTCCAAGAACTCCCTCACATGGATGTTCCTGCTGCCACTACTGCCCTGAGTCAGTTCTCTTCAACCTGGAGGAAGATTCACACTTCTCTCAAGAAGGCCTCCAGCCGGTATAAATACTTTGCTGATCGCAAAAGACGCGCAGTTCCTAGCCTGAAACCTGGGGACAAGGTTTGGCTTTCTACCCGGAACCTCCGTCTTAGGGTCCCGTCGATGAAATTTGCACCACGTTTCATCGGTCCTTTTCCTGTTGAAAGAGTCATCAGCCCTGTGGCCTACAAGCTGAAGTTACCACCTTCTCTGCGAATACCTAATGCCTTTCATGTTTCTCTCCTCAGACCATTAGTCCTGAATCGCTTCCAAAGAGCTCTTCCAGTCGGCCCCAAAGTTCGAACTCAGCGGGGCGTGGAGTTCGAAATAGAGAAGATTCTGGATTCCCGTTGCCGGTATGGTCGTCTACAATATCTTATCGATTGGTCCGGTTATGGTCCGGAGGAGAGAAGTTGGGTGAATTCGTCAGATGTCCATGCTCCAAGGTTGGTCCGTGTCTTCCATAAAACTCATCCTTCCAAGCCACGTGGGTGTTCAGTGCCCACCCTTAAAGGGGGGGGTACTGTCAGGAATCGACTCACCACGGTCACATCTGTCCGCCGGTGCGGACTCCGTCCTGGGTCCCTGCGTTCTACTGTCATCCGCACCTCTGCCATCAGACATCATTCTGGGCCTGGGAGCGCTCCTGTGACAGCGGGCGTGTAGCAAGCCACGTTCCCGCTAGGCCGCGGCATGGGCGCCGCCATGACAGTCTCCATCAGTCAGAGTACGGCGGCCAATCCGGTGCTTGGCCGCACCCACTTTCCTCACTCCCACCAATGACTGTACAACAGGGGGTATATTAAGAGCTGCAGGATCAGTCTGCAGGCATCCTGAACTTTGTGTCACTCCTGCGACCCATGTGTCTGGATCTGGTTCCTGTTCCTCCGTGTTCCTGGATACCTACCTGTTCCGTGTTCCTGGTTATCTACCTGTGACTCTGTGCTCCTGTTTACCTCTCACAGCTCCGTGGAACTACAAGCCTCAGCAACACCTGCTTCTGTTTACAGGCTTCACACTAATTACCAACTCAGTGTGCTTCAGCCTAACAGTAGAGACTGACTCCAGGTGTGTTCCATCTCTCCACCTGTGATACAGCTTGCTTGCTGCCAGTGCCTCATCACCTGCACTGTGGACATTGTCAGTTTCCTGCCTCTGCTACCAGGTTTGCCATTCATTACCATCTCTGCTGGCTCCACGTTTTAAACTGCTCTGGTTCCCATACCAGTTTATCTCCTGCCAAGTTATTATTCATCAACATACTTTCATCTGTTATTATTATTGCCAGTTATCATTTATCAGTTACCATTCATCCATTTGCCATGTTTCCGTTGCCATAGACTTTCAGCTTCCACGCTGCACTATTGACATTTGTATTTATTACTGTTTACTTTCTACTGCCGTTGTGAACTTGCTGTATAATAAATATCATTGCGCCCATGCGCAGAAACTTAATCCAGCCTCCTCGCTTTCTCCCTTCCACCTCCACTGACCCACTAGCGCCCCCTCCGGGGACACAGACAAACCCGAGTCTGACAGCGACCTGTCAACATCTCCTCCTTCACATTCTCCCGCAATTGGGGGTGCGAGGAAAAGGCTCAGAATTCCGAGCCCACCCGCTAGCGGTGATGCAGGGCAGTATGATGCTGACATCTGGTCCGGACTGAAGGACCTGCCAACGATTACTGACATGTCGTCTACTGTCACTGCATATGATTCTCTCACCATTGAAAGAATGGTGGAGGATTATATGAGTGACCGCATCCAAGTAGGCACGTCAGACAGTCCGTACGTATACTGGCAGGGAAAAGAGGCAATTTGGAGGCCCTTGCACAAACTGGCTTTATTCTACCTAAGTTGCCCTCCCTCCAGTGTGTACTCAGAAAGAGTGTTTAGTGCCGCCGCTCACCTTGTCAGCAATCGGCGTACGAGGCTACTTCCACAAAATGTGGAGAAGATGATGTTCATTAAAATGAATTATAATCAATTACTCCTTGGAGACATTCACCAGCAGCAATTGCCTCCAGAAAGTACACGGGGATCTGAGATGGTGGATTCCAGTGGGGACGAATTAATAATCTGTGAGGAGGGGGATGTACACAGTGAAAGGGGTGATGAATCGGACGATGATGATGAGGTGGACATCTTGCCTCTGTAGAGCCAGTTTGTGCAAGGGGAGATTGATTGCTTCTTTTTTGGTGGGGGCCCAAACCAACCAGTCATTTCAGTCACAGTCGTGTGGCAGACCCTATCGCTGAAATGATGGGTTGGTTAAAGTGTGCATGTCCTGTTTATACAACATAAGGGTGGGTGGGAGGGCCCAAGGACAATTCCATCTTGCACCTCTTTTTTCTTTTTTTCTTCTTTGCGTCATGTGCTGTTTGGGGACTGGGGAGTAGTTTTTTGAAGGGCCAGCCTGAGTGACACTGCAGTGCCACTCCTAGATGGGCCAGGTGTTTGTGTCGGCCACTAGGGTCGCTTAGCTTACTCACACAGCTACCTCATTGCGCCTCTTTTTTTCTTTGCGTCATGTGCTGTTTGGGGAGTGTTTTTTGAAGGGCCAGCCTGCGTGACACTGCAGTGCCACTCCTAGATGGGCCAGGTGTTTGTGTCGGCCACTTGGGTCGCTGAGCTTAGTCACACAGCTACCTCATTGCGCCTCTTTTTTTTCTTTGCGTCATGTGCTGTTTGGGGACTGGGGAGTGTTTTTTGAAGGGCCAGCCTGCGTGACACTGCAGTGCCACTCCTAGATGGGCCAGGTGTTTGTGTCGGCCACTAGGGTCGCTTAGCTTACTCACACAGCTACCTCATTGCGCCTCTTTTTTTCTTTGCGACATGTGCTGTTTGGGGAGTAGTTTTTTGAAGGGCCAGCCTGCGTGACACTGCAGTGCCACTCCTAGATGGGCCAGGTGTTTGTGTCGGCCACTAGGGTCGCTTAGCTTACTCACACAGCTACCTCATTGCGCCTCTTTTTTTCTTTGCGTCATGTGCTGTTTGGGGAGTGTTTTTTGAAGGGCCAGCCTGCGTGACACTGCAGTGCCACTCCTAGATGGGCCAGGTGTTTGTGTCGGCCACTTGGGTCGCTGAGCTTAGTCACACAGCTACCTCATTGCGCCTCTTTTTTTTCTTTGCGTCATGTGCTGTTTGGGGACTGGGGAGTAGTTTTTTGAAGGGCCAGCCTGCGTGACACTGCAGTGCCACTCCTAGATGGGCCAGGTGTTTGTGTCGGCCACTAGGGTCGCTTAGCTTACTCACACAGCTACCTCATTGCGCCTCTTTTTTTCTTTGCGTCATGTGCTGTTTGGGGAGTGTTTTTTGAAGGGCCAGCCTGCGTGACACTGCAGTGCCACTCCTAGATGGGCCAGGTGTTTGTGTCGGCCACTTGGGTCGCTGAGCTTAGTCACACAGCTACCTCATTGCGCCTCTTTTTTTTCTTTGCATCATGTGCTGTTTGGGGACTGGGGAGTAGTTTTTTGAAGGGCCAGCCTGGGTGACACTGCAGTGCCACTCCTAGATGGGCCAGGTGTTTGTGTCGGCCACTAGGGTCGCTTAGCTTACTCACACAGCTACCTCATTGCGCCTCTTTTTTTCTTTGCGTCATGTGCTGTTTGGGGAGTAGTTTTTTGAAGGGCCAGCCTGCGTGACACTGCAGTGCCACTCCTAGATGGGCCAGGTGTTTGTGTCGGCCACTAGGGTCGCTTAGCTTACTCACACAGCTACCTCATTGCGCCTCTTTTTTTCTTTGCGTCATGTGCTGTTTGGGGAGTATTTTTTGAAGGGCCAGCCTGCGTGACACTGCAGTGCCACTCCTAGATGGGCCAGGTGTTTGTGTCGGCCACTTGGGTCGCTGAGCTTAGTCATCCAGCGACCTCGGTGCAAATTTTAGGACTAAAAATAATATTGTGAGGTGTAAGGTGTTCAGAATAGACTGAAAATGAGTGTTAATTATGGTTATTGAGGTTAATAATACTATGGGATCAAAATGACCCCCAAATTCAATGTTTTAAGCTGTTTTTTAGGTTTTTTTGAAAAAAACACCCGAATCCAAAACACACCCGAATCTGACAAAAAAAATTCGGTGAGGTTTTGCCAAAACGCGTTCGAACCCAAAACACGGCCGCGGAACCGAACCCAAAACCAAAACCCGAAAAATTTCAAGTGCACACCCCTAATATATATACACTGTATGTATGTATGTATATATATATATATATATACACTGTATGTGTATATATATATATAGATATATATATATATATATATATATATGTGAGAAACACCTCTGGCAATTGTAGACTTACTGTGCTCTCCGTTTGCCTCTAGCTCCCACATGAGGTAGTACTCATACACCTCTTGGGTGGAATACTTCTCTGCAATGGAAGATAAATTGATTACAAATGCTATTAAGCCATGTATTATCCAGCATTGGGCTAGGGAACTAGACTTCTAACTGACCCCCCTTCTAATCCCCAACATACAGACATCCACCACAGATAAACACCATTTTCATATGTACTAACCCCCGGCTGCTGGGTTTTCGACGCTGAGGGTATCGGCATCTTTTTATACCGACACCCTATAGAAGCCTATAGGCTTCTTACCCCATCCCGCCACTATCACCACTCTACGCCACCCCACACCGCTCACGCCGACCCTCCCGGCATACATGTGTGCAGGCATCCCATGGTCCCGGAACCTGACTCCTCCTCCCCCAGCAATACAGCTGGACGTCCTTCCGGCTGCAGGGAGGGGGAGCCCGGGACTGACTGCTGGCATCACCTTTTTGGGGCTGGGAGGTGACATAGACCCCTGGGAGATGACAGAGACCCCCCGCATGCCAACGATGTATTTTAATACATCCTGCTAAGAGTCTGTACAGGAAACTCTAAGATCAAATCTATCAACTCCCGTCTTTTATTTAGAACACAACTATTTTGACCTTTCTTAACTGACTTACTTTTAGCTGGTGTCAGGGCTTTCTAAATTATGAGTACTTTACACACAAGCCCGGACATAGCCCAGTACCTGTGCATAGGGCACCACCATTCCCCGTAAAAGCCCACGATCCAAGTCTCTCTTTTAAAAGAACAGGTGTGTCAATAGAGCATGATACACCTGGAGGCGGCACATGAGGACATCATACATGGAGGGCTTCCATAACTGTGTGCGGTTACATGAAATATCATCCTTGTAGGCCTGGAAGAGGAGAAGGAATAAGCAGAAGACTACGTTTAGCTAAAGACCAAGGAGGAGCCACCAGGGGAATTCAACAAAGTAAATGTCTCTTTTTCTTAATCACTATCATGTGCAGGCAATCTCACTAACCGTACTGCATGCCGGCAATCTCACTAATTATACTGTGTCGGCAATCTCACTAATTATACTGTGTCGGCAATCTAACTAACCACACTGCATGCCAGCAATCTCACTAATTATACTGCATGCTGGCAATCTCACTAACCATACTGCATGCCGGCAATCTCACTAACCATACTGCATGCTGGCAATCTAACTAACCATACTGCATGCAGGCAATCTCCCTAATTATACTGTGTTGGCAATCTAACTAACCATAGTGCATGCCAGCAATCTCACAAACCATACTGCATGCTGGCAATATAACTAACCATACTGCATGCCGGCAATCTCACTTACCATACAGAATGACGGCAATCTCACTAACCATACTGCATGCCGGCAATCTCACTAATCACACAATTTACCAGCAACCTCACTAAGGAGCATATTTTTCAACATCCGCATCTCACATGCAGATGGGATGTGATAAAAGCTCAGACCATAGGCTAAAATCTGCTCACTTTGTATATTACTGTATTTATGATGGCCGCCTGTTGCCCATTACTGGTATATGGTGCCTGCTATTCAGGACTACATAGAGGTCACACTAATCCACTGAGATGACACGCTGCTGGAGAGGGTGTGGCCAGCACATGATGCACCTAGCCATCTGTGGAGGGTTGTAGTCAGCCACAGAAGGTGTGACTTGTGCCTAACAATTGCTACTCTACCCCCATCCCTGCCTGCACTGTTGTGTGCACAAGTCTTGTCGTCTCTTGCATTGCCATGCAAGACAGGAACATACAGACATCCACCACAGAGAAACACAAAACACATAACATCTCCCACACAGACACATAATACACAACACACATAACATCTTCCACACAGACACATAATACACAACACACATACAGTAACTTCTCCCACACAGACACATAATACACAACACACATAACATCTCCCACACAGACACATAATACACAACACACATACAGTAACTTCTCCCACACAGACAAATAATACACAGGACATCTCTCTCATAGCGCACAGCCGCACACACTGCCTGAGCCGGAAGCCGGAGCTCAGGAGTGAGCTCTGGCTTCCGGCTGCGCTAAGGGGGAAAGAGCTGGCGCCCATTGCTAATACAGTTTTAGTGGGCGCCCGGCATTTCCCTAGGTTAGGTGAGCCGGAAGAATGGAACTGGCAGAACACAGTTCCACCCTGTTCCGGCTCACTTTAACCTCTGTGCATATCCCCATAACAGGTGTGTTACTAGTACCATCACAGCTGCAGGTGGCTGCAGTATATTTTATACATGATATATTTATTTTCATAATGAATCACATAGTGATGGGGTGTACATATCACACTGAGCACCACTCTCTGCAGTAGATTTAGGAGAAGTTTTACCGCATGGTTACACATTTCTCTGTAAAATGAACTATAATTGAAGTGAAACCTCTGAGCATTATATTACTGCTCTGTTACAGCTGGATACTATTCTCCCCACAGCAGATTATTTGATCAGTCTAACATGTAGGCTATATATATGTAGAATAATTTTAGTATGAACAAAGCAGGTATTTTCCCACACAGACATAATGTTTAGAAACCATGGAGGTTTCCGGCACATTCTGCAAAACAGATTATCACAGCATAGATGGTGTCCGGTCTCTAGGTCGACATGACTTAGGTTGACAGTGTCTAGGTCGACCACTATTGGTCGACAGTAACTAGGTCAACAGGGTTTCTAGGTCAACAGGGTCTCTAGGTCGACATGTTCTAAGTTGACAGGTCAAACGGTCGACATGAGTTTTTTCACATTTTGTTTTTGAACTTTTTCATACTGTACAATCCTCGTGGACTATCTATGATTGGGAATGGTAACCTGCACGAAGCATGGCGAGAGAAGCAGTTCACTAATTGGGGTTCCCGGTCATTGTACCGTAAAAACGATACCAAAAAAGAAAAATAAAGTTACGTCGACCTTTTGACCTGTGAACCTAGACCATCTTGACCTAAAGTCTCAGTCGACCTAGTTACTATTGACTAATAGTGGTCAACCTAGACAATGTTGACCTAAGTATTGTCGACCTTCAATACTACACCCCCTTTGATGAAATCTGATTGACGAAATGTATTGGGATGCCGGAACTGACCTC
This sequence comes from Pseudophryne corroboree, assembly GCF_028390025.1. Classification (NCBI taxonomy): domain Eukaryota; kingdom Metazoa; phylum Chordata; class Amphibia; order Anura; family Myobatrachidae; genus Pseudophryne; species Pseudophryne corroboree. The sequence goes on from NC_086448.1 coordinate 86,804,041, forward strand.
TGACTCCAGATATGAGGCTTTTTTTTGTATTTGTGCTGCTATAGTTACCTCTTTTTAATAGTGTGTGATTTTTAAAAAATAAATTGTTATCTCCAGTTTTTAAACTCAAATATTTTTATGGTCTCTTTTTAAAGACACAGATTCATTTTCTATGTTTTATGATGGGACACCAGTGGTCGCTAATACCCTTCTCTAAGTTTTTATCATTTTAATTAAGCAACCTACCATCGCTATATTATTTTGCAGTTTAGTTTCCTAGATTGCTAAAAATATACAAACATAAAAATGAACACAAATGAACACAAATATATACAAATTGATTTATTCCTCTTGTTATACTGGATATTGTATTTGGACTAATGGAAGCCACGGTGCATGTAGTCCCTCTCTAGTGTCCTATCGTTTGAGATTTCACAACACATTTACATTAATCAGTCTAGATCGCATTAATATCTATTTTTTGCTGGTATGCAATCCACCATTTAAATTGTATATACAATCTACATTGTAACACTTTAATGTAGGTGAACGGACTGGCAATGGCACTGATTTAATAGTGTAACTTTTGGATACACATATTACAAATACTGCGTGTCATCATTTTATATAGTGGATTGCAGCATTCTCTTACTGTGATATACCAGCTCCAGTATTTCACAAGTTATATGATCAGGGGGCGATCATAAAATTGATCTATGGAATTTATGCTGATACAGTATCGTACTTAGCCCCAATTTTGGGTTCATGAATATGTGGATAAAATAGCACATATAACGATCAATTAAATGGACACATCTGCTAATTGTTTTTAAATCTTTATTCACATTTTCTTTCTTTCTCAGGGGCCCTACTCACTGGCCGACCCGCCGCCGAGCTGCCCGACGGCGGATACGGCCGACGAGCGACCCGACGGCGGGGGGGCAGTGACGGGGAAAGTGAAGTTTCTTCACTCCCCCCGTCACCCGGCTGCATTGAAGTGCAGGCTAATATGGACGAGATCGTCCATATTGGCCTGCATGCACAGCCGACGGGAGACCAGCGATGAACGAGCGCGAGGACGCGCATCGTTCATCGCTGGAGTCTCCACACTGAAAGATATGAACGAGTTCTCGTTCATTTATGAACGAGATCGTTCATATCTTTCAGTATATCGGCCAGTGTGTAGGGCCTATCACATTTCTCTGATTTTAATGCTTCGCTAGTCAAACAATAAAGGACAACTAGTCCCTATATGACAAATAATAATTTTACTTAAATTTTCATTATTAGATGTACATGGGCAATTTAGCCTCTGGTGGATAATATGAATATGGGAGAGCCTCTCTAAATTCATAATTAATTATTACATAATTTTTTGATTAGGTTGCATGCACCCTAGTTATAACTGGTTTCTCTCTCTTGTCAACCCCCTCCCCCTCCCCCAACCACCACCCCACACCCCCCTGGGGGTATTCGAAAATATAAGTTAGGAACCTATTAAGATAGGTCTAGATTTTTGGAGTAGCTCAAAGAATAATATCAGATTTTGCTGATTCTGTACTATTCTTTCTCTAAATGATACAAAAAAAAATATATACCAAGATTACAGTCACTTTGATCTCCTGCCCTTTATCGGGTTTGTGCTCCTTCATTAAGTTTCTTTTCCATATTTACTATTTATTATAGGACTAATTCAGCCTGAGTAGTTTTGCGAGAAATAGTAAAACTACAACTCTGTTCTCTAGCTTAGCATGCCTCCCCCCCCTCCCCCCCCCCCCCCCCCCCCCCCGCTAAAATGCAAGTGGTGGAAACTGTTATTGCAAGCACAATAAATGAATTTGAATGATTTCAGAAGACATCATTATTTATCGATTAATCGGTGTGAATTACACAAGTCCATCGTTTGTGTGTCAGATCTTCACTGGCTTTACTGGGTGTACAGTCACCCATTATAGGAAAACTCATACAGTGCAATACATATAATAACATTTGTGAGTCTTACAATACAAAGGATCGTTATACAGACAATCCCTTATCTTATAGCTACGTCTAAAGGGGCGGCACATGGAGAGATGTGTTCTTAAATTCTAAGCAATCTGACTAGATTCCTTAGAAAAGAAGCACACGTGTGCATGCCCCATAGCGATAGTGATGTGTGGCCCCACTTGTCGCTATCACTGACTCTAGATTGGTCTGCATGCAGGCACAATATAGTTAGATTGCTCACTTCACCGCTCGGTGAAGTGAGCGTCCCCCCGCCCCCTCCTACTCAGCACACATCTCTCTATATATAGCCCCTTAAGATGTGTGAGAACTATGTGGTGGAGTTCGGCTTCTGCACCTGGCAAACTCCTCCTTATCTATTGTTTTCTGTGTGGGTTGTGAAGATCCAGAGCCGGCCCTAACCAATATGATGCCCTAGGCAAGATTTTGGCTGGAGCCCCCTAGCACCACCACTGGTTTCGCCTCTGACCTTGCACCTCTTTCCCAGCACCATCACCCCTCACCGATAACATTCCTCATTTTGGTGTTTGTACCCTCTATATTTTAAATAGGAACAGTTCGCACATTTGGCGTACAGCCCAAAAAGGGGTGTATTTTTGCTGGCACGGGGCATGGCCAAACAATAGTACCCCCAATTCAAATTAAGCCACACAGTATTGCAACTTTATTCACATTTGATCATGCGATAGTGTACATAATTCACATTACATCCCACAGTAGTATCACTTTACCTTATAAACGTTACTCCTCACAGTAGAGCTCCTTATTCACATTACATCACACTGAATTGCTCCTTATTCACATTACACCACACCCTATTGCTCTTTATTCACATTAGACGACATAGTAATGCCCTTTCTATACGCAACGCTACATAGTAGTCCCCCTTATACACATAATACCACACATTAGTAATGCATTTATACACATAATTCCACACAGTGTAATGCCCCTTACACATATGAGACACATCATTAATGTCCTTATAAACGTAATGTGCCTTACACATTATGACAATCTTTATTAATGCACTTTTACACATAATGTCCCTTACACATATGCCGCACATTGTTAATGCCCTTATACACATAATGACACACATAGTGCCCCCTACACATTTGCTGTACATTATTAGTGCCCCTATACACATAATGACACACATACAGTAGTACCCTGTTACACATATGCCACCCATTATTAATGCCCTTATACACATAATGACACATATAGTGCCCCTTACACATATGTTGCACATTATTAATGCATTTTTACATGACACACATAATGCTCCTTACACATATTCCAAACACTACTGCACAACCAACCCACTCACATGCACACAGCACTCACACTATCAATAACACTGTTACCTCTGCCTCTGCTTGGATACAGATGTGTCCTCATAAATCTTGCCTCAATGCTAACGTCGGGCACCTTTTTTCTTTATTAAAATGCATCTTATTTGCATTGCTATGTGGCTAGGATGCACAAGCAGCTTCTGCTGATTAAAATTATATGCATCATGCTTATATTCTGTGTGAGACTGTGGCTGTATCTGCATATGAAATGCTACACACAGAATATAAGCATGCCGCATACCATTTTAATCAGCAGAAGCTGTTGATGCCCCTAGGCATATCAAATGCCCTAGGCAATTGCCTAGTTTGCCTATGCCTATGGCCGGCTCTGTGAAGGTCACACAGCTACATTTTATATAAATACATTCCAACACTATGAAGCTAATGGGAACAATCTATTTGGTTACTTTCAGAATATTTTTTGTGTTTTGAGTATATAAAGTAACGTTTTTGCCTGGAGGGCGGGGTTTTCCTAGAGGGAATTGCAGTAAAACCCCCATTTTCATATGTACTAACCCCTGGCTGCTGGGTTTTTGACGCTGAGGGTATCGGCATCTTTTTATACCGACACCCTATAGAAGCCTATAGGATTCTTACCGCATCCCGCCACTATCACCACTCTACGCCACCCCACACCGCTCACGCCGACCCTCTCGGCATACATGTGTGCAGGCAGCCCATGGTCCCGGAACCTAAACTCCTCTTTCCACAGTAATACAGCTGGAGGTCCTTCCGGCTGCAGGGAGGGGGAGCCCGGGACTGACTGCTGGCATCACCTTTTTGGGTCTGAGAGGTGAGAGACCCCTGGGAGATGGCAGAGACCCCCCCACCCCCACCCCCCGCATGCCTTCTCACAGGTATCACAGGGGCCACTGTCATTGCATTGCAATGTTAATCACATATGCTAGTACAGGGGTGGCCAGACTTTTGGAGTCGGCGATCTACTTTGAAAGCTAAAAAGCTTTCGTGATCTACTGAGGAGGAATAATAGCGCGCGTGCAAAAATAGGGGCGTGGCATAACAAAAATGTGGGCGTGGTATAGCAAAAAGTGGGCGTGGTATAACAAAAAAAGGGACGTAGCCTTGCTGCACAGAGTGTAATGACTGCCTCACACGAAATAACACATTGGCCCCCACAGGTAAAAACCTCAAACACATATGCCCCCATAGTGCCAGATACACATATGCCCCCACAGTGCCATGTGCCCACAGTGCCAGATATGCACCGACAGTGCCAGATACAGATATGCCCCCACAGTGCCATGTGCCCACAGTGCCAGATTACAGATATGCCCCCACGGTGCCATGTGCCCCCAGTGTCAGATATGCCCCACATTGCCAGAAACAGATATTCCCCCACAGTGCCATGTGCCCACAGTGCCAGATATGCCCCCACAGTGCCAGATACAGATATGCCCCCACAGTGCCATGTGCCCCCAGTGCCAGATATGCCCCCACAGTGCCAGATCACAGATATGCCCCCACAGTGGCATGTGCCCACAGTGCCAGATATGCCCCCACAGTGCCAGATATTCCCCACAGTGCCATGTGCCCACAGTGCCAGATATGCCCGCACAGTGTCAGATACAGATATGCCCCCACAGTGCCATGTGCCCACAGTGCTAGACTTGCCTCCACAGTGCCATATTACAGATATGCCCCCCCCCAGTGAAATGTGCTCACAGTGCCAGATATGCCCCCACAGTGCCAGATATGACCCCACAGTGCCAGATACAGATATGCCCCCACAGTGCCATGTGCCCACAGTGCCAGATATGCCCCCACAATGCCACATATGACCCCACAGTGCCACATACAGATATGCCCCCACAGTGCCAGATTACAGATATGCCCCCACAGTGCCAGATAGGCCCCCACAGTGCCATGTGCCCGCAGAGCCAGATATGCCCCCACAGTGCCACATATGACCCCACAGTGCCAGATATAGATATGCCCAACATTGCCAGATATGCCCCCACTGAGCCATGTGCCCACAATGCCAGATATGCCCCCATAGTAGAGCTCACCAGAGTGGTCTGCCGCCCTGCTTCTCAGTGTGATCTCCGACGGTGACGGCAGCGTGTATAGCTCAAATCAGGCGCCGGTCCGCGAGCTCTCATTGGCTAACGAACCGGCGCCTGATTTGAGCTATACACTTCACCGTCACTGCCGCAGACCAGACTGAGGAGGCAGGGCGGCAGGAAGGAGAGGCGCGGCTTCGGGTGGCTGAACGGCGGATCACGATCGACTGGTCTCATGTCCGCGATCGACTGTTTGGCCACCCCTGTGCTAGTACATATGTGATTAGCATCGCTGCGGTGGGTGGCGAGGGGCTGCAATTTATTTTACTACATCCCGCCCAGAGTCTGTATAGGAAACTCTAAGATCAGATCTATCAACTCGTCTTTTATTTATAACACAACTATTTTTACCTTTCTTAGCTGACTTACTTTTAGCTGGTGGCAGGGCTTTCTAAACTACGAGTACTTTACACACAAGCCCGGACATAGCCCAGTACCTGTGCATAGGGCGCCACCATTCCCCGTAAAAGCCCACGATCCAAGTCTCTCTTTTAATAGAACAGGTGTGTCAATAGAGCATGATACACCTGAAGGCGGCACATGAGGACATCATACATGGAGGGCTTCCATAACTGTGTGCGGATACATGAAATATCATCCTTGTAGGCCTGGAAGAGGAGAAGAAATAAGCAGAAGACTACGTTAAGCTAAACAGCAAGGAGGAGCCACAAGGAGAATTGTGAGAAAGTTCTGTCTCTGCAAATCTTCTCCCCAAATGTCTCATGGTATTTTTCATGAAAAACACCATGAGAGTGTAACTGCGCATTCACCACAGCCGGCTATCGTGAATCGTGATGGAACTTATCTCACAGGAGTTACTAACAGTTATACCCGGATGGTTCTCTTCCTTGTCACAGAGGGGAACCACAAGGCAAATAAAGACACTGAAGGGGATATGAGTATGATTATGTTACTCATTCAGTGTTGTAGATGCCCCTAAACCACGGCGCCCTGGGTGACCACATAGTTTCACCTAACGGTAGCGCTGACTAAAATGTCTCCCTTCCCGTCTCTGACACACACTGCCATAAACCGCTGTATATGATGGCACACTCTTAGAGGAGAAATACAATAATATAAGACAACAAGGTAAATACCATTAATTGAGCTTTCTATCAAGATAATTGGACAATATCTAGAATAATTAATGTACCTCAATCCGCAAAGTTTTCATAACATGGGTGAGGTCCAGTCCTCCTTCGAAAACAAATATATAGATATAGATATTATTAATGAGTGAAATGACATTAACATTAAACCAGAATAAGCATTTATATCTCACAGGGTGTGGGGATAACACAAATACACAATATATAGAACATTGTATTATCTGGAGATGACAGAGCTATGGGTATCTCAGTCTCCTCTGCCTCCATGTCTCCTGTCTCTCTCAGGTCTAATCTGCCTGCTGCCTGCTTTCCTCATCCCTATGTCTCTTCTGCTCACAGTCCCTTTTACTTCATCTCTGTCTGCCCCTTTTCCTCCAAACAGTGCCGTAACTACGTATGGGCAAAGGGGGCACTGAACACAGCGCAGATCTCTGTAGGCGGCAATCTTGCTGTCCCACAGAACCCTCTTTTTCACCTGTTGCCGTACACTATAATTCTGCCCCACAGTGGGAAGCTGCCGTTACCGCCCGTTTTCGCCACCATAATCTGTTGCTGCGGGCTTGCTGCTAGTCCACTCTACCTCCCCCGAGTCCCAGCTCCTCTGTAGTACAGCTCCTAGGGATTTGTAGTTCCAGCGCTGTCAGCAAACTACAAGTCCCATGATGCACCGCGGGACTGTGAGTGACTGAAGAAAAGGCGGTCAGGACTGACAGCCTCTCCCACCTCCCCAGCTTCTTGCTGCTTACTGTCTCACCACAGGTAGGCTGACGTTAACCTACTCTAGGTATTAGGGATGAATTTAAAACAATATTACACACATATACACACACACACACACAGACATTTTATATATATAAATGTATATATATATATATATATATATATACTTGCGCATATATATTTGTATATAGTGTATGGGTTCATATATGTATATCTCTGTACATTAGAGTAGATGTTTGTGTGAGTGTATGTGTCTATATTTATATATATATATATATTGATTTTTTGCAGGGGAATGCAGGCTATATATGGGGTATTCCCATACAGTGATGAAAATAAGTGTGTGCCGTGAAGCCAATGCGGTTTTATGCACACAGCGCTAAAATGTCTAGTTACAGCACTGCCTCCAAATCCTCCTGCCATTGGCATAACTATAATGGGTGCAGCATGTGCGGTACACACGGGCCCACACCACACACCCTGCACCCACATAATTATAGTCACTACGGAGTCCCATGGTGGCCACCAGCATTACAGACAGGAGTCACTGGGAAAATGTGTGCATGCGCAGTAGACTCTGGCACAAAGTCAGCTGCCAGAGTCTGTAGTGGTGCCACCAGTGAGGAGGGGCTGCATGGAGCCTGCACACAGGCCCTCTCCTCTCTTAAACCGCCCCTGACTACTGTCCCCTTGCCTCACCTGTGCCACCATCTCCCCCACCTATATTACTTTCTGTAGCCTTGTATCATTTATCACTCTCCCCTTCTCCATGACCCCAATAACTCTCCCCTTCTCCTGCTCCCGCTAGGCCCGGAGCCACAAAAGCTCAGACCATAGGCTAAAATCTGCTCACTTTGTATATTACTGTATTTATGATGGCCGCCTGTTGCCCATTACTGGTATATGGTGCCTGCTATTCAGGACTACATAGAGGTCACACTAATCCTCTGAGATGACACGCTGCTGGAGGGGGTGTGGCCAGCACATGATGAACCTGGCCATCTGTGGAGGGTTGTAGTCAGCCACAGAAGGTGTGACTTGTGCCTAACAATTGCTACTCTACCCCCATCCCCGCCTGCACTGCTGTGTGCACAAGTCTTGTCATCTCTCGCTTTGCCATACAAGCCAGGAACTGTCTGTTATATATATATAACATCTCTGGAAACTATAGACTAACTGTGCTTTCTTATCGCCTCTATCTCCCACATTAGATAGTACTCATACACCTCTGGAGTGAAATACTTTTCTGCAAAGGAAAATAAATTGATTACAATGCTATTAAGCCATGTATTGTCCAGCATTAGGCTAGGGATCTAGACTTCTAATTTACCCCCATCCTAATCCCCAACATACAGACATCCGCTATGGAGAAACACAACATACATAACATCTCACACACAGACACATAATACCAGGGATTAAAGTGAGGGGGAAAGAGGTGGAACTGAGTTCCACCACCTGTAATGGTAGGGGGAACTAGTTCCTCCACCTCCATTGCCCTGCACAGTAATTTCAACAGGAAAACCTACCCCATCACCTACATCAATAGATGATGCAGACAGCGCTAGTGTAACTGATGAGTTGCATCCACCTTCCTCTTCCTCAGGTCCTGGTGGCTACACAGTACTCCTCCATTTATAGCCCATCCCTCCTGGTACTCACACACACTGTGTCTGTTTGACAGCATTCATCCCTTCCTCAGGTCCCAGTGGCTTCCTTTTCCGGCAAGGTGTATGTGATGTCATGCTGTCACCGCTGATGAAGTGAAGAGGAGCCATGAAGAGGAGCAGGCTCTGTGCATCTTGAAGACAAGATGAGAGGTGGCTTGAGGGACAAGAGCGGTGGGAAAGCTGTTGAAGGGATACATGGCATGTAGCTGCTGGAGTCACAGAGGCAGAGATGTTTATAATGGGCATTACTGTGGTCATTATGTATAAGGGGCACTACTGTTGTGGGCATTATGTGTATAAGCAGCACTACTGTGGTCATTATGTGTAAGGGGCACTACAATTGAGGGAAATGTGTATAAGGGCACTACTGTTGGCATTGTATATAAGGGGCACTACTGTGTGGCATAATGTCTATAAAGGGTACCATTGTGTAGTGCAATGTGAATAAAAAGCACTACTGAGTGACGTAACCTTAATCAGGGGCACTACATGTGGTGTAGTGTGAATAAGATTGTGCTACTCTGTGGTGTAATTTGAAATGGGGGTACTATTATGTGATCATGCTGCCTCTTTGTGAGAGGGGAAAATGAGTTCCACCACCTCTCCAGGACCACTTTAAGCCCTGATGCTTGGTATTCTTTAGGGGAAGTAAGCCTACTTATCCAATTGCTGACGGAATATTTGAAAAACCCTGTGGGTTTTCCCCACAGCAACAGTGGCTTGGTATTAATTTGCGGGACAGAAAATGGTTTGTCTTTTTTTCCCGCACCTCCAGGGCAAGTCTGATTTTTCCTAAAATCATAAATTTTAGGAAAAATCACCAGGGTTCTGGTACCCTGACAGCATGCCCCCAAAGCCTAATTAAGCAATTTGAAGTTTCCAATTAGCTTACTTAGTCAGTTATTACACACCTTCCAAAGCAGTGTCTTCTGTATCCAGCATTGGAAACCAGGTCCTCTGCCGAATATGTGAGGTGTGTGAAGTGTCTGTGAGTGTGTGTTAGTGTGTATAAGTATGTAATGAGTGTGTGCAAGTGTTTGAGTAACCTCCTGTATGTGAGTATGACCCCCCCAGAATCGGCCACTGGGATAACTACATCGTCCAGGAGTCATTGCGCTTCCCTGCAGCCCCAGAGCCTCTGCAGCACCCGGGACCATCAGAAGCTCCCTCCCCAGTTGGAAGATGGAGGGGAGACCACCGGGAATCGCGGATACCACCGGAGAACTCCAGACAGGTAAATATAATTTTTTTAATTTATATTTTTCTGCACTGAAAACCCTGAAAACTACTTCTTTTTTTAATTGGATACCGCGGGTATCGGGAGCACGCACACCCACAAAAATCCAAAATTGGGTGAGAGGTAAGCAAGTTTTTTTTTCACGCTAAACCTCGCTCCCAATTGAATCTGCACTATGGCCCTCATTCCGAGTCGTTCGCTCGGTATTTTTCATCGCATCGCAGTGAAAATCCGCTTAGTACGCATGCGCAATATTCGCACTGCGACTGCGCAAAGTAATTTTACAATGAAGATAGTTTTTTTACTCACGGCTTTTTCATCGCTCCGGCGATCGTAGTGTGATTGACAGGAAATGGGTGTTACTGGGCGGAAACACGGCGTTTTAGGGGCGTGTGGATGAAAACGCTACCGTTTCCGGAAAAAACGCAGGAGTGGCCGGAGAAACGGGGGAGTGTCTGAGCGAACGCTGGGTGTGTTTGTGACGTCAAACCAGGAACGACAAGCACTGAACAGATCGCAGATGCCGAGTAAGTGTGGAGCTACTCTGAAACTGCTAAGTAGTTTGTTATCGCAATATTGCGAATACATCGTTCGCAATTTTAAGAAGCTAAGATTCACTCCCAGTAGGCGGCGGCTTAGCGTGTGTAACTCTGCTAAAATCGCCTTGCGACCGATCAACTCGGAATGAGGGCCTATGTGTCACATTTGAATGCTATTGATGGCGTGTTGGAGTTGGTTGGAGGAGTTGCAGTGTTTATTTTGGTTTAGACAGTAATAGTCAACTGGGACTCAGTTGCAGAGCCATTTCTTGCAGCGGGAGAGGCGTGTCGCGGCTCATGGTGGCTCATTTTGTGCTTCCCCTCCTCCCCGTCATTACTACTCCACTCTGGGGGCTGAGTTTCGTGTAATGACGCATTTGCATTGTGACGACACAATGCAAACGCATCATTACAAGAGACTCCACCTCCAGGTGGAGTACTGATGACGAGGAGGGGGAGCCAGGACACAGCGGGCAAACCAGGCAGGAGGAGGAGCAGATGGGCCGGCGCGGGCCGGAGAGTGGGAAGAGGGAGCTGGCCGGCGGATACCGCTGCACACCTAAGTATAACACACTCTTTCTCTTTTTTTCTCCCTTTCTTTGTAGAAATGTGCTATAATGTGTAAAATGCCTGCCATAATGTGTAAAATGGGGACACTTGTATGAGTTAATATGTAAAATGGTGACTTTTGCCTGCCGTAATGTGTAAAGTGTGGACTCTTGCCTGCCGTAATGTGTAAAATGGGGACTCTTGCCTGCCGTAATGTGTAAAATGGGGACTCTGCCTGCTGTAAAAATGTGTAAAATGGGACTGCCTGCCATAATGTGTAAAATGGGGACTCTTGCCTGCCGTAATGTGTAAAATTGGGGACTCTTCCCTGCCTTAATATGTAAAATGGTGACTCTTGCCTGCCGTAATGTGTAAAATGAGGACTCTTGCCTGCCGTAATGTGTAAAATGGTGACTCTTGCTTGCCTTAATATGTAAAATGGGGACTCTTGCTTGCCTTAATGTGTAAAATGGGGACTCTTGACTGCCGTAATGTGTAAAATAAGGGCCCTCATTCCGAGTTGATCGCTCGCAAGGCGAATTTAGCAGAGTTGCTCACGCTAAGCCGCCGCCTACTGGGAGTGTATCTTAGCTTCTTAAAATTGCGAACGATGTATTCGCAATATTGCGATTACAAACTACTTAGCAGTTTCAGAGTAGCTTCAGACTTACTCGGCATCTGCGATCAGTTCAGTGCTTGTCGTTCCTGGTTTGACGTCATAAACACACCCAGCGTTCGCCCAGACACTCCCCCGCGTTTTTTCCGGAAACGGTAGCGTTTTTATCCACACGCCCCTAAAACGCCGTGTTTCCGCCCAGTAACACCCATTTCCTGTCAATCACACTACGATCGCCGGTGCGAAGAAAAAGCCGTGAGTAAAAATACTATCTTCATTGTAAAATTACTTGGCGCAGTCGCAGTGCGAATATTGCGCATGCGTACTAAGCGGAATTTCACTGCGATGCGATGAAAATTACCGAGCGAACGACTCGGAATGAGGGCCAAGGACTCTTGCCTGCCATAATGTGTAAAATGGGGACTCTGCCGTAATGTGTAAAATGTTTCAGTGTTTCTCGCCCCGAGCGTAACTAAAAATGGGGGTGTGACACATTGTCATGCTCCTATGAATGTCCTACTGAAGGTGGGTGTACAAAAATGGGGCGTGGCCTTGTGCCAGTTAGACCATGCCCCATTTTTGGGCGCACGCATGACTTGACTTCAGATATTTTTCGGCTCTTTACCTCTGACTGGTTGGCCACCCCTGCTGTAGGTCATAATGTATCAAGCGGTGTGTGGCATAATATGGTGCAGGGGGCATTACTGTATGGGACTTAATATGGTGGAATTACTTTTTTTTTTCCTGTGGTGGCCATGATCTGTTGGTGCAGGGTCAAAAACTGGGGTGTAAAGTAGTCTTTTCAGGTGAGGCCACGCCCATTGCAGTGAGGCTATGCCCATTCTAATGAGGCCATGCCCCCTCCCCACACGCACATATTTTTGTATCAATGTAGGGGGGCGTATTTCTTTATGTGTATGTGGATAGGTTGAGGGGGTGCATTTTTAAATCTTGCACTGAGACCCAAATTGGCTAGAAACAGCTCTGCTCAGTTGGCTTGTAGACATTTTGTCATATTGTCACAAACTGCTTATACATTATGCGTCTCGTTAACACAGAGGGCGCAGCTTTTCCTGGTCTGCATCCCCTGACCCCACTTCTGCTACTTCCCATGTTCTCTTTCCTCACCCACCATGCACTCTGTATGGGCACCACTCAGGAGAGAATCACTGGGCTGGGTGGAGCGAAAGATGTTGAATTGGCCTGGGGCTGGGACATAAAATGCGGATCAGATGAGGCTGCAGCTGCTTATCTCCAGCTGCATCATTCAGGTCAGCGACCTCCCCTGTGGTGGGGGGAGTGATGTAGTATGAGGAGGGCAGTGACCTAGTGCGAGGCTATATTGTAGTGATATAGTGTGAGGATTTAATGTGTGAAAATAGCATTGTGTTGTAGTGTGGGGATGTAGCTCAGTGATCTAGTGCAGGGATGTAGTGTGGGTAGGTCGCATATACTGTATATAAGGCCTGATTCAGAGGTATACACTGTGGTTGCATTTGATGCAAGTGGTCATTTTCAGTCTACAAATGCATCTGAGTCACACTGTGCATGCCTCTTGATAATAACTGCAAAAAGACGCAGATTGAAATGGCAAGCAATTGAGGGAGAGGGCCCCAAACTGACATCTTTGCTTAGGGCCCCATGGGGTCTCAATCTGTCTCTGCCTGTAGGTGTCCTGAGGCACCCTAGGCTGCCACAGCACAGTTTGAGAACCACTGGTCTAGTGTGTATTGCACCTAGCCTGTGGATTACAGCTCCCAGCTCAAGTCTGCAAAAAATGCAACAATGTAATCTTAATGACAAGCTAGAGAGATTAACCCTTTCTGTGACTGCTGTACAGGGATCACACAACCTCGATTCATAGGGCTGAATTCAATTAGGGGAGAGGTTCACATTCCGCGAAGAAGTTCAAGTATATACCACACTTACGGTACCATTGGATTCGCAGATATTTTCTTGCAATACACAATATACATAGAAACATAGAATTTTACTGCAGACATTAGTGTTAGTTTAGGGGTCTAGAATAGGGTCAGAGCCAGCAACAGAAATCTTGGGGCCCAGCACACTGATATCTCTGGGGCCCCCTCAACCACCCTTAACTTGGCAGAGGGGAGCTTTAAAAAAAAAATTGAGCCTTTGACTCAGACTGTCAGGGACTCCGGCAGGTGGTTTTCCTGCTGGGCTACCCGGTGGCAGTGTCAGGGACAGGGGCGCTGGAATGTTTTTAGGTTGGGGGGGGGGCGTAGAAAAATAGTATTTTGGCGCCCCTATGGTGCCGGCCTCCTCTTCCTTTTTAGCCGCCCACCGCTGTGCGGATGAGCGCTTACCTCCAGATCCACGCGGGCAGCATCTCCTTTAAAAACAGTGTGCTACCGCAGGGTGCTGTGTCCTCCTATCTTCAGTTGTGTCCTAGCCACCGCCGGCTGTCTCTCCTTCACAGATGCATTACTGGAAGGAGGCGTGGCCAGGCTGGGACATCCTGGGACCATAGCCACGTCTCCTCCCCGTAATGCAAATATGAAGGAGAGACAGCCGTCGCGCTCTGGAAAAGGGGACGTGGCCACTCAACAGGGGGCGTGTCCTTCAGTGTAGTTTTATCCCTTATACTATCTAGTACTGGTGCTCCTTTCACATTGTAGCACACGGTAGGAGCCAAAATGCACATTATACCACACGGTATGAGCAGAAATTCACATTATAGCACACTGAATGAGCCGAAATTCACATTGTAGCACACGGTATGAGCAGAAATTCACATTATAGCACACTGAATGAGCCGAAATTCACATTGTAGCACACTGAATGAGCTGAAATTCACATTCTAGCACACTGAATGAGCCGAAATTCACATTGTAGCACACTGAAAGAGCCGAAATTCACATTGTAGCACACTGAATGAGCCGAAATTCACATTCTAGCACGCTGAATGAGCCGAAATTCACATTGTAGCACACTGAATGAGCCGAAATTCACATTGTAGAACGCTGAATGAGCCGAAATTCACATTGTAGCACACTGACTGAGCCGAAATTCACATTGTAGCACACTGACTGAGCCGAAATTCACATTCTAGCACACTGAATGAGCCGAAATTCACATTGTAGCACACTGACTGAGCCGAAATTCACATTCTAGCACACTGAATGAGCCGAAATTCACATTATAGCACACTGACTGAGCCGAAATTCACATTGTAGCACACTGAATGAGCCGAAATTCACATTATAGCACACTGACTGAGCCGAAATTCACATTCTAGCACACTGAATGAGCCGAAATTCACATTATAGCACACTGACTGAGCCGAAATTCACATTGTAGCACACTGACTGAGCCGAAATTCACATTGTAGCACACTGACTGAGCCGAAATTCACATTCTAGCACACTGAATGAGCCGAAATTCACATTGTAGCACACTGACGGAGCCGAAATTCACATTGTAGCACACTGAATGAGCCGAAATTCACATTGTAGCACACTGAATGAGCCAAAATTAACATGATAGCACACTGAATGAGCTGAAATTCACATTGTAGCACACTGAATGAGCCGAAATTCACATTGTAGCACACTGAATGAGCCGAAATTCACATTATAGCACACAGTATGAGCCAAAATTCACATTATAGCACACTGAATGAGCCGAAATTCACATTACAGCACACGGTATGAGCCGAAATTCACATTACAGCACACGGTATTAAGTACTGTATACTTGTGTAATGCACTGTGTAAAGTCTCTCTGGGAGCTGACACTGTAATGCACAGTTGTGCACCTTCTGCAGGGCACACTCTGATGTGTAGCCTCTGACCTAGTTAAGGGTTTTCCTACTCCTCTGTCTTACCAGCTGCACTCACCTTGACCCCCTTATCTCTTTTCTCAGTTTCCTTTATTTGCACCCTCAAAGTTCCTGATTTCCCCAGCCCCTCTATCTCACACTTCCCTCTGCATTCCCAGTCTTTTCTCATGCCCCCGGAGACACAGACTGCCTGCAAACCTGTATAAGAAGCAACCTTTAGAGAGAGACTTCCCTGTTCTCACATAATATGACCAGGTGCTTCCTCTGAGTCTGTGAGATCCTCGCTCCGTGTTCCAGCAGGGGTCAGAGGAGCATGTGACCGCTCTGCCAATCAGGGGCTCTTCTAATCAGCATGTGCCGAGCTCCTCCAATCACAGCTCGGCACATGCTCTTCTGACCCTGTTGCTAAGATCAGGGAGGAGACTGATGCTCGGCACCGCAGTGAGACTGTGAGTTACAGGGACTTCCCCTGCTGCTGCTGTTCCGTGCTCTCACACAGTGAGTCACACGATCTAACAGCGGGGCTCCCATCCCTGTGCTGCCGGCGCCGCTGCTTGTCATGCAGTGTGACAGGCGGCGCAGTGGTAGCCGGCAGCACAAGTAGCAGAGCGGACAGAGCGCCTTTGCAGACTGCTGAGCGGGTAGTGCCGGAGCCAAGCGCTCCCCTGCGCCTCTGTCATATTTGGGGGGGGCAAGCTGCCCCCTTGCCCCCCCCATTCCGACGCCCCTGGTCAGGGACATACGGAAAATAACCAGCGCAGCGACATGCATAATGATGGTAATACAGCACGGACCACAGGGACTGGACAAAGTGATGGGGTAAAGGTGAGGGTTTAGGGAGGCTGTTAATTGCATTCCTACTTAACTTAACTTGAGCAGTTGGAGCATACACATTAAATAGCAATATTGGCACTGTTCCTTGGGGCCCCCCTGAACCTCGGGCCCTGCACAAGTGTCCCCTTTGTCCCCCCGTCGCCGGGCCTGATCACTATATATATGACAGCAAAGTGCAGCACCACGCTTCAGAAGCTCATATACCGTTTATTAAGTCTTTAAATGCACCATGGAAATGTGCCCCAGGTTTATGGCCAGTGCAGATTATTCCTATAAAAATGGCCACCTGTGTCTGTATACCACTATCAGCGACACGGCTGTGACCCTTCAATAACACGATTATAAGATGAACCATCTCTGTATGTCTTCTTAGCCACCTCTCTGTCATTGGCCCTCATTCCGAGTTGTTCGCTCGCTAGCTGCTTTTAGCATCTTTGCACACGCTAAGCCGCCGCCTACTGGGAGTCAATATTAGCTTTGCAGAATTGCGAACGAAAGATTAGCAGAATTGCGAATAGAAATTTCCTAGCAGTTTCTGAGTAGCTGGAGACTTACTCCTACACTGCGATCAGTTCAGTCAGTTTCGTTCCTGGTTTGACGTCACAAACACACCTAGCGTTCGCCTAGCCACTCCCCCGTTTCTCCAGACACTCCCGCATTTTTCCCTGACACGCCTGCGTTTTTACGCATACACCCAGAAAACTGTCAGTTTTCGCCCAGAAACACCCACTTCCTGTCAATCACACTACGATCACCAGAACGATGAAAAATCTTCGTTAAGCCGTGAGTAAAATACCAAACTTGTGTGCTAATTTACTTGGCGCAGACGCACTGCGAACATTGCGCATGCGCAGTTTGCGACTTATCGCACCGATGCGAAGAAAACGAACGCGCGAACAACTCGGAATGAGGGCCATTGTCCAGAAATGCCCAATACATTCTCCTCAGATTTCTTAGACCAGCGGTGGCCAACCAGTGGCTCTTGAGCAGCATGAGGCTCTTTCTTTATTTAAATTTGGCTCCCAACACTCTAAATCATCTGACCACAACAGATACAGAAACTGCTACACTCCAGCCAGACATGCAGCAGCACTACAGAGACTGAAAATAGAAGGACCAAGACACTAGCGGTGAGACACCCACTGGCAAACGGAACACACTAGGGGCTGTAGCAATGACACGACTTAGTGGGCTGGAGTGACACAGAAGGGTCCTGGCAGGCATGACACATGGAGGAGCTGACTGGAGTGATGGAGTGTGGTGGAAGTAGTGACACATGGGAAAGCTGTCTGGAGTGACATAGGAGGGTAGTAGCAGAAATATCACATGGGAGAGCTGGCTGGAGTGACATGGAAGGTGCTGGCAGGAGTATCACATGGGGAACTGGCTGGAGTGACATAGGAGGGTGCTAGCAGGAGTGTCACATGGGGAGCTGGCTGGAGTGACACATTGGAGAACTTAATTTTATTATGTGAATCTGGCTTTTTCAATGGATCCGACTTTGAAAAAGCCAGAACGACATAAAATTATTTTTTTAAATGTGTTTTATACTAGGGGCGTTGTCTAGCAGGCACAAGGCCACATTCCATTTTTGCATGCGTGCATTTGGCTCGATGTCGGCTCTTTGACGTACCTAACAAGGTTTTTTGGCTCTTTGTCACCGACTGGTTGGCCGCCCCTGTCTTAGACCATGTGTCTCCAGTGTGCCTCACTCACAGTTGGGGCCGCGACTCTTTGGGGCCATTTCAATTGTTGGTTGCCGCAGCAGCCACTAGATGGCGCCCAACAGAGAAATTCATTTGTTGCTTTGCATGCAGCCAGGGGGTACACATTTCAGCTCGTAGCCTCCCGAAGTGTGAGCTGAAATGTGTGAAAACTACGTGGTTTGGACGCTCAAATGGAAGTTTGAGTGCCCTAACCCGGACTTTAGATGGGTTTCGCCTCTTTGCGTGGCTAAGCCCGGTACTAATGGGTGTGCGCGCCCAACAGGGAGGGGACAACGGCAGTTTAATAGCTTTGGTTTGAGCTTATTACGTTTGGGTACACAAAAAACAATTGAATCGGCCCCTGTGTGTACGGTCTCTGTATGCGTGCGCTGCCTGACTTAGACCCATGCACAGAACGAAAAAAAATCCCTCAATTGCGCCTGACATCGTCAGACATTGGCCCGCCTATAGTCTATTCTGAATACTGAGTCAATTTATTCCCATCCGCTTGTGTTATTATTCCCTTGTGGAATAATAAGTGACTTCAAGGACCTTCCACCCAACAGTACCAGAGACAATTCTCAACATGGCGAAAGAGGGCTCTCCAGGCTGTATTGCATCATCTTCATACCATCTCTGACTGTCATTGGTTCATAGCAAAATGTTATTGATTTGTCATTATTGCTTTTTGTATTATTGCACAATATACATGTAGCAACATTATTTACTGGATCCACATAAACACATTAAGCATCTTTTATAAAACTGTTTGTGCATGTTCTGTTTTTATTGCTTTGTGATTAAACAAAATTACACCTTGAAAATTTGCACCTTGAAATACCTTTTTGGTGTTGAAGGGGGACAAATTACAAAGTGCACAACCTGATTTGGAGCTGGCAGGGGAGTGCAGTCTAGGTCACAAAACACACCAAAAGAAGTATGTGCTCGCGCCGAAAAATGGGCGTGGCCACACACCAGAGGGGGCGTGGTCACTGAAAATGGGGCGTGCCAACACGACTATCACCTACCCCCTGTGTCGCCTCTCAGCACACTATCACCTACCCCTTGTGTCGTCTCTCAGCACACCTTCATTCAATTTTTGCACAGGACGCATGCAGAGTCCCCGTTTAACACAGTGCCAGATACACAGTGCCCCACAGTGCCAGATACACAGTGACAGATACAGCGCCCCGCAGTGCCAGATACATATTGCCCCACAGTGCCAGATACAATGCCCCACAGCACCAGATACAATGCCCCACAGTGTCAGATCTGATGGTGTAGGAGCTTCCTTTTAAATGGCAAATATATATTGATTCAAGCTTTTTCACATTAACTAAGATATTTACTGCTCCTCACTTCTTTAGGTTCGTGTTTCCTTAAAAGCTTCACAGATATGTTATAAGCAACATTGTATTTCAAAGCATGAATTACTCATTGTTATAACGCCAGATGTATCCAAGGCCAGTCAAGCATATCGCCAAAAGTTCTGAACATCGGGGAGGATTTTGACCTGTCCTGACCTCCAGAAAGGATGTTCCGGGAAAGCTGATAATCGCAAAGCAATAAATATATTTTAATTGCAATTTATAATATTGTTTGACAAATGACGTGTTTCAGTTTTCAAGACATACATGGTGTATTTTGATTGGCTAAATGTATTGGCACACATGAATCCTTTGCTCTTTTGCTATAAAATAAAGCCATGATGGCCCCTAAGACAGATCAACTATGAACTGCTTAGGTTACACAATGATCCTGTGTCACCTTTCCATTCACTGATCTCCAACCGGTTGCTAAGGGGAACAGCATTCTGACTGATGACTGAAGAGAGTTCATAATCAGACCTGAATAGGTTAACATACCCTATCATTTTGGGATCTCGTCCGGGATATTCCAGCATCTCCTCCACTGGCAATAAATCCTCTGATCTTTCAGGAACCGCTGATAACAAAAAAAAAAAAAACCGGTAAGTGAGATTTATTGTGTAGATTTCTACCTGCTCACTTGAACTCAGCGCTTCTTGTGTAAATCAAGGGGAAGTCCAGTCGAGAAGGTCAGAGAATATCTTAAAGAGCCCAGCGTCAGTCAGAAGAAATTTTTTTAAGGTACCATGATGTATGTTATATTGTTGAAGTATGTTATATTGTTGAATTATGTTATATTGTTGAATTGTGGGTAAATAATTTCAGATAATTTGTCACAAGTGCACAGGGGGAATTAATCAAGTATGCAGAAAACTTTTAAATTGTGCAAGTACTAATGCATGTTTATTAAGAAAATAGAGCCGTTTTATAAAGGTGGCGCATGGCCAAGATATGTTCTAATGCTGATAACCAGTTTGAATTGATAAATAACCAAAGAGGTGTATGCAAATCTTGTACCTGTGTTGTTGTGTTAAGAAAATACAAAGGGTCTGTAGCACCAAGATTGCTGGCAATTACAAGCACTGAAGTCTCATTTGGTTATGTGGAAAATGATGATGAATTTTATTTTACAAAAGGTTGTCATTTTAAAAAGAGAATTGTTGGAACATTACATTAAGAATGATTGATTTAACATCATAACCTATTGGCCTAGGAACCACATAATCCCAGGTCTAAGACCCATGTGCCCGTGCAGCCTCAAACAGCTGCCGTGCACGCAGATAACAGATATAGGATTTACTGTCATCTTTGTTTTTGTATCCTTGCACTGTTATATGTACTCTGTCAATATGCTTTTGAAAAGGTGGGGGGGAGTCGGGTTGTCTGCTGAATAATGAAACTAGATTCTCCTACACACACTGATAGGTATTTCTCACATCCAAGCAGTCCCCGGTGTTAGCTGTTACTTTCTGAAGAGAAACAAGCATTAAACTACAACAGGGATACTGATACAAGCAGGACTCCATATAGGCAGGGGGATAGACCCTTGGAGTAACTTAACAATAATATTAGGGACGCATCTCAGTGATCCAGAAGAAATAATCTATTATGCAGGTCTCACTTGGGGAGCAGTACTAACAGATCTTCCACAAAAGCAGGGAGGAAGGGGCAACACTACAACCCCAGTCATTTGTCCACAGACGGATTGAAGAAGCTCTTTAGGTAGAGATTCTTTAAAAGGAGATTTTAATTCCCTCATAAGGAGTTACTAAAATACCACATCAGGATGGGTTCAAACCCGTGGATATTGTTAATAACAGGGAGGGTAATAAATCTCTGAAAGGAATTTCAAAAGAGCAGGCTTCCCGTCAGAGGGGACACTTGACCTAGAAAAATTTGCCTCCTGTAACAAAAGTAGAGAAATGGGACAACCCCAGTCATTTGTCCACAGACGGATTGAAGAAGCTCTTTAGGTAGAGATTCTTTAAAAGGAGATTTTAAGTCCCTCAAAAGGAGTTATTAAAATACCACATCAGGAGGGGTTCCGCGCACGTTCACCCAGGCATGGGAGCGCGGTCTGTAAAGATGTCAGGGCCCGACAAACCCGTGGATATTGTTAATAACAGGGAGGGTAATAAATCTCTGAAAGGAATTTCAAAAGAGCAGGCTTCCCGTCAGAGGGGACACTTGACCTTGGATAATTAAGCATAATAGTAGAGATCAAGCATCCATCTGGATCACTGTAGCAAAAGAATTATGAGCAGAGAATAGAAGAAGAGATGAGGAAAATGATTTCCCCATTGTACCAGAGTACTCAATAGCACCACAACCAGCGTTATACTCACTGCCTGTAATTGCAGCAACAGCACCTGCACACTATACCCCACCCCTATACCCAGACATGCATGCACACCAAGGTACCCATAGTATGAACAGAATGAAATTACCTACAAGCTCACTAACAGTGAAATTAAAAAGAGACGAGCAAGGAAAAGAGTGACGAATAATCAGCCCTATCTTAGAAGGATCTGTGGTTGAAAATCCGAATGATTTACCTGAGCTATGTGTACAGAGTATGCCCCAGTGTCCTGATACTTTATCACAAGAAACCCCAACAAGACCAACCAAAGAAACTAGCCACCTAATGCTTCCCTCATGTTTAAACGAGTGGTAGACACCTGGAATCAAGCTGAGTCCAGTAAACAATTGTCCACAATCAGGAACTATAGGCGAAAGGGTGCAAATCAGGTGAAGAGGAGAAGCAAGGGGTCAAGACACAGCCTCTACAGCTTTTCATGCCCAGGTGCATAATGTACAGAATAAACTGACATATTTTCCAGAAAGATTGTGTCCGGTATGTCAGTTTTGCGTTCCAGAAGGATATGAACATTGCCCAAATTGTGGAAACTGGATTTCACACCATGAACCACCATGCCAAGATATCTATGCGACTAGAAATACTGAAAGACGGTCATCATTGCCTGTTTCTCTGTATCCAGCACAAGTACAGAGCATACGCAACCCAGATAATGCAGCCAGGACGAACGAACCATACATCGTACAGAGCCAACACCACAAACCATGGTATGGCAATGACCTCGCAAATATAGTTGCAGAGTCCCCAGATCCTAGAAAAAAAAAAAACCCAACAGCAGTTTATGCCTATATGGAAAGAATTCAAACCATATGGACACCGGCATGGGTCGACTACCACCAGTTGTGTGAGGCTATACTAGGACCAGCAACTGCCCAAACAGTAAGCACCATGTTAAAAGCAGATGCAGTAGATGATTGCCCAGCCATAACGGACGTTCCGACAGAGAAAAATAGAACAACGTTTGAAAGTGGAAAGATGTACATGACAAGACTTAAGAGATGGTGTCATGCACAGACACTCAGGGCACCAGCAGCCCCAGACTTGAAACAGGAAAAGACTGAGTCCATCAGAACTTACTCTGATAAAGTCACTATTAGGACACACAAGATGATAGAATATGAAAGTGTGCAACTCCTGTGTCGACAACAGTGTACTCAGTCACCACTGGCAGTTCGATAAAAGTGACTTTACCCACAGGAGACCCAAGGGTTTCAAGAGCTGTTTTTATGCACAACCAGATTCCTCTACGTTTACTTACAGATCAAGCCATTGCAACGACTGGATTGGGAGGTTAAGCCCTACCCTTGCAAGAAAGCAAAGATGTAACCTAAAATACAAGCTGCTATACAAGACTATCTCTCACAGGAAAAGTAAGACAAAGAGGAACAACAACTCCCAGCATAAACATCATTATGTTAAACACCAGCCTGGGTGGACTTGGACTAAGAAAATGACATGCCAGCAGCAGTGAGGAAGAATATGCAAGTGAAGAAAGGACAAAGTATGAAGAATAATGAATGAATCATAAAGAGAGGTGATTGGAAAAAGAAAAGTTGAGAAACAATATGAAGGTTGCATGAAAGTTTGGAGACTAAAGGAAGTCTGCTTTAAGAAGGACAAAGAAAGACATCTGACAAGTGGTCAGTACTACCTGGCAAGATTACAGAGATAATGCCATGATTTAAAGCAACAGAAGCTCCGGGGTTTAAAGCAAATAATAAGGAACAAGACAGAAAAAGTTCCAGAAGACAAATGAATGATGCTTCTTCTGCCAATATGAAGTACAAGCTTCTTCAGGTACTCCCCAGTGAACATAATGTCTCCAGAAGAAACAGCAGAAGGTATGATTACAGTCACCTTGCCCACTGGAGAAATACGTTTGTGCCTAATGAATGCTGGAGCCGGCACACGCAGAAGACAGCAGAGGGAGATACCACAAGAACTGGTGAGATCAGAAATTCTTAAAGGGACAGGAGATGAGAGAAATGCAGTCACCAATACCAGCCCAATTCTTGACCTTGGAGTACATGTCCAGTGACTTTGCTGAAGCACAATGTACTAAAGCTTATCCAAGGAGAATACAGTACACACCAGCAGAAGTTTAACTTTCCAGCAACTTATCAAAGGAAAGAACAAAAAGCCATCTAGAAGCAAGTTAAAACAGAAGTTCAGTATTGGCTCATTCCCGCAGTACCAGTTGTAGAAGAAAGGAAGCAATACTACTGGACCAGGATAGCTTTGTGGAGGGGCTATATCACCAAGTGATTTATCCACAAAACACACAGCTAAATACAGGATGTGAATGAACTGTTGATTGCCACCACCACCAAAAGAAGCACCAAGAAGGGGCAGTGTCCTTAGTGAAGTTTCTGGAAGACCAAGACTGCAGAGCCTCAGAAGGAGAAATTGCAGCTAGTCAAGCAAGAGTTAATCTTCCTAGGACACTCAAGGTACCAGACATCTAAAGTGAAAAGGAAAAGATTCAGACTGCAAGCTAAGATGCCAACTAGTGTCAAGCAAGTCAGATGATCATTCCTGGGCCTAGTAGGACACTACAGAACACGGATACCTCTAGCACCAGTCTACATGCAAGCATTGTGTGACAACACTGAAAGGGAGGAGGGTCCGCATCCTACATACAGCAACAGATGAATTAGGCTATTGAACAGTTGGAAACAGCAGTTGCCTCATCTCAAGCCCTAGAACTACCTGACTATTAAAGAAGGAGGCCATACATAGAAGTCCTTATGCAAAATCATGGACTGAGGTGAAGACCAGTGGCCTACAACTTAAGCAAGCTTGACAGCGGTAATCAAAGAGCACCTACCGGCATCAGAGCAGTGATAGCAGCAACAGCCCTAGAAGAGTATAAGAGCACAGACACAGTGATGAATCAGAAGTCCTAGAAGAGGACAAGAGCACAGGCATAGTGCTGAATCATGAACTTATCATCCAGGGTCCACATGCAGGTACAGAGAAGCTTCAACAAGCAAGAACCAAACACCTGTCAGTGGCAAGGCTGACCATGTATGAAGTAGCACTGCCAAAATGCGACAAGTAACCATCAGAAGATGTATTACCCTCAACGCAGCAACCCTTTTCCAACATTAATCAATAAAGGTGTTGAATCTCAAGATTCAAAAGGAGGGAAAATCAGATTATCTACTGATGAATGGGAAAGCCAGAAGTTTCTAATATTCACTCACGAAGGTAAACAATATGGTTGGACACAATTACCCCAAGGGGGAGCCACTAGTCCATCAGATTTCTCAGAGGCAATGGCATTAATCCTGCAGAAATGGAGACCACACTTTACAGACACCCAGTTAGTTCAATATGTCGATGATCTGCTTATTGCTGCACAGACAGAAGAGAAGTGCAAAAAGGAAACAGTATCACTACTCATCTTTTTGGCAGAAGAAGATTGCAGAGTGTCAAAAGACAAGCTTCAGCTAGTACAGAAAAAAGTTGTCTTCTTAGGACACTGCATATCTCAAGGAACAAGGCATCTTACTGATAAAAGAACAAAAGCAATAACTCAAGAAAAAACCCCAAGAACATTAAAAGAAATCAGAGCTTTCCTGGGCCTTATTGGTTATTGCAGAGAATGGATACCCTCAGCCTCATTACTGATGCAACCCCTATATGAATTAATAAAAAAGGAGGCGTCAGCAGAAAACAGGGACACCATTGAAGAAGCAGTAAGACAACTAAAGCAAACCATAATAACAGCCCCAGCATTGGGATTGCCTGATTACACTGTGTATACAAGTACCTCACGCTGTAACAGAAATATTAAGTCAAGAAAATAGCAAGCATCTTTCTGCAGCCAGACTTACCAAATATGAAGTGATTGCCTAGCCTTCATGGAATTAGAGACTTTACCTCTCCCTAATGTCCAAGATACACCATTGGACAATCCAGACATGAACCTGTTCGTCGATGGATCAAGATATTATGATAATGGATCCCCAAGGACAGGATATGCAGTAACAACAGAAACTGAAGTCATAGACTCTGGAGCATTGCTACCAAGTATGTCAGCACAAGAAGCAGAACTCATAGCAATGACCAAAGCCTGCATACATGCTGAGAATATGACAGCCAACATCTATACGGATTCACGCTATGCTTGGGGGGGTGTCCCAAGATTGCGCTGTTATATGGAAAAGTAGGGACTTCAAAAGTGCAAACGGAAAACCCATCAAACATGCCAGTTTGATTATGGAACTCTTCAGAGCATTGGAACTACCTAAAAGAATTGGAATAATCAAGGTACAAGCACATACTAAGAGCCAAACAATGGAAGCTAAAGGAAATGCATTTGCAGATGCAGAAGCCAAGAGAATTGCCTTACAATCAAAAGAACTTGAGCAAGTCTTAGTAGCTCAAGATGTGAAGCAAATGCCTAGTGAACAGGAGCTGATCAAAATTCAACAACAAGCATCACAAGGAGAAAAGGAGAAATGGAGACGATTGGGGGCAGAAGAAGATGAACAT
Source organism: Pseudophryne corroboree (assembly GCF_028390025.1). Taxonomy (NCBI): domain Eukaryota; kingdom Metazoa; phylum Chordata; class Amphibia; order Anura; family Myobatrachidae; genus Pseudophryne; species Pseudophryne corroboree. The sequence goes on from NC_086448.1 coordinate 86,830,492, forward strand.
GGACTTTGGAAGTCAAGAGAATTGAAGTACTGTCTACCAGCAGCTCTATTTCCACCTATGTTACAAGTAGCTCATGGACAAGTACACCATTCAAAGGAAGCCACGGTGAATAGAGTACAAGAGCATTGGATAGCTCCAGGCTTCAATAAAGCTGCAACAAACTTTGTAGCAGGATGCTGGATCTGTGGAATCAGCAATCCAGGAAATAGAACCAAGACACCTCTAGGAACTATACCCAAAGCCTCTTACCCATTTGAAAGACTACAAATTGACTATATACAGTGGCGACGAAGCAGTCCATATGAATATGTACTAGTAGCAACGGACATGTTTAGTCACTGGGCCGAAGCCTGGCCAGTAAGCAAAGCCACAGCAAAAACCACTGCAAAGAAACTGATAGCAGAAGTAGTATGTAAATTTGGGATACCTGAGGTTATAGAATCAGATAGAGGTACACATTTCACGGGAGAAGTCATGCAGCATATAATGAAAGATTTGGGGGTACAGCAGGCCTTCCATGTGCCTTACCAGCCCCAGGCGAGTGGGAGGGGGGACATCTGAACTTTGACCTTAAGCTAAAACTACAGAAATGACTACCTATTGTCTTGTTTAATATTAGGACCACACCCATTAAACCTAGTAAACTGACTCCATATAAATATTGTTTGGGTCAGCTCTAAGAACAGATTGTTATTATCCACAACAATTACAACATAATCATGATGATTTTTACAGGTTATGTACAGGAGGTCTGTAAAACATTGACTAACCTCCATTGCCGAGTGTTTTCTTCCATTCCAGACCCAGAAGGATCAGCTACGCATAAGCTAAATCCAGGAGATTGGGTCTATTTAAAGAGACATGTGAGAAAGACCTTTGAACCAAGATATGATGGTCCATATCAAGTGCTGCTAACCATGTCTACCTTAAATTAAGATGAAAGGTCGTGATACTTGATTACATGCATCCCACTCAAAGAAGCTGACAGTGACTCTCCAGCCAGAAGAATGAAGTTGCTTATCCTTTGATTGTTGTTAGGGGAAATTCCCAAGGTTTGGACTATAAGTCCAGGGGACTGGTTTACTGAAAGAGAATGTTTCAGGCCTAGATAGTGTAGGTAGAATAGGGAGAAAAAGTGGAATCAAAAAGAGGGGAAATGATGGTGTAGGAGCTTCCTTTTAAATGGCAAATATATATTGATTCAAGCTTTTTCACATTAACTAAGATATTTACTGCTCCTCACTTCTTTAGGTTCGTGTTTCCTTAAAAGCTTCACAGATATGTTATAAGCAACATTGTATTTCAAAGCATGAATTACTCATTGTTATAACGCCAGATGTATCCAAGGCCAGTCAAGCATATCGCCAAAAGTTCTGAACATCGGGGAGGATTTTGACCTGTCCTGACCTCCAGAAAGGATGTTCCGGGAAAGCTGATAATCGCAAAGCAATAAATATATTTTAATTGCAATTTATAATATTGTTTGACAAATGACGTGTTTCAGTTTTCAAGACATACATGGTGTATTTTGATTGGCTAAATGTATTGGCACACATGAATCCTTTGTTCTTTTGCTATAAAATAAAGCCATGATGGCCCCTAAGACAGATCAACTATGAACTGCTTAGGTTACACAATGATCCTGTGTCACCTTTCCATTCACTGATCTCCAACCGGTTGCTAAGGGGAACAGCATTCTGACTGATGACTGAAGAGAGTTCATAATCAGACCTGAATAGGTTAACATACCCTATCAGATCCACAGTGACAGATACAATGCCCCACAGTGCCAGTTACATGCCCCACATACAATGCCCCCCAGTGCCAGTTAGATGCCCCACAGTGCCAGATACATGCCCCACAGTGCCAGTTACATTGCCCCACAGTGTCAGATACATGCCCAACAGTGCCAGTTACAATGCCCCACAGTGCCAGTTACAATGCCCCACAGTGCCAGATACATGCCCCACAGTGACAGATACATGCCCCACAGTGACAGTTACTTGCCGCCCCCCCCCCCCCCCCACCCGGTCACTCGCCGCTTCCTTCCCGTTCCCTCTGTGGCTGTGCTATGTGAGGGGAGGAGAGCGCAGCGCAGCGCCTCTCCTGCCCCTCAACACTCCAGCAGGCATGTGCGGTGAGCTAAATGGCTCAGGAGGCACTGTTTAGCACCAGAGCCAGATTTACATGCAATATATGAGCCAAAGGGTACATCTGGGCATTATACACAGGTGCAGCAGTATAAACTCCTGGAAATTTGGTGAGTTTTCATCAGAGACGTGCGGAAAAGATATTCAGGTGAGGCACTGCCTCACCTGCCATAGGCTTTTTAATCCAGAGTTTTGGCTATAAAAATTATTAGAATAATGCAAAGAAGATATTTCACACATATTCTTTTTATTTTTCATATACTTTATACAGTCAAAACTCTTGCACAAACGTTAGTATGCCAGGAAGGGCTCTGTCTCACCTGCCTCACCCCACCGCACGTCACTGCACTCCAGGTCTCCGGCGGCGTCTATGTGGCGCCGGTTCGTTAGCCAATCAGAGCTCGCAGACCAGCAGCCAATCAGGAGCTGGTCCGCAAGCTCTGATTGGCTAACGCCGCCAGAGACCGGACACATGGCAGTGCTGCTGGCAGCGGTGGTGAGGACATTGAGGGAAGGGAGAGATGCTGCGCTCTCCTCCCCTCACATTGCGGAGAGACGGGGATGAGTGGGCATGATGCCCTGGCCGCCGGCGGTGCCCCCCTCTGCTGGGCCTGCCAAGGTGCCAAGGGCACGTGCCCCACTCGCCCTACCCTAGTTACGCCTTTTTCCATGTCGTAGTAGTACATGTTGACCTAATGACCATGTCGACCAAACATGGTCGACCCAATGTATGTCGAACTAACTCAAGTCGACCTAATAACCACCATCCATGGAAATGTAATTTATGGAAAGGCCGCCAACTAATGCGACTAAGATGTAATTGTGAGACTCTTCCATATACAATCTATGTAATTGCTGACCCCAGCTGTCAGATAAAGCAGATTATGCTGATTTTTACTGACATGCCTGACATTATACATCTCCCCCATTTCAGGGGTGTTACTGGTGTCATCACAGCTGTAGGTGGTTACAGTATATTTTATACATGATCTATTTATTTAATAATGGATCACATAGTGATGGATTACACACCTTCTCCATACACTTAATGACCCTGTATATACAGTATGACACTGAGCACCACTCTCTGCTGTAGATTTAGGAAAGTTTTACCTCAGGGTTACACATTTCTCTGTAAAATTAACTTTAATTGAAGTGAAACCTCTGAGCATAATATTACTGCTCTGTTACAGCTGGATACTATTCTCTCCCAGCAGATTATTTGATCAGTCTAACATGTAGGCTATGAACAGTGCAGGTATTTCCCCACTCAGACATAACTTATTTGCAACATGGAGATTTCCAGAACATTCTGCAAGAGAGATCGTTCCAGCATAGAGAGACAGCACAGTCACACATTAGCAACAGCGCCACCTGCAGTCCCTCCAGTATAACTTCTCTGCAAAGAAGCTAATTTTACCAAGAAATGCTGCTGTATGCTACCATACCCTCCAACTGTACCTTTTTGGCCGGGACAGTACTGTTTTTTTATGGTCTGTATGTACTGGCCAAAAAGGGCTTTGTACCGATTTTTGACTCACTAAATTTCCATTAAAAGTATAGGAAAGGGGCGTGGTCACACCCCCTTTACCCATGGCCATGCCCCCTTTCCTAATTTGTACCAGTTTTTGAGTGTAAAATGTTGGAGGGTATGTGCTACATACATCCAGTGCCGTAACGAAAAGTCTGGGTGCCCCTGGCAAAATGTGTTACTTGCCACCCAGAAAGGCAAATGCTGAATTTTTATGGTGGGGGGTTTTCCATGAATTTATGTATATATACCCCGAGAGAAGAAAGAAGCTGTAGGAAGCTCTGATATTGTGTGAAGTTCTATTTTAATAATAATACAAATCATTTTTTCTTTTGTGTGGCTTCTAGGCCTAAAGGCCCATACACACTGGGCAATTTTGAGCTGAAAGCAGCTCACTTTTTGTATTTTGAGCTGCTTTCAGCTCAAGACCACCCAGTATGTATGCCAGGGTGACTGAAGACAGGCGATGATGCGCGCTCCCGCATCATCGCCAGCGAGGTTTTCCATTGGCTGGTAAAACCAGCATGCTTGAAAATGATAGTTCAGTTTTCAGCCATCATCGCTCAGTGTGTACGGCCACAAACGATGATGGCTGGAAGCTGAACACTCCTCTTCCCGGCTGACATGCGCTGCACTCTCCCCGAGCCCCACCTGCTATCCGCCGTGGTCCGCCTGCTCTCCCACTCAGTGCTCCGCCTCCGGCCTCCATCAGCTGCCGCTCAGTGCTCCGGGCTTCCTCCTCCACACGCAGCTCCCTCCAGACGCAGTGCTATCAGTAAGTCGATGCATATAGCTGTTGCCCTCAGTTATATATATTGCTGGCATGGGCCAGCAATGTATATACCGTACCACTGGCCACCAGTGCTTATGCTTTTTTAATTTTTAGCCAGTAATATATACATTGCTGGCCATTACTGGCACCACTGGCCACCAACGATGAATATAAGGCAGTAATAATAAGAATTTACTTACCGATAATTCTATTTCTCGTAGTCCGTAGTGGATGCTGGGGACTCCGTAAGGACCATGGGGAATAGCGGCTCCGCAGGAGACTGGGCACAAAAGTAAAGCTTTAGAACTACCTGGTGTGCACTGGCTCCTCCCCCTATGACCCTCCTCCAAGCCTCAGTTAGGACACCGTGCCCGGACGAGCGTACACAAGAAGGAAGGATTTTGAATCCCGGGTAAGACTCATACCAGCCACACCAATCACACCGTATAACTTGTGATCTAAACCCATGATAACAGAGGAGCCTCTAGAAAAGATGGCTCACTACAGCAATAACCCGATTTTTTGGTAACAATAACTATGTACCAGTATTGCAGATAATCCGCACTTGGGATGGGCGCCCAGCATCCACTACGGACTACGAGAAATAGAATTATCGGTAAGTAAATTCTTATTTTCTCTGACGTCCTAGTGGATGCTGGGGACTCCGTAAGGACCATGGGGATTATACCAAAGCTCCCAAACGGGCGGGAGAGTGCGGATGACTCTGCAGCACCAAATGAGAGAACTCCAGGTCCTCCTCAGCCAGGGTATCAAATTTGTAGAATTTTACAAACGTATTTGCTCCTGACCAAGTAGCTGCTCGGCAAAGTTGTAAAGCCGAGATCCCTCGGGCAGCCACCTTCCTTGTGGAATGGGCTTTTACAGATTTTGGCTGTGGCAGGCCTGCCACAGAATGTGCAAGCTGAATTGTACTACAAATCCAACGAGCAATAGTCTGCTTAGAAGCAGGAGCACCCAGCTTGTTGGGTGCATACAGAATAAACGAGTCAGATTTTCTGACTCCAGCCGTCCTGGAAACCTATATTTCCAGGGCCCTGACAACGTCTAGCAACTTGGAGTCCTCCAAGTCCCTAGTAGCCGCAGGTACCACAATAGGTTGATTCAGGTGAAACGCTGAAAACCACCTTAGGGAGAAACTGAGGACAAGTCCTCAATTCCGCCCTGTCCGAATGGAAAATCAGATGAGGGCTTTTACAGGATAAAGCCGCCAATTCTGACACGCACCTGGCCCAGGCCAGGGCCAACAGCATGACCACTTTCCACGTGAGATATTTTAACTCCACATATTTAAGTGGTTCAAACCAATGTGACTTTTGGAACCCAAAAACTACATTTAGATCCCAAGGTGCCACTGGAGGCACAAAAGGAGGCTGTATATACAGTACCCCTTTCACAAACGTCTGAACTTCAGGGACTGAAGCTAGTTCTTTTTGGAAGAAAATTGACAGGGCCGAAATTTGAACCTTAATGGACCCCCATTTCAGGCCCATAGACACTCCTGTTTGCAGGAAATGTAGGAATCGACCTAGTTGAAAATTCCTCCGTCGGGGCCTTACTGGCCTCGCACCACGCAACATATTTTCGCCAAATGCGGTGATAATGTTTTGCGGTTATATCTTTCCTGGCTTTGATCAGGATAGGAATGACTTCATCCGGAATGCCTTTCTCCTTCAGGATCCGGCGTTCAAAGGCCATGCCGTCAAACGCAGCCGCGGTAAGTCTTGGAACAGACAGGGTCCTTGCTGGAGCAGGTTCCTTCTTAGAGGTAGAGGCCACGGATCCTCCGTGAGCATCTCTTGAAGTTCCGGTTACCAAGTCCTTCTTGGCCAATCCGGAGCCACGAATATAGTGCTTACTCCTCTCCATCTTATAATTCTCAGTACCTTGGGTATGAGAGGCAGAGGAGGGAACACATACACTGACTGGTACACCCACTGTGTTACCAGAGCGTCTACAGCTATTGCCTGAGGGTCCCTTGACCTGGCGCAATACTTGTCGAGTTTTATAAACATGTGGAAGACTTCTGGATGAAGTCCCCACTCTCCCGGGTGGAGGTCGTGTCTGCTGAGGAAGTCTGCTTCCCAGTTGTCTACTCCCGGAATGAATACTGCTGACAGTGCTATCACATGATTTTCCGCCCAGCGAAGAATCCTTGCAGCTTCTGCCATTGCCCTCCTGCTTCTTGTGTCACCCTGTCTGTTTACGTGGGTGACTGCCGTGATGTTGTCCGAATGGATCAACTCCGGGTGACCTTGAAGCAGAGGTCTTGCTGAGCTTAGAGCATTGTAAATGGCCCTTAGCTTCAGGATATTTATGTGAAGTGATGTCTCCAGGCTTGACCATAAGCTCTGGAAATTCCTTCCCTGTGTGACTGCGCCCCAGCCTCGCAGGCTGGCATCCGTGGTCACCAGGACCCAGTCCTGAATGTCGAATCTGCGGCCCTCTAGAAGATGAGCACTCTGCAACCACCACGAGAGAGACACCCTTGTGCTTGGTGACAGGGTTATCCGCTGATGCATCTGAAGATGCGACCCGGACCATTTGTCCAGCAGGTCCCACTGGAAAGTTCTTGCGTGGAATCTGCCGAATGGGATTGCTTCGTAGGAAGCCACCATTTTTCCCAGAACCCTTTCATTGATGTACTGAGACTTGGCTCGGTTATAGGAGGTTCCCGACTAGCTCGGATAACTCCCTGACTTTCTCCTCCGGGAGAAACACCTTTTTCTGGACTGTGTCCAGGATCATCCCTAGGAACAGAAGACGAGTCGTCGGAATCAGCTGCGATTTTGGAATATTGAGAATCCAATCGTGCTGCCGCAACACTACCTGAGATAGTGCTACACCGACCTCCAACTGTTCCCTGGATCTTACCCTTATCAGGGAATCGTCCAAGTAAGGGATAACTAAAATTCCCTTCCTTCGAAGGAGTATCATCATTTCGGCCATTACCTTGGTAAAGACCCGGGGTGCCGTGGACCATCCATACGGCAGCGTCTGAAACTGATAGTGACAGTTCTGTACCACAAACCTGAGGTACCCTTGGTGAGAAGGGTAAATTGGGACATGAAGGTAAGCATCCTTGATGTCCCGAGACATCATGTAGTCCCCTTCTTCCAGGTTCGCAATCACTGCTCTGAGTGACTCAATCTTGAATTTGAACCTCCGTATGTAAGTGTTCAAGATTTTAGATTTAGAATCGGTCTCACCGAGCCGTCCGGCTTCGGTACCACAACAGTGTGGAATAATACCCCGTTCCCTGTTGCAGGAGGGGTACCTTGATTATCACCTGCTGGGAATACAGCTTGTGAATGGCTTCCAAAACTGCCTCCCTGTCAGAGGGAGACATCGGTAAAGCCGACTTTAGGAAACGGCGAGGGGGAGACGTCTCGAATTCCAATTTGTACCCCTGAGATATCACCTGAAGGATCCAGGGGTCTAATTGCGAGTGAGCCCACTGCGTGCTGAAATTCATTGAGACGGGCCCCCACCGTGCCTGATTCTGCTTGTAAAGTCCCAGCGTCATACTGAGGGCTTGGCAGAGGCGGGAGAGGGCTTCTGTTCCTGGGAACTGGCTGATTTCTGCAGCTTTTTTCCTCTCCCTCTGTCACGGGCAGAAATGAGGAACCTTTTGCCCGCTTGCCCACGAAAGGACTGCGCCTGATAATACGGCGTCTTCTTATGTTGAGAGGCGACCTGGGGTACAAACGTGGATTTCCCAGCTGTTGCCGTGGCCACCAGGTCTGAAAGACCGACCCCAAATAACTCCTCCCCTTAATAAGGCAATACTTCCAAATGCCGTTTGGAATCCGCATCACCTGACCACTGTCGTGTCCATAACCCTCTACTGGCAGAAATGGACAAAGCACTTAGACTTGATGCCAGTCGGCAAATATTCCGCTGTGCATCACGCATGTATAGAAATGTATCTTTTAAATGCTCTATAGGCAATAATATACTGTCCCTATCTAGGGTATCAATATTTTCAGTCAGGGAATCCGACCACGCCAACCCAGCACTGCACATCCAGGCTAAGGCGATTGCTGGTCGCAGTATAACACCAGTATGTGTGTAAATACATTTTAGGATACCCTCCTGCTTTCTATCAGCAGGATCCTTAAGGGCGGCCATCTCAGGAGAGGGTAGAGCCCTTGTTCTTACAAGCGTGTGAGCGCTTTATCCACCCTAGGGGGGGTTTCCCAACGCACCCTAACCTCTGGCGGGAAAGGATATAATGCCAATAACATTTTAGAAATTATCAGTTGTTATCGGGGGAAACCCACGCATCATCACACACCTCATTTAATTTCTCAGATTCAGGAAAACTACAGGTAGTTTTTCCTCACCGAACATAATACCCCTTTTTGGTGGTACTCGTATTATCAGAAATGTGTAAAACATTTTTCATTGCCTCAATCATGTAACGTGTGGCCCTACTGGAAGTCACATTTGTCTCTTCACCGTCGACAATGGAGTCAGTATCCGTGTCGGCGTCTATATCTGCCATCTGAGGTAACGGGCGCTTTAGAGCCCCTGACGGCCTATGAGACGTCTAGACAGGCACAAGCTGAGTAGCCGGCTGTCTCATGTCAACCACTGTCTTTTATACAGAGCTGACACTGTCACGTAATTCCTTCCAACAGTTCATCCACTCAGGTGTCGACCCCCTAGGGGGTGACATCACTATTACAGGCAATCTGCTCCGTCTCCACATCATTTTTCTCCTCATACATGTCGACACAAACGTACCGACACACAGCACACACACAGGGAATGCTCTGATAGAGGACAGGACCCCACTAGCCCTTTGGGGAGACAGAGGGAGAGTTTTGCCAGCACACACCAGAGCGCTATATATATACAGGGATAACCTTATATAAGTGTTTTTCCCCTTATAGCTGCTGTATTTTTAATACTGCGCGTAATTAGTGCCCCCCTCTCTTTTTTAACCCTTTCTGTAGTGTAGTGACTGCAGGGGAGAGCCAGGGAGCTTCCCTCCAACGGAGCTGTGAGGGAAAATGGCGCCAGTGTGCTGAGGAGATAGGCTCCGCCCCCTTCTCGGCGGCCTTATCTCCCGTTTTTCTGTGTATTCTGGCAGGGGTTAAATTCATCCATATAGCCCAGGAGCTATATGTGATGCATTTTTTTGCCATCCAAGGTGTTTTTATTGCGTCTCAGGGCGCCCCCCCCCCCAGCGCCCTGCACCCTCAGTGACCGGAGTGTGAAGTGTGCTGAGAGCAATGGCGCACAGCTGCAGTGCTGTGCGCTACCTTGTTGAAGACAGGACGTCTTCTGCCGCCGATTTTCCGGACCTCTTCTGTCTTCTGGCTCTGTAAGGGGGCCGGCGGCGCGGCTCTGGGACCTATCCATGGCTGGGCCTGTGATCGGTCCCTCTGGAGCTAATGTCCAGTAGCCTAAGAAGCCCAATCCACTCTGCACGCAGGTGAGTTCGCTTCTTCTCCCCTTAGTCCCTCGATGCAGTGAGCCTGTTGCCAGCAGGTCTCACTGAACATAAAAAACCTAAAACTAAACTTTTCACTAAGCAGCTCAGGAGAGCCACCTAGTGTGCACCCTTCTCGTTCGGGCACAAAAATCTAACTGAGGCTTGGAGGAGGGTCATAGGAGGAGGAGCCAGTGCACACCAGGTAGTTCTAAAGCTTTACTTTTGTGCCCAGTCTCCTGCAGAGCCACTATTCCCCATGGTCCTTACGGAGTCCCCAGCATCCACTAGGACGTAAGAGAAATATACATTGTTGGCACAGGCCAGCAATGTATATATTCCTGTCACCACTGCCCAACAACGATGCATATAAGGCAGTAATATATACATTGCTGGCATAGGCCAGCAATGTATATATTCCTGTCACCACTGCCCACCAACGATGAATATAAGGCAGTACAGGTTGAGTTTCCCATAGCCAAATATTCCAAAATACGGAATATTCCGAAATACAGAATTTTTTGAGTGAGAGTGAGATAGTGAAACCTTTGTTTTCTGATGGCTCAATGTACACAAACTTTGTTTAATACACAAAGTTATTTTAATAATATTGTATTAAATGACCTTCAGGCTGTGTGTATAAGGTGTATAAGAAACATAAATGAATTGTGTGAATGTACACACACACTTTAATGCACAAAGTTATTAAAAATATTGGCTAAAATCACCTTCATGCTGTGTGTATAAGGTGTATATGTAACATAAATGCATTCTGTGCTTAGACTTAGGGCCCATCCCATGATATCTCATTATGGTATGCAATTATTCCAAAATATGGAAAAATCCGATATCCAAAATAATTCTCGTCCCAAGCATTTTGGATAAGAGATACTCAACCTGTAATATATACATTGCTGACACAGGACAGCAATGTATATATTCCTGTCACCACTGCCCACCAACGATGAATACAGGTTGAGTATCCCATATCCAAATATTCCGAAATACGGAATATTCCGAAATACGGACTTTTTTAAATGAGACTGAGATTGTGAAACCTTTGTTTTTTGATGACTCAATGTACACAAACTTTGTTTAATACTCAAAGTTATTAAAAATATTGTATTAAATGACCTTCAGGCTGTGTGCATAAGGTGTATATGAAACATAAATGAATTGTGTGAATGTACACACACTTTGTTTAATGCACAAAGTTATAAAAAATATTGCCTAAAATTACATTCAGGCTGTGTGTATAAGGTGTATATGTGACATAAATGCATTATGTGCTTAGATTTAGGTCCCATCACCATGATATCTCATTATGGTATGCAATTATTCCAAAATACGGAAAAATCCGATATCCAAAATTCCTCTGGTCCCAAGCATTTTGGATAAGGGATACTCAACCTGTATAAGGCAGTAATATATACATTGCTGGCACAGTTCAGCAATGTATATATTCCTGTCACCACTGCCCACCAACGATGAATATAAGGCAGTAATATATACATTGCTGACACTGGCACAGGTTCAATGGTGGAAAATGAATGGCATTCTGTAATATACCAGTTGCATTGAGTATTCTATGATAAATTGAGTGGTGTCTGATTTGGATTTCTGATATATATATTGCACATTTATTTATTTATTTATATTTTAATTCTCACGTTATTGGTGAACTGCTAACAGTTGAAAAATCTTTCTTTGTCTTCAGTGCTGCATCTGCCTCCGGCGGGTTACCATGGAAACGGCGCTGGAGAGCGCACGTCGCCGGCCGGTGACGTCATCAAGTCCCGTCCAGGAAGCACACGCAGCGCACACGAGGGTCTGTGTGGTGGGTTATTTAAGGTAAGATGTTTCCTTATGTATGTTATTCTTGTCCTGACGAAATTTATGTTTAATAAATGAAACGTTGACTGTATGATGCTGCGCTGTCAGCTCATTTACTTGAACCAGCCTATTGCTCGTATCTAAGTCCTCTGAGTGCCGGATCCTCTCTCACTGCTATATATAAATATATATATATATATATGTAGCAAGTGGATGGGGGGCTCTAGATTGCTTAAGTAAATACAGTAGACCCCGCCGCTAACAATGCTATGGGCAACATCACCCGTTCTAAAAAAACCTCCCACCTTAGTAAATTTACCCCTTAGAGTAGGAACCTTGTAAATTTCCTGTATGATCTGATCATTGAAGTCATTGCAAAGTTGTAACTAGCAAATATTGCAAAAAAAGTTTATTTGCATTCTCCAGCTCTCACCACTAGCCATGGAAACGGGTGTGGTTCATTAAGTCGACATGCGTTAGGTCGACATGCATTAGGTCAACATGATCACTAGGTCGACATGGAAAAAAGATTGACATGAGTTTTTTAACTTTTTTTGGTGTCGTTTTCTTTGAAAAGTGACGGGGAACCCCAATTAGTGCACCGTGTCCCCTCGTATTCGGGCAAGGTTACCGTTCCCAATCGTAGTCCACGTGGATCGTTAAGTATGATAAAGGTCAAAAAATGAAAAGAATTGTGAAAAACTCCTGTCGACCTTTTTCCATGTCGACTTAGTACACGTTGACCTAATGAGCATGTCGACCAAACATGGTCGACCCAATTTATGTCGACCTAACTCAAGTCGACCTAATGACCACCATCCATGCTAATATAATTTATGGAAAGGACGCCAACTAATGCGACAGCGGGATGATGACGTTCGGGCGCGCTCAGTTTAACCGAACAAGGCGGGAGGATCCGAGTCTGCCTCGGAACCGTGTAAAATCGGTGAAGTTCGGGGGGGTTCGAAATCCAAGGAACCGAACCCACTCATCTCTAGTTTCTGTGCATGTCCTTTGTTTATATTCGTGCCATGCACATAGGTCATTGTATCAAAATAATGCTGACGGTTGGTGAAAAAAAGTTTTCCAGCTAATATTCTTTATACTGCAAGCCTATAGTGACCTGCCGATGAGCTGGTGAATACAGTGTGTTTGGTGTATGGTCAATAGTGATTTTATTGCCAGTAAAAAGGCGATGTACATAATCTCCCGCACTTACCCTTACTGGCAAGCAGCTTTCAATTACACACCACACTATAACTTATCCTATTCACAGCTGCTACAATTCCGCCCATATTCCCATTGCCTATTTGCCACCAAGACTCATTTTACCCCAGAAACATTGTTGAGCTCCTACAGTATGTTTCACATTAAGTTTAGAAACCCCGGGCCGAAACTAGGATTTTAGTCACCTGGGGCAAGGCAATTATCTCCCCCCCCACCTCAAATCTTACCTTAAAGAAACCCTGTTAGACTAAAATTATCAGATTATCAAAAAATAAGAATTTACTCACCGGTAATTCTATTTCTCGTAGTCCGTAGTGGATGCTGGGAACTCCGTAAGGACCATGGGGAATAGCGGCTCCGCAGGAGACTGGGCACAAATAGAAAGCTTTAGGACTACCTGGTGTGCACTGGCTCCTCCCCCTATGACCCTTCTCCAGACCTCAGTTAGGATACTGTGCCCGGAAGAGCTGACACAATAAGGAAGGATTTTGAATCCCGGGTAAGACTCATACCAGCCACACCTATCACACCGTACAACTTGTGATATGAAAAACCAGTTAACAGCATGATAACAGAGGAGCCTCTGAATAGATGGCTCACAACAATAACCCGATTAGTTAACAATAACTATGTACAAGTATTGCAGACAATCCGCACTTGGGATGGGCGCCCAGCATCCACTACGGACTACAAGAAATAGAATTACCGGTGAGTAAATTCTTATTTTCTCTGACGTCCTAGTGGATGCTGGGAACTCCGTAAGGACCATGGGGATTATACCAAAGCTCCCAAACGGGCGGGAGAGTGCGGATGACTCTGCAGCACCGAATGAGAAAACTCAAGGTCCTCCTCAGCCAGGGTGTCAAATTTGTAAAATTTTACAAAGGTATTTGACCCTGACCAAGTTGCAGCTCGGCAAAGTTGTAAAGCCGAGACCCCTCGGGCAGCCGCCCAAGATGAGCCCACCTTCCTTGTGGAGTGGGCTTTTACAGATTTTGGATGTGGCAGTCCTGCCACAGAATGCGCAAGCTGAATTGTACTACAAATCCAGCGAGCAATAGTCTGCTTAGAAGCAGGAGCACCCAGCTTGTTGGATGCGTACAGGATAAATAGCGAGTCAGATTTTCTGACTCCAGCCGTCCTGGAAACATATATTTTTAGGGCCCTGATGACGTCCAGCAACTTGGAGTCCTCCAAGTCCTTCGTAGCCGCAGGCACCACAATAGGTTGGTTCAGGTGAAACGCTGAAACCACCTTAGGGAGAAACTGAGGACGAGTCCTCAATTCTGCCCTGTCCGTATGAAAAATCAGATAAGGGCTTTTACAGGATAAAGCCGCCAATTCTGACACACGCCTGGCTGAAGCCAGGGCCAACAGCATGACCACTTTCCACGTGAGATATTTTAAATCCACAGTTTTAAGTGGTTCAAACTAGTGATGAGCGGGTTCGGTTTCTCGGAAACCGAACCCCCCCGAACTTCACGCTTTTTACACGGGTCCGAGGCAGACTCGGATCTTCCCGCCTTGCTCGGTTAACCCGAGCGCGCCCGAACGTCATCATCCCGCTGTCGGATTCTCGCGAGACTCGGATTCTATATAAGGAGCCGCGCGTCGCCGCCATTTTCACACGTGCATTGAGATTGATAGGGAGAGGACGTGGCTGGCGTCCTCTCCGTTTAGATAGAGAGTGAGACACTTGATTTACTGGAGCATTAGGAGTACTCAGAGAGTGCAGAGTTTTGCTGATAGTTATACTAGTGACCACCAGTTTTATTTATTATTTAATATAATCCGTTCTCTGCCTAAAAAAAAACGATACACAGTCACATACCATATCTGTGCTCAGCCTCAGTGTGCTGCATGATAATATCATCTATGTATATCTGACTGTGCTGAGTAGTGCTCACTGCTCACACAGCTTAATTGTGGGGGAGACTAGGGAGCAGTTATAGCAGGAGTACATATTTAACAGTGCACACTTTTGCTGCCAGAGTGCCAGTGTGACTAACCAGCAGTGACCACCAGTATATTGTCTGCCTGAAAAAGTGTGGTGTTTTTTTTTTTATTCTATAAACGCATTCTGCTGACAGTGTCCAGCAGGTCCGTCATTCATTATATTTCTATCTTCTTCATACTAGTAGTTTAGGAGTCTGCAGTGCTGACAGTGTCCAGCAGGTCCGTCATTATATAATATATACCTGTCCTGCAGTAGTGATATATATATATTTTTTATATCATTATCATCCAGTCTATACTAGCAGACGCAGTACGGTAGTCCACGGCTGTAGCTACCTTTGTGTCGGCAGTCGCTCGTCCATAATTGTATACCTACCTGTGGTGTTTTTTTTTTTTTCTATCTTCTTCATACTAGTAGTTTAGGAGTCTGCAGTGCTGACAGTGTCCAGCAGGTCCGTCATTATATAATATATACCTGTCCTGCAGTAGTGATATATATATATTTCTCTGACGTCCTAAGTGGATGCTGGGTACTCCGTAAGGACCATGGGGAATAGCGGCTCCGCAGGAGTCTGGGCACATCTAAAAGAAAGCTTTAGGACTATCTGGTGTGCACTGGCTCCTCCCCCTATGACCCTCCTCCAAGCCTCAGTTAGATCTCTGTGCCCGAACGAGAAGGGTGCACACTAGGGGCTCTCCTGAGCTTCTTAGTGAAAGTTTTAGTTTAGGTTTATTATTTTCAGTGAGACCTGCTGGCAACAGGCTCACTGCATCGAGGGACTAAGGGGAGAAGAAGCGAACTCACCTGCGTGCAGAGTGGATTGGGCTTCTTGGCTACTGGACATTAGCTCCAGAGGGACGATCACAGGCCCAGCCTGGATGGGTCCCGGAGCCGCGCCGCCGGCCCCCTTACAGAGCCAGAAGAGCGAAGAGGTCCGGAAAAATCGGCGGCAGAAGACGTTCCTGTCTTCAATAAGGTAGCGCACAGCACCGCAGCTGTGCGCCATTGCTCTCAGCACACTTCACACTCCGGTCACTGAGGGTGCAGGGCGCTGGGGGGGGGCGCCCTGAGACGCAATAAAAATACCTTACATGGCAAAAAATACATCACATATAGCTCCTGGGCTATATGGATGCATTTAACCCCTGCCAGAATATACAGAAAAACGGGAGATAAGGCCGCCGGAAAGGGGGCGGAGCCTATCTCCTCAGCACACTGGCGCCATTTTCCCTCACAGCTCAGTTGGAGGGAAGCTCCCTGGCTCTTCCCTGCAGTCACTACACTACAGAAAGGGTTAAAAAAAAAGAGAGGGGGGCACTAATTAGGCGCAGTATTAAAACATACAGCAGCTATAAGGGGAGAAACACTTATATAAGGTTATCCCTGTATATATATAGCGCTCTGGTGTGTGCTGGCAAACTCTCCCTCTGTCTCCCCAAAGGGCTAGTGGGGTCCTGTCCTCTATCAGAGCATTCCCTGTGTGTGTGCTGTGTGTCGGTACGTTTGTGTCGACATGTATGAGGAGAAAAATGATGTGGAGACGGAGCAGAGTGTCTGTAAAGGTGATGTCACCCCCTAGGGGGTCGACACCTGAGTGGATGTACTGTTGAAAATTACGTGACAGTGTCAGCTCTGTATAAACAGTGGTTGACATGAGACAGCCGGCTACTCAGCTTGTGCCTGTCCAGACGTCTCATAGGCCGTCAGGGGCTCTAAAGCGCCCGTTACCTCAGATGGCAGATACAGACGCCGACACGGATACTGACTCCTGTGTCGACGGTGAAGAGACAACCGTGATTTCCAGTAGGGCCACACGTTACATGATTGAGGCAATGGAAAATGTTTTACACATTTCTGATAATACGAGTACCACCAAAAAGGGGTATTATGTTCGGTGAGGGAAAAACTACCTGTAGTTTTCCTGAATCTGAGAAATAAAATGAGGTGTGTGATGATGCGTGGGTTTCCCCCCGATAACAATTGATATTTTCTAAAAAGTTATTGGCAGTATACCCTTTCCCGCCAGAGGTTAGGATGCGTTGGGAACACCCCCTAGGGGGGATAAGGCGCTCACACGCTTGTAAGAACAAGGGCTCTACCCTCTCCTGAGATGGCCGCCCTTAAGGATCCTGCTGATAGAAAGCAGGAGGGTATCCTAAAATGTATTTACACACATACTGGTGTTATACTGCGACCAGCAATCGCCTCAGCCTGGATGTGCAGTGCTGGGTTGGCGTGGTCGGATTCCCTGACTGGAAATATTGATATCCTAGATAAGGACAGTATATTATGGCCTATAGAGCATTTAAAAGATGCTTTTCTATATATGCATGATGCACAGCGGAATATTTGCCGACTGGCATCAAGTATAAGTGCGTTGTCCAATTCTACCAGTAAAGTGGTCAGGTGATGCGGATTCCAAAAGGCATTTGGAAGTATTGCTTTTGAAAGGGGACTTTTGGGGTCGGTCTTTCAGACCTGGTGGCCACGGTAACAGCTGGGAAATCCACGTTTGTACATCAGGTCGCCTCTCAAAATAAGACGCCGTATTATCAGGCGCAGTCCTTTGTTGGCAAGCGGACAAAAGGTTCCTCTTTTCTGCTCGTGACAGAGGGAGAGGAAAAAGGCTGCAGAGATCAGCCAGTTCCCAGGAACAGAAACCTTTTCCCGCCTCTGCCAAGCCCTCAGTAGGACGCTAGGGCTTTACAAGCTCAGGCACGGTGGGGGCCCGTTCTCAATGAATTTCAGTGCGCAGTGGGCACACTCGCAAGTAGACCCCTGGATCCTTCAGGTAATATCTCAGGGGTACAAATTGGAATTCGAGACGTCTCCCCCTCGCCGTTTCCAAAAGTCGGCTTTACCGACGTCTCCCTCTGACAGGGAGGCAATTTTGGAAGCCATTCACAAGCTGTATTCCCAGCAGGTGATAATCAAGGTACCCCTCCTGCAACAGGGAACGGGGTATTATTCCACACTATTGTGGTACCGAAGCCAGACGGCTCGGTGAGACCGATTCTAAATCTAAAATCTAAAATCTTTGAACACTTACATACAGAGGTTCAAATTCAAGATTGAGTCACTCAGAGCAGTGATTGCGAACCTGGAAGAAGGGGACTACATGATGTCTCGGGACATCAAGGATGCTTACCTTCATGTCAAAATTTACCCTTCTCACCAAGGGTACCTCAGGTTATAGTACAGAACTGTCACTATCAGTTCAGACGCTGCCGTAGGGATGGTCCACGGCACCCCGGGTCTTTACCAAGGTAATGGCCGAAATAATGGTATTCTTTCGAAGGAAAGGAATTTTAGTTATCCCTTACTTGGACGATTCCCTGATAAGGGTAAGATCCAGGGAACAGTTGGAGGTCGGTGTAGCACTATCTCAGGTAGTGTTGCGGCAGCACGATTGGATTCTCAATATTCCAAAATCGCAGCTGGTTCCGACGACTTGTCTTCTGTTCCTAGGGATGATCCTGGACACAGTCCAGAAAAAAAAAAGGTGTTTCTCCCGGAAGAGAAAGCCAGGGAGTTATCCGAGCTAGTCAGGAACCTCCTAAAACCGAGCCAAGTCTCAGTGCATCAATGCACAAGGGTTCTGGGTAAAAATGGTGGCTTCCTATGAAGCAGTCCCATTCGGTAGATTCCACGCAAGAACTTTCCAGTGGGACCTACTGGACAAATGGTCCGGGTCGCATCTTCGGATGCATCAGCGGATAACCCTGTCACCAAGGACAAGGGTATCCATCCTGTGGTGGTTGCAGAGTGCTCATCTTCTAGAGGGCCGCAGATTCGGCATTCAGGACTGGGTCCTGGTGACCACGGATGCCAGCCTGCGAGGCTGGGAAGCAGTCACACAGGGAAGGAATATCCAGGGCTTATGGTCAAGCCTGGAGACATCACTTCACATAAATATCCTGAAGCTAAGGGTCATTTACAATGCTCTAAGCTTAGCAAGACCTCTGCTTCAAGGTCACCCGGTGTTGATCCAGTCGGACAACATCACGGCAGTCACCCACGTAAACAGACAGGGTGGCACAAGAAGCAGGAGGGCAATGGCAGAAGCTGCAAGGATTCTTCGCTAGGCGGAAAATCATGTGATAGCACTGTCAGCAGTATTCATTCCGGGAGTGGACAACTGGGAAGCAGATTTCCTCAGCACGACCTCCACCCGGGAGAGTGGGGACTTCACACGGAAGTCTTCCACATGATTGTGAACCATTGGGAAAAACCAAAGGTGGACATGATGGCGTCCCGCCTCAACAAAAAACTGGACAGGTATTGCGACAGGTCAAGGGACCCTCAGGCAATAGCTGTGGATGCTCTGGTAACACCGTGGGTGTACCAGTCAGTGTATGTGTTCCCTCCTCTTCCTCTCATACCCAAGGTACTGAGAATTATAAGACGGAGAGGAGTAAGAACTATACTCGTGGCTCCGGATTGGCCAAGGAGGACTTGGTACCCGGAACTTCAAGAGATGCTCACAGAGGACCCATGGCCTCTGCCGCTAAGAAAGGACTTGCTTCAGCAAGGACCCTGTCTGTTCCGAGACTTACCGCGGCTGCGTTTGACGGCATGGCGGTTGAACGCCGGATCCTAAGGGAAAAGGCATTCCGGAAGAGGTCATACCTACCCTAGTCAAAGCCAGGAAGGAGGTGACCGCACAACATTATCACCGCATTTGGCGAAAATATGTTGCGTGGTGTGAGGCCAGGAAGGCCCCCACGGAGGAATTTCAACTCGATCGATTCCTGCATTTTCTGCAAACAGGAGTGTTTATGGGCCTCAAATTGGGGTCCATTAAGGTTCAAATTTCGGCCCTGTCGATTTTCTTCCAGAAAGAATTGGCTTCAGTTCCTGAAGTCCAGACATTCGTCAAGGGAGTACTGCATATACAACCCCCTTTTTGTGCCTCCAGTGGCACCGTGGGATCGCAACGTAGTTCTGGGATTCCTCAAATCACATTGGTTTGAACCGCTCAAATCTGTGGATTTAAAATATCTCACATGGAAAGTGACCATGCTGCTGGCTCTGGCCTCGGCCAGGCGAGTGTCAGAATTGGCGGCTTTGTCTCACAAAAGCCCATATCTGATTTTCCATTCGGACAGGGTAGAACGGCGGACTCGTCCCCAGTTTCTCCCTAAGGTGGTGTCAGCGTTTCACCTGAACCAACCTATTGTGGTGCCTGCGGCTACTAGGGACTTGGAGGACTCCAAGTTGCTAGACGTTGTCAGGGCCCTGAAAATATATGTTTCCAGGACGGCTGGAGTCAGGAAAACTGACTCGCTGTTTATCCTGTATGCACCCAACAAGCTGGGTGCTCCTGCTTCTAAGCAGACTATTGCTCGTTGGATTTGTAGTACAATTCAGCTTGCACATTCTGTGGCAGGCCTGCCACAGCCAAAAATCTGTAAATGCCCTTTCCACAAGGAAGGTGGGCTCATTTTGGGCGGCTGCCCGAGGGGTCTCGGCTTTACAACTTTGCCGAGCTGCTACTTGGTCAGGGGCAAACACGTTTGCAAAATTCTACAAATTTGATACGCTGGCTGAGGAGGACCTGGAGTTCTCTCATTTGGTGCTGCAGAGTCATCCGCACTCTCCCGCCCGTTTGGGAGCTTTGGTATAATCCCCATGGTCCTTACGGAGTACCCAGCATCCACTTAGGACGTCAGAGAAAATAAGAATTTACTTACCGATAATTCTATTTCTCGTAGTCCGTAGTGGATGCTGGGCGCCCATCCCAAGTGCGGATTGTCTGCAATACTGGTACATAGTTATTGTTACCAAAAAATTCGGGTTATTGCTGTAGTGAGCCATCTTTTCTAGAGGCTCCTCTGTTATCATGCTGTTAACTGGGTTCAGATCACAAGTTGTACAGTGTGATTGGTGTGGCTGGTATGAGTCTTACCCGGGATTCAAAATCCTTCCTTATTGTGTACGCTCGTCCGGGCACAGTATCCTAACTGAGGCTTGGAGGAGGGTCATAGGGGGAGGAGCCAGTGCACACCAGATAGTCCTAAAGCTTTCTTTTAGATGTGCCCAGACTCCTGCGGAGCCGCTATTCCCCATGGTCCTTACGGAGTACCCAGCATCCACTACGGACTACGAGAAATAGAATTATCGGTAAGTAAATTCTTATTTTTTTATATCATTATCATCCAGTCTATACTAGCAGACGCAGTACGGTAGTCCACGGCTGTAGCTACCTCTGTGTCGGCAGTCGCTCGTCCATAATTGTATACCTACCTGTGGTGGGTTTTTTTTCTATCTTCTTCATACTAGTAGTTTAGGAGTCTGCAGTGCTGACAGTGTCCAGCAGGTCCGTCATTATACAATATATACCTGTCCTGCAGTAGTGATATATATATATTTTTTATATCATTATCATCCAGTCTATACTAGCAGACGCAGTACGGTAGTCCACGGCTGTAGCTACCTCTGTGTCGGCAGTCGCTCGTCCATAATTGTATACCTACCTGTGGTGGGTTTTTTTTTTTCTATCTTCTTCATAGTAGTAGTTTAGGAGTCTGCAGTGCTGACAGTGTCCAGCAGGTCCGTCATTATACAATATATACCTGTCCTGCAGTAGTGATATATATATATTTTTTATATCATTATCATCCAGTCTATACTAGCAGACGCAGTACGGTAGTCCACGGCTGTAGCTACCTCTGTGTCGGCAGTCGCTCGTCCATAATTGTATACCTACCTGTGGTGGGGTTTTTTTTTCTATCGTCTTCATACTAGTAGTTTAGGAGTCTGCAGTGCTGACAGTGTCCAGCAGGTCCGTCATTATACAATATATACCTGTCCTGCAGTAGTGATATATATATATTTTTTACATCATTATCATCCAGTATATACTAGCAGACGCAGTACGGTAGTCCACGGCTGTAGCTACCTCTGTGTCGGCAGTCGCTCGTCATCCATAAGTATACTAGTATCCATCCATCTCCATTGTTTACCTGAGGTGCCTTTTAGTTGTGCCTATTAAAATATGGAGAACAAAAATGTTGAGGTACCAAAAATAGGGAAAGATCAAGATCCACTTCCACCTCGTGCTGAAGCTGCTGCCACTAGTCATGGCCGAGACGATGAAATGCCATCAACGTCGTCTGCCAAGGCCGATGCCCAATGTCATAGTACAGAGCATGTAAAATCCAAAACACCAAATATCAGTAAAAAAAGGACTCAAAAATCTAAAATAAAATCGTCGTCGAAGAAGCGTAAACTTGCCAATATGCCATTTACCACACGGAGTGGCAAGGAACGGCTGAGGCCCTGGCCTATGTTCATGGCTAGTGGTTCAGCTTCACATGAGGATGGAAGCACTCAGCCTCTCGCTAGAAAAATGAAAAGACTTAAGCTGGCAAAAGCACAGCAAAGAACTGTGCTTTCTTCGAAATCACAAATCCACAAGGAGAGTCCAATTGTGTCGGTTGCGATGCCTGACCTTCCCAACACTGGACGTGAAGAGCATGCGCCTTCCACCATTTGCACGCCCCCTGCAAGTGCTGGAAGGAGCACCCGCAGTCCAGTTCCTGATAGTCAGATTGAAGATGTCAGTGTTGAAGTACACCAGGATGAGGAGGATATGGGTGTTGCTGGCGCTGGGGAGGAAATTGACAAGGAGGATTCTGATGGTGAGGTGGTTTGTTTAAGTCAGGCACCCGGGGAGACACCTGTTGTCCGTGGGAGGAATATGGCCATTGACATGCCTGGTGAAAATACCAAAAAAATCAGCTCTTCGGTGTGGAAGTATTTCAACAGAAATGCGGACAACAGGTGTCAAGCCGTGTGTTGCCTTTGTCAAGCTGTAATAAGTAGGGGTAAGGACGTTAACCACCTCGGAACATCCTCCCTTATACGTCACCTGCAGCGCATTCATCATAAGTCAGTGACAAGTTCAAAAACTTTGGGTGACAGCGGAAGCAGTCCACTGACCAGTAAATCCCTTCCTCTTGTAACCAAGCTTACGCAAACCACACCACCAACTCCCTCAGTGTCAATTTCCTCCTTCCCCAGGAATGCCAATAGTCCTGCAGGCCATGTCACTGGCAATTCTGACGAGTCCTCTCCTGCCTGGGATTCCTCCGATGCATCCTTGAGTGTAATGCCTACTGCTGCTGGCGCTGCTGTTGTTGCTGCTGGGAGTCGATGGTCATCCCAGAGGGGAAGTCGTAAGACCACTTTTACTACTTCCACCAAGCAATTGACTGTCCAACAGTCCTTTGCGAGGAAGATGAAATATCACAGCAGTCATCCTGCTGCAAAGCGGATAACTGAGGCCTTGGCATCCTGGGCGGTCAGAAACGTGGTTCCGGTATCCATCATTACTGCAGAGCCAACTATAGACTTGTTGGAGGTACTGTGTCCCCGGTACCAAATACCATCTAGGTTCCATTTCTCTAGGCAGGCGATACCGAAAATGTACACAGACCTCAGAAAAAGACTCACCAGTGTCCTAAAAAATGCAGTTGTACCCAATGTCCACTTAACCACGGACATGTGGACAAGTGGAGCAGGGCAGACTCAGGACTATATGACTGTGACAGCCCACTGGGTAGATGTATTGACTCCCGCCGCAAGAACAGCAGCGGCGGCACCAGTAGCAGCATCTCGCAAACGCCAACTCTTTCCTAGGCAGGCTACGCTTTGTATCACCGCTTTCCAGAATACGCACACAGCTGAAAACCTCTTACGGCAACTGAGGAAGATCATTGCAGAATGGCTTACCCCAATTGGACTCTCCTGTGGATTTGTGGCATTTGACAACGCCAGCAATATTGTGTGTGCATTAAATCTGGGCAAATTCCAGCACGTCCCATGTTTTGCACATACCTTGAATTTGGTGGTGCAGAATTATTTAAAAAACGACAGGGGCGTGCAAGAGATGCTGTCGGTGGCCAGAAGAATTGCGGCACACTTTCGGCATACAGGCACCACGTACAGAAGACTGGAGCACCACCAAAAACGCCTGAACCTGCCCTGCCATCATCTGAAGCAAGAAGTGGTAACGAGGTAGAATTCAACCCTCTATATGCTTCAGAGGTTGGAGGAGCATCAAAAGGCCATTCAAGCCTATACAACTGAGCACGATATAGGAGGTGGAATGCACCTGTCTCAAGCACAGTGGAGAATGATTTCAACGTTGTGCAAGGTTCTGCAACCTTTTGAACTTGCCACACGTGAAGTCAGTTCAGACACTGCCAGCCTGAGTCAGGTCATTCCCCTCATCAGGCTTTTGCAGAAGAAGCTGGAGACATTGAAGGAGGAGCTAACACAGAGCGATTCTGTGGGACTTGTGGATGGAGCCCTTAATTCGCTTAACAAGGATTCACGGGTGGTCAATCTGTTGAAATCAGAGCACTACATTTTGGCCACCGTGCTCGATCCTAGATTTAAAACCTACCTTGGATCTCTCGTTCAAAGAACTGCTGGTGAGAAAATTGTCAAGTCAAGCGGAACGCGACCTGTCAACATCTCCTCCTTCACATTCTCCCGCAACTGGGGGTGCGAGGAAAAGGCTCAGAATTCCGAGCCCACCCGCTGGCGGTTATGCAGGGCAGTCTGGAGCGACTGCTGATGCTGACATCTGGTCCGGACTGAAGGACCTGACAACGATTACGGACATGTCGTCTACTGTCACTGCATATGATTCTCTCCCCATTGAAAGAATGGTGGAGGATTATATGAGTGACCGCATCCAAGTAGGCACGTCAGACAGTCCGTACTTATACTGGCAGGAAAAAGAGGCAATTTGGAGGCCCTTGCACAAACTGGCTTTATTCTACCTAAATTGCCCTCCCACAAGTGTGTACTCCGAAAGAGTGTTTAGTGCCGCCGCTCACCTTGTCAGCAATCGGCGTACGAGGTTACATCCAGAAAATGTGGAGAAGATGATGTTCATTAAAATGAATTATAATCAATTCCTCCGTGGAGACATTCACCAGCAGCAATTGCCTCCACAAAGTACACAGGGAGCTGAGATGGTGGATTCCAGTGGGGACGAATTGATAATCTGTGAGGAGGGGGATGTACACGGTGATATATCGGAGGATGATGATGAGGTGGACATCTTGCCTCTGTAGAGCCAGTTTGTGCAAGGAGAGATTAATTGCTTCTTTTTTGGTGGGGGTCCAAACCAACCCGTCATTTCAGTCACAGTCGTGTGGCAGACCCTGTCACTGAAATGATGGGTTGGTTAAAGTGTGCATGTCCTGTTTATACAACATAAGGGTGGGTGGGAGGGCCCAAGGACAATTCCATCTTGCACCTCTTTTTTCTTTCATTTTTCTTTGCGTCATGTGCTGTTTGGGGAGTAGTTTTTGGAAGGGCCATCCTGCGTGACACTGCAGTGCCACTCCTAGATGGGCCAGGTGTTTGTGTCGGCCACTTGGGTCGCTTATCTTAGTCACACAGCTACCTCATTGTGCCTCTTTTTTTCTTTGCGTCATGTGCTGTTTGGGGGGTGTTTTTTGGAAGGGCCATCCTGCGTGACACTGCAGTGCCACTCCTAGATGGGCCAGGTGTTTGTGTCGGCCACTAGGGTCGCTTAGCTTACTCACACAGCTACCTCATTGCGCCTCTTTTTTTTCTTCTTTGCGTCATGTGCTGTTTGGGGGGTGTTTTTTGGAAGGGCCATCCTGCGTGACACTGCAGTGCCACTCCTAGATGGGCCAGGTGTTTGTGTCGGCCACTAGGGTAGCTTAGCTTACTCACACAGCTACCTCATTGCGCCTCTTTTTTTTCTTCTTTGCGTCATGTGCTGTTTGGGGAGTAGTTTTCTGAAGGGCCATCCTGCGTGACACTGCAGTGCCACTCCTAGATGGGCCAGGTGTTTGTGTCGGCCACTAGGGTCGCTTAGCTTACTCACACAGCTACCTCATTGCGCCTCTTTTTTTTCTTCTTTGCGTCATGTGCTGTTTGGGGAGTAGTTT
The DNA here is from genome assembly GCF_028390025.1 of Pseudophryne corroboree. Classification (NCBI taxonomy): domain Eukaryota; kingdom Metazoa; phylum Chordata; class Amphibia; order Anura; family Myobatrachidae; genus Pseudophryne; species Pseudophryne corroboree. The sequence continues at coordinate 86,856,360 of NC_086448.1, forward strand.
TTTACAGGGCCATCCTGCGTGACACTGCAGTGCCACTCCTAGATGGGCCAGGTGTTTGTGTCGGCCACTACGGTTGCTTATCTTAGTCACACAGCTACCTCATTGCGCCTCTTTTTTTCTTTGCGTCATGTGCTGTTTGGGGGGTGTTTTTTGGAAGGGCCATCCTGCGTGACACTGCAGTGCCACTCCTAGATGGGCCAGGTGTTTGTGTCGGCCACTAGGGTCGCTTAGCTTACTCACACAGCTACCTCATTGCGCCTCTTTTTTTTCTTCTTTGCGTCATGTGCTGTTTGGGGGGTGTTTTTTGGAAGGGCCATCCTGCGTGACACTGCAGTGCCACTCCTAGATGGGCCAGGTGTTTGTGTCGGCCACTAGGGTAGCTTAGCTTACTCACACAGCTACCTCATTGCGCCTCTTTTTTTTTCTTCTTTGCGTCATGTGCTGTTTGGGGAGTAGTTTTCTGAAGGGCCATCCTGCGTGACACTGCAGTGCCACTCCTAGATGGGCCAGGTGTTTGTGTCGGCCACTAGGGTCGCTTAGCTTACTCACACAGCTACCTCATTGCGCCTCTTTTTTTTCTTCTTTGCGTCATGTGCTGTTTGGGGAGTAGTTTTTTACAGGGCCATCCTGCGTGACACTGCAGTGCCACTCCTAGATGGGCCAGGTGTTTGTGTCGGCCACTACGGTTGCTTATCTTAGTCACACAGCTACCTCATTGCGCCTCTTTTTTTCTTTGCGTCATGTGCTGTTTGGGGGGTGTTTTTTGGAAGGGCCATCCTGCGTGACACTGCAGTGCCACTCCTAGATGGGCCAGGTGTTTGTGTCGGCCACTAGGGTCGCTTAGCTTACTCACACAGCTACCTCATTGCGCCTCTTTTTTTTCTTCTTTGCATCATGTGCTGTATGGGGAGTAGTTTTTTGAAGGGCCATCCTGCGTGACACTGCAGTGCCACTCCTAGATGGGCCAGGTGTTTGTGTCGGCCACTAGGGTCGCTTAGCTTACTCACACAGCTACCTCATTGCGCCTCTTTTTTTTCTTCTTTGCGTCATGTGCTGTTTGGGGAGTAGTTTTTTGAAGGGCCAGCCTGCGTGACACTGCAGTGCCACTCCTAGATGGGCCAGGTGTTTGTGTCGGCCACTTGGGTCGCTTATCTTAGTCACACAGCTACCTCATTGCGCCTCTTTTTTTCTTTGCGTCATGTGCTGTTTGGGAGGTGTTTTTTGGAAGGGCCATCCTGCGTGACACTGCAGTGCCACTCCTAGATGGGCCAGGTGTTTGTGTCGGCCACTTGGGTCGCTGACCTTAGTCATCCAGCGACCTCGTGCAAATTTTAGGACTAAAAATAATATTGTGAGGTGTGAGATGTTCAGAATAGACTGAAAATGAGTGGAAATTATGGTTATTGAGGTTAATAATACTTTGGGATCAAAATGACCCCCAAATTCTATGATTTAAGCTGTTTTTTTGTTTTTTTTTAAAAAAACACCCGAATCCAAAACACACCCGAATCCGACAAAAAAAATTCGGTGAGGTTTTGCCAAAACGCGTTCGAACCCAAAACACGGCAGCGGAATGAACACAAAACCAAAACACAAAACCCGAAAAATTTCCGGTGCTCATCACTAGTTCAAACCAATGTGATTTGAGGAACCCCAAAACTACATTGAGATCCCAAGGTGCCACTGGAGGCACAAAAGGAGGCACACCCTTGACAAACGTCTGAACTTCAGGAACTGAAGCAAGTTCTTTCTGGAAGAAAATCGACAGGGCCGAAATCTGAACCTTAATGGATCCCAATTTGAGGCCCATAGACACTCCTGTTTGCACGAAATGCAGGAATCGACCCAGTTGAAATTCCTCCGTCGGGGCCTTCCTGGCCTCACACCATGCAACATATTTTCGCCAAATGCGGTGATAATGCTTTGCGGTCACATCCTTCCTGGCTTTGATCAGGGTAGGGATGACTTCCTCCGGAATGCCTTTTTCCTTCAGGATCCGGCGTTCAACCGCCATGCCGTCAAACGCAGCCGCGGTAAGTCTTGGAACAGACAGGGTCCTTGCTGGAGCAGGTCCCGTCTTAGAGGTAGAGGCCATGGGTCCTCTGTGAGCATCTCTTGAAGTTCCGGGTACCAAGCTCTTCTTGGCCAATCCGGAGCCACGAGTATAGTTCTTACTCCTCTCCGTCTTATAATTCTCAGTACCTTGGGTATGAGAGGCAGAGGAGGGAACACATAAAACGACTGGTACACCCACGGCGTCACCAGATCGTCCACGGCTATCGCCTGAGGGTCCCTTGACCTGGCGCAATATCTTTTTAGTTTTTTGTTGAGGCGGGACGCCATCATGTCCACCTTTGGTTGTTCCCAACGGTTTACAATCATGTGGAAGACTTCTGGGTGAAGTCTCCACTCTCCCGGGTGGAGGTCGTGCCTGCTGAGGAAGTCTGCTTCCCAGTTGTCCGCTCCCGGAATAAACACTGCTGACAGTGCTATCACATGATTTTCCGCCCATCGGAGAATCCTTGCAGCTTCTGCCCTCCCCCTCCTGCTTCTTGTGCCGCCCTGTCTGTTTACGTGGGCGACCGCCGTGAAGTCGTCTGACTGGATCAGCACCGGCTGGTTCTGAAGCAGAGGTCTCGCTTGGCTTAGGGCGTTGTAAATGGCCCTTAGCTCCAGGATATTTATGTGAAGTGAAGTCTCCAGGTTTGACCACAGTCCCTGGAAATTTCTTCCCTGTGTGACTGCCCCCTAGCCTCGAAGGCTGGCATCCGTGGTCACCAGGACCCAGTCCTGAATGCTGAATCTGCGGCCCTCTAAAAGATGAGCACTCTGCAGCCACCACAGGAGAGACACTCTTGTCCGTGGCGACAGGGTTATCTGCTGATGCATCTGAAGATGCGATCCGGACCATTTGTCCAGCAGGTCCCACTGGAAAGTTCTGCCGTGGAATCTGCCAAATGGAATTGCTTCGTAAGAAGTCACCATTTTTCCCAGGACTCTTGTGCATTGATGCACTGATACCTGACCTGGTTTTAGGAGGTTTCTGACTAGATCGGATAACTCCCTGGCTTTCTCCTCTGGAAGAAATACCTTTTTCTGGTCTGTGTCCAGAATCATCCCTAGGAACAGAAGACGACTCGTCGGGATCAGCTGTGACTTTGGAATATTGAGAATCCAACCGTGCTGTTGTAACACTTCTTGAGATAGTGCTACCCCCACTAACAACTGTTCCTTGGATCTCGCCCTTATCAGGAGATCGTCCAAGTACGGGATAATTAAAACTCCCTTCCTTCGAAGGAGTATCATCATTTCGGCCATTACCTTGGTAAAGACCCTCGGTGCCGTGGATAACCCAAACGGCAGCGTCTGGAACTGATAGTGGCAGTCCTGTACCACAAACCTGAGGTACCCTTGGTAAGAAGGGTAAATGGGGACATGTAGGTAAGCATCCTTGATGTCCAGTGATACCATATAATCCCCTTCCTCCAGGCTCGAGATAACCGCTCTCAGTGATTCCATCTTGAATCTGAACTTCTTTATGTAAGTGATCAATGACTTCAGATTTAAAATGGGTCTCACCGAACCGTCCGGTTTCGGTACCACAAACATTGTGGAATAATACCCCTTTCCTTGTTGCAGGAGGGGTACCTTGGTTATCACCTGCTGGGAATACAGTTTGTGAATAGCCTCTAACATCGCCTCCCTGTCGGAGGGAGTTGTCGGTAAGGCAGATTTTAGGAAACGGCGGGGGGGAGACGTCTCGAATTCCAGCCTGTACCCCTGAGATACTACCTGAAGGATCCAGGGATCTACCTGTGAGCGAGCCCACTGTGTGCTGAAATTCTTGAGACGGGCCCCCACCGTACCTGAGTCCGCCTGTAGAGCCCCAGCGTCATGCTGAGGACTTGGCGGAGGCGGGGGAGGACTTCTGTTCCTGAGAACTGGCTGTTTGCTGCAGCTTTTTTCCTCTACCTTTGCCACGTGGCAGAAAGGACGCGCCTCTCGCCCGCTTGCCCTTATGGGGCCGAAAGGACTGTGTATGATAATACGGAGCCTTCTTTTGCTGTGAGGTAACCTGGGGTAAAAATGTGGATTTCCCAGCTGTTGCCGTGGAAACCAGGTCCGACAGACCTACCCCAAATAACTCCTCCCCTTTATAAGGCAATACTTCCATATGCCTTTTAGAATCGGCATCACCTGACCACTGCCGAGTCCATAACCCTCTCCTGGCGGAAATGGACATAGCACTTACTCTTGATGTCAGCCGGCAAATATCCCTCTGTGCATCACGCATGTATAAAAGTGCATCATTTATATGCTCTAAAGTCAGTAATATACTGTCCCTATCAAGGGTATCAATATTTTCTGTCAGGGAGTCTGACCATGCCGCCCCAGCACTGCACATCCAGGCTGAGGCGATCGCTGGTCGCAGTATAACACCAGTGTGTGTGTATATACACTTTAAGATAGTCTCCTGCTTTCTGTCAGCAGGTTCCTTAAGGGCGGCCGTATCCGGAGACGGTAGTGCCACCTGTTTGGACAAGCGTGTGAGCGCTTTATCAACCCTAGGGGGTGTTTCCCAACGTGCCCTATCCTCTGGCGGGAAAGGGTACGCTGCCAATAACCTTTTAGGAATTATCATTTTTTTATCGGGAGAAATCCACGCTTCATCACACACTTCATTTAATTCCTCAGATGCAGGAAAAACTACAGGTAGTTTTTTCTCACCAAACATAATACCCTTTTTTGTGGTACCTGAGGTATTATCAGAAATGTGTAAAACATTTTTCATTGCCTCAATCATGTAACGTGTGGCCCTATTGGAAGTTACATTTGTCTCCTCGTCGTCGACACTGGAGTCGGTATCCGTGTCAACGTCTGTATCTGCCATCTGAGGTAGCGGGCGTTTTAGAGCCCCTGATGGCCTTTGAGACGCCTGGACAGGCACAAGCTGAGAAGCCGGCTGTCCTATGTCGTCAAACTTCTTATGTAAAGAGTTGACACTTTCACGTAATTCCTTCCATAAGTCCATCCACTCAGGTGTCGACCCTGTAGGGGGTGACATCACATTTACAGGCATTTGCTCCGCCTCCACATAATTTTCCTCTTCAAACATGTCGACACAGCCGTACCGACACACAGCACACACACCGGGAATGCTCTGATAGAGGACAGGACCCCACCTAGCCCTTTGAAGAGACAGAGGGAGAGTATGCCAGCACACACCAGAGCGCTATATATACACAGGGATATCACTATATAGAGTGTTTTCCCCTATAGCTGCTGTTATATTTAATACTGCGCCTAAATAGTGCCCCCCCTCTCTTTTTTATTCTTTTCTGTAGTGCAGGACTGCAGGGGAGAGTCAGGGAGACGTCCTTCCAGCGGAGCTGTGAGGGAAAATGGCGCCAGTGTGCTGAGGGAGATAGCTCCGCCCCCTTTTTGGCTGACTTTTCTCCCGCTTTTTTTGAAAATCTGGCAGGGGTTAATGTACACCCATATAGCCCTGAGGACTATATGTGGTGTATTTTTGCCAGCTGTGCGCTACCTTGATGAAGACTGATGTCTTCTGCCGCCGATTTTCTGGACCACTTCTTGCTTCTGGCTCTGTAAGGGGGCCGGCGGCGCGGCTCTGGGACCGGACTCCGAGGCTGGGCCTGTGTTCGATCCCTCTGGAGCTAATGGTGTCCAGTAGCCTAAGAAGCCCAAGCTGGCTGCAAGCAGGCAGGTTCGCTTCTTCTCCCCTTAGTCCCTCGTAGCAGTGAGCCTGTTGCCAGCAGGTCTCACTGAAAATAAAAAACCTAAATCTAACTTTCTTTCTAAGAAGCTCAGGAGAGCCCCCTAGTTTGCATCCAGCTCGGCCGGGCACAAAGATCTAACTGAGGTCTGGAGGAGGGTCATAGGGGGAGGAGCCAGTGCACACCAGCTAGTCCTAAAGCTTTTACTTTGTGCCCAGTCTCCTGCGGAGCCGCTATTCCCCATGGTCCTTACGGAGTTCCCAGCATCCACTAGGACGTCAGAGAAATATAGAAAAAAAGGGGATACTGTTGGACATTATTCCTCTATGTGCCCCAAATTCCCTAAGTGCCTCATGCACCTTCAACAGCGTGTTCAACTACATGCACCCTATGTGTCCCCATACATTGCACTATATCATACCGTACTGCGTGCACGCATACTGTACTGCTATATATTATATGCTGGTGGTCAGCAAACTGTGCAAAACTGAAATGCACCACAGATATGGATGGATAGTATACTTGACGACACAGAGGTAGGTAGAGCAGTGGCCTTCTGTACCGTACTCCTATATATAATATACTGGTGGTCAGCAAAAATAAGATTTTACTCACCGGTAAATCTATTTCTCGTAGTCCGTAGTGGATGCTGGGGACTCCGTAAGGACCATGGGGAATAGCAGCTCCGCAGGAGACTGGGCACATCTAAGAAAGATTTAGGACTACCTGGTGTGCACTGGCTCCTCCCACTATGACCCTCCTCCAGACCTGAGCTAGGATACTGTGCCCGGAAGAGCTGACACAATAGGGAAGGATTTTGAATCCCGGGTAAGACTCATACAAGCCACACCAATCACACCGTATAACTCGTGATATTATACCCAGTTAACAGTATGAACATAACAGAGCCTCTCAACAGATGGCTCAACAATAACCCTTTTAGTTAACAATAACTATATACAAGTAATGCAGACAGTCCGCACTTGGGACGGGCGCCCAGCATCCACTACGGACTACGAGAAATAGATTTACCGTTGAGTAAAATCTTATTTTCTCTGACGTCCTAGTGGATGCTGGGGACTCCGTAAGGACCATGGGGATTATACCAAAGCTCCCAAACGGGCGGGAGAGTGCGGATGACTCTGCAGCACCGAATGAGAGAACTCTAGGTCCTCCTCAGCCAGGGTATCAAATTTGTAGAATTTTGCAAACGTGTTTGCCCCTGACCAAGTAGCAGCTCGGCAAAGTTGTAAAGCCGAGACCCCTCGGGCAGCCGCCCAAGATGAGCCCACCTTCCTTGTGGAAAGGGCCTTTACTGATTTAGGATGCGGCAGTCCAGCCGCAGAATGCGCCAGCTGAATTGTGCTACAAATCCAGCGAGCAATAGTCTGCTTAGAAGCAGGAGCACCCATCTTGTTGGGTGCATACTAGAGATGAGCGGGTTCGGTTTCTCTGAATCCGAACCCGCCAGAACTTCATGTTTTTTTTCACGGGTCCGAGCGACTCGGATCTTCCCGCCTTGCTCGGTTAACCCGAGCGCGCCCGAACGTCATCATGACGCTGTCGGATTCTCGCGAGGCTCGGATTCTATCGCGAGACTCGGATTCTATATAAGGAGCCGCGCGTCGCCGCCATTTTCACACGTGCATTGAGATTGATAGCGAGAGGACGTGGCTGGCGTCCTCTCCATTTAGATTATAAGAGACTGAGAGAGATTTACTGGAGCTGACTAGGAGGAGTACTGTTACTGTAGAAGTGTAGAGACTGAGTGGAGAGAGTTTACTAGTGAGGACAGTGCAGTTTACTTTATAATCCGTTCTCTGCCTGAAAAAAGCGATACACAGCACACAGTGACTCAGTCACATACCATATCTGTGTGCACTGCTCAGGCTCAGGCCAGTGTGCTGCATCATCTATTATCTATATATAATATTATATATATCTGTCTGACTGCTCAGCTCACACAGCTTATAATTGTGGGGGAGACTGGGGAGCACTACTGCAGTGCCAGTTATAGGTTATAGCAGGAGCCAGGAGTACATAATATATTATATAGTGAGTGACCACCAGACACACAGTGCAGTTTATTTAATATATCCGTTCTCTGCCTGAAAAAAGCGATACACACAGTGACTCAGTCAGTCACATACCATATCTGTGTGCACTGCTCAGGCTCAGGCCAGTGTGCTGCATCATCTATTATCTATATATAATATTATATATATCTGTCTGACTGCTCAGCTCACACAGCTTATAATTGTGGGGGAGACTGGGGAGCACTACTGCAGTGCCAGTTATAGGTTATAGCAGGAGCCAGGAGTACATAATATATTATATAGTGAGTGACCACCAGACACACAGTGCAGTTTATTTAATATATCCGTTCTCTGCCTGAAAAAAGCGATACACACAGTGACTCAGTCAGTCACATACCATATCTGTGTGCACTGCTCAGGCTCAGGCCAGTGTGCTGCATCATCTATATATATTATATATCTGTCTGACTGCTCAGCTCACACAGCTTATAATTGTGGGGGAGACTGGGGAGCACTACTGCAGTGCCAGTTATAGGTTATAGCAGGAGCCAGGAGTACATATTATATTAAAATTAAACAGTGCACACTTTTGCTGCAGGAGTGCCACTGCCAGTGTGACTGACCAGTGACCTGACCACACTGACCACCAGTATAGTTAGTAGTATACTTATATTGTGATTGCCTGAAAAAGTTAAACACTCGTCGTGTGACTTCACTTGTGTGTTTTTTTTTTTTTTATTCTATAAAAATAAAACTCATTCTGCTGACAGACAGTGTCCAGCAGGTCCGTCATTATATAATATATAATATATACCTGTCCGGCTGCAGTAGTGATATATATATATTTTTTATATCATTTATCATCCAGTCGCAGCAGACACAGTACGGTAGTTCACGGCTGTGGCTACCTCTGTGTCTCTGCACTCGGCAGGCAGTCCGTCCATAATTGTAATACCACCTAACCTGGATTTTTTTCATTCTTCTTTATACATACATAGTTACATAGACATCTTCTCTTTATCAACCAGTCTATATTAGCTGCAGACACAGTACAGTACGGTAGTTCACGGCTGTGGCTACCTCTGTGTCTGCACTCGGCAGGCAGTCCGTCCATAATTGTATACCACCTAACCGTGGTTTTTTTTCATTCTTCTTTATACATACATAGTTACATAGACATCTTCTCTTTATCAACCAGTCTATATTAGCTGCAGACACAGTACAGTACGGTAGTTCACGGCTGTGGCTACCTCTGTGTCTGCACTCGGCAGGCAGTCCGTCCATAATTGTATACCACCTAACCGTGGATTTTTTTCAGTCTTCTTTATACATACATAGTTACATAGACATCTTCTCTTTATCAACCAGTCTATATTAGCTGCAGACACAGTACAGTACGGTAGTTCACGGCTGTGGCTACCTCTGTGTCTGCAGTCGGCAGGCAGTCCATAATTGTATACTAGTATCCATCTCCATTGTTTACCTGAGGTGCCTTTTAGTTGTGCCTATTAAAATATGGAGAACAAAAATGTTGAGGTTCCAAAATTAGGGAAAGATCAAGATCCACTTCCACCTCGTGCTGAAGCTGCTGCCACTAGTCATGGCCGAGACGATGAAATGCCAGCAACGTCGTCTGCCAAGGCCGATGCCCAATGTCATAGTACAGAGCATGTCAAATCCAAAACACCAAATATCAGAAAAAAAAGGACTCCAAAACCTAAAATAAAATTGTCGGAGGAGAAGCGTAAACTTGCCAATATGCCATTTACCACACGGAGTGGCAAGGAATGGCTGAGGCCCTGGCCTATGTTCATGGCTAGTGGTTCAGCTTCACATGAGGATGGAAGGTATTTCACCAGAAATGCGGACAACAGGTGTCAAGCCGTGTGTTCCCTTTGTCAAGCTGTAATAAGTAGGGGTAAGGACGTTAACCACCTCGGAACATCCTCCCTTATACGTCACCTGCAGCGCATTCATAATAAGTCAGTGACAAGTTCAAAAACTTTGGGTGACAGCGGAAGCAGTCCACTGACCAGTAAATCCCTTCCTCTTGTAATTGCTCACTGGCAATTCTGACGAGTCCTCTCCTGCCTGGGATTCCTCCGATGCATCCTTGAGTGTAATGCCTACTGCTGCTGGCGCTGCTGTTGTTGCTGCTGGGAGTCGATGGTCATCCCAGAGGGGAAGTCGTAAGACCACTTTTACTACTTCCACCAAGCAATTGACTGTCCAACAGTCCTTTGCGAGGAAGATGAAATATCACAGCAGTCATCCTACTGCAAAGCGGATAACTGAGGCCTTGGCATCCTGGGTGGTGAGAAACGTGGTTCCGGTATCCATCATTACTGCAGAGCCAACTAGAGACTTGTTGGAGGTACTGTGTCCCCGGTACCAAATACCATCTAGGTTCCATTTCTCTAGGCAGGCGATACCGAAAATGTACACAGACCTCAGAAAAAGAGTCACCAGTGTCCTAAAAAATGCAGCTGTACCCAATGTCCACTTAACCACGGACATGTGGACAAGTGGAGCAGGGCAGGGTCAGGACTATATGACTGTGACAGCCCACTGGGTAGATGTATGGACTCCCGCCGCAAGAACAGCAGCGGCGGCACCAGTAGCAGCATCTCGCAAACGCCAACTCTTTCCTAGGCAGGCTACGCTTTGTATCACCGGTTTCCAGAATACGCACACAGCTGAAAACCTCTTACGGCAACTGAGGAAGATCATCGCGGAATGGTTTACCCCAATTGGACTCTCCTGTGGATTTGTGGCATCGGACAATGCCAGCAATATTGTGTGTGCATTAAATATGGGCAAATTCCAGCACGTCCCATGTTTTGCACATACCTTGAATTTGGTGGTGCAGAATTTTTTTAAAAACGACAGGGGCGTGCAAGAGATGCTGTCGGTGGCCAGAAGAATTGCGGGACACTTTCGGCGTACAGGCACCACGTACAGAAGACTGGAGCACCACCAAAAACTACTGAACCTGCCCTGCCATCATCTGAAGCAAGAAGTGGTAACGAGGTGGAATTCAACCCTCTATATGCTTCAGAGGTTGGAGGAGCAGCAAAAGGCCATTCAAGCCTATACAATTGAGCACGATATAGGAGGTGGAATGCACCTGTCTCAAGTGCAGTGGAGAATGATTTCAACGTTGTGCAAGGTTCTGATGCCCTTTGAACTTGCCACACGTGAAGTCAGTTCAGACACTGCCAGCCTGAGTCAGGTCATTCCCCTCATCAGGCTTTTGCAGAAGAAGCTGGAGGCATTGAAGAAGGAGCTAAAAGGGAGCGATTCCGCTAGGCATGTGGGACTTGTGGATGCAGCCCTTAATTCGCTTAACAAGGATTCACGGGTGGTCAATCTGTTGAAATCAGAGCACTACATTTTGGCCACCGTGCTCGATCCTAGATTTAAAGCCTACCTTGGATCTCTCTTTCCGGCAGACACAAGTCTGCTGGGGTTGAAAGACCTGCTGGTGACAAAATTGTCAAGTCAAGCGGAACGCGACCTGTCAACATCTCCTCCTTCACATTCTCCCGCAACTGGGGGTGCGAGGAAAAGGCTCAGAATTCCGAGCCCACCCGCTGGCGGTGATGCAGGGCAGTCTGGAGCGACTGCTGATGCTGACATCTGGTCCGGACTGAAGGACCTGACAACGATTACGGACATGTCGTCTACTGTCACTGCATATGATTCTCTCAACATTGATAGAATGGTGGAGGATTATATGAGTGACCGCATCCAAGTAGGCACGTCACACAGTCCGTACTTATACTGGCAGGAAAAAGAGGCAATTTGGAGGCCCTTGCACAAACTGGCTTTATTCTACCTAAGTTGCCCTCCCACAAGTGTGTACTCCGAAAGAGTGTTTAGTGCCGCCGCTCACCTTGTCAGCAATCGGCGTACGAGGTTACATCCAGAAAATGTGGAGAAGATGATGTTCATTAAAATGAATTATAATCAATTCCTCCGCGGAGACATTGACCAGCAGCAATTGCCTCCACAAAGTACACAGGGAGCTGAGATGGTGGATTCCAGTGGGGACGAATTGATAATCTGTGAGGAGGGGGATGTACACGGTGATATATCGGAGGGTGAAGATGAGGTGGACATCTTGCCTCTGTAGAGCCAGTTTGTGCAAGGAGAGATTAATTGCTTCTTTTTTGGGGGGGGTCCAAACCAACCCGTCATATCAGTCACAGTCGTGTGGCAGACCCTGTCACTGAAATGATGGGTTGGTTAAAGTGTGCATGTCCTGTTTTGTTTATACAACATAAGGGTGGGTGGGAGGGCCCAAGGACAATTCCATCTTGCACCTCTTTTTTCTTTTCTTTTTCTTTGCATCATGTGCTGATTGGGGAGGGTTTTTTGGAAGGGACATCCTGCGTGACACTGCAGTGCCACTCCTAGATGGGCCCGGTGTTTGTGTCGGCCACTAGGGTCGCTAATCTTACTCACACAGTCAGCTACCTCATTGCGCCTCTTTTTTTCTTTGCGTCATGTGCTGTTTGGGGAGGGTTTTTTGGAAGGGACATCCTGCGTGACACTGCAGTGCCACTCCTAGATGGGCCCGGTGTTTGTGTCGGCCACTAGGGTCGCTAATCTTACTCACACAGCTACCTCATTGCGCCTCTTTTTTTCTTTGCGTCATGTGCTGTTTGGGGAGGGTTTTTTGGAAGGGCCATCCTGCGTGACACTGCAGTGCCACTCCTAGATGGGCCCGGTGTTTGTGTCGGCCACTAGGGTCGCTAATCTTACTCACACAGCTACCTCATTGCGCCTCTTTTTTTCTTTGCGTCATGTGCTGTTTGGGGAGGGTTTTTTGGAAGGGACATCCTGCGTGACACTGCAGTGCCACTAGGGTCGCTTATCTTACTCACACAGCGACCTCGGTGCAAATTTTAGGACTAAAAATAATATTGTGAGGTGTGAGGTATTCAGAATAGACTGAAAATGAGTGTAAATTATGGTTTTTGAGGTTAATAATACTTTGGGATCAAAATGACCCCCAAATTCTATGATTTAAGCTGTTTTTTAGTGTTTTTTGAAAAAAACACCCGAATCCAAAACACACCCGAATCCGACAAAAAAAATTCGGTGAGGTTTTGCCAAAACGCGTTCGAACCCAAAACACGGCCGCGGAACCGAACCCAAAACCAAAACACAAAACCCGAAAAATTTCAGGCGCTCATCTCTAGTGCATACAGGATAAATAGCGAGTCAGTTTTCCTGACTCCAGCCGTCCTGGAAACATAAATTTTCAAGGCCCTGACTACGTCCAGTAACTTGGAATCCTCCAAGTCTTTAGTAGCCGCAGGCACTACAATAGGTTGGTTCAAGTGAAAGGCTGACACCACCTTAGGGAGAAACTGGGGACGAGTCCTCAATTCTGCCCTATCCATATGGAAAATCAGATAAGGGCTTTTACATGACAAAGCCGCCAATTCTGATACACGCCTGGCCGAAGCCAAGGCCAACAACATGACCACTTTCCACGTGAGATATTTTAGATCCACGTTTTTTAGTGGCTCAAACCAATGTGATTTTAGGAAACTTAACACCACGTTGAGATTCCAAGGTGCCACTGGAGGCACAAAAGGGGGCTGAATATGCAGCACTCCTTTTACAAATGTCTGAACTTCAGGTAGTGAAGCTAGTTCTTTCTGGAAGAAAATCGACAGAGCCGAGATCTGTACCTTAATGGAGCCTAATTTCAGGCCCATAGTCACTCCTGCCTGTAGGAAGTGCAGAAATCGACCCAGTTGAAATTCTTCTGTTGGGGCCTTTCTGGCCTCACACCAAGCAACATATTTCCGCCATATGCGGTGATAATGTTTTGCAGTTACATCTTTCCTGGCTTTAATCAGCGTAGGAATGACTTCCTCCGGAATGCCCTTTTCCTTTAGGATCCGGCGTTTAACCGCCATGCCGTCAAACGCAGCCGCGGTAAGTCTTGGAACAGACAGGGCCCCTGCTGCAGCAGGTCCTGTCTGAGCGGCACAGGCCATGAGTCCTCTGAGATTAACTCTTGAAGTTCCGGGTACCAAGACCTTCTTGGCCAATCCGGAACAATGAGTATAGTTCTTACTCCTCTCTTCCTTATTATCCTCAGTACCTTGGGTATGAGAGGAAGAGGAGGGAACACATAAACCGACCGGTACACCCATGGTGTCACTAGAGCGTCCACAGCTATCGCCTGAGGGTCCCTTGACCTGGCGCAATATTTTTCTAGTTTTTTGTTTAGGCGGGTCGCCATCATGTCCACCTGTGGCTTTTCCCAATGGTTTACTATCTGTTGGAAGACGTCTGGATGAAGTCCCCACTCTCCCGAGTGGAGGTCGTGTCTGCTGAGGAAGTCCGCGTCCCAGTTGTCCACTCCCGGAATGAACACTGCTGACAGTGCTAACACATGATTTTCCGCCCATCGGAGAATCCTTGTGCCTTCTGCCATCGCCGCCCTGCTTCTTGTGCCGCCCTGTCGGTTTACATGGGCGACAGTCGTGATGTTTTCTAACTGGATCAGAACCGGTTGGTTTTGAAGCAGGGCTTTTGCCTGACTCAGGGCATTGTAAATGGCCCTCAGTTCCAGAACATTTATGTGTAGGGAAGTCTCCTGACTTGTCCAAAGTCCTTGGAAGTTTCTTCCCAGCGTGACTGCCCCCCAGCCTCGAAGGCTGGCATCCGTGGTCACCAGGACCCAGTCCTGTATGCCGAATCTGCGGCCCTCCATGAGATGAGCACTCTGCAGCCACCACAAGAGAGACACCCTGGTTCTTGGAGACAGGGTTATCAGCCGATGCATTTGAAGATGCGATCCGGACCATTGGTCCAAGAGGTCCCACTGAAATATTCTGGCATGGAACCTGCCGAATGGGATTGCTTCGTTGGAAGCTACCATCTTTCCCAGGACTCGCGTGCAGTGATGCACCAACACCTGTTTTGGTTTTAGGAGGCCTCTGACTAGAGACGACAGCTCCTTGGCTTTCTCCTCTGGGAGAAACACTTTTTTCTGGACTGTGTCCAGAATCATTCCCAGGAACAGTAGACGTCTCACAGGAACCAGCTGTGACTTTGGAATATTCAGAATCCAACCATGCTGGTGTAGCACCTCCTGAGATAGTGCTACGCCCACTAACAGCTGCTCTCTGGATCTCGCTTTTATCAGGAGATCGTCCAAGTATGGGATAATTAAAACTCCCTTTTTTCGAAGGAGTATCATCATTTCGGCCATTACCTTGGTAAATACCCTCGGTGCCGTGGACAGGCCGAACGGCAACGTCTGGAATTGGTAATGACAATCCTGTACCACAAATCTGAGGTACTCCTGGTGAGGATGGTAAATGGGGACATGCAGGTAAGCATCCTTGATGTCCAGAGATACCATGTAATCCCCCTCTTCCAGGCTTGCAATAACCGTCCTGAGCGATTCCATCTTGAACCTGAATTTTTTTATATATATGTTCAAGGATTTTAAATTTAAAATGGGTCTCACCGAACCGTCCGGTTTCAGTACCACAAACATTGTGGAATAGTAACGCCGTCCTTGTTGAAGTAGGGGCACTTTGACTAACACCTGCTGGGAATACAGCTTGTGAATTGCCTCTAACACAGCCTCCCTGTCTGAGGGAGTCGTTGGTAAGGCAGATTTGAGGAAACGGGTGGGGGGGGGGGGGGGTAATGTCTCGAATTCCAGCTTGTACCCCTGAGATACCACTTGAAGGATCCAGGGATCTACTTGTAAGCGAGCCCACTGATTGCTGAAGTTTTTGAGACGGGCCCCCACCGTACCTGGCACCCAGCGTCATGCGGCGGACTTAGCAGATGAAGCGGGGGAGGACTTTTATTCCTGGGAAATGGCTGAATGCTGCAGCTTTTTCCCTCTACCTCTGCCTCTGGGCAGAAAGGACGCGCCTCTACCTCGCCTGCTCTTTTGGGGACGAAAGGACTGCACCTGATAATACGGTGCTTTCTTTGGTTGTGAGGGGACATGTGGTAAAAAAGCTGACTTCCCAGCCGTTGCTGTGGACACCAGGTCCGAAAGACCATCCTCGAACAACTCCTCACCCTTGTAAGGCAAAACTTCCATGTGCCTTTTAGAATCTGCATCCCCTGTCCACTGCCGGGTCCATAACCCTCTCCTGGCAGAAATGGACAGTGCACTGATTTTAGATGCCAGCCGGCAAATATCCCTCTGTGCATCTCTTATGTAAAAGACCGCGTCTTTAATATGCTCTATGTTAAGCAATATAGTGTCCCTGTCTAGGGTGTCAATGTTTTCTGACAGGGATTCTGACCACGCAGCTGCAGCACTGCACATCCAGGCTGAAGCAATAGCTGGTCTCAGTATAACACCAGTGTGTGTATATATAGCCTTCAGGAAAGCCTCCTGCTTTCTATCAGCAGGTTCCTTTAGGGCGGCCGTATACCGGAGACGGTAGTGCCACCTTTTTTGATAGACGTGTAAGCGCTTTATCCACCCTAGGTGGTGTTTCCCAACGTGACCTATCCTCTGGCGGGAAAGGGTACGCCATTAGTAATTTTTTTGAAATCACCAATTTTCTATCGGGGGAAGCCCACGCTACCTCACACACATCATTTAATTCTTCAGAAGGGGGAAAGACTACTGGTAGTTTTTTCTCCCCAAACATAATACCCTTTTTTGTGGTACCTGGGGTTACATCAGAAATGTGTAAAACATTTTTCATTGCCTCAATCATATAACGAGTGGCCCTAGTGGACATTACATTTGCGTCATCGTCATTGACACTGGTATCAGTATCCGTGTCGACATCCGTGTCTGCCATCTGAGGTAGCGGGCGCTTTAGAGCCCCAGATGGCCTTTGAGACGCCTGGGCAGGCACGAGCTGAGAAGCCGGCTGTCCCGCATTTGGCATGTCGTCAAATTTTTTATGTAAGGAGTCGACTCTTTCGCGTAATTCCTTCCACAAGTCCATCCACTCAGGTGTCTGCCCCGCAGGGGGTGACAACACATTTATAGGCACCTGCTCCTCCTCCACATAAGCCTCCTCATCAAACATGTCGACACAGCCGTACCGACACACCGCACACACACAGGGAATGCTCTGATAGAAGACAGGACCCCACAAAGCCCTTTGGGGAGACAGAGTGAGAGTATGCCAGCACACACCAGAGCGCTATATAATACAGGGATTAACTAAATTATATCCCCTTATAGCTGCTATATATGTATATTGCGCCTACATTTAGTGCCCCCCTCTCTTTTTTACCCTTTCTGTAGTGTAGTCTGCAGGGGAGAGCCAGGGAGCTTCCTTCCAGCGGAGCTGTGAGGGAGAAATGGCGCCAGTGTGCTGAGGGAGATAGCTCCACCCCTTTTTCGGCTGACTTTTCTCCCGCTGTTTTCTGTATTCTGGCAGGGGTAATTATCACATATATAGCCTCTGGGGCTATATATTGTGATATATTTGCCAGCCAAGGTGTATTTATTGCTGCTCAGGGCGCCCCCCCCTAGCGCCCTGCACCCTCAGTGACCGAAGTGTGAAGTGTGTATGAGTAGCAATGGCGCACAGCTGCAGTGCTGTGCGCTACCTTGGAGAAGACTGATGTCTTCAGCCGCCGATTTTCTGGACCTTCTTGCTTCTGGCTCTGTAAGGGGGCCGGCGGCGCGGCTCCGGGACCGAACATCAATGGCCGGTTCCATGCGGTCGATCCCTCTGGAGCTAATGGTGTCCAGTAGCCTAAGAAGCCCAAACTACCACCAGTTAGGTAGGTTCGCTTCTTCTCCCCTTAGTCCCTCGTTGCAGTGAGCCTGTTGCCAGCAGGTCTCACTGTAAAATAAAAAAACTAAAATATACTTTCTTTCTAGGAGCTCAGGAGAGCCCCTAGTGTGCATCCAGCTCGAGCCGGGCACAGGATTCTAACTGAGGTCTGGAGAAGGGTCATAGTGAGAGGAGCCAGTGCACACCAGGTAGTCCTAAATCTTTCTTAGATGTGCCCAGTCTCCTGCGGAGCCACTATTCCCCATGGTCCTTACGGAGTCCCCAGCATCCACTAGGACGTCAGAGAAATTATGCACTGTACTCCTACTATATACTACAATGCAGCACAGATATGGAGCGTTTTTCAGGCACAGAACGTATAATACTGGTGGTCACTGGTCAGCAAAACTCTGCACTGTACTCCTCCTATATAATACTGATGGTCCCCAGTCCCCACAATAAAGCAGTGTGAGCACAGATATATGCAGCACACTGAGCACAGATATGGAGCGTTTTTCAGGCAGACAACGTATACTGGTGGTCACTGGTCAGCAAAACTCTGCACTGTACTCCTCCTATATAATACTGGTGTTCCCCAGTCCCCACAATAAAGCAGTGTAAGCACAGATATATGTAGCACACTGACCACAGATATGGAGCATTTTTCAGGCAGACAACGTATAATACTGGTGGTGACTGGTCAGCAAAACTCTGCACTGTACTCCTCCTATAATACTGCTGGTCCCCAGAATAAAGATATGCAGCCCCCTGAAACAAAGTGAGAGGACGCCAGCCACGTCCTCTCACTATCATTTCCAATGCCCGAGTGAAAAATGGCGGCGACGCGCGGCTCCTTATATAGAATCCGAACCTCGCGAGAATCCGACAGCGGGATGATGACGTTCGGGCGCGCTCGGATTAACCGAGCCATACGGGAGAATCCGAGTATGCCTCGGACTCGTGTAAAATTGGTGAAGTTCGGGGGGGTTCGGATTCCGAGGAACCGAACCCGCTCATCTCTACCATAATGAGATACCATGGTGATGGGACCTAAATCTAAGCACAGAATGCATTTATGTTTCATATACACCTTATACACACAGCCCGAAGGTAATTTAAGCCAATATTTTTTTATAACTTTGTGCATTAAACAAAGTGTGTGTACATTCACACAATTCATTTATGTTTCATATACACCTTATACACACAGCCTGAAGGTCATTTAATACAATATTTTTAATAACTGTGTATTAAACAAAGTTTGTGTACATTGAGCCATCAAAAAACAAAGGTTTCACTATCTCACTCTCACACAAAAAAGTCCGTATTTCGGAATATTTGGATATGGGATACTCAACTTGTATATACATTGCTGACATAGTTCAGCAATGTATATATTCCTGTCACCACTGCCCACTAACGATGAATATAAGGCAGTAATATATACATTGCTGGCACTGGCACAGGTCCAATGGTGGAAAATTAATGGCATTCTGTTATATACCAAATGCATTGAGTATTCTATGATAAATTGAGTGGTGTGTGATTTGGATTTCATATATATATATATATATATATATATATATATATGTACAGCTTGTAGAAATGAGAGGCGGCACTCAGAGGCTTTAAAGTCAGTGAAAAACTTGTATTAGTGAGGTCAACGTTTTGGGGACCACCTCCCCGTCTTCATGACAAAAAAAGGGTGGTCCCCGAAACGTTGACCTCACTAATACAAGTTTTTCACTGACTTTAAAGCCTCTGAGTGCCGCCTCTCATTTCTACAAGACGTACATGTCAGAGACTGGTTCCCTGGGGAAGGCACCTGAGCAAGTTACACCCTGAGGGGGAGGACTGGAGTGCCGGAGTTCATCTATTGCATATATATATATATATATATATATATATATAGCAAGTGGATGGGGGGCTCTAGATTGCTTAAGTAAATACAGTAGACACCGCCGCTAACAATGCTATGGGCAACATCACCCGTTCTAAAAAAAACTCCCACCTTAGTAAATGTACCCCTTATGGGCCCTACACACTGGTCGACTTCACTGCACGATATGAACGTTCTCGTTCATTAATGAACGAGATAACGGTCATATCGTGTAGTGTGGCGTCACCAGCAATGAACGATGCGCGACCCCGCGCTCGTTCATCACTGGTGAGATGTCGGCTGTGCATGCAGGCCAATATGGACGAGATCGTCCATATTTGCCTGCACGTCTATGGAGCCGGGTGACGGGGGGAGTGAAGAAACTTCACTTCCCCAGTCACTGCCCCCCCCCCCCCCGCCGCTAGGTCGCTCGTCGGCCGTCAGGCGCCTTGGCGGCACATCGCCCAATGTGTAGGGCCTATTAGAGTAGGAACCTTGTAAATTTCCTGGATGATCTGACCATTGAAGTTATTGCCAAGTTGTAACTAGCAAATATTGCAAAAAAAGTATATTTGCATTCTCCAGCTCTCACCACTAGCCATGGAAACGGGTGTGGTTCATTAGGTCGACATGAGTTAGGTCGACATGCATTAGGTCAACATGATCACTAGGTCGACATGGAAAAAAGATTGACATGAGTTTTTTTTACTTTTTTTGGTGTCGTTTTCTTCGAAAAGTGACGGAGAACCCCAATTAGTGCACCGTGTCCCCTCGTATTCGGGCAAGGTTACCGTTCTCAATCGTAGTCCACGTGGATCGTTAAGTATGATAAAGGTCAAAAAATGAAAAGAATTGTGAAAAACTAGTTTCGACCTTTTTCCATGTCGACCTAGTACATGTTGACCTAATGACTATGTCGACCAAACAATGTACTAAGATGTAATTGTGAGACTCTTCCATATACAATATATGTAATTGCTGACCCCAGCTGTCAGATAAAGCAGATTATGCTGATTATTACTGACATGCCTGACATTATACATCTCCCCCATTTTAGGGGTGTTACTGGTGTCATCACAGCTGCAGGTGGCTCCAGTATATTTTATACACAATCTATTTATTTAATAATGGATCACATAGTGATGGATTACACACCTTCTGAATACTATTCTAAGAGATAGTATTCAGAAGTTCCTTGAAACCAATAAGGTCATTAAAAGGAATCAACATGGGTTTATGAAGGACAGATCCTGTCAAACCAACTTACTTGGCTTTTATGAAACAGTAAGCGCAAACCTAGATCAGGGTAAAGACGTGGATGTAATCTTTTTAGACTTTGCCAAAGCGTTCGATACTGTACCACACATGAGACTTATATACAAGCTACAAGAATCAGGGCTAGGAAGCACAATATGCAGTTGGGTCAAAAACTGGTTAGATAATAGGAAGCAGCGCGTTGTGGTTAATGGATCTTTTTCAACTTGGACTGAAGTGCTAAGTGGTGTGCCGCAAGGCTCAGTATTAGGACCGCTATTGTTCAATATTTTCATTAACGACCTAACAGAAGGTCTAGAGAGCATGGTGTCAATTTTTGCAGATGATACCAAATTGTGTAAGGCTATAAATACAGAGGAGGATGCCGAGTCTCTTCAGAACGACTTAGTTAAATTAGAAGCATGGGCAGCCAAATGGAGAATGCGCTTCAACACAGACAAGTGTAAGGTAATGCACTGTGGTAACAAGAACAAAAATTACACCTACCTACTAAATGGGGTAAAATTAGGGGATTCTGTACTGGAAAAGGACTTAGGTGTTCTCATAGATAGCAAGCTAAGCAGTAGTACCCAAAGTAGGACTGCAGCAAAGAAGGCTAATAAGATATTAGCATGCATAAAACGGGGTATTGATGCTAGGGACGAGAGTATTATACTCCCGTTATATAAATCACTAGTGAGGCCACACCTTGAATACTGTGTACAGTTCTGGGCACCGTACTACAAAAAGGATATCCTGGAGCTTGAAAAGGTACAGAGGAGGGCGACCAAACTAATTAAGGGCATGGAGACGATGGAATACAAGGAAAGGCTTGAAAGACTAGGCATGTTTACATTGGAAAAGCGGAGACTAAGAGGGGATATGATCAACATCTACAAATATATAAGGGGACAATACACAGAGCTTGCGCGGGACCTGTTTTTGGTTAGATCAACACAGAGGACTCGTGGACACTTGCTCAGGTTAGAGGAGAGGAGATTCCGCACAATACAGCGTAAAGGCTTTTTCACGGTAAGGACAATACGTGTTTGGAATTCCCTGCCCGAGGGAGTTGTAATGGCGGAATCTGTCAACACCTTTAAGAATGGGTTAGATAAATTCCTATTGGAAAAGGATATCCAGGGGTATGGTGCATAGTCATGCATTATAGTTACTATAAATAGGGATAAAATGCAATGGCTGACAGCAGCATCAGTCAGAAATTTTAGTCAAATCATCATGCATAGGACACCACAAATAGGTTGAACTCGATGGACAATTGTCTTTTTTCAACCTCAGATACTATGTTACTATGTTACACTTAATGACCCTGTATATACATTCTTACCTACATTTTAATTCTCCTTTCCGGGAGAAGCCCGGAAAGGAGACGCAGCAGGTGTCTTGTGGGGGGGGACTGTGACATCACTAAGCCCCGCCCCCGCATCGGGAAATGCCGCAATTCGCGGGTCCGCGGACAGGGCTAAAATGACGCTATTTGCGTAATTTTAACCCCTTCTCCACCAGACAGTCCCGCGAATTCGGGAGGTTCTCTCTCATCCTGCTCGCATCACTAGGCTGTGAGCAGAATGCAGGAGACCTGCCCACTCTTTCGGGGGTGCGAGGGGCTACCCCAAAAAACGGGAGCCTCCCGCAGCATCAGGGAGAGTAGGTAAGTATGTGTATATACAGTATGACACTGAGCACCACTCTCTGCAGTAGATTTAGGAGAAGTTTTACACATTTCTCTTTAAAATTAACTGAAAATTGAAGTGAAACCTCTGAGCACTATATTACTGCTCTGTTACAGCTGGATACTATTCTCCCCCAGCAGATTATTTGATCAGTCTAACATGTAAGCTATGAACAGTGCAGGTATTTCCCCACTCAGACATAACTTATTTGCAACATGGAGATTTCCAGAACATTCTGCAAGAGAGATTGTCATTGTCCAAGCATAGAGAGACAGCACAGTCGCACATTAGCAACAGCGCCACCTACAGTCCCTCCAGTATAACTTCTCAGGCAACAGTTAAATTAGATAATTTTACCAAGAAATGCTGCTGTATGCTACCATACCCTCCAACTGTACCTTTTTGGATGGTACAGTACTGGTTTTATATGATCTGTACTGGCCAAAAAGGGTTTTGTACCGATTTTTGACTCACTAAATTTCCACTGAAAGTATAGGAAAGGGGGCGTGGTCACACCCCCTTTACCCATGGCCATGCCCCCTTTCCTCATTTGTACCGTTTTTTGAGTGTAAAAATAAGAATTTACTTACCGATAATTCTATTTCTCGTAGTCCGTAGTGGATGCTGGGAACTCCGTAAGGACCATGGGGAATAGCGGCTCCGCAGGAGACTGGGCACAAAGTAAAAGCTTTAGGACTAGCTGGTGTGCACTGGCTCCTCCCCCTATGACCCTCCTCCAAGCCTCAGTTAGGATACTGTGCCCGGACGAGCGTACACAATAAGGAAGGATTTTGAATCCCGGGTAAGACTCATACCAGCCACACCAATCACACCGTACAACCTGTGATCTGAACCCAGTTAACAGCATGATAACAGAGGAGCCTCTGAAAAGATGGCTCACAACAATAATAACCCGATTTTTGTAACAATAACTATGTACAAGTATTGCAGACAATCCGCACTTGGGATGGGCGCCCAGCATCCACTACGGACTACGAGAAATAGAATTATCGGTAAGTAAATTCTTATTTTCTCTGACATCCTAGTGGATGCTGGGGACTCCGTAAGGACCATGGGGATTATACCAAAGCTCCCAAACGGGCGGGAGAGTGCGGATGACTCTGCAACACCGAATGAGAGAACTCCAGGTCCTCCTCAGCCAGGGTATCAAATTTGTAGAATTTTACAAACGTATTTGCACCTGACCAAGTAGCTGCTCGGCAAAGTTGTAAAGCCGAGACCCCTCGGGCAGCCGCCCAAGATGAGCCCACCTTCCTTGTGGAGTGGGCATTTACAGATTTTTGGCTGTGGCAGGCCTGCCACAGAATGTGCAAGCTGAATTGTACTACAAATCCAACGAGCAATAGTCTGCTTAGAAGCAGGAGCACCCAGCTTGTTGGGTGCATACAGGATAAACAGCGAGTCAGATTTTCTGACTCCAGCCGTCCTGGAAACATATGTTTTCAGGGCCCTGACAACGTCTAGCAACTTGGAGTCCTCCAAGTCCCTAGTAGCCGCAGGCACCACAATAGGTTGGTTCAGGTGAAACGCTGAAACCACCTTAGGGAGAAACTGAGGACGAGTCCTCAATTCCGCCCTGTCCGAATGGAAAATCAGATAAGGGCTTTTACAGTATAAAGCCGCCAATTCTGACACGCGCCTGGCCCAGGCCCGGGCCAACAGCATGACCACTTTCCATGTGAGATATTTTAACTCCACAGATTTAAGTGGTTCAAACCAGTGTGACTTTTGGAACCCCAAAACTACATTGAGATCCCAAGGTGCCACTGGAGGCACAAAAGGAGGCTGTATATACAGTACCCCTTTTACAAACGTCTGAACTTCAGGTACTGAAGCTAGTTCTTTTTGGAAGAAAATTGACAGGGCCGAAATTTGAAACTTAATGGACCCAAATTTCAGGCCCATAGACACTCCTGCTTGCAGGAAATGTAGGAATCGACCCAGTTGAAATTCCTCCGTCGGGCCTTACTGGCCTCGCACCACGCAAAATATTTTCGCCAAATGCGGTGATAATGTTTTGCGGTTACATCCTTCCTGGCTTTGATCAGGATAGGGATGACTTCATCCGGAATGCCTTTTTCCTTCAGGATCCGGCGTTCAACCGCCATGCCGTCAAACGCAGCCGCGGTAAGTCTTGGAACAGACAGGGTCCTTGCTGGAGCAGGTCCCTTCTTAGAGGTAGAGTCCACGGATCCTCCGTGTGCCTCTCTTGAAGTTCCGGTTACCAAGTCCTTCTTGGCCAATCCGGAGCCACGAATATAGTGCTTACTCCTCTCCATCTTATAATTCTCAGTACCTTGGGTATGAGAGGCAGAAGAGGGAACACATACACTGACCGGTACACCCACGGTGTTACCAGAGCGTCTACAGCTATTGCCTGAGGGTCCCTTGACCTGGCGCAATACCTGCCGAGTATTTCCCAACGGTTTATAATCATGTGGAAGACTTCTGGGTGAAGTCCCCACTCTCCCGCGTGGAGGTCGTGTCTGCTGAGGAAGTCTGCTTCCCAGTTGTCCACTCCCGGAATGACTACTGCTGACAGTGCTATCACATGATTTTCCGCCCAGCGAAGAATCCTTGCAGCTTCTGCCATTGCCCTCCTGCTTCTTGCGCCACCCTGTCTGTTTACGTGGGTGACTGCCGTGATGTTGTCCGACTGGATCAACACCGACTGACCTTGAAGCAGAGGTCTTGCTAAGCTTAGAGCATTGTAAATGGCCCTTAGCTTCAGGATATTTATGTGAAGTGATGTCTCCAGGCTTGACCATAAGCCCTGGAAATTCCTTCCCTGTGTGACTGCTCCCCAGCCTCGCAGGCTGGCATCCGTGGTCACCAGGACCCAGTCCTGAATGCCGAATCTGCGGCCCTCTAGAAGATGAGCACTCTGCAACCACCACAGGAGGGACACCCTTGTCCTTGGTGACAGGGTTATCCGCTGATGCATCTGAAGATGCGACCCGGACCATTTGTCCAGCAGGTCCCACTGGAAAGTTCTTGCGTGGAAACTGACGAATGGGATCGCTTCGTAGGAAGCCACCATTTTTCCCAGAACCCTTTCATTGATGTACTGAGACTTGGCTCAGTTAAAGGAGGTTCCCGACTAGCTCGGATAACTCCCTGACTTTCTCCTCCGGGAGAAACACCTTTTTCTGGACTGTGTCCAGGATCATCCCTAGGAACAGAAGACGAGTCGTCGGAATCAGCTGCGATTTTGGAATATTGAGAATCCAAACGTGCTGCCGCAACACTACCTGAGGTAGTGCTACACCGACCTCCAACTGTTCCCTGGATCATACCCTTATCAGGGGATCGTCCAAGTAAGGGATAACTAAAATTCCCTTCTTTCGAAGGAGTATCATCATTTCGGCCATTACCTTGGTAAAGACCCGGAGTGCCGTGGACCAGCCCTACGGCAGCGTCTGAAACTGATAGTGACAGTTCTGTACCACAAAACTGAGGTACCCTTGGTGAGAAGGGTAATTTTGGGCATGAAGGTAAGCATCCTTGATGTCACGAGACATCATGTAGTCCCCTTCTTCCAGGTTCGCAATCACTGCTCTGAGTGACTCAATCTTGAATTTGAACCTCCGTATGTAAGTGTTCAAGATTTTAGATTTAGAATCTGTCTCACCGAGCCGTCCGGCTTCGGTACCACACAGTGTGGAATAATACCCCATTCCCTGTTGCAGGAGGGGTACCTTGATTATCACCTGCTGGGAATACAGCTTGTGAATGGTTTCCAAAACTGCCTCCCTGTCAGAGGGAGACGTCGGTAAAGCCGACTTTAGGAAACGGCGAGGGGGAGACGTCTCGAATTCCAATTTGTACCCCTGAGATATCACCTGAAGGATCCAGGGGTCTACTTGCGAGTGAGCCCACTGCGCGCTGAAATTCATTGAGACGGGCCCCCACCGTGCCTGAGCTTGTAAAGCCCTTGCGTCATACTGAGGGCTTAGCAGAGGCGGAAGAGGGCTTCTGTTCCTGGGAACTGGCTGATTTCTGCAGCCTTTTTCCTCTCCTTCTGTCACGGGGCAGAAATGAGGAATCCTTTGCCTGCTTGCCAACAAAGGACTGCGCCTGATAATACGGCGTCTTCTTATTTTGAGAGGCGACCTGGGGTACAAACGTGGATTTCACTGGGGGTTTTTTGTCCCGGGAAGGAACCACGGAACCAAAGAAGAAAACCTCTTTGTGGGGGCACTCTTTTAAAGATTATTGTTTAAAAGTTCATTTAATTAATTTCATTAAAAATGTTTGTACGTGAAAATTCCATATGCTACACCTCTATAAAGGTTAGCAGACAAAAGACATCTAACAAGACAATGTAACAAGTGACACTTCCTATAGAATTAGAAAATAATTAGAATATAATTAGAAAATAATAATAATAATTTACCTTCTATTTGTTGAAGAGGACTGTATTTCTTTATGCATCTTTCAGGAAAATCCGTTTCTGTTATAGTTTGTCTTAATACAATGGTATTCCAGCATGTATAGTAATTAGATAGCAGTTAGTAATCCACACTATATTTTTTATGAGGGTGTGTAATTACTTAAAGTTCAATCAAAGAGATCTTTAGGAAGTGGATACTCACAGCCCGGTGAATAAATATGTGAATTAAATCAATTGTGTGGTGTTAAGAATTTGCATGAGAGATTATTAGGCAATAATACCACGTCGGGCATTTGTATAGAGAAATACCGCTATTCCAGTAATGTACCTTATATAGATCTAAAATAGGTATAGAAGGTCAGACCAGGGCTGGGGGTCCGCCGACTTCTACTGCCTTCCCATGTGTGGAACTCCACAGTGAATGGGAGGTGAGAGGGTCAGGCGGCCGGCGCTGGTGTGAAGAAAGCAGAGGGTGCTTGCTGCTGTTGATAGCCGCGGGTCACAGAGTCTCTGGTAGCCCGACGGTCATTGCAGAGAGACGAGTCCCGCAGCTTGTCAATGAGAGAGCACCGGAATACCTGTATATGGTGTTCTTGTGTGTGCGGTCGCCGCTGTAATAGGGCTCGTATATCTCTTGCCGCCCGTGATCGGAGCCGTGTTCTCTGCACGGAGATTCCGAATGACGTCACCGTGACGTCTGTAAGTTGTACGTACGTTTCACCCAGGGCAGGGCTTGTTCACCAAAAAGTCCTTTTGGTGAACAAGCCCTGCCCTGGGTGAAACGTACGTACAACTTACAGACGTCACGGTGACGTCATTCGGAATCTCCGTGCAGAGAACACGGCTCCGATCACGGGCGGCAAGAGATATACGAGCCCTATTACAGCGGCGACCGCACACACAAGAACACCATATACAGGTATTCCGGTGCTCTCTCATTGACAAGCTGCGGGACTCGTCTCTCTGCAATGACCGTCGGGCTACCAGAGACTCTGTGACCCGCGGCTATCAACAGCAGCAAGCACCCTCTGCTTTCTTCACACCAGCGCCGGCCGCCTGACCCTCTCACCTCCCATTCACTGTGGAGTTCCACACATGGGAAGGCAGTAGAAGTCGGCGGACCCCCGGCCCTGGTCTGACCTTCTATACCTATTTTAGATCTATATAAGGTACATTACTGGAATAGCGGTATTTCTCTATACAAATGCCCGACGTGGTATTATTGCCTAATAATCTCTCATGCAAATTCTTAACACCACACAATTGATTTAATTCACATATTTATTCACCGGGCTGTGAGTATCCACTTCCTAAAGATCTCTTTGATTGAACTTTAAGTAATTACACACCCTCATAAAAAATATAGTGTGGATTACTAACTGCTATCTAATTACTATACATGCTGGAATACCGTTGTATTAAGACAAACTATAACAGAAACGGATTTTCCTGAAAGATGCATAAAGAAATACAGTCCTCTTCAACAAATAGAAGGTAAATTATTATTATTATTATTTTCTATTATATTCTAATTATTTTCTAATTCTATAGGAAGTGTCACTTGTTACATTGTCTTGTTAGATGTCTTTGGTCTGCTAACCTTTATAGAGGTGTAGCATATGGAATTTTCACGTACAAACATTTTTAATGAAATTAATTAAATGAACTTTTAAACAATAATCTTTAAAAGAGTGCCCCCACAAAGAGGTTTTCTTCTTTGGTTCCGTGGTTCCTTCCCGGGACAAAAACCCCCCAGTGATTGTATCTGTCATTTCCTCGGGGGAGCACCGCCAACACCACTAATTATTTAAGAAATTATTCCAGGTTACTTACCATATGTTGGTTACATATATACCTTATACATATTTCTCATAGCAGTGCAGGAATACCCCACTTCCATGTCTACAAACGTGGATTTCCCAGCTGTTGCCGTGGCCACCAGGTCTGACAGACCGACCCCAAATGACTCCTCCCCTTTATAAGGCAATACTTCCAAATGCCGTTTGGAATCCGCATCACCTGACCACTGTCGTGTCCATAACCCTCTACTGGCAGAAATGGACAACGCACTTATACTTGATGCCAGTCGGCAAAATTCCGCTGTGCATCATGCATATATAGAAATGCATCTTTTAAATGCTCTATAGGCAATAATATACTGTCCCTATCTAGGATATCAATATTTTCAGTCAGGGAATCCGACCACGCCAACCCAGCACTGCACATCCAGGCTGAGGCGATTGCTGGTCGCAGTATAACACCAGTATGTGTGTAAATACATTTTAGGATACCCTCCTGCTTTCTATCAGCAGGATCCTTAAGGGCGGCCATCTCAGGAGAGGGTAGAGCCCTTGTTCTTACAAGCGTGTGAGCGCCTTATCCCCCCTAGGGGGTGTCTCCCAACGCATCCTAACCTCTGGCGGGAAAGGATATACTGCCAATAACTTTTTAGAAATTATCAATTGTTATCGGGGGGAAACCCACGCATCATCACACACCTCATTTAATTTCTCAGATTCAGGAAAACTACAGGTAGTTTTTCCTCACCGAACATAATACCTTTTTTTGGTGGTACTCGTATTATCAGACATGTGTAAAACATTTTTCATTGCCTCAATCATGTAACGTGTGGCCCTACTGGAAATCACGTTTGTCTCTTCACCGTCGACACAGGAGTCAGTATCCGTGCCGGCGTCTGTATCTGCCATCTGAGGTAACGGGCGCTTTTGAGCCCCTGACGGCCCATGAGACGTCTGGACAGACACAAGCTGAGTAGCCGGCTGTCTCATGTCAACCACTGTCTTTATACAGAGCTGACACTGTCACGTAATTTTCAATAGTTCATCCACTCAGGTGTCGACCCCCTAGGGGGTGACATCACTATTACAGACACTCTGCACCGTCTCCACATCATTTTTCTCCTCATACGTGTCGACACAAACGTACCGACACACAGCACACACACAGGGAATGCTCTGATAGAGGACAGGACCCCACTAGCCCTTTGGGGAGACAGAGGGAGAGTTTGCCAGCACACACCAGAGCGCTATATATATATATATAGGGATAACCTTATATAAGTGTTTTTCCCCTTATAGCTGCTGTATTTTTAATACTGCGCCTAATTAGTGCCCCCCTCTCTTTTTTAACCCTTTCTGTAGTGTAGTGACTGCAGGGGAAAGCCAGGGAGCTTCCCTCCAATGGAGCTGTGAGGGAAAATGGCGCTTGTGTGCTGAGGAGATAGGCTCCGCCCCCTTCTCGGCGGCCTTTCTCCCGCTTTTTTGTGGAAAAACTGGCAGGGGTTAAATACATCCATATAGCCCAGGAGCTATATGTGATGTATTTTTAGCCATTAAAAGTATTTTCATTGCGTCTCAGGGCGCCCCCCCCCAGCGCCCTGCACCCTCAGTGACCGGAGTGTGAAGTGTGCTGAGAGCAATGGCGCACAGCTGCGGTGCTGTGCGCTACCTTATTGAAGACAGGACGTCTTCTGCCGCCGATTTTCCAGACCTCTTCAGTCTTCTGGCTCTGTAAGGGGGACGGCGGCGCAGCTCCGGGACCCATCCATGGCTGGGCCTGTGATCGTCCCTCTGGAGCTAATGTCCAGTAGCCTAAGAAGCCCAATCCACTCTGCACGCAGGTGAGTTCGCTTCTTCTCCCCTTAGTCCCTCGATGCAGTGAGCCTGTTGCCAGCAGGACTCACTGAAAATAAAAAACCTAATTTAAACTTTTACTCTAAGCAGCTCAGGAGAGCCACCTAGATTGCACCCTTCTCGTTCGGGCACAAAATCTTAACTGAGGCTTGGAGGAGGGTCATAGGGGGAGGAGCCAGTGCACACCAGCTAGTCCTAAAGCTTTTACTTTGTGCCCAGTCTCCTGCGGAGCCGCTATTCCCCATGGTCCTTACGGAGTTCCCAGCATCCACTAGGACGTCAGAGAAATGTTGGAGGGTATGTGCTACATACATCCAGTGCGGTAACGGAAAAAGTCTGGGTGCCCCTGGCAAACTGTGTTACTTGCCACCCAGAAACACAAATGCTGAATTTTTATGGTGGTGGTGGTGGTGGTGGTGGGGGGGGGGGGGGGGGATTTCCATGTACTTATGTATATATACCCCGAGAGAAGAAAGAAGCCGTAGGAAGCTCTGATATTGTGTGAAGTTCTATTTTAATAATAATACAAATTATTTTTTATTTTGTGTGGCTTTTAGGCCTAAAGGCCCATACACATGGGCGATTTGAGTTGAAAGCAGCTCACTTTTTGTGTTTTGAGCTGCTTTTAGCTCAAAACCACCTAGTGTGTATGCCACGGCGACTGAAGACAGGCGATGATGTGCGCACCCGCATCATCGCCAGCAAGGTTTTCCATTGGCTGGTAAAACCAGCATGCTTGAAAATGATAGTTCAGTTTTCAGCCACCATCGCTCAGTGTGTACGGCCGTGAACGATGATGGCTGGAAGCTGAACACTCCTCTTCCCGGCTGACCCGCTCTGCACTCTACCCGAGCCCCACCTGCTATCCACCGCGGTCCGCCTGCTCTGCTCCCTCCGCTCCTGCTCAGTATGCTCCGGCCTCTCTCTGCTCCCACTCAGTGCTCCGCCTTCGGCCTCCATCAGCTGCCGCTCAGTGCTCCGGGCTTCCTCCTCCACACGCAGCTCCCTCCAGACGCAGTGCTATCAGTAAGTCGCTGCATATAGCTGTTGCCCTCAGTTATATACATTGCTGGCATAGGCTAGCAATGTATATACCGTACCACTGGCCACCAATGCTTATGCTTTTTTTATTTTTAGGCAGTAATATATACATTGCTGGCACAGGCCAGCAATTTATATATTACTGGCACCACTGGACACCAATGATGAATATAAGGCAGTAATATATACATTGCTGGTACAGGCCAGCAATGTATATATTCCTGTCACCACTGCCCACCAACGATAAATATAAGGCAGTAATATATACATTGCTGGCACAGGGCAGCAATGTATATATTCCTGTCACCGCTGCCCACCAATGATGAGTATAAGGCAGCTATATATACATCGCTGGCACAGAGCAGCAATGTATATATTCCTGTCACCACTGCCCACCAACAATGAATATAAGGCAGTAATATATACATTGCTGACACAGTTCAGCAATGTATATATTCCTGTCACCACTTCCCACCAACGATGAATATAAGGCAGTAATATATACATTGCTGGCATTGGCACAGGTCCAATGGTGGAAAATGAATGGCATTCTGTTATATACCAGTTGCATTGAGTATTCTATGATAAATTGAGTGGTGTCTGATTTGGATTTATTATATATATGTTAGTGATGTGCACCGGAAATTTTTCGGGTTTTGTGTTTTGGTTTTGGATTCGGTTCCGCGGCCGTGGTTTGGATTCGGACGCGTTTTGTCAAAACCTCCCTGAAAATTTTTTGTCGGATTCGGGTGTGTTTTGGATTCGGGTGTTTTTTTACAAAAAACCCTCAAAAACAGCGTAAATCATTAAGTCATTTTGATCCCATAGTATTATTAACCTCAATAACCATAATTTACACTCATTTTCAGTCTATTCTGAAAACCTCACAATATTATTTTTAGTCCTAAAATTTGCACCGAGGTCGCTGGATGGCTAAGCGACACAGGTGGCCGACACAAACACCTGGCCCATCTAGGAGTGGTACTGCAGTGTCAGGCAGGATGGCACTTCCAAAAAATTGTCCCCAAACAGCACATGATGCAAAGAAAAAAAGAGGCGCACCAAGGTCGCTGTGTGACTAAGCTAAGCGACACAAGTGGCCGACACAAACACCTGGCCCATCTAGGAGTGGCACTGCAGTGTCAGGCAGGATGGCACTTCAAAAAAATTGTCCCCAAACAGCACATGATGCAAAGAAAAAAAGAGGCGCACCAAGGTCGCTGTGTGACTAAGCTAAGCGACACAAGTGGCCGACACAAACAACTGGCCCATCTAGCAGTGGCACTGCAGTGTCAGACAGGATGGCACTTCAAAAAAATTGTCCCCAAACAGCAAATGATGCAAAGAAAAAAAGAGGCGCACCAAGGTCGCTGTGTGACTAAGCTAAGCGACACAAGTGGCCGACACAAACACCTGGCCCATCTAGGAGTGGCACTGCAGTTTTCTAGCGAGAGGATGAGTGCTTCCATCCTCATGTGAATCTGAACCACTAGCCATGAACATAGGCCAGGGCCTCAGCCGGTCCTTGCCACTCCGTGTCGTAAATGGCATATTGGCAAGTTTACGCTTCTCATCAGATCCTTTCAATTTAGATTTTTGGGTCATTCTACTGAACTTTTATTTTTTGGATTTTACATGCTCTCTACTATGACATTGGGCATCAGCCTTGGCAGACAACGTTGATGGCATTTCATTGTCTGGGCCATGACTAGTGGCAGCAGCTTCAGCATGAGGTGGAAGTGGATCTTGATCTTTCCCTATTTTAACCTCCAGATTTATATTCTCCATTTGTTAATGTGTGGAATTAGATGCCAGTATCAATAGCAATGGCCTACTACTATATATACTGCGCACAAATGAAATGCACCACAGGTATGGATGGATAGTATACTTGACGACACAGAGGTAAGTAGAGCAGTGGCCTTCCGTACCGTACTGCTATATATACTGGTGGTCACTGTCAGCAAACTGCAAAACTAAAATGCACCACAGGTATAGAATCTAGATGGATAGTATACTTGACGACAAAGAGGTAGGTAGAGCAGTGGCCTTCCGTACCGTACTGCTATTGTTATGCACACCAGTGCCTGCAGGAATGTACTGGTGTCTGAATGGAGAGGGATGCAAAACAAATAAACTCACAGACAGACTGGGGAATATGACATTACGTACACAGAAGGTGATAGGGTAACAAAATAAACACAAAGTGAACAGAGAAGCCCAGAGGCTAAGAAACTGGGTGTCTCCCTAGTATTAGGAGTGCTCAGATGGAAAGAAGCAAGATGTTGTGTTTTAATACGTAGAGAACCCAAAATGCTGTTGCTAAGGGCAACAGCAAAACCCTAAAGGGTTACCAACGGGTGTGGCAGTAAACTCCTTGGTCAGAGATGGAATAATAGACACAAGGAGAGTCTCCACAATCCTAGTCCTCACTTGCAGTGCACGGGTTCAGCTTACTGCCACTAAACTGACACCAGAACACCTTGCACAGTGAGAAGGGATTTTGGCAGGCAAGTCTGAGAATACAGCCGCAAACTTGCTAAGTTCACAGAGTAGCAAAAGAACCCCAGCAAGTTAAACGACCGACTCCAGTCTTACTGCTAGGTCTGGATTGGCAGAGTGTAGTACCAAATCCCAAGGCCTATTTGCAGTAAGCAACAAACAAATACAAAGCTACACAGTACTGGATAACTTTCAGGAACTGACTAACCAACAAAGATTCAGCAGCATCTGCTTAACCTGAGAAGAGGCCTTATATAGCAGGTGCTGTCCACGCCCCACTCAGACCTCACAGACTGTGAGCACAAAAACCAGAACCGGATCCCCTGCCGTGCACAAAGCCTGTAACCACTGCACAGCAAAAGACCCGAACCGGAGTATCAGCTGCGCTCAGGCCACTCCGCTAGCACTTGTCTCCCGGTTGCCATGACGACGTGGCAGCACAGGGCAGGAGACCCTAACAGTACCCCCCCTCTGACGAGGGGTCAAAGAACCCCTACCACCGGGTTTATCGGGGAACTGCGAGAAGAAAGAGCGTATCAGTCTGGGGGCATGAAGATCACAACTGTGCACCCACGACCGCTCCTCCGGGCCATACCCCTTCCAGTGCACCAAAAATGACAGCCGACCCCGAACCATCTTGGAGTCAAGAATCCTTTCAACAACAAACTCCCTCTGGCCACGTATCAGAAGAGGAGAAGGTCTTCCACTGGAAGAAGGATTACTAATCGCCCGTTTTAAAAGGGAACAATGAAATGTTTTATTGATACCCAAAGAACGGGGCAGATCTAACTGAAATGCCACCGGATTGATAACCCTAGTGATCTTATAAGGGCCGATGAACCGGGGGCCTAACTTATGAGATGGCTGTCTCAACTCAAATTCTTGGTAGACAACCAGACGAAGTCTCCTAATTTGAAGCTGCAGGGTCTTTTCCGCTTATCAAAAACCCTTTTGGTCACTAATGACACAGACACAAGGGCTTTCTTCACTTTCCTCCAAATACCCCTAAGGACCGAAACCACAGAGGAACCACCAGGCGTGGAGTCCAGGGGGTCAAAAGAATTGGCCTTAGGATGATGCCCATACACACAAAGGAAGGGAGAGATACCTGTAGCAGAGTGAGCCGCGTTGTTATAGGCAAACTCCGCCATGGACAGATGAGCAACCCAGTCAGTCTGACACTTGGAGACATAACACCTGAGGAACTGCTCCAAGGACTGGTTCACCCTTTCAGTCTGCCCATTAGACTGCGGATGGTAGCCTGACGACAAGCTGACAGAAATCTGGAGATCGGAACAAAATGCCCTCCAGAATTTGGCCACAAACTGGGATCCGCGGTCAGAGACCACATCAAGTGGCAACCCGTGGAGGCGCACAACATGCAGCATAAATAATTCAGACAGGCGTCTGGCCGATGGCAGCCCAACCAGTGGAACGAAGTGCGCCATCTTCGAAAACCTGTCAACGACAACCCAGATGGCTGTCATCCCAGAGGATTTGGGCAAGTCCACCACAAAATCCATTGAAATGTGGGTCCATGGCTTAGATGGAATAGAGAGTGGATGTAATGGGCCAACAGGAACCCCACTAGGAGTCTTATTTCGGGCACAGATGTCACATGCCCGAACCCACTGATCCACATCCTTAGCCACAGAGGGCCACCACACCGCCCTAGACAGCAACTCCCGAGTTCTGGCAATACCCGGGTGACCTGCCGACTTCTTGGCATGGAATTCCAGGAACACTCGCTGTCTTAACCTAGGAGGCAGAAACAAAAGACCTACCGGAAGGTCTGGAGGAGCCTGCTCCTGTGCTCTAAGGACTAATGACAAGAGGTCCTGGGTAATGCCCACTTTAATACATGATGGGGACACAATGGGCAATGGCTCCTCGGTGGTCTCCTGGATTGGAGCAAAACTCTGCGAGAGCGCATCAGCCTTGATGTTTTTTGACCCAGGGCGATATGTTATCAAAAAATTAAAGCAAGCAAAAAAACAAAGCCCATCGTGCCTGCCTGGCATTGAGACGCTTCGCTGACTCTAAATATGCCAAATTCTTATGGTCGGTGAGAATTGAGACCACAAACTTAGCCCCCTCAAGCCAGTGTCTCCACTCCTCGAGTGCATCCTTAATAGCCAACAATTCCCGGTTACCCACGTCATAATTCATCTCGGCAGGCGAAAATTTAGGGAAAAGTAAGCACAGGGATGAAGGCGATTATCAGACACTCCCATCTGAGAGAGCACTGCCCCAATACCCATCTCAGAGGCATCCACCTCCACCACAAAAGGACGCTCTGGATCTGGGTGTCGCAGCACCTTGGCCGAGACAAATGCCCTTTTGAGACGGGCAAAAGCCGCTTTGGCCTCACAAGACCAGTGAGCAACATCCGCCCATTTCTTAGTGAGTGCCACCAAGGGC
The DNA here is from genome assembly GCF_028390025.1 of Pseudophryne corroboree. NCBI lineage: Eukaryota > Metazoa > Chordata > Amphibia > Anura > Myobatrachidae > Pseudophryne > Pseudophryne corroboree. Next base: position 86,892,738 of record NC_086448.1, read on the forward strand.
GCCACTATAGACGAAAATCCAGCGATAAATCGTCTATAAAAATTTGCAAAGCCCAGGAAACGCTGAAGCGCCTTCAAACTAGTGGGCTGCACCCAATCCAGGTCTGCCTGTACCTTGGAACCCTCCATTTGGAAACCTTCTGGGGAGATAATATATCTTAGAAATGCGATTTGCTGAACTTCAAATTCGCACTTCTCCAGCTTCGCCCCAAGCCGGTGGTCTCTGAGTTTCTGGAGGACTAAGCGTACATGCTTCCGATGTTCCTCCAGGGAATGGGAGAAGATTAGGATGTCATCTAAGTATACAACTAAGAATCTATCCAAATATTCCCTGAGCACATCGTTCATGAAATCCTGGAAGACTGCCGGGGCATTACAGAGCCCAAAAGGCATCACCAAATATTCATAATGCCCTGAGTGGGTATTAAAGGCAGTCTTCCATTCATCCCCCTCTCTTATTCGGATTAGATTGTACGCACCGCGTAGGTCAATCTTAGAAAAAATGGTGGCAGTACGAAGCTGGTCAAACAAGACCGAAATGAAAGGCAGTGGGTATGAGTTTTTAATCGTGATACGGTTCAATTCCCTGAAGTCGATGCAGGGTCGCAACGAACCGTCCTTTTTACCCACGAAGAAGAACCCCGACCCAACTGGAGACTGTGAAGGTCTGATAAATCCCTTAGCCAAGTTCTCCTGAATGTACTCTGCCATAGCCTGAGTCTCAGGACGTGACAGGGAGTACAACCTGCTCTTAGGAAGCTTAGCATTCGGCAACAAATCAATGGCACAGTCATAGGGGCGATGTGGAGGTAGTACCTCTGCAACTTTTTTGGAGAACACGTCCGCAAAATCTGCATAACATCCTGGCAATCCTGGCAAACTTAGCTGCGAAAGCCTGACTGGAAGGCTCAAGCAACTCCTGAAACAATCAGTACCCCATCTAAGAATCTCCCCAGAGACCCAGTCAAATTGAGGATTGTGGCCCCTTAACCAGGGTAACCCCAACACCAATGGGGCAAAAGTACTGACAGTCACATAAAAGGACAATTTTTCAGAGTGTGTGGCTCCAATAAACAAAGAAATCTGGCTAGTGCAAGAGGTAATTTTACCCTGGGATAATGGTTCCCCGTTTAACCCACAGATCTCAATTTCCGATGCCAAGGGTACTAAGGGAACAGAGTGTTTCAGGGCGAATTGGCGGTCCATAAAAACCCCGTCGGCCCCACTGTCCACAAAGGCCTCAGTCTTGACAGTTTGACCGAGGATCTTCAAGGTCACCGAAATGATAAAAGTCTTCTTGGGAAATTCTGACTTCTGGCCTGACAGGATATTTCCCATCACCCTCAGGCCCTGAAGTTTTCCGGCTTTTCTGGGCATGATACTACCACGTGACCTTTATTCCCACAGTACAAACACAACCCCTGCTGTCTCCTCCGCGTCTTCTCACGCGAGGAGAGGCGGGTAGCCCCAATCTGCATAGGCTCCTTGGAAAATTCCCTTGGGAAAGAACGAAACCTCGGTCTCCCTTTCAAGCCTACGCTCTCTCAGCCGTCTATCCACCCGGATGGATAACTGCATGAGCTGATCAAAGCTATCAGGCAAGGGATATTGTACCAGTTGGTCTTTTATCTGGTTAGAAAGACCTCTTCGGTACTGGTGTCTCAGGGCTGGGTCATGGGCCAACCTCCGAAACTACGTACAGTAAACCTCAACTGGCCTTCGCCCTTGCTTAAGGATCGAAATCTGAGCCTCGGCTGAGGCCGTCTTGTCAGGGTCATCATACAACATGCCCAGTGCCGTAAAAAAAGCATCAACACTTTTAAGCGACGGACAGTCAGGCTGCAACCCATATGCCCAGAGCTGTGGGTCTCCTTGTAACAAGGAAATCACTATGCCCACCCGCTGAATCTCTGACCCAGAAGACTGAGGCCTAAGCTGGAAATATAGCTTGCAGCTCTCCTTGAAACAAAAGAACTGCGAGCGATCTCCAGAAAAACGATCCGGGAGATTTACTTTTGGCTCCTTAACCCCTGAAGGTGCTGCTGCTGCGGGAGCTCCGCCAGCGGCCTGGGAGGTGTGCATTTTAATGGACAAATCATTAAATTGTCGAGTCAAGACCTGCACCTGATCGACCACCTGTTGCAAAGTATTTTGAGGGGTATGCTCCATATTCCCACAAAATTTCAACAGGAGTATTTTGCTGCTGAATATGTTATGCACACCAGTGCCTGCAGGAATGTACTGGTGTCTGAACAGAGAGGAATGCAAAACAAATGAACTCACAGACAGACTGGGGAATATGACATTACGTACACAGAAGGTGATAGGGTAACAAAATAAACACAAAGTGAACAGAGAAGCCCAGAGGCTAAGAAACTGGGTGTCTCCCTAGTATTAGGAGTGCTCAGATGGAAAGAAGCAAGATGTTGTGTTTTAATACGTAGAGAACCCAAAATGCTGTTGCTAAGGGCAACAGCAAAACCCTAAAGGGTTACCAACGGGTGTGGCAGTAAACTCCTTGGTCAGAGATGGAATAATAGACACAAGGAGAGTCTCCACAATCCTAGTCCTCACTTGCAGTGCACTGGTTCAGCTTACTGCCACTAAACTGACACCAGAACACCTTGCACAGTGAGAATGGATTTTGGCAGGCAAGTCTGAGAATACAGCCGCAAACTTGCTAAGTTCACAGAGTAGCAAAAGAACCCCAGCAAGTTAAACGACTGACTCCAGTCTTACTGCTAGGTCTGGATTGGCAGAGTGTAGTACCAAATCCCAAGGCCTATTTGCAGTAAGCAACAAACAAATACAAAGCTACACAGTACTGGCTAACTTTCAGGAACTAACTAACCAACAAAGATTCAGCAGCATCTGCTTAACCTGAGAAGAGGCCTTATATAGCAGGTGCTGTCCACGCCCCACTCAGACCTCACAGACTGTGAGCACAAAAACCAGCACCGGATCCCCTGCCGTGCACAAAGCCTGTAACCACTGCACAGCAAAAGACCCGAACCGGAGTATCAGCTGCGCTCAGGCCACTCCACTAGCACTTGTCTCCCGGTTGCCATGACGACGTGGCAGCACAGGGCAGGAGACCCTAACAGCTATATATACTGGTGGTCACTGTCAGCAAACTGCAAAACTAAAATGCACCACAGGTATAGAATCTAGATGGATAGTATACTTGACGACACAGAGGTAGGTAGAGCAGTGGCCTTCCGTGCCGTACTGCAATATATACTGGTGGTCACTGTCAGCAAACTGCAAAACTAAAATGCACCACAGGTATAGAATCTGGATGGATAGTATACTTGAAGACACAGAGGTAGGTAGAGCAGTGGCCTTCCGTACCGTACTGCTATATATACTGGTGTTCACTGTCAGCAAACTGCAAAACTAAAATGCACCACAGGTATAGAATCTAGATGGATAGTATATTTGACGACACAGAGGTAGGTAGAGCAGTGGCCTTCCATACCGTACTGCTATATGTACTGGTGGTCACTGTCAGCAAACTGCAAAACTAAAATGCACCACAGGTATAGAATCTAGATGGATAGTATACTTGATGACACAGAGGTAGGTAGAGCAGTGGCCTTCCGTACCGTACTGCTATATATACTGGTGGTCACTGTCAGCAAAACTCTGCACTGTACTCCTCCTATATAATATACTGGTAGTCCCCAGTGCTCTGTACTCCCCAGTGCACTGTACTCCTCCTATATAATATACTGGTAGTCCCCAGTGCCCACAATAAAACAGTGTGAGCACAGATATATGCAGCACACTGAGCACAGATATGGAGTGTTTTTCAGGCTGACAACGTATACTGGTGGTCACTGTCAACAAAACTCTGCACTGTACTCCTCCTATAACAGCTGCTCCCCAGTCCCCACAATTAAGCAGTGTGAGCACAGATATATGCAGCACACTAAGCACAGATATGGAGTGTTTTTCAGGCAGACAACGTATACTGGTGGTCACTGGTCAGCAAAACTCTGCACTGTACTCCTCCTATATAATACTGGTGGTCCCCAGTCCCCACAATAAAGCAGTGTGAGCACAGATATATGCAGCACACTGAGCACAGGTATGAAGCGGTGAACACAGATATTTGCAGCCCCCTGAACAAAACTGAGAGGACGCCAGCCACGTCCTCTCACTATCATTTCCAATGCACAAGTGGGAGGATGAGTGCTTCCATCATCATGTGAATCTGAACCACTAGCCATGAACATAGGCCAGGGCCTCAGCCGTTACTTGCCACTCCGTGTCGTAAATGGCATATTGGCAAGATTATCAGATGCATTGAGTATTCTATGATAAATTGAGTGGTGTGTGATTTGGATTTCATATATATATATATATATATATATATATATATATATATAGAGGTTGAGTACGGAATATTCCGAAATACAGACGTATCGGCCGTACACACTGGCCGACGGTCCCGTGTTATATCAGCCGTTCAAGAGAACGGCCGATATATCGACCAGTGTGTACGGGCCTTTAGAGTAGGAACCTTGTAAATCTCCTGGATGATCTGACCATTTAAGTCATTGCCAAGTTGTAACTAGCAAATATTGCAAAAAAAGTTTATTTGCATTCTCCAGCTCTCACCACTAGCCATGGAAACGGGTGTGGTTCATTAGGTCGACATGAGTTAGGTCGACATGCATTAGGTCAACATGATCACTAGGTCGACATGGAAAAAGATTGACATGAGTTTTTTAACTTTTTTGGTGTCGTTTTCTTCTAAAAGTGATGAGGAACCCCAATTAGTTCACCATGTCCCCTCGTATTCGGGCAAGGTGACCGTTCCCAATCGTAGTCCACGTGGATCGTTAAGTATGATAAAGGTCAAAAAAATAAGAATTTACTTACCGATAATTCTATTTCTCGTAGTCCGTACTGGATGCTGGGACTTCCGTAAGGACCATAGGGAATAGCGGCTCCGCAGGAGACTGGGCACAAAAGTAAAAGCTTTGAGACTACCTGGTGTGCACTGGCTCCTCCCCCTATGACCCTCCTCCAAGCCTCAGTTAGGATACTGTGCCCGGACGAGCGTACACAATAAGGAAGGATTTTGAATCCCGGGTAAGACTCATACCAGCCACACCAATCACACCGTACAACCTGTGATCTGAACCTAGTTAACAGTATGATAAACGAAGGAGCCTCTGAAAAGATGGCTCACAACAAAAATAACCCGATTTTTGCAACAATAACTATATACAAGTATTGCAGACAATCCGCACTTGGGATGGGCGCCCAGCATCCACTACGGACTACGAGAAATAGAATTATCGGTAAGTAAATTCTTATTTTCTCTGACGTCCTAGTGGATGCTGGGACTTCCGTAAGGACCATGGGGATTATACCAAAGCTCCCAAACGGGCGGGAGAGTGCGGATGACTCTGCAGCACCGAATGAGAGAACTCCAGGTCCTCCTCAGCCAGGGTATCGAATTTGTAAAATTTTGCAAACGTATTTGCCCCTGACCAAGTAGCTGCTCGGCAAAGTTGTAAAGCCGAGACCCCTCGGGCAGCCGCCCAAGATGAGCCCACTTTCCTTGTGGAATGGGCTTTAACAGATTTTGGCTGTGGCAGTCCTGCCACAGAATGCGCAAGCTGAATTGTACTACAAATCCAACGAGCAATCGTCTGCTTAGAAGCAGGAGCACCCAGCTTGTTGGGTGCATACAGGATAAACAGCGAGTCAGATTTTCTGACTCCAGCCGTCCTGGAAACATATATTTTCAGGGCCCTGACCACGTCCAGTAACTTGGAGTCCTCCAAGTCCCTAGTAGCCGCAGGTACCACAATAGGTTGGTTCATGTGAAACGCTGAAACCACCTTAGGGAGAAATTGAGGACGAGTCCTCAATTCTGCCCTGTCTGAATGAAAAATTAGGTAAGGGCTTTTATATGATAAAGCCGCCAATTCTGAGACACGCCTGGCTGAAGCCAGGGCTAACAGCATTACCACTTTCCATGGGAGATATTTCAAGTCCACAGTGGTGAGTGGTTCAAACCAATGTGATTTTAGGAACCCTAAAACTACATTTAGATCCCAAGGTGCCACTGGTGGCACAAAAGGAGGCTGTATATGCAGTACCCCCTTGACAAACGTCTGAACTTCAGGCACTGAAGCCAGTTCTTTCTGGAAGAAGATCGACAGGGCCGAAATTTGAACCTTAATGGATCCTAATTTTAGGCCCATAGACAGTCCTGCTTGCAGGAAATGTAAGAAACGACCCAGTTCAAATTCCTCTGTGGGGGCCTTCTTGGACTCACACCACGCAACATATTTTCGCCAAATGCGGTGATAATGTTTCGCGGTTACATCCTTCCTGGCTTTGATCAGGGTAGGGATGACTTCATCTGGAATGCCTTTTTCCATCAGGATCCGGCGTTCAACCGCCATGCCGTCAAACGCAGCCGCGGTAAGTCTTGGAACAGACAAGGTCCCTGCTGGAGCAGGTCCTTTCTTAGAGGTAGAGGCCACGGATCCTCCGTGAGCATCTCTTGCAGTTCCGGGTACCAAGTTCTTCTTGGCCAATCCGGAGCCACGAGTATAGTTCTTACTCCTCTCTTTCTTATGATTCTCAGTACTTTCGGTATGAGAGGCAGAGGAGGGAACACATACACCGACTGGTACAGCCACGGTGTTACCAGAGCGTCCACCGCTATTGCCTGAGGGTCCCTTGACCTTGCGCAATATCTGTCCAGTTTTTTGTTGAGACGGGACGTCATCATGTCCACCTTTGGTTTTTCCCAACGGTTTACAATCAGTTGGAAGACTTCTGGGTGAAGTCCCCACTCCCCCGGGTGGAGGTCGTGTCTGCTGAGGAAGTCTGCTTCCCAGTTGTCCACTCCCGGAATGAACACTGCTGACAGTGCTACCACATGATTTTCCGCCCAGCGGAGAATCCTTGCAGCTTCTGCCATTGCCCTCCTGCTTCTTGTGCCGCCCTGTCTGTTGACGTGGGCTACTGCCGTGATGTTGTCCGATTGGATCAATACCGACTGACCCTGAAGCAGAGGCCTTGCTTGACTTAGGGCATTGTAAATGGCCCTTAGTTCCAGGATATTTATGTGAAGAGACGTTTCCATGCTTGACCACAAGCCCTGGAAATTTCTTCCCTGTGTGACTGCTCCCCAGCCTCTCAGGCTGGCATCCGTGGTCACCAGCATCCAATCCTGAATGCCGAATCTGCGGCCCTCTAGAAGATGAGCACTCTGTAACCACCACAGGAGAGACACCCTTGTCCTTGGAGATAGGGTTATCCGCTGATGCATCTGAAGATGCGATCCGGACCATTTGTCCAGCAGATCCCACTGAAAAGTTCTTGCATGGAATCTTCCGAATGGAATCGCTTCGTAAGAAGCCACCATTTTTCCCAGGACTCTCGTGCATTGATGCACTGACACTTGGCCTGGTTTTAGGAGGTTCCTGACTAGCTCGGATAACTCCCTGGCCCTCTCCTTCGGGAGAAACACCTTTTTCTGGACTGTGTCCAGAATCATCCCTAGGAACAGTAGACGTGTTGTTGGAATCAGCTGTGATTTTGGGATATTTAGAATCCACCCGTGCTGACGTAGCACTACCTGAGATAGTGCTACTCCGACCTCTAACTGCTCCCTGGACCTTGCCCTTATCAGGAGATTGTCCAAGTAAGGGATAATTAAGACGCCTTTTCTTCGAAGAAGAATCATCATTTCGGCCATTACCTTGGTAAAGACCCGGGGTGCCGTGGACAATCCAAACGGCAGCGTCTGAAACTGATAATGACAGTTTTGTACCACAAACCTGAGGTACCCCTGGTGAGAAGGGTAGATTGGGACATGGAGATAAGCATCTTTGATGTCTAGAGATACCATATAGTCCCCTTCTTCCAGGTTCGCTATCACTGCTCTGAGTGACTCCATCTTGAATTTGAACCTTTTTATGTAAGTGTTCAAAGATTTTAGATTTAAAATTGGTCTCACCGAGCCGTCCGGCTTTGGTACCACAAACAGCGTGGAATAATACCCCTTTCCCTGTTGTAGGAGGGGTACCTTGATTATCACCTGCTGGGAATACAGCTTGTGAATAGCTTCCAATACTGCCTCCCTGTCGGAGGGAGACGTTGGTAGAGCAGACTTCAGGAACCGGCGAGGGGGAGACGTCTCGAATTCCAATTTGTACCCCTGTGATACTACCTGCAGAATCCAGGGGTCCACTTGCGAGTGAGCCCACTGCGCGCTGAAATTTTTGAGACGGGCCCCCACCGTGCCTGAGTCCGCTTGTAAAGCCCCAGCGTCATGCTGAAGACTTGGCAGAAGCAGGGGAGGGCTTCTGCTCCTGGGAGGAGGCTGCCTGGTGCAGTCTTTTTCCTCTTCCTCTGCCCCGGGGCAGAAATGAGTGGCCTTTTGCTCGCTTGTTCTTATGGGAACGAAAGGACTGAGTTTGAAAAGACGGTGTCTTTTTCTGCTGAGAGGTGACCTGAGGTAAAAAGGTGGACTTTCCAGCCGTTGCCGTGGCCACCAGGTCCGATAGACCGACCCCAAATAACTCCTCCCCTTTATACGGCAATACTTCCATATGTCGTTTGGAATCCGCATCACCTGACCACTGTCGCGTCCATAACGCTCTTCTGGCAGAAATGGACATAGCACTCACTCTTGATGCCAGGGTGCAAATATCCCTCTGTGCATCTCGCATATATAGTAATGCATCTTTCAAATGCTCTATAGTTAATAATATACTGTCCCTATCCAGGGTATCAATATTTTCAGTCAGGGAATCCGACCACGCCACTCCAGCGCTGCACATCCAGGCTGAGGCGATTGCTGGTCGCAGTATAACACCAGTATGTGTGTATATACCTTTTAGGATATTTTCCAGCCTTCTATCAGCTGGTTCTTTGAGGGCGGCCGTATCAGGAGACGGTAACGCTACTTGTTTTGATAAACGTGTGAGCGCCTTATCTACCCTAGGGGGTGTTTCCCAACGCGCCCTAACTTCTGGCGGGAAAGGATATAGTGCCAATAATTTATTAGAAATTAGCAGTTTTTTATCGGGGGAAACCCACGCTTTATCACACACCTCATTTAATTCATCTGACTCAGGAAAAACTACTGGTAGTTTTTTCACACCCCACATAATACCCTTTTTTGTGGTACTTGTAGTGTCAGAAATGTTCAATGCCTCCTTCATTGCCGTGATCATGTAACGTGTGGCCCTACTGGACATTACGTTTGTCTCGTCACCGTCGACACTGAATTCAGTATCCGTGTCTGGGTCTGTGTCGACCAACTGAGGTAACGGGCGTTTTAGCGCCCCTGACGGTGTCTGAGACGCCTGGACAGGCACTAATTGATTTGCCGGCTGTCTCATGTCGTCAACAGTCTTTTGCAAAGTGCTGACATTGTCACGTAATTCTTTAAATACAACCATCCAGCAGTGGCGTCATGAGGGGGGTGCGGGGGGTGCGGCCCGCACCCAGGTGTCACCCTTCAATAGGGTGACACCAAAAAGAGCTGTACACCCGCCTGGCCTGACTACTTTTACCGCCGCGGCGTCGCCGGGTCTGTACTGCCGCAATCAATAGATGCCGGGTGCAGTATGTCACTCACCGTGACGTCATGCCGCTCTTAGCAACCAGCCGCTGGCTTCCTTAACTACCCACCCGGCATGCTCCCGGCAGCGACACGCCTTTCCCAGCAACCGCCCGCTGGTGTCCTTAGTTACGGTCCCAGCATGCATCTCGTCCAGCTGCCCAGAGTCACGTTCAGTGCGCCGGTTACGTCACAGTACCGGCGCCACCCGCGGAGAGGCGGGAGAGACACACTGTTGGACTCACAGTCCTCTTATATATAAGGTATGTTCATCTTTTATCGCTTTTATTGCACCTGATGAAAAGGCCATTGGGCCTTAAACGTTGTTCTATTAAAAGCAACAGCTTATTTGAAAAAGTCCGGAGGAGTGCCGCCTGTTCCTTTCTCTAAGGGGACACACCTGCATTTGTCTATTATTCATTTGGGAAGGCACCCCGGCTATTACAATGGATATCCCAGAGTGCCCTTTCCAGTGACTGTATATATATATATATATATATATATTATATATATATTGTGTGAGTGTAATGTGTATATATATATATATATATATATATATATATATAATGTCATCACGCCGGCACCGCAGGGCAGGCCATTCGGGGGGGTAGACCGTAGATGTATTATTCTGGGAGGAAGAATGGGAGTCCAGTGTATGGTGCCCACGTGGGGTGCGCCCGGCTCCTGTCTTTGCAGCTAGCGGGTACCCGGGCCGGCTCTCATCCCTGCCTGCCACCGCCGGAGCACCGCCGGGCGCGCACGGGAGATGCGCCTGGATCTCGTCACTGCCGGTGAAGGAGCACCGCCGGGCGCTTGGTTCCTGTACCTGCCGCCGCTGGAGCTGGTAGGCTTTAAAATGAAATGACAGTCTGTCCAGTATGTTTCTCTCCAACCCTGTGTCCCCAGTCTGTCCCCATCCCACTCTGCATCCTCTCCCACCCGGCGTCCCAATCTCTCCCACTCTGCATCCTCTCCCACCCAGCGTCCAAACCTCTCCCACTCTGCATCCTCTCCCACCCAGCGTCCCAGTCCCCCAGCATGTCCCCCTCCCACTCTACGTCCTCTCCCACCCAGATCCCAGTCCCCAGCATGTCCCCTCCCACTCTGCGTCCTCTCCCACCCAGCGTCCCAGTCCCCAGCATGTCCCCCTCCCACTCTGCGTCCTTTCCCACCCAGCGTCCCAGTCCCCAGCATGTCCCCCTCCCACTCTGCGTCCTCTCCCACCCAGCGTCCCAGTCCCCAGCATGTCCCCCTCCCACTCTGCGTCCTCTCCCACCCAGTGTCCCAGTCCCCAGCATGTCCCCTCCCACTCTGCGTCCTCTCCCACCCAGCGTCCCAGTCCCCAGCATGTCCCCCTCCCACTCTGCGTCCTTTCCCACCCAGCGTCCCAGTCCCCAGCATGTCCCCCTCCCACTCTGCGTCCTCTCCCACCCAGCGTCCCAGTCCCCAGCATGTCCCCCTCCCACTCTGCGTCCTCTCCCACCCAGTGTCCCAGTCCCCAGCATGTCCCCCTCCCACTCTGCGTCCTCTCCCACCCAGCGTCCCAGTCCCCAGCATGTCCCCCTCCCACTCTGCGTCCTCTCCCACCCAGCGTCCCAATCCCCAGCATGTCCCCCTCCCACTCTGCGTCCTCTCCCACCCAGCGTCTCAGTCCCCAGCATGTCCCCCTCCCACTCTGCGTCCTCTCCCACCCAGCCTCCCAGTCCCCAGCATGTCTCCCTCCCACTCTGCGTCCTCTCCCACCCAGCATGTCCCCCTCCCACTCTGCGTCCTCTGCCACCCAGCGTCCCAGTCCCCAGTATGTCCCTCTCCCACTCTGCGTCCTCTCCCACCCAGCATCTCCCCCTTCCTCTGTCCCTCTATCCATTATGTCCTGCTCCCACCCTGCATCCCCCTCTCACCCAATGCCCCCGTCCTCCTCAGTCCCTTCCTCCACCATGTGTCCTCCCTCTCACCCAGTGCCTCTTAAGGATACCCCCCTTCTGATTGGACACTACCCCTTTCAATTTTCCATATCCCCACTTCCTTCTTCGATCACCGTATGTGTGTGTGTTTACACATATATATATATATATATATATATATACATACACACACGCACGCACGCGGAGGTCCATGGGGGGTGACACCATGAGTTACCACACCGGGTGACACCAACCCTAGTGACGCCTCTGCCATCCAGTCAGGTGTCGACTCCCTAGGGGGTGACATCACTAACACAGGCAATTGCTCTGCTTCCACATCATTTTCCTCCTCATACATGTCGACACAATCGTACCGACACCCAGCACACACACAGGGAATGCTCTGATAGAGGACAGGACCCCACGAGCCCTTTGGGGAGACAGAGGGAGAGTTTGCCAGCACACACCAGAGCGCTATATATACACAGGGATAACCTTATATAAGTGTTTCTCCCTTTTATAGCTGCTGTTTTATATTAGCTGCCAATAGTGCCCCCCCTCTCTTGTTTTACCCTGTTTCTGTAGTGCAGGACTGCAGGGGAGAGTCAGGGAGCCGTCCTTCCAGCGGAGCTGTGAGGGAAAAATAAGAATTTACTTACCGATAGTTCTATTTCTCGGAGTCCGTAGTGGATGCTGGGGTTCCTGAAAGGACCATGGGGAATAGCGGCTCCGCAGGAGACAGGGCACAAAAAGTAAAGCTTTTCCAGATCAGGTGGTGTGCACTGGCTCCTCCCCCTATGACCCTCCTCCAGACTCCAGTTAGGTACTGTGCCCGGACGAGCGTACACAATAAGGGAGGATTTTGAATCCCGGGTAAGACTCATACCAGCCACACCAATCACACCGTACAACTTGTGATCTAAACCCAGTTAACAGTATGATAACAGAGGAGCCTCTGAAAGATGGCTCCCTAAACAATAACCCGAAGTAGTTAACAATAACTATGTACAAGTATTGCAGATAATCCGCACTTGGGATGGGCGCCCAGCATCCACTACGGACTCCGAGAAATAGAATTATCGGTAAGTAAATTCTTATTTTCTCTATCGTCCTAGTGGATGCTGGGGTTCCTGAAAGGACCATGGGGATTATACCAAAGCTCCCAAACGGGCGGGAGAGTGCGGATGACTCTGCAGCACCGAATGAGAGAACTCCAGGTCCTCTTTTGCCAGGGTATCAAATTTGTAGAATTTTACAAACGTGTTCTCCCCTGACCACGTAGCTGCTCGGCAGAGTTGTAATGCCGAGACCCCTCGGGCAGCCGCCCAAGATGAGCCCACCTTCCTTGTGGAATGGGCCTTAACAGATTTAGGCTGTGGCAGGCCTGCCACAGAATGTGCAAGTTGAATTGTGTTACAAATCCAACGAGCAATCGACTGCTTAGAAGCAGGCGCACCCAACTTGTTGGGTGCATACAGTATAAACAGCGAGTCAGATTTTCTGACTCCAGCCGTCCTTGGAAAATTAAATAAGGGCTTTTATAAGATAAAGCCGCCAGTTCAGATACTCTCCTGGCGGAAGCCAGGGCCAGTAACATAGTCACTTTCCATGTGAGATATTTCAAATCCACATTTTTTAGTGGTTCAAACCAATGGGATTTGAGGAAATCTAAAACTACATTTAGATCCCACGGTGCCACCGGAGGCACCACAGGAGGCTGTATATGCAGTACTCCTTTGACAAAAGTCTGGACCTCAGGGACTGAGGCCAATTCTTTTTGGAAGAATATTGACAGGGCCGAAATTTGAACCTTAATAGATCCCAATTTGAGACCCATAGACAATCCTGATTGCAGGAAATGTAGGAAACGACCCAGTTGAAATTCCTCCGTCGGAGCACTCCGATCCTCGCACCACGCAACATATTTCCGCCAAATGCGGTGATAATGCTTCGCGGTGACTTCCTTTCTTGCCTTAATCAAGGTAGGAATGACTTCTTCTGGAATGCCTTTTCCTTTTAGGATCTGGCGTTCAACCGCCATGCCGTCAAACGCAGCCGCGGTAAGTCTTGAAAGAGGCAGGGACCCTGTTGAAGCAGGTCCCTTCTCAGAGGTAGAGGCCACGGATCGTCCGTGACCATCTCTTGAAGTTCCGGGTACCAAGACCTTCTTGGCCAATCCGGAGCCACTAGTATCGTTCTTACTCCGCTTTGCCGTATGATTTTCAATACCTTTGGTATGAGAGGCAGAGGAGGAAACACATACACCGACTGGTACACCCAAGGTGTTACCAGCGCGTCCACAGCTATTGCCTGCGGATCTCTTGACCTGGCGCAATACCTGTCCAGTTTTTTATTGAGGCGAGACGCCATCATGTCCACCATTGGTCTTTCCCAACGGTTTATTAGCATGTGGAAAACTTCTGGATGAAGTCCCCACTCTCCCGGGTGAAGATCGTGTCTGCTGAGGAAGTCTGCTTCCCAGTTGTCCACGCCCGGGATGAACACTGCTGACAGTGCTATCACGTGATTCTCCGCCCAGCGAAGGATCCTGGCAGCTTCTGCCATTGCACTCCTGCTTCTTGTGCCGCCCTGTCTGTTTACATGGGCGACTGCCGTGATGTTGTCCGACTGGATCAACACCGGTCTTCCTTGAAGCAGAGGTTCCGCCTGGCTTAGAGCATTGTAGATTGCTCTTAGTTCCAGAATGTTTATGTGAAGAGACTTTTCCAGGCTCGACCACACTCCCTGGAAGTTTCTTCCTTGTGTGACTGCTCCCCAGCCTCTCAGGCTGGCGTCCGTGGTCACCAGGATCCAATCCTGTATGCCGAATCTGCGGCCCTCCAATAGATGAGCCCTCTGCAACCACCACAGAAGAGATACCCTTGTCCTTGGAGACAGGGTTATCCGCAGGTGCATCTGAAGATGCGACCCTAACCATTTGTCCAACAGATCCCTTTGGAAAATTCTTGCATGGAATCTGCCGAATGGAATTGCTTCGTAAGAAGCCACCATTTTTCCCAGGACTCTTGTGCATTGATGTACAGACACCTTTCCTGGTTTTAGGAGGTTCCTGACCAGGTCGGATAACTCCTTGGCTTTTTCCTCGGGAAGAAAAACCTTTTTCTGAACCGTGTCCAGAATCATCCCTAGGAACAGCAGACGAGTTGTCGGCCTTAATTGGGATTTTGGAATATTCAGAATCCATCCGTGCTGCTTTAGCACCTCTTGAGATAGTGCTAATCCCATCTCTAGCTGTTCTCTGGACCTTGCCCTTATTAGGAGATCGTCCAAGTATGGGATAATTAATACGCCTTTTCTTCGAAGAAGAATCATCATCTCGGCCATTACCTTTGTAAAGACCCGAGGTGCCGTGGACAAACCAAACGGCAGCGTCTGAAACTGATAGTGACAGTTTTGTACAACGAACCTGAGGTACCCCTGGTGTGAGGGGTAAATTGGAACGTGGAGATACGCATCCTTGATGTCCAAGGATACCATAAAGTCCCCTTCTTCCAGGTTCGCTATCACTGCTCTGAGTGACTCCATCTTGAACTTGAACTTCTTTATGTACAGGTTCAAGGACTTCAGATTTAGAATAGGCCTTACCGAGCCATCCGGCTTCGGTACCACAAATAGAGTGGAATAATACCCCTTCCCTTGTTGTAGAAGAGGTACCTTGACTATCACCTGCTGAGAGTACAGCTTGTGAATGGCTTCCAAAACCGTCTCCCTTTCGGAGGGGGACGTTGGTAAAGCAGACTTCAGGAAACGGCGAGGTGGATCTGTCTCTAATTCCAACCTGTACCCCTGAGATATTATCTGCAGGATCCAGGGATCTACCTGCGAGTGAGCCCACTGCGCGCTGTAATTTTTGAGACGACCGCCCACCGTCCCCGAGTCCGCTTGAGAAGCCCCAGCGTCATGCTGAGGCTTTTGTAGAAGCCGGGGAGGGCTTCTGTTCCTGGGAAGGAGCTGCCTGTTGCTGTCTCTTCCCTCGACCTCTGCCTCGTGGCAGATATGAATAGCCCTTTGCTCTCTTATTTTTAAAGGAACGAAAGGGCTGCGGTTGAAAAGTCGGTGCCTTTTTCTGTTGGGGAGTGACTTGAGGTAGAAAGGTGGATTTCCCGGCTGTAGCCGTGGCCACCAAATCTGATAGACCGACTCCAAATAACTCCTCCCCTTTATACGGCAAAACTTCCATATGCCGTTTTGAATCCGCATCGCCTGTCCACTGTCGCGTCCATAAAGCTCTTCTGGCCGAAATGGACATAGCACTTACCCGTGATGCCAGTGTGCAGATATCCCTCTGTGCATCACGCATATAAAGAAATGCATCCTTTATTTGTTCTAACGACAGTAAAATATTGTCCCTGTCCAGGGTATCAATATTTTCAATCAGGGACTCTGACCAAACTACCCCAGCACTGCACATCCAGGCAGTCGCTATAGCTGGTCGTAGTATAACACCTGCATGTGTGTATATACTTTTTTGGATATTTTCCATCCTCCTATCTGATGGATCTTTAAGTGCGGCCGTCTCAGGAGAGGGTAACGCCACTTGTTTAGATAAGCGTGTTAGCGCCTTGTCCACCCTAGGAGGTGTTTCCCAGCGCTCCCTAACCTCTGGTGGGAAAGGGTATAATGCCAATAATTTCTTTGAAATTATCAGCTTTTTATCAGGGGCAACCCACGCTTCATCACACACGTCATTTAATTCTTCTGATTCAGGAAAAACTATAGGTAGTTTTTTCACACCCACCATAATACCCTGTTTAGTGGTACCTGTAGTATCAGCTAAATGTAACGCCTCCTTCATTGCCAAAATCATATAACGTGTGGCCCTACTGGAAAATACGGTTGATTCGTCACCGTCACCACTGGAAACAGTGCCTGTGTCTGGGTCTGTGTCGACCGACTGAGGCAAAAGGCGTTTCACAGCCCCTGACGGTGTTTGAGGCGCCTGGACAGGCACTAATTGATTGTCCGGCCGCCTCATGTCGTCAAACGACTGCTTAAGCGAGTTGACGCTATCCCGTAATTCCACAAATAAAGGCATCCATTCTGGTGTCGACCCCCTAGGAGGTGACATCCCCATATTTGGCAATTGCTCCGCCTTCACACCAATATCGTCCTCATACATGTCGACACACACGTACCGACACACAGCAGACACACAGGGAATGCTCTACACGAAGACAGGACCCACTAGCCCTTTGGGGAGACAGAGGGAGAGTCTGCCAGCACACACCAAAAAAAGCGCTATATATGACAGGGATAGCCTTATAATAAGTGCTCCCTTATAGCTGCTTTATATATATCAAAATATTGCCATTATATTTGCCCCCCCTCTCTGTTTTACCCTGTTTCTGTAGTGCAGTGCAGGGGAGAGACCTGGGAGCCGTCCTGACCAGCGGAGCTGTGAGAGGAAATGGCGCCGTGTGCTGAGGAGATAGGCCCCGCCCCTTTTCCGGCGGGCTCGTCTCCCGCTATTTTGTGAATCCAGGCAGGGGTTAAATATCTCCATATAGCCTCTGGGGGCTATATGTGAGGTATTTTTAGCCTTTTAATAGGTTTTCATTTGCCTCCCAGGGCGCCCCCCCCCCAGCGCCCTGCACCCTCAGTGACTGCGTGTGAAGTGTGCTGAGAGGAAAATGGCGCACAGCTGCAGTGCTGTGCGCTACCTTTAGAAGACTGCAGGAGTCTTCAGCCGCCGATTCTGGACCTCTTCTTACTTCAGCATCTGCAAGGGGGCCGGCGGCGCGGCTCCGGTGACCATCCAGGCTGTACCTGTGATCGTCCCTCTGGAGCTGATGTCCAGTAGCCAAGAAGCCAATCCATCCTGCACGCAGGTGAGTTCACTTCTTCTCCCCTCTGTCCCTCGTTGCAGTGATCCTGTTGCCAGCAGGAATCACTGTAAAATAAAAAACCTAAGCTAAACTTTCTCTAAGCAGCTCTTTATGAGAGCCACCTAGAATTGCACCCTTCTCGGCCGGGCACAAAAATCTAACTAACTGGAGTCTGGAGGAGGGTCATAGGGGGAGGAGCCAGTGCACACCACCTGATCTGGAAAAGCTTTACTTTTTGTGCCCTGTCTCCTGCGGAGCCGCTATTCCCCATGGTCCTTTCAGGAACCCCAGCATCCACTAGGACGATAGAGAAATGGCGCTTGTGTGCTGAGGAGATAGGCTCCGCCCCTTCACGGCGGCCTTTTCTCCCGCTTTTTTCTGGAAAACTGGCAGGGGTTAAATACATCCATATAGCCCAGGAGCTATATGTGATGTATTTCTTTTGCCATCCTAAGGTATTTATGTGTTTTATTGCGTCTCAGGGCGCTCCCCCCCCAGCGCCCTGCACCCTCAGTGACCGGAGTGTGAAGTGTGCTGAGAGCAATGGCGCACAGCTGCAGTGCTGTGCGCTACCTTAGTTGAAGACAGGAACGTCTTCTGCCGCCGATTTCACCGGACCTCTTCGCTCTTCTGGCTCTGTAAGGGGGCCGGCGGCGCGGCTCCGGGACCCATCCAGGCTGAACCTGTGATCGTCCCTCTGGAGCTAATGTCCAGTAGCCAAGAAGCCCAATCCACTCTGCACGCAGGTGAGTTCGCTTCTTCTCCCCTTAGTCCCTCGATGCAGTGAGCCTGTTGCCAGCAGGACTCACTGAAAATAAAAAAACCTAAGTCTAAACTTTTACTCTAAGCAGCTCAGGAGAGCCACCTAGATTGCACCCTTCTCGGCCGGGCACAAAAATCTAACTGAGGCTTGGAGGAGGGTCATAGGGGGAGGAGCCAGTGCACACCAGGTAGTCTCAAAGCTTTTACTTTTGTGCCCAGTCTCCTGCGGAGCCGCTATTCCCCATGGTCCTTACGGAAGTCCCAGCATCCACTAGGACGTCAGAGAAATGAAAAGAATTGTGAAAAACTCGTGTCGACCTTTTTCCATGTCCACCTAGTACATGTTGACCTAATGACCATGTCGACCAAACATGGTCAACCAATGTATGTCAACCTAACTCAAGTCGACCTAATGACCGCCATCCATGGAAATTTAATTTATGGAAAGGCCGCCAACTAATGCGACTAAGATGTAATTGTGAGACTCTTCCATATACAATATATGTAATTGCTGACCCCAGCTGTCAGATAAAGCAGGTTATGCTGATTATTACTGACATGCCTGACATTATACATCTCCCCCATTTCAGGGGTGTTACTAGTGTCATCACAGCTGTAGCTGGCTCCAGTATATTTTATACATGATCTATTTATTTAATAATGGATCACATAGTGATGGATTACACACCTTCTCCATACACTTAATGACCCTGTATATACAGTATGACACTGAGCACCACTCTGTGCAGTAGATTTAGGAGAAGTTTTACCTCAGGGTTACACATTTCTCTGTAAAATGAACTTTAATTGAAGTGAAACCTATGAGCATTATATTACAGCTCTGTTACAGCTGAATACTATTCTCCCTCAGCAGATTATTTGATCAGTCTAACATGTAGGCTATGAACAGTGCAGCTATTTCCCCACTCAGTCATAATTTATTTGCAACATGGAGATTTCCAGAACACTCTGCAAGAGAGATCGTCCCAGCATAGAGAGACAGCACAGTCACACATTAGCAACAGCGCCACCTGCAGTCCCTCCAGTATAACTTCTCAGGCAACAGTTATATTTGCTAATTTTACCAAAAAATGCTGCTGTATGCTACCATACCCTCCAACTGTATCTTTTTGGCCGGTACAGTACTGTTTTTTTCTCTGACGTCCTAAGTGGATGCTGGGACTCCGTAAGGACCATGGGGAATAGCGGCTCCGCAGGAGACTGGGCACAACTAAAGAAAGCTTTAGGACTACCTTGTGTGCACTGGCTCCTCCCCCTATGACCCTCCTCCAGACGTCAGTTAGAATCTTGTGCCCGGCCGAGCTGGATGCACACTAGGAGCAGTGCCAGATTAAGGTCCTCATGGGCCTGGAGCTGTAATTTATGAAGGGCCTAGTGTGCGCCGCTGCAAGGGGTGTGACCAGCATGGTGGGGGTGTGACTACCGATATAGGGGTGTGGTGTGGCTAGCACCATGGAGGGCATAGCTACCCACCTACCTAACTATGGTTTATTTTTGTGCTGCGAGCTAACCTACCAGTATATACGGTATTTGGATTGTGGGAGGAAACCCACGCAAGTATGGGGAGAATGGGGGTCATCCCAAGTTGTTTGCTTGTTATTTTTTTTTTGCTTGTTTGCTTGGTGTGGGGTCTTCCTGGCCTCACACCAAGCAACATATTTCCGCCAAATGCGGTGATAATGTTTTGCAGTGACATCCTTCCTGGCTTTGATCAGGGTAGGGAGGACTTCCTCCGGAATGCATTTTTCCTTCAGGATCCGGTGTTCAACCGCCATGCCGTCAAACGCAGCCGTGGTAAGTCTTGGAACAGGCAGGGTCCTCTGAAAGCATCTCTTGGCCAATCCGGAACCACGAGTATAGTTTTCACTCCTCGCCTTCGTATTATTCTCAGTACCTTGGGTATGAGAGGCAGAGGAGGAAACACATAAACCGACTGGTACACCCACGGTGTTACTAGAGCGTCCACAGCGATCGCCTGAGGGTCCCGTATCTTTTTAGCTTTTTTTTGAGGCGGGACGCCATCATGTCCACCTGTGGTCTTTCCCAACGGTTTACCAGCATTTGGAAGACTTCTGGATGAAGTCCCCATTCTCCCGGGTGGAGGTCGTGCCTGCTGAGGAAGTCTGTTTCCCAGTTGTCCACTCCCGGAATGAACACTGCTGTCAGTGCTAACACGTGATTTTCCGCCCATCGGAGAATCCTTGTGGCTTCTGCCATTGCCCTCCTGCTTCTTGTGCCGCCCTGTCTGTTTACATTGGCGACCGCCGTGATGTTGTCTGATTGGATCAGTACCGGCTGGTTCTGAAGCAGGGGCCTTACTTGGCTTAGGGCATTGTAAATGACCCTTAGCTCCAGAATATTTATGTGAAGTGAAATCTCCTGATTTGACCACAGTCCTTGGAAATTTCTTCCCTGTGTGACTGCACCCCAGCCCCGAAGGCTGGCATCCGTGGTCACCAGGACCCAGTCCTGTATTCCGAATCTGCGGCCCTCTAGTAGATGAGCCCTCTGCAGCCACCACAGCAGCGACACCCTGGTCCTTGCCGACAGGGTTATCCGCTGCTGCATCTGGAGATGGGACCCGGACCATTTGTCCAACAGGTCCCACTGGAAAATCCTTGCGTGGAACCTTCCAAATGGAGTTGCTTCGTACGAAGCTACCATTTTTCCCAGGACTCGTGTGCATTGATGTACCAACACCTGTCCTGGTTTTAGGAGGTTTCTGACTAGAGATGACAACTCCTCGGCTTTTTCCACTGGAAGAAACACTTTTTTCTGGTCTGTGTCCAGAATCATTCCCAGGAACAGAAGACGTGTCGTCGGGACCAGCTGTGACTTTGGAATATTGAGAATCCAGCCGTGCTGTTGCAGCACTTCCCGAGAAAGTGCTACCCCCACCACCAACTGTTCCTTGGACCTCGCCTTCATCAGGAGATCGTCCAAGTACGGGATAATTAAAACTTCCTTCTTGCGAAGGAGTATCTTCATTTCGGCCATTACCTTGGTAAAGACCCTCGGTGCCGTGGATAACCCAAACGGCAGCGTCTGGAACTGATAGTGACAGTCCTGTACCACAAATCTGAGGTACTCCTGGTGAGGAGGGTAAATGGGGACATGCAGGTAAGCATCCTTGATGTCCAGGGAGACTATGTAATCCCCCTCGTCCAGGCTCGCAATAACCGCCCTGAGCGATTCCATCTTGAACTTGAATCTTTTGATATATGTGTTCAAGGATTTTAAATTTAAGATGGGTCTCACCGAACCGTCCGGTTTCGGTACCACAAACATCGTGGAATAGTAACCCTTTCCTTGTTGAAGGAGGGGTACCTTGACAATCACTTGCTGTGAATACAGTTTTTGAATAGCCACCAACACTGCCTCCCTGGCAGAGGGAGTTGCCGGTAAGGCAGATTTTAGGAAACGGCGGGGGGGAGACGTCTCGAACTCCAGCCTGTACCCCTGAGATACTACTTGAAGGACCCAGGGATCCACCTGTGAGAGAGCCCACTGTGTGCTGAAATTTCTGAGACGGGCCCCCACCGTACCCGGGTCTGCCTGAGCAGCCCCAGCGTCATGCTGTGGACTTACCGGACGCAGGGGAGGACTTCTGCTCTTGGGAACTAGCTGTGTGCTGCAGCTTTTTTCCTCTACCTTTGCCTCTCGGCAGAAAGGATGAGCCTCTAGCCCTCTTGCTTTTCTGGGGCCGAAAGGACTGCACCTGATAATATGGTGCTTTCTTTTGCTGTGGGGTAGCCTGTGGCAAAAAGGTCGATTTCCCAGCAGTAGCTGTGGAAACGAGGTCTGAAAGACCATCCCCAAACAGTTCCACCCCCTTATAGGGCAAAACTTACATGTGCCGTTTCGAATCGGCATCGCCTGACCATTGCCGAGTCCATAACCCCCGCCTGGCGGCAATGGACATAGCGCTTATTTTTGATGCCAGCCGGCAAATATCCCTCTGTGCATCACGCATGTATAAGACGGCGTCTTTTATATGCTCTATCGTCAGCAAAATATTGTCCCTATCCATAGTATCAATATTATCCGACAGGGAATCTGACCACGCAGCTGCAGCACTGCACATCCATGCCGATGCAATGGCTGGTCTCAATATGATGCCTGTGTGTGTGTGTATATAACTTTTAGGGTAGTTTCCTGCTTTCTATCAGCAGGTTCCTTTAGGGCGGCCGTATCCGGAGACGGTAGTGCCACCTTTTTTGATAAACGTGTCAGCGCTTTATCTACCCTAGGGGGTGTTTCCCAACGTGACCTATCCTCTGGCGGGAAAGGGTACGCTGCCAATAACCGTTTTGAAATTATCAATTTCTTATCGGGGGAAGTCCACACTTCCTCACACACCTCATTTAATTCCTCAGATGCAGGAAAAACTACTGGTAGTTTTTTCTCACCAAACATAATACCCTTTTTTGTGGTACCTGGGGTATTATCAGAAATGTGTAATACATTTTTCATTGCCTCAATCATGTAACGGGTGGACCTATTGGAAGGTACACTAGTCTCATCGTCGTCGACACTGGAGTCGGTATCCGTGTCAACATCTGTGTCTGTCATCTGAGGTAGTGGGCGTTTCAAAGCCCCTGATGACATTTGAGACGCTGGAACAGGCACCAGCTGAGTAGCCGGCTGTCCTATGTCGTCAAACCTTTTATGTAAGGAGTTGACACTGTCACGTAATTCCTTCCATAAGTCCATCCACACAGGTGTCGACCCCGCAGGGGTTGACATCACATTCACAGGCATTTGCTCCGCCTCCACATCATTTTCCTCATCATACATGTTGACACAGCAGTACCGACACACAGCACACACACAGGGAATGCTCTGACAGAGGACAGGACCCCACAAAGCCCTTTGGGGAGACAGAGGAAGAGTATGCCAGCACACACCAGAGCGCTATATACCACAGGGATATCACCTATAAAGAGTGTTTTCCCTTATAGCTGGATTCTCATAATATACTGCGCCTAAATTTTGTGCCCCCCCTCTCTTTTTTACCCTTTCTGTAGTGCAGGACTGCAGGGGAGAGCCAGGGAGCGATCCTTCCAGCGGAGCTGTGAGGGAAAATGGCGCCAGTGTGCTGAGGGAGATGTCTCCGCCCCTTTCTCGGCGGGCTTTCTCCCGCTGTTTTAGTAATTCTGGCAGGGGTATTTTTACACCTATATAGCCCCTGGGGCTATATATGGTGTCAGTTTTGCCAGCCAAGGTGTAAATATTGCTGCTCAGGGCGCCCCCCCCAGCGCCCTGCACCCATCAGTGACCGCAGTGTGTGGTGTGCATGAGGAGCAATGGCGCACAGCTGCAGTGCTGTGCGCTACCTTGGAGAAGACAGAAGTCTTCAGCCGCCGATTTTCTGGACCTTCTTGCTTCTGGCTCTGTAAGGGGGACGGCGGCGCGGCCCCGGGACCGGACGACGAGGTTGGGTCCTGTGTGCGATCCCTCTGGAGCTAATGGTGTCCAGTAGCCTAAGAAGCCCAAGCTACCACCACTTAGGTAGGTTCGCTTCTTCTCCCCTTAGTCCCTCGTTGCAGTGAGCCTGTTGCCAGCAGGTCTCACTGTAAAATAAAAAACCTAAACTATACTTTCTTTCTAGGAGCTCAGGAGAGCCCCTAGTGTGCATCCAGCTCGACCGGGCACAGAAATCTAACTGAGGCTTGGAGGAGGGTCATAGGGGGAGGAGCCAGTGCACACCAGATAGTCCTAAATCTTTCTTTAGATGTGCCCAGTCTCCTGCGGAGCCGTCTATTCCCCATGGTCCTTACGGAGTCCCCAGCATCCACTAGGACGTCAGAGAAAATAAGAATTTACTCACCGGTAATTCTATTTCTCGTAGTCCGTAGTGGATGCTGGGAACTCCGTAAGGACCATGGGAACTCCGTAAGGACCATGGGGAATAGCGGCTCCGCAGGAGACTGGGCACAAAAGTAAAGCTTTAGGACTAGCTGGTGTGCACTGGCTCCTCCCCCTATGACCCTCCTCCAAGCCTCAGTTAGGATACTGTGCCCGGACGAGAGTACACAATAAGGAAGGATTTATGAATCCCGGGTAAGGCTCAAACCAGCCACACCAATCACACCGTACAACTTGTGATCTGAACCCAGTTAACAGTATGATAACAGAGGAGCCTCTCAAAGGATGGCTCACTCCAACAATAACCCGATTTAGTTAACAATAACTATGTACAAGTATTGCAGATAATCCGCACTTGGGATGGGCGCCCAGCATCCACTACGGACTACGAGAAATAGAATTACCGGTGAGTAAATTCTTATTTTCTCTGACGTCCTAGTGGATGCTGGGAACTCCGTAAGGACCATGGGGATTATACCAAAGCTCCCAAACGGGCGGGAGAGTGCGGATGACTCTGCAGCACCGAATGAGAGAACTCCAGGTTTTCCTCAGACAGGGTATCAAATTTGTAGAACTTAGCAAACGTGTTTGCCCCTGACCAAGTAGCTGCTCGGCAAAGTTGTAAAGCCGAGACCCCTCGGGCAGCCGCCCAAGATGAGCCCACCTTCCTTGTGGAGTGGGCATTTACAGATTTTGGCTGTGGCAGGCCTGCCACAGAATGTGCAGGCTGAATTGTACTACAAATCCAACGAGCAATAAACTGCTTCGAAGCAGGAGCACCCAGCTTGTTGTGTGCATACAGGATAAACAGCGAGTCAGATTTTCTGACTCCAGCCGTCCTGGAAACATATATTTTCAGGGCCCTGACTACGTCCAGCAACTTGGAGTCCTCCAAGCCCCTAGTAGCCGCAGGTACCACAATAGGCTGGTTCAAGTGAAATGCTGAAACCACCTTAGGGAGAAATTGAGGACGAGTCCTCAATTCTGCCCTATCCGTATGAAATATCAGGTAAGGGCTTTTATAGGATAAAGCCGCCGATTCTGATACGCGCCTGGCTGAAGCCAGGGCCAACAGCATTACCACTTTCCATGTGAGATATTTTAAGTCCACAGTGGTAAGCGGTTCAAACCAATGTGATTTTAGGAATCCCAAAACCACATTGAGATCCCAGGGTGCCACTGGAGGCACAAAAGGAGGCTGTATATGCAGTACCCCCTTGACAAACGTCTGGACTTCAGGAACTGAAGCCAATTCTTTCTGGAAGAAAATCGACAAGGCCGAAATTTGAACCTTAATGGACCCTAATTTTAGGCCCATGGACAGTCCTGTTTGCAGGAAATGCAGGAAACGACCTAGTTGAAATTCCTCTGTAGGGGCCTTTCTGGCCTCGCACCACGCAACATATTTTCGCCAAATACGGTGATAATGTTGTGCGGTTACATCCTTCCTGGCTTTGATCAGGGTAGGGATGACTTCATCCGGAATGCCTTTTTCCTTCAGGATCCGGCGTTCAACCGCCATGCCGTCAAACGCAGCCGCGGTAAGTCTTGAAACAGACAGGGTCCTTGCTGGAGCAGGTCCCTTCTTAGAGGTAGAGGCCACGGGTCCTCCGTGAGCATCTCTTGAAGTTCCGGGTACCAAGTCCTTCTTGGCCAATCCGGAGCCACGAGTATAGTTCTTACTCCTCTCCGTCTTATAATTCTCAGTACCTTGGGTATGAGAGGCAGAGGAGGGAACACATACACTGACTGGTACACCCAAGGTGTTACCAGAGCGTCCACCGCTATTGCTTGAGGGTCCCTTGACCTGGCGCAATACCTTTCTAGTTTTTTGTTGAGGCGGGACGCCATCATGTCCACCTTTGGTTTTTCCCAACGGTTTACGATCAAGTGGAAGACTTCTGGATGAAGTCCCCACTCTCCCGGGTGGAGATCGTGTCTGCTGAGGAAGTCTGCTTCCCAGTTGTCTACTCCCGGAATGAACACTGCTGACAGTGCTATCACATGATTTTCCGCCCAGCGAAGAATCCTTGCAGCTTCTGCCATCGCCTTCCTGCTTCTTGTGCCGCCCTGTCTGTTTACGTGGGCGACTGCCGTGATGTTGTCCGACTGGATCAACATCGGCTGACCCTGAAGCAGAGGCCTTGCTTGACTTAGGGCATTGTAAATGGCCCTTAGTTCCAGGATATTTATGTGAAGTGACGTTTCCAGGCTTGACCACAAGCCCTGGAAATTTTTTCCCTGTGTGACTGCTCCCCAGCCTCTCAGGCTGGCATCTGTGGTCACCAAGACCCAGTCTTGAATGCCGAATCTGCGGCCCTCTAGAAGATGAGCACTCTGCAACCACCACAGGAGAGACACCCTTGTCCTCGGTTACAGGGTTATCCGCTGATGCATGTGAAGATGCGATCCGGACCATTTGTCCAGCAGATCCCACTGAAAAGTTCTTGCGTGGAATCTGCCGAATGGAATCGCTTCGTAAGAAGCCACCATTTTCCCCAGGACCCTTGTGCATTGATGCACTGACACTTGGCCTGGTTTTAGGAGGTTCCTGACTAGCTCGGATAACTCCCTGGCTTTCTCCTCCGGGAGAAACACCTTTTTCTGGACTGTATCCAGAATCATCCCTAGGAACAGCAGACGTGTCGTCGGAATCAGCTGCGATTTTGGGATATTTAGAATCCACCCGTGCTGCCGTATCACTACTTGAGATAGTGCTACTCCGACTACTAACTGTTCCCTGGACCTTGCCCTTATCAGGAGATCGTCCAAGTAAGGGATAATTAAGACGCCTTTTCTTCGAAGAAGTATCATCATTTCGGCCATTACCTTGGTAAAGACCCGGGGTGCCGTGGACAATCCAAACGGCAGCGTCTGAAACTGATAATGACAGTTCTGTACCACAAACCTGAGGTACCCTTGGTGAGAAGGGCAAATTGGGACATGGAGGTAAGCATCCTTGATGTCCAAAGACACCATATAGTCCCCTTCTTTCAGGTTCGCGATCACTGCTCTGAGTGACTCCATCTTGAACTTGAACCTTTGTATGTAAGTGTTCAAGGATTTCAGATTTAAAATAGGTCTTACCGAGCCGTCCGGCTTCGGTACCACAAATAGCGTTGAATAATACCCCTTGCCCTGTTGCAGGAGGGGTACCTTGATTATCACCTGCTGAGAATACAGCTTGTGAATGGCTTCCAATACTGCCTCCCTGTCGGATGGAGACGTCGGTAAAGCAGACTTTAGGAAACGGCGAGGGGGAGATGTCTCGAATTCCAACCTGTATCCCTGAGATACCACCTGAAGGACCCAGGGGTCTACTTGCGAGTGAGCCCACTGCGCGCTGAAATTCTTGAGACGTGCCCCCACCGAGCCTAAGTCCGCTTGTTAAGCCCCAGCGTCATGCTGAGGACTTAGCAGAAGCGGGAGAGGGCTTCTGATCCTGGGAACTGGCTGCTTGCTGCAGTCTTTTTCCCCTTCCTCTGCCCCGGGGCAGAAATGAGGAGCCTTTCGCTCGCTTTCCCTTATGGGAACGAAAGGACTGCGCCTGATAATACGGCGTCTTCTTATGTTGAGAGGCGACCTGGGGTAAAAATGTGGATTTCCCAGCCGTTGCCGTGGCCACCAAGTCTGAAAGACCTACCCCAAATAACTCCTACCCTTTATAAGACAGCACTTCCATATGTCGTTTGGAATCTGCATCACCTGACCACTGTCGCGTCCATAACCCTCTTCTGGCAGAAATGGACAGCGCACTTACTCTTGATGCCAGTCGGCAAATATCCCGCTGTGCATCACGCATATATAGAAAAGCATCTTTTAAATGTTCTATAGTCAGTAAAATAGTGTCCCTGTCTAGGGTGTCAATATTTTCAGTCAGGGAATCCGACCAAGCCAAACCAGCACTGCACATCCAGGCTGAGGCGATTGCTGGTCGCAGTATAACACCAGTATGTGTGTAAATACCTTTGAGGATACCCTCCCGCTTTCTATCAGCAGGATCCTTCAGGGCGGCCGTCTCAGGAGAGGGTAGAGCCACCTATTTTGATAAGCGTGTGAGCGCTTTATCCACCCTAGGGGGTGTTTCCCAACGCACCCTAACCTCTGGCGGGAAAGGATATAATGCCAATAATTTTTTTGAAATTATCAGTTTTTTATCGGGGGAAACCCACGCTTCATCACACACTTCATTTAATTCCTCAGATTCGGGAAAAACTACAGGTAGTTTTTTCTCACCGAACATAATACCCCTTACATAGAAACATAGAAACATAGAATTTGTCGGCAGATAAGAACCACTTGGCCCATCTAGTCTGCCCCTTATTTATTTTTTTTATCACTAACCTTATTTGATCCTTATTTCTTTGTAAGGATATCCTTATGTCTATCCCATGCATGTTTAAATTGCTCTACTGTCTTAGCCTCTACCACCTCTGATGGGAGGCTATTCCACTTGTCCACTACCCTTTCTGTGAAATAATTTTTCTGCAAATTTCCCCTGAACCTCCCACCCTCCAGTCTCAGTGCATGTCCTCGTGTCCTATTGCTTCTCTTCATTTGCAGAATGTTTCCCTCCTGAACTTTGTTAAAACCCTTCATATATTTGAAAGTTTCTATCATGTCCCCCCTTTCCCTTCTCTGCTCCAAACTATACATATTGAGATTTCTTAGTCTTTCTGGGTATGTTTTGTGATGTAGGCCATGCACCATTTTAGTTGCCCTCCTTTGTACAGTTTCTAATGTATTAATATCCTTTTGAAGATATGGCCTCCAGCACTGAATACAGTATTCTAGATGAGGCCGTACCAATGACCTATACAGTGGCATTATTACTTCTTTCTTTCTGCTGCTGATTCCTCTCCCAATGCAGCCAAGCATCTGACTAGCCTTCCTCATTGCCTTGTTACATTGCTTACCTGCCTTTAAGTCATCTGAAATAGTGACTCCTAGATCCCTTTCCTACTCAGTAGTTTCCAATATAGTGCCATTAATACTGTATTTAGCTTTAGGATTTTTGAGACCCAAGTGCATGATTTTGCATTTTTTGGCATTAAACTGTAATTGCCAGACTCTTGACCATTCCTCTAGTCTACCTAGATCCTCAATCATTTGTTTTACCCCACCTGGTGTGTCTACCCTGTTGCATACTTTTGTGTCATCTGCAAAAAGGCATACTTTCCCTTTAATGCCATTTGCAATGTCACCAATAAAGATATTAAAAAGCACTGGTCCAAGTACAGATCCCTGGGGTACTCCACTGGTAACCTTTCCCTCCTGTGAATGCACTCCATTTACCACAACTCTCTGTTTTCTATCCTTCAACCAAGTTCTTATCCATTCAATAATCCTAATATCCAATCCCAAACTTTCAAGTTTATTTAGCAGTCTGCGATGTGGAACTGTGTCAAAAGCCTTACTGAAGTCTAGATAAGCTATATCCATGGCTCCACCTTTATCCATCACTTTAGTCACACAATCAAAAAAGTCAATAAGATTTGTTTGACATGATCTCCCCCCAGTGAATCCATGCTGTTTGGGATCCAGTAAATTGCCGGATTTGAGATAATCTACAACTCTTTCTTTTAAGAGTGTTTCCATCAATTTCCCTACTACTGATGTAAGACTCACTGGTCTGTAGTTGTTTGCCTCTTCCTTGCTTCCACTTTTGTGCAGTGGGACTACGTTTGCTCTTTTCCAGTCCCCTGGAATTTCTCCTGTAGCTAATGACAGGTTGAATAATTCTGTCAATGGTGCTACCAGCACCTCTTTAAGTTCTTTTAATATCCTTGGATGTATCCCATCTGGCCCCATAGATTTGTCCACTTTCAGCTTTGAGAGTTCTGTTAGGACCTTCTCCTCTGTAAATGTACTTGTTTCATTTTCCTGAATATCCCTGCAACTTAACTGTGGCCCCTTCCCCTCTCTTTCAGTAGTAAATACTGAGCAAAAATAATCATTAAGATGATCTGCTATTAAATTGTCTCCTTCAACAAGACTCCCAGTGTCCGTCTTTAGTTTTATAATTTCGCCTTTTGTTTTTCTCTTTTCGCTTATATACCTAAAAAAAGTTTTGCCTCCTTTACCCACTGACTGGGCCATTTTCTCCTCAGCTTGTGCCTTTGCACATCTGATTACCTTCTTTGTCTCCTTCTGTCTAACAAGATATATCTTTTTGTCTTCATTATTTTGTGTCTGCTTATATTTCCTAAAAGCCATCTTTTTTGCTCTCACAATATTTGCTACTTCTTTTGCAAACCACACTGGCTTCCTTTTCCTTGTGTTTTTCCTAACAGTTTTGATACAAAGGTCTGTTGCCTTCAATATTGCACATTTTAATGTTTTCCACCTCTCCTGCACTGTTTCCAAGTTCCTCCAATCTGCCAAAGAATCGCTTACACATTTTCCCATCCCTACAAAATCAGCCTTCCTAAAATCCAACACCTTTGTTTTTGTATGGGACGAGTCAGTCTCTGTCTTAATGCTGAACCATACTGCTTGATGATCACTGGATCCCAGGTTTTCACCCACTTTTACGTCCGATAATCTGTCTCCATTTGTAAGTATTAAGTCTAATATTGCGTCTTTCCGAGTGGGCTCCCTCACCAATTGGTGGAGGGATGCTCCCTGAAGGGAATTTAAAATGTTTCTACTTCTAGTGGAACTAGCAACAGACACCTCCCAGTTTACATCAGGAAGATTAAAGTCTCCCATGATTATTACCTCTCCTTTTAATGCCATTTTAGTTATGTCCTGCAATAGGTTCTTGTCAAGTTCCTCTTCCTGACCTGGTGGCCTGTATATCACGCCAATACGAATAATCAACTTTTCCCCTGTTTCTATGGTCACCCAAAGGGCCTCAGTTTTTTCTTCAATACTTTGTATTAATGTAGTATTTATGGCATTTTTTACATACATTGCTACCCCTCCTCCGATTTTTCCAATTCTGTCCTTCCTAAATAAATTATATCCCGGTATAGCTATGTCCCAGTCATGATTTTCATTGTACCATGACTCTGTAATTGCCACAATGTCTAGATCATCCCTTGTCATTATTGCAGTTAGTTCTGGGATTTTATTTCCTAAGCTCCTAGCATTTGCACACATAGCTTTTAGAGTTTTGTTTGTGCTTTTTCTGTTTCTAGCTATGTTCTTCTCTCTGCCTATTTTTATTTGGTTTTGATCTGAATTATCTTCTGTTGCTGTGGATATGCTTCCTATTCCCTTTGCCTGCAGAAACAATACCTCTGTGTTGGGGGAGCAGATTTCTTTATTCCTATTTGGTTCACTGCCCCCCTTTGTTAGTTTAAATAGTTCTTGATGAAGCATCCAAACTGTTCAGTTAGTATTCTCGTTCCCCTTGAAGATGGGTGCAGGCCGTCACTTTTGTATAAGCTCCTATCTTGCCAGATGGTGTGACTATGGCCTATAAATCCAAATCTCTCCTCATTGCACCATGTCCTTAGCCAAACATTGAAGTTTCTGATGCAATGAGTTCTGTCTTCCCCTCTGTGTACTGGCAATACTTCTGAAAAAGATACAGTTGTTGCCACCTGCTTCAGAGCAGTCCCTAACTTCCTAAATTCATCTTTTACAGCCATGAGTTCAGCATTTGCCAGGTCATTTGTCCCTAGGTGGACAATGACATCCACCTCCCCATCTTTTCTTGCTGCCTTCACAATTATTAGCATGCGCTCTTTATCCCTTGGAGCTGTGGCTCCAGGTAAGCACCTTACTTGTTTCTCTACTTCATTTGCATTTCCCAGATGTATTCCTCTAATAATGGAATCTCCCAAGAGAAGTGCAGTCCTTTTTGGAGATTCAAATTTCCTGTTCCATTTCCTGTTCCTATAGTTGGTAGATGTCCCCATATCCTCCTGTTCTGTAGTGCCTTTTAGTGGTAGTGGTATTATCAGAAATATGTAAAACATTTTTCATTGCCTCAATCATATAACGTGTGGCCCTACTGGAAGTCACGTTTGTCTCTTCCCCGTCGACACTGGAGTCAGTATCCGTGTTGATGTCTGTATCTACCATCTGAGGTAATGGGCGTTTTAGAGCCCCTGATGGCTTTTGAGACGCCTGGACAGGCACAAGCTGAGTAGCCGGCTGTCTCATGTCGTCAACTGTCTTTTGTAAAGAACTGACACTGTCACGTAATTCCTTCCAGCATCTCATCCACTCAGGTGTCGACTCTCTAGGAGGTGACATCTCTATTATAGGCAATTGCTCCGCCTCCACATCATTTTCCTCCTCATACATGTCGACACAACGTACCGACACACAGCACACACACAGGGAATGCTCTGACAGAGGACAGGACCCCACTAGCCCTTTGGGGAGACAGAGGGAGAGTATGCCAGCACACACCAGAGCGCTATATTAATATACAGGGATAACCTTATATAAGTGTTTTTCCCTTATATAGCTGCTATATGTTTAAATATCGCCAAATTAGTGCCCCCCTCTCTTTTTTACCCTGTTTCTGTAGTGCAGGACTGCAGGGGAGAGTCAGGGAGACGTCCTTCCAGCGGAGCTGTGAGGGAAAATGGCGCCTGTGTGCTGAGGAGATAGGCCCCGCCCCCTTCTCGGCGGCCTTTTCTCCCGCTTTTATTAGGAATCTGGCAGGGGTTAAAATTCATCCATATAGCCCTGGGAGCTATATGTGATGTATTTTTGCCAGCCAAGGTGTTTTTTATTGCTGCTCAGGGCGCCCCCCCCCTAGCGCCCTGCACCCTCAGTGACCGAAGTGTGAAGTGTGCTGAGGAGCAATGGCGCACAGCTGCAGTGCTGTGCGCTACCTTGGTGAAGACAGGATGTCTTCTGCCGCCGATTTTCCGGACCTCTTCTTGCTTCTGGCTCTGTAAGGGGGCCGGCGGCGCGGCTCCGGGACCGGACTCCATGGCTGGGCCTGTGTTCGATCCCTCTGGAGCTAATGGTGTCCAGTAGCCTAAGAAGCCCAATCCCCTCTGCAAGCAGGTGAGTTCGCTTCTTCTCCCCTTAGTCCCTCGATGCAGTGAGCCTGTTGCCAGCAGGTCTCACTGAAAATAAAAAACCTAAAACTAAACTTTTCACTAAGCATCTCAGGAGAGCCACCTAGTGTGCACCCTTCTCGTTCGGGCACAAAAATCTAACTGAGGCTTGGAGGAGGGTCATAGGGGGAGGAGCCAGTGCACACCAGCTAGTCCTAAAGCTTTACTTTTGTGCCCAGTCTCCTGCGGAGCCGCTATTCCCCATGGTCCTTACGGAGTTCCCATGGTCCTTACGGAGTTCCCAGCATCCACTAGGACGTCAGAGAAATATATATATATATATATATATATATATATATGTAGCAAGTGGATGGGGGCGCTCTAGATTGCTTAAGTAAATACAGTAGACCCCGCCGCTAACAATGCTATGGGCAACATCACCCGTTCTAAAAAATACTCCCACCTTAGTAAATTTACCCCTAAAGGTAGGTACACACTAATAGATATATCTGCAGATCAACTGATCTGCAGATATATCTATGGACGGATCGGGCAGTGTGTTGAGCATACACACTGCCCGATCTGTCGGGGACTGACATCATGAACTGGGCAGGCGTGTACACACGCCCGCCCAGTTCAGCTGTCAATCACCGCCGGCCACAGCAGCATGTGTACGGGCTGTCGGCCGACCGCCCCGTACACACACATCGATGCGCCAATATATCGGTAGATATATTGGCCGTCGGCTGTGCTGCGTGGCCGATGCGATACGTCTGTGAACGACGGAGTTCACAGACGTATCGGCCGTACACACTGGCCGACGGTTCCGCGTTAGCCGTTCAAGAGAACAGCCGATATATCGACCAGTGTGTACGGGCCTTTAGAGTAGGAACCTTGTAAATTTCCTGGATGATCTGACCATTGAAGTCATTGCCAAGTTGTAACTAGCAAATATTGCAAAAAAAATTTAATTTACATTCTCCAGCTCTCACCACTAGCCATGGAAACGGGTGTGGTTCATTATGTCGACATGAGTTAGGTCGACATGCATTAGGTCAACATGATCACTAGGTCGACATGGAAAAAGATTGACCTGAGTTTAACTTTTTTGGTGTCGTTTTCTTCTAAAAGTGACGGGGAACCCCAATTTGTGCACCGTGTCCCCTCGTATTCGGGCAAGGTTACCGTTCCCAATCTTAGTCCACGTGGATCGTTAAGTATGATAAAGGTCAAAAAATGAAAAGAATTGTAAAAAGCTCGTGTCGACCTTTTTCCATGTCCACCTAGTACATGTTGACCTAATGACCATGTCGACCAAACATGGTCAACCCAATGTATGTCGACCTAACTCAAGTCGACATAATGACCGCCATCCATGGAAATGTAATTTATGGAAAGGCCGCCATCTAATGCGACTAAGATGTAATTGTGAGACTCTTCCATATACAATATATGTAATTGCTGACCCCAGCTATCAGATAAAGCAGATTATGCTGATTATTACTGACATGCCTGACATTATACATCTCCCCCATTTCAGGGGTGTTACTGGTGCCATCACAGCTGTAGCTGGCTCCAGTATATTCTATACATGATCTATTTATTTAATAATGGATCACATAGTGATGGATTACACACCTTCTCCATACACTTAATGACCCTGTATATACAGTATGACACTGAGCACCACTCTGTGCAGTAGATTTAGGAGAAGTTTTACCTCAGGGTTACACATTTCTCTGTAAAATGAACTTTAATTGAAGTGAAACCTATGAGCATTATATTACTGCTCTGTTACAGCTGAATACTATTCTCCCTCAGCAGATTATTTGATCAGTCTAACATGTAGGCTATGAACAGTGCAGCTATTTCCCCACTCAGTCATAATTTATTTGCAACATGGGAGATTTCCAGAACACTCTGCAAGAGAGATCGTCCCAGCATAGAGAGACAGCACAGTCACACATTAGCAACAGCGCCACCTGCAGTCCCTCCAGTATAACTTCTCAGGCAACAGTTATATTTGCTAGTTTTACCAAGAAATGCTGCTGTATGCTACCATACCCTCCAACTGTATCTTTTTGGCCAGTACAGTACTGTTTTTTTCTCTGACGTCCTAAGTGGATGCTGGGACTCTGTAAGGACCAGTGGCGGTTCTTGCCACGGGCAAGCAGGACTTTTGCCCGGGGCGCCGCCTTCCGGAGGGCGCTGGCGCCATCCGGAGGGCGCCGCACCGTGGCAAGATCCGCCACTGCTGCCCGCTGTGTCCCCCGTCCGCCTCCGCTGCCCGCTGCCGTCCCCGTCCTCGGCGCCTCCTGTGAAGGGTACTAGACGCTATGCGTCTAGTTTCCCTTCGTGGAGAGTAACTGCTGAGCGGTGCGCGATGACGTCATCGCGCACCGCACAGCAAAGGTCCTCTCCAAGAAGGGAACTAGACGCATAGCGTCTAGTTTCTCTTCGTGGAGAGGACCTTTTGCTGTGCGGTGCGCGATGACGTCATCGCGCACCGCTCAGCATTCAAGCGGCGCTTTCAATGTACAGGGGGCGTGACTCACCACGCCCCCTGTATTAGGCCACGCCCCTTTCCTGCCCGGGGCGCTCTGCGCCCTTGAACTGGCACTGGTAAGGACCATGGGGAATAGCGGCTCCGCAGGAGACTGGGCACAACTAAAGAAAGCTTTAGGACTACCTGGTGTGCACTGGCTCCTCCCCTTATGACCCTCCTCCAGACGTCAGTTAGAATCTTGTGCCCGGCCGAGCTGGATGCACACTAGGAGCAGTGCCAGATTAAGGTCCTCATGGACCTGGAGCTGTAATTTATGAAGGGCCTAGTGTGCGCCGCTGCAAGGGGTGTGACCAGCATGGTGGGGGTGTGACTACCGATATAGGGGTGTGGTGTGGCTAGCACCATGGAGGGCATAGCTACCCACCTACCTAACTATGGTTTATTTTTGTGCTGCGAGCTAACCTACCAGTATACCAGTATATACGGTATTTGGATTGTGGGAGGAAACCCACGCAAGTATGGGGAGAATGGGGGTCATTCCAAGTTGTTTGCTTGTTATTTTTTTTCGCAACAGAGCGATCAGTCGCAAACTGCGCATGCACAATGTACACGGCGTAACAAAGTTTTTTTCATCGTTCTGCTGATCGTAGTGTGATTGACAGGAAGTGGGTGTTTCTGGGCGGAAACTGACCGTTTTCTGGGAGTGTGCGGAAAAACGCAGGAGTGTCTGGAGAAACGAGGGAGTGTCTGGGCATGTGTGTGACGTCAAACCAGTAACGAAACTGACTGAACTGATCGCAGTGTAGGAGTAAATCTGGAGCTACTCAGAAACTAAGAAATTTCTATTCACAATTCTGCTAATCTTTCGTTCGCTATTCTGCTAAGATAAGATACACTCCCAGTAGGCGGCGGCTTAGCGTGTGCAATGCTGCTAAAAGCAACTAGCGAGCGAACAACTTGGAATCACCCCCAACATACAAACTCCACGC
The DNA here is from genome assembly GCF_028390025.1 of Pseudophryne corroboree. Taxonomy (NCBI): domain Eukaryota; kingdom Metazoa; phylum Chordata; class Amphibia; order Anura; family Myobatrachidae; genus Pseudophryne; species Pseudophryne corroboree. The sequence goes on from NC_086448.1 coordinate 86,929,206, forward strand.
AGTTAGGGCAGTAAAGCTAACCATCACACCATCCGTAGACCTGTTAGTGGTGGCAGTCCAATCCACATGGGAAGTTTTCCCCCAGAACATTTGCAAAATGCTATCCTATGACTAAACTCATTAATGAGCATCTACTGCTGTTATTTTTTATAATATGCATTTTTAGTTTCTTTTAACATGCCACTACCATGTAAAAAAAAAAAAAAGAAGAAATATGCATTAAAGAAACCAGGATACAAAAAAACAAAACAACAACAGACAGAATATAATTTGAAGTTTCCAATTAGCTTCATTAGTATTTAATTAGTCACACCCGCTCCCCGCACACACTATACTACCCCTAACCCTGCACCCGCTCCCCGTACACACAAAACAACCCCTAACCCTGCACCCACTCCCCGTACACACTACACTACCCCTAATCTTGCACCTACTCCCCGTACACACTACACTAGCCCTAACCCTGCACCTGCTCCCCGTACACACTATATTACCCCTAATTCTGCACCCGCTCCCCGTACACACGACACTACCCCTAATTCTGCACCCGCTCCCCGTTCACACTACACTACACACTACTTCTTTCTAACCCTGCACCCGCTCCCCGCACACTATACTACCGCTAACCCTGCACCCGCTACCCGTACACACTGTACTACCGCCCAGCACCCACTCCCTGCACACAATATACTACCGCTAACCATACACCCACTCCCCGCACACATTATACTACCGCTAACCCTGCACCCCGCACCCGCTCCCTGCACACACTATACTACCGCTAACCCTACACCCGCTCCCCGCATACATTATACTACCGCTAACCCTGCACCCGCTCCCCGCGCACATTATACTACCGCTAACCCTACACCCGCTCCCCGCACACACTACACTACCCCTAATCCTGCACCCGCTCCCCGTACACACTACAATACCCCTAACCCTGCACCCGCTCCCCGCACACACTATACTACCCCTAATCCTGCACCCGCTCCCCGTACACACTACACTACCCCTAACCCTGCACCTGCTCCCCGTACACACTATACTACCCCTAATTCTGCACCCGCTCCCCGTACACACTACACTACCCCTAACCCTGCACCTGCTCCCCGTACACACTATACTACCCCTAATCCTGCACCCGCTCCCCGTACACACTACACTACCCCTAACCCTGCACCTGCTCCCCGTACACACTATACTACCCCTAATCCTGCACCCGCTCCCCGTACACACTACACTACCCCTAACCCTGCACCTGCTCCCCGTACACACTATACTACCCCTAATTCTGCACCCGCTCCCCGTACACACTACACTACCCCTAATTCTGTACCCGCTCCCCATACACACTACACTATACACTACACTATACACTACGCCCTTTGAAAAAGCTGCAGGACCTGCAGCGAAACGCGTCAGGAAACAAGCCTTTTGGGGTCACTACCTATTTGAGATTTGCTGCCAAGTGTATCCGGACCAGGACTGGACATTGTGCTAAGTTCAAGATTGCATGAACTTTCCATCAACAGAATCATTACCACTCTTTTCCAAATAAGGAGTTACCGCGATGCAGTGAGGACCCGCAATAACAACTCTAAGGGACTCTTTCCTCCAGCGGCCATTTGTGGTAAATAACCAATAACCCTATGACTGAGCTGTCAGTCCAGGGACGACTATTCATCTGTGCACTATCCGGTCTATATTTATCAGGAACGGACTACACACAAAGTAGGCAGCTTATACTGTGACCCCTCAATTTTAGTAATCCTTTTTTTAGAAACTGTCTAATTTTATTCATATCTTGTTATGGTGTTAGTGACTAACTATGTTTGATTAAATACTATGTACTAGCACTCAATCCTTCTTTTCCATTTTATTAATTTACATATCAGCGCTGCTAGTTGTTTTCTTTGTTTACTATACACTACTTCTAACCCTGCACCCGCTCCCCGCACACTATACTACCGCTAACCCTACACCCGTTCCCCGTACACACTGTACTACCGCCCAGCACCCACTCCCTGCACACAATATACTACCGCTAACCCTACACCCACTCCCCGCACACACATTATACTACCGCTAACCCTACATCCACTCCCCTCACACACTATACTACTGCTAAACCTGCACCTGCTCCCCGCACACATTATACTACCGCTAACCCTACACCCACTACCCGCACACACTACACTACCCCTAACCCTGCACCCGCTCCCCGCACACATTATACTACCGCTAACCCTGCACCCGCTCCCCGCACACACTATACTATCGCTAACCCTGCACCCGCTCCCTGCACACATTATACTACCGCTAACCCTACACCCACTCCCCGCACACATTATACTACCCCTAACCCTGCATCCACTCCCCGCACACACTATACTACCGCTAACCCTACACCCGCTCCCCGCACACATTATACTACCGCTAACCCTGCACCCGCTCCCTGCATACACTATACTAACGCTAACCCTGCACCTGCTCCCCGCACACACTACACTACCCCTAACCCTGCACCTGCTCCCCGCACACATTATACTACCGCTAACCCTACACCCACTACCCGCACACACTACACTACCCCTAACCCTGCACCCGCTCCCCGCACACACTATACTACCCCTAACCCTGCACCCGCTCCCCGCACACACTATACTACCCCTAACCCTGCACCCGCTCCCCGCACACACTATACTACCCCTAATCCTGCACCCGCTCCCCGCACACACTATACTACCCCTAACCCTGCACCTGCTCCCCGCACACACTATACTACCGCTAACCCTGCACCCGCTCCCCGTACACACTATACTACTGCCCAGCACCCACTCCCTGCACACATTATACTACCCCTAACCCTGCACCCGCTCCCCGCACACACTATACTACCCCTAACCCTGCACCCGCTCCCCGCACACACTATACTACCGATAACCCTGCACCCGCTCCCCGTACACACTGTACTACCACCCAGCACCCACTCCCCGCACACATTATACTACCCCTAACCCTGCATCCACTCCCCGCACACACTATACTACCGCTAACCCTGCACCCGCTCCCCGCACACACTATACTACCCCTAATCCTGCACCCGCTCCCCGCACACACTATACTACCCCTAACCCTGCACCCGCTCCCCGCACACACTATACTACCCCTAATCCTGCACCCGCTCCCCGCACACACTATACTACCCCTAACCCTGCACCCGCTCCCCGCACACACTATACTACCCCTAATCCTGCACCCGCTCCCCGCACACACTATACTACCCCTAACCCTGCACCCGCTCCCCGTACACACTGTACTACCGCCCAGCACCCACTCCCCGCACACATTATACTACCCCTAACCCTGCATCCACTCCCCGCACACACTATACTACCGCTAACCCTGCACCCGCTCCCCGTACACACTACACTACCCCTAACCCTACACCCGCTCCCCGCACACATTATACTACCGCTAACCCTGCACCCGCTCCCCGCATACACTATACTACCGCTAACCCTGCACCTGCTCCCCGCACACACTACACTACCCCTAACCCTGCTCCCCGCACACACTACACTACCCCTAACCCTGCTCCCCGCACACACTATACTACCGCTAACCCTACACCCGCTCCCCGCACACATTATACTACCGCTAACCCTGCACCCGCTCCCCGCATACATTATACTACCCCTAACCCTAGCCCTGCACCTCGCTCACACTATAGTACCCCTAACCCTACACCCGCACACTATAGTACCCCTAACCCTAGCCCTGCACCTCGCTCACACTATAGTACCCCTAACCCTACACCCGCACACTATAGTACCCCTAACCCTAGCCCTGCACCTCGCGCACACTATAGTACCCCTAACCCTACACCCGCACACACTAGGTTGCGTCCCGTGGCGATAGCACAGCACAGGGGGCACCTGGCACTCTGCCCCCATTGCCAGCCCGCCACTGGACTGGACTGAGGGTTCTAGGTGGGAGGGCACTGGGATGGGTGCAGTGGGCTGTCTGGGGAGGGAAGGCAGGGAGACACTGGGATGAGGATCAGTAATGGTGGGGACACTGAGCTGGAGAAGGGGCAGACACTGGATGGGTACACTGACCTGCTGCACCTGTGCACTCACATTCACAATAGCATCTTGAGCAGCTCTTCCTGCATCATCTGCCTTCCTCCATTACTTCTGGGATTTGTTTCCTGGCAGTGGTCCACAGTCCACTGCCCACTCCATCTTTTTGTGACTGTGCCAGGACCCATCTTAAATGGGTTGACAGCATGGACATTTTGCTGTCAGAGGGTCCAACAACTTGCCCTCTTGAATACAAACAGCGGCTTCTTTACAGTGTGATGCAATCGGTGGGGGGGACACCCCTCTTGTATATACATATATACATGGGGGCAATTTGTAGGGGAGCCCTGGACTTACATGGCGTTTCCCCTTTAACCTGCTAGGGCCTTTGTGGAAATGGCACGCACCCCAGACCCCCCCCCCCCACCCCCTCACATTCCTCCTCCCGTCCCAGCTACAAAAATGAAAGCAACTTCCTTACACTTGTACCTGAATAGGTCCCGACATCTTGGGTGGTAGCCACGGACAGCATGTGCCGCTAGGCCACGCCCCCTTGCCACAGTCCGCTTTCCTGTGCCCTCCCAGTGACTGACAGATGACATCACCGGGAGGCGGAGCTTAAACGCACATCACAAAGAGGTGTGGCTTAAGTACAGGGGGCGGGGCTATACTCCGGAATTTACAACAGTGCACTATACGTGCTTTGGTGCCCCCCCTCCCCCCAAATCCGAACTAGGAGCGGGTGTTGATGCTGGAGGGGACGGTCCGGCGCTGCAGGCTGCAGTAGAAGGAAATTTGTCTTGAAGATTCTGAGACCCCTGGGGATTTTTTTGGTCTTGAGAAAGAATTTAATTCTTTGTTTTATAAATTAGAGGACCTTATGAAAGCAGAGACCCGCCATTGGTGGGATATGGTCACTCTACAGAAATACATTAAGACCAAAAAAATCCCCAGGGGTCTCAGAATCTTCAAGACGCTGTCCTTTGTTGATGATCCCCAACTAAAGGAAAAATGGGATTCCCTGTTAGACAATTGTTCTTTTTCACTTATGGAATTACTTGTGAATTACCGTAAGGAAAAAACTATGCTATTAGAACAGGAAATTGAGTCCACTAGGAAATTACTTAATTCCTTTTCTAATCATCCACAATTCCAGTTTAATGATCATAAACTAAATCGTAAATTAGAACAATATGAGAAAGAGGTTATTGAGGGAAAAAATAAGAAGTTTAATAGAGATACTGATGACTATAATCAGAATAGAGTCCGCAGTTTTAATAAGGGCTCTAATCCCCTCAATAGAGGAAGATCCCGTAGTACTTCCAATTGGAGACACACCAGAACCTCCTCTCAATCTAAGAGACCTGATAGGGCTGATTTTAAACATCAGCATAATAAGAATTTACAACCTGCCCATACATATACTAATCGCAGTGATCTTTATCCTTCACAGAGTATTCCTCTAACCGAACCCTCTGTACGACCAAAAATACCTACACAGAGGAATATCCACACAGTAGATACATTACAAATTGTTAATACTCCTAATACCACGCATTTTTTGGAGAAGGATCAGAGGTTTCACAAACCGAGACCTCCATATCACACTCAAAATCGTTACGAACAACTCAGGATAGACTCCCCAAAGAGAGCGAGAGAAGAAAACATAGAGGATGCAGAGGAGGGCGCAAATTACAGGGAAAAAAAATGAGATCTGAGAACTTAAAACAAACCCAAGTTTTCAATCTATCTTCTGTGAAAATTGGGAAATCTGAAACTTCACTACTGACCAAAGGTCTCAAATTTGCTCCCTCAAAACCCCCTGCCTTCTTTAAATTATTTGTAGAATTAAACACCTATGTTCGCACTTTGGCACGCAAAAGGTATTTTGCCACGAAAAAATTGGCCCAACGTAAAATTGAGGGCACACCTATTGTTCTGGATGATTATGATAGAATAGGTCTGGATATGTTGGAATCTCTACTTTCGGAAAGTGATTCATCCAACCAAACTGTACAGGTTTACAACCATGAACGTTCTGGTGATCGTGGGTTGATGTTTAGAAATAAGTCCCAATTTTTTCCTCAACACCATAGGAGTCCCCCCATTGAGATTTTTTACAAAAAGACGTTAGATGATATGAATAAATTGTGCTTGAAAGCCCATAAGAAATTTAAATTCAGGCAGAATTTGTCTGTCCAAGAGAGGATGGCCCTTCAGAGATTGACTAGTGACCCCTCCCTTGTCATCAAGCCTGCGGACAAGGGAGGGGCCATTGTCATTCAGGACACTGATGATTATTTAGTTGAGGCTTTTAGACAGCTGGACGACACCAGTGTCTATACTAAATTGTCCTCAAATCCCTCACTGGATTTCCATAAGGCCTTGACTCTATTAGTACAAGCAGCAGCTGTCAAAGGCACTATAACGAGGGAAGAATCAAGATATCTGATACCCGCTCACCCTATCACCCCCACATATTATCACCTTCCTAAGATTCATAAATCACTCACTGCACCCCCTGGGAGACCTATTATTTCTGGTGTAGGGTCCCTCACTTCTAATTTATCACATTTTGTTGATTATTTTTTACAGCCTCTTGCCTCATCTCTTCAATCACATATAAAAGATACCACGTTTTTTCTTAATGCTATTTCCAAAATTAACTGGAAAAGTTCTTTCTTTTTTATGACCTGTGATGCACAGGCTTTATATTCCAATATCCCACATCAAAGGGGCCTGTCATCTGTAGCCGAGTCTCTTAAGAAGTCCAATTCCATTCAATTTGAGTTACAACAATTTATATTGGACTCTATTTCTTTTATACTATCTCATAATTTCTTTATATTTAATAAAATTTATTATTTACAGATACTCGGTACGGCCATGGGGACGAGGTTCGCGCCGAGTTTCGCTAACCTCTACATGGGGGCCTTCGAGGACTCCCATGTGTGGGGGCGCGACTTTGGCGCGGGCCTCATCTTCTATGGCCGATATATAGATGACATGTTTTTTATCTTTGATGGTGATATTTCACTTTCTTCTAATATTGTCTCCATGCTTAACACGAATGAATTTAATTTAACCTTCACGAGCACTTCACATAGATCCTCTATTTCTTTCCTCGATATAACCTTGTCTATAATTGATGGCAAAATCTCCACCAAGACTTTTCGGAAAGAGGTCGATACCCTCAATTATTTACATTATAGTAGTTCGCACCATAAACCGTGGTTGGATAATATTCCTTTTGGCCAGTTTAGGCGTATTAAACGCAATTGTAGTAATCTTTTTGATTACCACCAACAAGCAGATGAACTTTCTTTATCATTTATACATAGAGGTTACCCGATGGCCCTTATTCAAATGGCTAGACAGAAGGCTGATTTATTGGATAGGAATGATCTTCTTGCCTATAAAACAAGACCTCATAAATTTGATGATAACCAACCAGCCTTCATTTCACAGTATAATGTTGCTTCTTCAAAGATTAGGAACATTATACGAACTAATTACCCTATATTACTGACAGATCAAACACTCAGAACAGAATTGAAAGACACACCATTAGTTATCTTTAAGAAATCTACTAATCTACAACAACATTTAGCTCCCAGTCTTTTCACGGATAAAAGAGATCAGGTTGCCCCTGCTACTTCGATAGAAACCTTTCAGTGGCTCACAAGAACCAAAGGGTGCTTCAAATGTGGTGCTATTAAATGCATCACATGTTCTTTCATTCAGAACAATTGCAAATATTTCAACTCATTGGACCAGACACAGTTTGAAATTAAGTCCTTCATTAACTGCAACAGTTCATATGTAGTATATATTTTGATCTGTAAATGTAATCTTTATTATGTGGGAAGAACTACTCGTAAGTTAAAGATCAGATTTCTAGAACATCGACGAAATATACAAAAGGGCTTTCTTTTCCATAGTGTGTCTCGGCATTTTTCTGAATTCCATCAGAAGAATCCTGATGACCTCCATCTAATAGGCATTGAAACCACATTACCCACTGTACGAGGGGGAGACAGATATAGGAAACTTTGCCTCAGGGAGAATTACTGGATCCACAAACTCAGAACCCTTGTCCCCGAAGGGCTCAATGAGTCTATTGAATTCGATCCTTAAGCTATCTTATGAGCTATGAGTCTATTGAATTAGATTCTTAAGCCAATTTACAACAATTGCCCTGCCTCCTCTTAAACCCCCCCCCCTCCTATTATTATTATTATTATTATTATTATTATTATTCTTTCTCAATGTTTGTGCCAATGTTAATATTCATTCTTGAGAGGTTTATTTTAACTTAATTTATTTTATTTTTACATCCCATGATTTTCTTATAAACACGTCATTATAACATACTCTAAATATTGATAATCCTTTGTCCCAGTCTCCGTGACACAGTGGTATTATCCCTCGTATCAGTAAACCTAAGTTATTCCGGTTCGATCTCATGTTCGAACCGTGATTAATATTTCGATCACTGTTTACTCTATATTATTATGTTATTAATTTTATTTTTATTATCATTCGTTCTTTATGTCCGCGCTAACGCTATTGTTTAACTTTGGGAGGTCTATTATAACCTATGACCCCTTTATAAACATGCCATCATAATATTCTTTAAATGTTTCAAATGTTGATAATCCTCTGTCCCAGCCTCTATGGCATAGTGGTATTATCCTATGCGTTGGTAAATTTAAGTTATCCCGGTTCGATTCTAACCATGACCAAAATTTTGAGCAATGTTTATTATTTTTATTGTCATTATTCTTTTATTATATATTTTCCATCTGTATTTGCATAACACATATTTGCATATATTATTATATAGTTCTATTAATATAATTAATATAACTTTAGACTCCTTGGTTAAAATATTATTATTACCATTATTATTTTTACTTTGCGCCCCTTGGCTTCACTTTTTGTTGTTTTATTCCATTTATTTATCATTACTTATTATGTTTTATTGTTATTAAGTTTATTAATTTTTTGAGCGTTTTTATATTATATTGTATTAATGTAGATACATTTTTAGTATTTTTAAAGTGTTGAGATTATAATTCAGCATAGCTGGATATTTGTATCAGCTTTGTATCCCTTGAGAGCCGATGTATGTAATCAACTAGGAGCAATCCAATGAATGTTTACACCTATACATAATTAACTAATTATCCTGCTTTAAAAGTGGATCCGGATTGAGGCTGGTATATTCCTTTGAGAAAGTCACGGGTCACGTGACGAAACGCGTTAGGCCACGCCTCCTGTCTGCACACCTGCCGAGGTATCCTATTTGAAAGCATCAGCGGGTTTGTTCTCCCCGCAAGCCGTCCTTCATCTCCACAGAGATCCCAGTATAGCCGCGGATCTGAATTCACGAGCCGCCCGTATCAACACACGGCTCCCCATCAGCCGGATAAACCAGCACACGGCTTATACCTTACAGTGTATCCACGGCTCCCTCTCCCCTGCGGCATTCGCATAGTGGGCATTGCAGGACACATCGCCGAGGACGCTCGGCTTTGGACCAGCCCACCTAAGGAGAGGTAATTGAACAGTAAATAACACTGGATCACTTTCTCAATTATTATGGGATGTTTACTGCAGTGATCATTCACTTCCAATATTTAACCTTACGGCTACTACCATCTATTGCTTTCTAATAAACAGCTGGACTCTATTTCCTTTGTGGACTTCCATATAGAGAACCAACACAATTTGGTGTCTGTTTAAACGGATAAACTGAGTCAAGGTGTGCTTTTTTATATCCAACAATTTAATGTCATCTTTTACTGCTATTTATGCTTCATTAATAAATCAATTTATATACATACATCGGCTCTCCTAAAATTGTACTGTCTTTTCCCTGATACTTTGCACAGCTGATTTTGTCTGTTTCTATATTCTCCAACCAAACACCCACATAGTGTTTTTCAGCCGCGCATATATCAGGGTAATTTGATTATTAGCCTCCTGCAATTGAGGCGCTGTAGAAGCAGTTTTCGTTTTTTTCCTGTGTGTCAGAGTTGGCGGCTTTGTCATGTAAAAGCCCTTATCTGATTTTCCATATGGATAGGGCGGAATTGAGGACTCGTCCCCAATTTCTGCCTAAGGTGGTTTCAGTGTTTCATTTGAACCAACCTATTGTGGTGCCTGCGGCTACTCTGGACTTGGAGAATTCCAAGTTGCTGGATGTAGTCAGGGCCCTGAAAATGTATGTTTCCAGAACGGCTGGAGTCAGGAAAACTGACTCGCTGTTTATCCTCTACGCACCAAACAAGATGGGTGCTCCTGCTTCAAAGCAGACTATTGCTCGCTGGATATGTAGCACAATTCAGCTTGCACATTCTGCGGCGGGACTGCCGCATCCTAGATCAGTAAAAGCCCATTCCACGAGGAAGGTGGGCTCTTCTTGGGCGGCTGCCCGAGGGGTCTCGGCTTTACAACTTTGCTGAGCTGCTACTTGGTCGGGGTCAAACACATTTGCAAGATTTTACAAGTTTGACACCCTGGTTGAAGAGGACCTGGAGTTCGCTCATTCGGTGCTGCAGAGTCATCCGCACTCTCCCGCCCGTTTGGGAGCTTTGGTATAATCCCCATGGTCCTTACGGAGTCCCAGCATCCACTTAGGACGTCAGAGAAAATAAGATTTTACTTACCGGTAAATCTATTTCTCGTAGTCCATAGTGGATGCTGGGCGCCCATCCCAAGTGCGGATTGTCTGCAATACTTGTACATAGTTATTGTTAACAAAAGGGGTATTGTTGAGAGCCATCTGTGCAGAGGCTCCGTTGTTGTCATACTGTTAACTGGGTATAATATCACGAGTTGTACGGTGTGATTGGTGTGGCTGGTATGAGTCTTACCCGGGATTCAAAATCCTTCCTTATTGTGTCAGCTCTTCCGGGCACAGTATCCTAACTGACGTCTGGAGGAGGGTCATAGGGGGAGGAGCCAGTGCACACCAGGTGGTCCTAAAGCTTTCTTTAGTTGTGCCCAGTCTCCTGCGGAGCCGCTATTCCCCATGGTCCTTACGGAGTCCCAGCATCCACTACGGACTACGAGAAATAGATTTACCGGTGAGTAAAATCTTATTTTATGGTCTGTACAGGCCAAAAAGGGCTTTGTACCGATTTTTGACTCACTAAATTTCCATTGAAAGTATAGGAAAGGGGGCGTGGTCACACCCCCTTTACCCATGGCCATGCCCCCTTTCCTAATTTGTACCAGTTTTTGAGTGTAAAATGTTGGAGGGTATGTGCTACATACATCCAGTGCCGTAACGAAAAGTCTGGGTGCCCCTGGCAAAATGTGTTACTTGCCACCCAGAAACTCAAACGCTAAATGTTTATGGTGGGGAGGGAATCCATGTATTTATGTATATATACCCCGAGAGAAGAAAGAAGCTGTAGGAAGCTCTGATATTGTGTGAAGTTCTATTTTAATAATAATACAAATTATTTTTTATTTTGTGTGGCTTTTAGGCCTAAAGGCCCATACACACTGGGCGATTTTGAGCTGAAAGCAGCTCACTTTTTGTGTTTTGAGCTGCTTTCAGCTCAAAACTGCCCAGTGTGTATGCCACAGCGACTGAAGACTGGCAATGATGCACACTCCCGCATCATCGCCAGCAAGGTTTTCCATCGGCTGGTAAAACCAGCATGCTTGAAGATGATAGTTCAGTTTTCAGCCATCATCGCTCAGTGTGTACGGCCGCGAACGATGATGGCTGGAAGCTGAACACTCCTCTTCCCGGCTGACCCGCCCTGCATTCTCCCCGAGCCCCACTTGCTATCCTCCGCAGTCCGCTTGCTTTGCTCCCTCCGCTCCTGCTCAGTGTGCTCCGGCCTCTCTCTGCTCCCACTCAGTGCTCCGCCTCCAGCCTCCATCAGCTGCCGCTCAGTGCTCCGGGCTTCCTCCTCCACACGCAGCTCCCTCCAGATGCAGTGCTATCAGTAAGTCGCTGCATATAGCTGTTGCCCTCAGTTATATACATTGCTGGCATAGTCCAGCAATGTATATACCGTACCACTGGTCACCAATGCTTATGTCGAAACTGTGGCCTCCAGCTGTTGTGAAACAACATATCCCAGCATGCCCTGACACAGTTTTGCTAAAGCTGTGTCAGGGCATACTGGGATGTGTAGTTTCTCAACAGCTGGAGGGCCGCAGTTTGGACATGCCTGGCTTATACTTTTTTTTTTTTAGCCAGTAATATATACATTGCTAGCACAGGCAGTGATGGGGAGAGTGAAGTTTCTTCACTCCCCCTGTCACCCGGCTCCATAGATGTGCAGGCAAATATGGATGAGATCGTCCATATTGGCCTGCATGCACAGGCGACGGGGCACCAAGCGATGAACGAGCGCGGGGCCGTGCATCGTTAATCGCTGGAGCCTCCACAATCAAAGATATAAACGGTATCTCGTTCATTAATGAACGAGATCGTTCATATCTTTGAGTATTATCGTCCAGTGTGTAGGACCTATTACAGTAGGCATACCTCCCCAACATGACACTCTCCAGGTGGGACACAATGCTCTGCTTCTGGACTTTTCTCTTAATTTATAATTGTCTGCTCCTGTGTTGAACAGGTTAATGGATAAGAAAGGTGATGGCAATTATAGATTAAGAGGAAAGTCCAGGAGCAGAGCAGTCTGTCCCTCCTGGAGAGGGTCATGTTGGGAGGTATGATATACATTGCTGGCACAGGGCAGCAATGTATATATTCCTGTCCCACTGCCAACCAACGATGAATATAAGGCAGTAATATATACATTGCTGGCACAGGGCAGCAATGTATATATTCCTGTCCCACTGCCAACCAACGATGAATATAAGGCAGTAATATATACAGTGACGCAACTAGAAATTCAACTAGAAATTTTTCTCCCCAAGCCAAAAAATTCTCTGCCCCCCCCCCCCCCCATAATTGGTACTCGTAAAGCGAAGAATGTGCGCGTGAGTCACAAAAAGGGTGTGTGGCCTTGCTTAAATGGGTGTGGCTTTGCATAAATGGGCATGGCATTGCAGGAAAAGACTACCTTATACCCCAGTTTTGCAACCTGTACGCCCAGACGTTGGCCACCACAGGAAAGAAAAATAATCCTGATTCATGCCCCTTACATTATTTGTCATTTTTCCTCCTTATAGTAATGCCCAGTATACATTATGCCACATACTGCAATGGCCCTTAGACATTATGCCACACACAATAATGCCCATGACACAATATGCCACACACCATAATGCCCCTGACATTATGCCACACACCGTAATGCCTGTGTACCTGGCACTGGGGGAGAATATTTAGCACTGGAGGGGGGGTGTACCTGGCACTGGGGGAGCATATTTAGCACTGGGGGGGTGTACCTGGCACTGGGGGAGCATATTTAGCACTGGGGGGGTGTACCTGGCACTGGGGGAGCATATTTAGCACTGGGAGGGGGGGGGGGTGTACCTGGCACTGGGGGAGCATATTTAGCATGGGGGGGGGTGTACCTGGCACTGGGGGAGCATATTTAGCACGGGGGGGTGTACCTGGCACTGGGGGAGCATATTTAGCACTGGGGATGGGCATATTTTGCACTGGGGGGGTCATGTTTGGTACTGGGGGGTATATGTGTACCTGGCACTGGGGGGGGGGGGGGCATATTTGGCACTGGGGGTATAAGTGTACCTGGCACTGGGGCGGGGCATATTTGGCACTGGGGGCATATGTGGCACTGGGAGCACAGGTCTAGCAATAAGCATTACCCCCTAGCAATGAGCATGGCACCCAGTGCATGAAACCCCTGGCTACGAATATTACCACCTGGCAACAAGCTTGAAACCCAGCACATGATACCTCTAGCAACAAGCATAACACCTACCACATGAAACCCCTGGAAACGAACATGACATCCAGGGCATGAAAACCCCTGGAACCGTGCATGAAACCAAGAGCATGAAACCACAGGCAACGAGCAGGTAATTTAAAAGTAATTAGAAGCCTTACTGTAGGACTTAATGTGTAATTGGCATTGCGGTGTGTGGCATAATGTATCACGGACATTGCGGTGTGTGGCATAATGTATCAGGGACATTGCGGTGTGTGGCATAATGTATAACGGGCATTGCGGTGTGTGGCATAGGGTATAACGGGCATTGTGGTATGTGTCACAGGCATTACGGTGTGGTATACTATATCACGGGCATTGTGGTATGTGGTATAATGTCTCAGGGACATTGCAGTGTGTGGCATAATGTATCACGGACATTGCTGTGTGTGTCATAATGTGTCACAGGCATTGTATGTGCTATAATGTATCAGGGGCATTGCAGTGTGTAGCATAATGTATAACGGGCATTGCGATTCCTGTCATAATGTGTCACAGGCATTATTGTGTGTGGCATAATGTGTCACAGACATTACGGTGTGTGGCATAGTGTATCACAGGCATTACGGTGTGTGGCATGTTGTGTAATGGTCATTATTTTATGTGGCATAATGTCTAAGGGCGGGATCGGTATGAAATACCTCCAATCAAAATCCCGACGGTCGAAATCCCGACAGCAATTGACCAACGGTCAAAATCCCGACATGGTCAAAATCCCGGCAGGGACAAAATACCGACATTTAAAATACCGACAAGGTCAAAATACCGACATGTAAAATGCCGACAAGGTCAAAATCCTGACATGCGTTTTTCATTGTTTTTTTGTGTATGTTGACATAGGTCGACATTGACACCTTATAAGTGTACCGCGTTCCCTCGCATGGCTCGCTGCGCTCGCCATGTTTCGGGCACACTATTATATTCCACGCCGACTCTCTTGCCTACAGATTACTTCCAACCACTCCTACCTCCAAGATTTTTCACGTGCTGCACCACTTCTTTGGAATTCCCTACCTCTCCCCCTCAGACTCTCCACCTCTCTACAAAACTTCAAACGGGCTCTCAAGACCCACTTCTTCACCAAACCCAGCCAAATCTCATCCTAACTCTCTGTTCTACGCTCTCTATGTACCCCAACTGTGTCACCCCTGTCTGTCTACCCCTCCCCTTTAGAATGTAAGCTCTCACGAGCAGGGTCCTCTTCCCTCATGTGCTTATCCTTTCTTACTTTAATAATCTTCAACTGCACCAATTCCATCAGTCTTCTGCCACCTGATACTTATTCCAGTGTCATCTGCTGATGTAACTATGTTTATCTACCCTGTACTTGTCCTATTCTGTCATCAACTGTAAGTTGCTGTTTTCCTGTTTGATTATTTATGTTCTCTGTAATTGGGCGCTGCGGAACCCCTGTGGCGCCATATAAATAAAGGATAATAATAATAATGATAAAATTCCCCCTCCAGGTCCACTGGGATGGTAAAGTATGAACAAGTCGGTTTCAATGAAAAAAATCATGAAAAACTCATGTCGGCATTTTACATGTCTGTATTTTAACCTTGTCGGTATTTTAAATGTCAGTATTTTAAATGTCGGTATTTTGTCCATGTCGGGATTTTGACCGTCGGTCAATTGCTGTCGGGATTTTGATTGAAGGTAAATTGACTGCATCCCCTAAGGGCCATTGCAGTATGAGGCATAAAGTATACTGGGCATTACTATAAGGAGGAAAAACGACAAAAAATGTAAGGGGCGCCAGAGAATTTTTTGGCTTGGGGGTGCAAAATTTCTAGTTACACCACTGACTAGTACTAAGACATACTTACCTACTCTCCCGGAAGCTGCGGGAGGCTCCCGTTTTTTGGTGTAGCCCCCCGCACCCCCGGAAGAGTGGGCAGGTCTCCCGCATCCTGCTCGTACCCTAGTGATGCGGGCAGAATGGAGAGATAACCTCCCGCATTTGCGGGTCCGTCGGGTGGAGAAGGGGTTAAAATGATGCAAATCGCGTCATTTTAGCCCCGCCCCCTTCCCGCGGACCCGCGAATCGAGGCATTTCCCGATGGGCGGGGCTTAGTGATGTCACAGTCCGGCCCCGCCCCCCGAAGAAACCTCCAGCGTCTCCTCTCCCAGAGAGGAGAAATACAAAGTAGGTAAGTATGTAGGTTCAGGTGGCAAACCAGGGACAGAAATGCACTGAGATAAAATGTCCCCTGCTCCCACCCTTGGAATTCAAATCCAGCCCTTTATGAAAATAGCCTTTATAATGAAAGATTTTCAGCAAAGTCTATTGCCTCCTGAAAATCTCTTGCTCTTTGGGAAAATAGCTCAGTGTGTACGCACTACTTTTGGTGAAAGGTATATCTTTCAGAGATGTTGTCAAAGTCTTTTGAAATGAAAATTTACAAGTGTGTATGGACCTTAAGCTGTAGTTGGGTGTTGGTATATACTATATGGTTTCTGATAAGGAACCCATAGAACATACTTCTGATTAGACGCATCTCTTTTTATCTGGGTAATGAATAGAGAATAAAAAAAATTGATACCCAGCAAGATCCTCTAACCTCTGCCTGCCAAACAAACTGTCACATTTAAACAGACATACACTTAGGAAGATTTTCAATTAACCACAACTGCCACAAAAACGTCACCGGCAAGCCCCCGTTTCCCCCGACGATGTCCCGAAAGCGCTCAGTCGCCTAATGTGACCTGAATCAGGCCCCAAGTTAAGATTTTACAGCTGGTCAACTTAACGCAAATATCGCAGCATATTTTCATCATGCGCGCTCCTGCAACCCTTGCTGATCAAATAGATAATGCTCAACGTGGCACCTGTTTGGTGATTCTACAGTGCATGCCTTGGGGTCAGAGCCACAACTAGGTGTGTGCCAATGGTGCCTTGCCCACAATGCACTGAAGGCACACCATCGGCACCCCCCCACGGCCGCTGTACCCAGTGAGGCACTAGTTAAAGTTCCGACTGGCATCAGCATGGTAGCGCACCTCACCCCCTGTATCCCGCCTGCGCCCTACGAGTCCCGGTGCCTGGTTAGCGCACCTCAGTCATCCCCCGTATCTGGACTGCCTGTGAGCGGGTAAGGGACGGGGAGTGGCGCTGCTCACCCTCGTATCCCGCCTGTGGCCTGTGAGTCCCGGCGCCTCACCCCCGCATCGCACCTCACCTCCGTATCTCGCCTGCAGCCTGTGAGTCCCGGTGCCTGTGTAAGGGCCAGGGCGCTGGCTGTGTATTGGAGAGGGAGCGCTAATGTAGGCTGCTGCAGGTCCGGTATAGGAGTGTCTGTCTGCCTGGAAGTTGTGGGAGATGGATAGTCGCACAGGTGACACACACACCTCACCACACTACACACACACACATACATACACACACCCACCCACCACACCACACCACACCACACAGTCTCTCTCTCACTGTGCCTAATGTGTAAAAAAACGGGGGCCCTGTTGCTGTAATGTGTAAAAAGGGGGACTGGCTGCCGTAATGTGAAAAAAGGGGATGCTGTCTGCCGTAATGTGTAAAAAAGGGGACTCTGTCTGCCGTAATATGTAAACAGGGGACGCTGTCTGCCGTAATGTGTAAAAAGGGGACTCTGCCGTAATGTGTAAAAAGGGGGACGCTGTCTACCATAATGTGTAAAAAAGGGGATGCTGTCTGTCATAATATGTAAAAAGGGGACGCTGTCTGCCGTAATGTGTAAAAAAGGGGACTCTGTCGTAATATGTAAAAAGGGGGACTGTCTGCCGTAATGTGTAAAAGGGAGCTCTGTGGTCATGCCCCTTCCCCTGAATCCATGCCCCTATATATTTGCGCGCACCTACGGCGCTCATTGGCCCTGTTTTTTATATGGTATGTGTATGGGGGGGAAGGGCACTGATGCTGATTCTTGCACACTAAAATGTCTAGTTACGGCACTGCTTGGGGTACCTGCATGAGTTTTATGTATTTACACAAACTTTGTTTCATGCACAAAATTAAAATATTGTATAAAATTACCTTCAGGCTGTGTGTAGAAACATAAATGTACTAGTTACCAGCCCATCAAAATGACGGAACAACATAACAGTAATGTCAGCGATGGCGGCTGTGTGCTCCCAAATGGAGCAACACTTGAATTGCTCCATCAGGCTCCATCTAGTGGCCGCCAGCATGTAAAACACTTGAATTACCCCATAGAGGTGAGGAGCAGCGTTAGCCTTTTATTATAATGGATTCTGTGTTTAGACTTGGGTCCCATTCCTAAGATATCTGTTATTCAAAAATACTGAAATATCCGATATTCAAAATACCTCCGGTCCTAAGCATTTCAGATTGGGGAGACTCAACCTATATTATGCCTTCAACTCATACTTGCCTACCTGACCCTCTCCATGAGGGAGACAATGCTCTGTTCCTGGACTTTCCTGGTAATGTATGATTGCCATCACCTGTGGTGAGCTAGTTAATTGATAAGAAAGGTGTTGCACCACAGGTGATGGCAATCATACATTACCAGGAAAGTCCAGGAACAGAGCATTTTCTCCCTCATGGAGAGGGTCAGGTAGGCAAGTATGCTTCAACTATCATGCTGTACTAGCTGCCATATGCTTCCAGTATGGAGGTTTTTTTTGCCTGTTTGCCTCTATGTCTTTGTACGTGCCCAAGCCCCATTGCATTGCTGTCTAGGTTCATTTGTTTATTATGTTCTCTCTTTTATTGCTGGTGTTTACTGACTGTATATCTTGATACACTTTATGTGTTAATGGATTGTGGAATGGCATACCTCCCAACATGACCCTCTCCAGGAAGGAGACACAATGCTCTGCTCCTGGACTTCCCTCTTAATGTATGATTGCCTTCACCTGTGCTGACACACTTTTCTTATCCATTAACCTGGTCAGCACAGGTGCTGGCAATCATAAATTAAGAGGTAAGTCCTGGAGCAGAGCATTCTGTCCCTCCTGGAGAGGGTCATGTTGGGAGGTATGGAATGAGGTTGTAGTTGGCATCCCAACAAATACAGTGCTGGTGGTCAGAAGACCGGTGCCGGAACCCAGACATCTGTCAGAATCCCGACATCGGAATGCCAACAAGTCAAAATGCAGAATGTAAGTATGCTTGGGAGGTTAGGGTTAGGCACTAGGGGGAGGGCTAGGGTTAGGCTGCAGGAGAGAAGGTTAGGGTTAGGCAGTAGCGGAAGGCTTAGGGTCAGTCTGCATGATTGGAGGGTTAAGGTGCATACACACGCTGCAATGTAACCTTATGATTTTGACTATATAGTCAAAGTCGTAAGGAAAGATAGTGCAAATCGCACTCTGGGTACACACCTAGTGATACGGATGCACACTTCCAGTATTGCAGGGAGAGAGAGACTGGGCAGACAAGTCAGTCTTGGCTATATTGTGTACAATCTAGTACATAGTATAGTCAAAATCTCACATAGTCAAAATCTCAAGTAAAGTCAATATCAGTGGTTCAGCGCTCCGGGGAGTTCAGGGGAAATCGTA
The DNA here is from genome assembly GCF_028390025.1 of Pseudophryne corroboree. NCBI lineage: Eukaryota > Metazoa > Chordata > Amphibia > Anura > Myobatrachidae > Pseudophryne > Pseudophryne corroboree. The sequence goes on from NC_086448.1 coordinate 86,948,686, forward strand.
AAGTCAGAATCGAAGATAGTCAAAATCTCACCGTCTGTATGCACCTTTAGAGTAAGGGGAGAGTTATGGAGAGGGTAAGGGGTAGGGTTAGGTTACTTATGAAGAAGTGTCAGTACTCTGGCTGTCAAGATGCCACTGACAGTATTCTGACCATCAGCATTCAGACTGTCCGGATCTCGTACCCAATGTATAGTTATATAATACTTATAGAGGAGGTAATAAATGAAATGCTACATACTGTATGAGGGCTAGAAATAAAGAGTTGAATTGAAAGTCATTTGTACAAATTTGTAAAAAAATAATAATTTTATTTTACTTTAAGAATTTTACCAGGAATAAATACATTGAGCGTAACCTGTCAATTATGTTCTGTAAATAAACAGCCGCAACCCTATTACAGAGAAAAGACATTAAGCATGACAATCACAAACACGTTTACAGTGGCAAATGAAGGAAGCTTTGAAAGGTGTCAGACAGGCGTCAGATTTAAATGTCCCAGGTAAGTTGCTCCACATATGGGGACTCATTAGGGGAAGATAGAGCATCTCAGCTGCACACTGAATTTAGGAAACATTAGCAGGTATCTGGAAGTAGATCTTATGTGGTAAATGTTTATAGTTACAGGGGTAAGACCAAAATGTATCTGATGGAGAAACAGACAAAGGGAACAAATCTAGAATCCCAAAATGGAAACCTATTGATGTGTTTTGTAGTAACACACAAGATGGCAGACTGAAGTATAAAGCTTGCTGTGGTGTATTAGAGGGGCAGTTCCATAAGCAACACCCGCATAGACTATAATTACATTAGCATCTGTGCAGTGCAGAATTAGGCCGGATTTCTTCCTATAGAGTAACCCCAGTGTGCAGTTCATTATAGATGTCAGGTTGTCTATATGTAAACCAAATGAAGCTCATGCCATATAGCCTAGTATTTATATTTGGATATGATGTGAGAACAGAGCTGGATCATCCAACCTAGGCTCCTGCCTAAGGCCCAACCAGCACTGAGGGGCCTGGATTACTGTAATCCATTTGTGTTATTTTCTTTACCAAATACAGTGTAAACGGGCCCCCTATACGAGTATATTACTCAGGGCCTCAAAGGGTCTTAATCAGGCTCTGCATCAGATTTTGCTTTAATACATTTGGTGTAAGTGCAAGTTAAACCGTTTGTGCGAACTAACAAGGATCATTTTCTATTAGTGTTCACAGCCAGAAGTAGTTATCCCACGTTCCACACGGGAGAGATCAGATTGCAGTAAGACATTCTTGCCAACTTTTTGGCTGCCCCTCTGAGAAGTGACAGACAGGGCTGCGCAACGAGGGCGGGTCGCTGCATAAAAGGGTAATGCGCAAATCACGTAAAAGGCCACCCAGACCACCCACTTTACTCGGGAATCTGGTATATGCAGCGCAACTCCAGGAGACTTGAATGCCCTTCTAGGTGGCTGGGAGCGCCACTCAACATTCAGGAATCTCCTGGCCGCTTCAGGAGAGTAGTATGATGTGGGGATCCGAAAAGCTGGAGTTGTGTGGAGACAGGATAGTGTCACCAGTGCGGATATGAATAGATGATGATTTACACACTGTTCATATTTGCAGTGGATATGGAAAACCATAATGGCCCCAGGTCAGGACCATTGTGGGACCCCACTAGTAACATCTAGGTGGCTGAAGCTGGAGCCAGAGGCTAACACAGACTCTTCCTCTGACACAGACTCTTCCTCTGACACAGACTCTTCCTGATAAATAGAGTGAGACTAGTTTAGCTCCAGTGTCCCAGCACCTGAGCATCAAAATTAAATTTTCCAAATTAAAGAATAAAGCACCATTCAGCTGATTGTGTTTCCTTCTACACTGATTTCCATTAGGCGTGAATAGGAAGACTGCTTCAGACAGACGATTCCCACAACTGACGTTCCAACCAAGGAAAAACCAAAGAAGAGGCTGCAGAACATGAATACCAATAAAACAACACCATCCGTGGTCTCCACAGCATGGATTTAGAAGGAGCATAAGAGTTATTGCAGGGAATCTTATTATACTTAGAATAAGATTCCCCTCCCTCCATTTCCTTTCTTAGGGGCAGATATGATTAAGCGCAGATGCTGCCAGGGCACATTCCTGCTGTTTCCACACATAAACTATAGAAGCAGGATTCTGCAGACAGAATGGAGGCGCAAGCAGATTCTGAATACAGTAAGATGCAGTATTTGAATTGAATCTGGTCCTTAGATCCATCTTTCCCAAATACTGAATATCCATGAGTGGTAACAAATTAATCCCCAATGTTAGGACTCAGCCATGATCTGTAAGAATTACAGTTTCTTTTGTTTTAGGCAATAAAGGTCTGATTCAGAGATGTACACAAACCTGATGTATTTGCAGATAATCGTCCGACTACGCACACATCTAGGTCGCAGTGCGCATGTGTCGCGGTGGTCGTGCGATGGAGGATGCAGTGAGGATTTATTTGCTAAGTGATTGACAGTCTGGGACTATTTGGGGGCAATTATGGGAATTGGTGGCAAATAATGCAGGCGTGTCGCGTGTCGGGGCATATATCAGCCTGTTTATGTGATCATGTACGCAATAACAGTGGCTCAAGTGTCTCACTTCCAGCGGCCACGCTGTGTGACCATAGGGCTACTCAGAAGCCAGATAATCCACTAATCTGCCACCAATGTCTTAGTACGCTGGTCTTAATATAAATCCAGGTGGCTGTGTCATTTGCATATTATCACACAGCAGCTGCGGCGGTGACACTAGCATACACTGAATCGGGCCCTAAGCACTAAGCTCTGACTTCATCCCGATTAGGCCATAGGCAATGTATATTTAGATTTTAAAGCCAATGTAAAAATTGAAGAGGTCACTGTGACAATTGCTATAGAGACAGTAATACAAATGTAAATGATTGCCACATCTGCACCACTTAATTGGTAATTGAGAGACTTGTTTTTGTCATTTGCCATTAATATAGAGTGTAAAACAAATCCTTTGCATCAGGTGTACACAGTTACAGATGTCAGATACAGATAACACAATAAAATGCAACAACAGAGCTGGCAGCATTTCTCTACATCAGATTCTACGCGAGTATACTGGCAGTGAAAGAGTGTACAAGACTTTTGCTCAGAGGTCTGACAGAAGGGAGGGTGAGAGACATTGTGGTTGGTGCTGAAATGTGTTCCCTTATAGCTAGGCCTCAAGGCAGAGATACCACCTCCTACTTGTTGACTATTCCCATAATCACACAAATCCCTTCAGCTCTGCTGTAACCTGTACCAGGACTGACACAGGTGTCTTCCCCCCTCTCCGTATCCCTCTTAACCATGTATGTGGAACACAGGCAACATTTCCATAACGCGCTTCCCTTAGGAGTGTTGTATTTCGACCATTCTCAGGACATCCAAATCCGTAAACAACCTTTTCCTCTGTCTCCACCTCATGTGGATCCGAGCTGTATTGTTACTAGTGAGTGATAGACCCCTTTCTGCTGCAGCAGCTGTTGATGTGTCCCCTGTTCCACGACTCTCCCATTCTGGATCACAGCTATTTTATCTGCATTCTGAATGGTAGAGAGCCGGTGGGCAATCACAATACACGTGCGGCCCTCCCGCGCTTTGTCCAGAGCTTCTTGTACAACCTGTAGGGAAAGGCAAAATCAATTATGAACTGGTCAATCTGGAAACAAAGATAAGACAGAGTGACCATACAGCTAACTGGTCTCCCAGAAATGGATCTACTATACAGGTTTAAAACTGGTGTTACTGCTGAATGTGAACTGTAGTGTGTAATCAAGTGTCCGACATGTGCTCAGGCCATGGCTGCAATCAACAGGACGACAGTGATCTCACTGCTGTTGGAGTTGGAGAGCACTACTGCGCATAGTCCTTACCTAGGTTCTTACAGGGAGGTTTCAAATCCCTAACCAAGATGGCTGCCAACCCTATTACTGCGCACCACCTTGTCACTATATTAAAGTGCCACAGTGGGAGATGGACATCTTCCACTTATCTCCAGAGAGACTAGTGATTACCACTGTTCCACACCGCAGGAGAGCTGCTATTACTGCTAGAGAACCTGGTACCACTTACATCCTGCACTGTTACCCAGATACAGTCACCGGCTGGTGACCTGTGTGCTACGCTGGGCTATTCGTTGTCTCCGCTGATGTGTACATTCACTCTGCTATAAAACCACCACACATATAATCCAACAACCTCTTGGAATCATCAAGGCCTAAGTAGCAGCAGTGGGTGTTATATCGTCCACTGCTGTTGAAACAACCTCTGTAAAAACAAAATGTGATCTATAATATCAGTAGTCATAGCAACTATTGCACAATCCAATAAGCCTATGGAGTTCTATCTCACCTTTTCGCTCTCTGTATCCAGAGCTGATGTGGCCTCATCCAGAAGCAGGATTTTGGGTTGACGCACAAGAGCACGGGCTATGGCGATCCGCTGCTTCTGACCCCCGGAGAGCTGGTTGCCCTTATCTCCAACGCAGGTATTGTATTTCTGTCACAGCCGAGAAAAGGGGGTGGGTGGGAGAGAACAGTAATTAGGTGCATAAATACATACACTACATTTAATTATTCAATATCGCTAATAATGATGGACAAAGTAGCCCTGAATTATGAAAAGGGATCATGCCTCATGATCTGTTGTTTCTGAATTAGAATAAAAATATTAATTGTGAATAATATATAGACTTGACTATAAATCTGCATTCATCTGTTTGTTGAAGTACGAAGCACCAGTAATTTTATTCACTATGGGCCGACGAGAGTCAAGTTGAATGCAAGATGTCCGTCACACCCCCTGCACTGAATGTAGAGTGTTGTATTCATCTCTGCGGTCACACCACCCCTATCAGTACTCTTCATTTCATACACAAAGTGGAAAGCTGCTCAATCAGATTGTAATGTCACTCAGGTGCTAAAAGGGGAGGGGTAATTCTGTGTAGGAAAAAAACAGTGTTCCCTAATGCACACTGAGTGAATAATATTACTACATAATAATAGTCAGATAATACGGAGATCTTAGTTGCGTATATCTGCAGATATAGGGTTAAGCCCCCAGGCCGATCGACAAGGCTTCTCCGTCACTGGGGGTCCCTGATACTAGGTATGGGCCTGGGGTGCAGGACCCCACGATGTCGGCACAGGTCGACCACCCCAGGTCAGCACACAGGTGAGAATTAATAGGGGTTAATAAGAAGCACAGAAGTGCTATGTAAGTGGTGTGATTAAAATAATATATACAAAGTGATAGGAAAAATAATAAGTGTTAATAAAGTGTTAGGGTGTGCCGACCTGAAGCAGCCCAGCCATACCGACACAGGGGCCACCGCACCCCACACCCACCCCATAAATAATTACAAATATGTCTGGGTTAAATTCCCAGTGTAAGGCCACATGGTAATGGCCTTACACTGGGAATTTGGGTGTGGGGTGCGGTGGCCCCTGTGTCGGTGTGGCTGGGCTGCTTCAGGTCGGCACACCCTAACACTTTATTAACACATATGATTTTCCCTATCACTTTGTATATATTATTTTAATCACACCACTTACATAGCACTTCTGTGCTTCTTATTAACCCCTATTAATTCTCACCTGTGTGTGCTGACCTGGGGTGGCCGACCTGTGCCGACATCGTGGGGTCCTGCACCCCAGACCCATACCTAGTATTAGTGACCACCAGTGACGGAGAAGCGTTGTCGATCGGCCTGGGGGCTTAACCCTATATCTGCAGATATACACAACTAAGATCTCCGTATTATCTGACTATTATGTAGTAATATTTTTCACTCGGTGTGCATTAGGGAACACAGTTTTTTCCTACTCTTCATTTCATAGTTATCATCGTTATCAGCATGTGCACCACCCCTATCAGTACTCTTCATTTCATAGTTATCATCGTTATCAGTATGTGCACCAGCCGTATACTAGGTGCAACAAGATCTGTCTGGACAACAGGCATAATGACATGTACACAGAAATCTGCATAGCCCGCAGTTCCACCAGCACACCTTTTATTACACAATACTTGTTTACCATGCACAATACATCCGCAAATTAGACTTACATTCAGCTGTGCTTCAGCCCTTAAGATAGATGCATCAAACCTTGTATCGAGATAAAGCCCCAACTAAACAACTTCTGTCCTTTTTTAAATACAGCCTGTTAAATGACAAGCTGATTGGTTGCTACATTACCTCTCTCCACTTTACCCCCCACCCCCTCCCCATGTCTACAGCAAGCAATCAATACCGAGGACATACTCATATTCTACCAGCATGATGAGCCATTACAGGGACACAGCAGAGACTCACATCCGGGAGTGTTTCAATGAAGCTCTGGATATTGGCTGCAATGGCTGCTCGTTCAATCTCTTCTTGTGGCACCGTCCTGCTGTTATCTCCATAGGCAATGTTCTCCGCTATGCTGCAGTCAAACAACATGGGCTCCTGGGACACGATGCCCATCTGGGCTCGGAGCCACTGGATGTTCACGCTCCTCACATCACAGCCATCTACACTCTAGGAGACAGATACACAGATGACTGTAACGCAGAGCCTGTAACTTATACCGGGTGTAAATATAGACTATATGGATCCTGTATGTTGCTCACCCTACAGCCATCAGACCTACTGGCAGTGTGTCTGTCTGTGTGCAAATATGGCCCCTAACAATAAACACTGAATGTTGGCATGCTTACCAGTACAGTAAAAAGCAAGGAAAATGGTTTAAGTAGATCTGTTTTATGACTTATGGAAGGCAGGAGCTGAGACTCCGCCCCCGAGGAACAAACTAAATAAAAATATACAGGAATTGATGACAAAAGTTGTGAGGCACCATGAGCATGCCAAGACACAATGTCCTATAATATGTAGGGGTACATAACAGGTGGCCCACCAGCTATTGGAGGACAACATGTCTCAGCATACCCTGTCTGCTATATTTTGTCTAGAATTAAAATGAATAAATAAAAGCATATAAAGGCTAATTTATCAATGAGTTTTATCATACACAAACTCGTTGCATAAGATAAATAGTGCTCCAGCCAATCAACTCCCAATTGTAATTTTTCAAACACATGACAGCTAGGAGCTGATTGGCTGGAGCACCATTTATCATATGCAACAAGTTTTAAAACTCATTGCATTTGATGAAGCTTGTTGATAAAAAAGCTCCTTAATTTTTAAAAGGTATCACTTCATATATAATAACATCAATATTGGAGTTTTTATTTGGCGTCTGTCTTATAGAATATATTTACCATTTTTCATAAGTCTACTATTGTTTCCGCTATTCACAGCGAGTCAAAATGTTATTCTTGCCAGGACTGAGTATCCGATACGATGGTGTCCCAGCGAGGATATAAAGTATAGTGAGTGCTCAACAAACATGTAAAGAACCTATTTCTCAGATACTTTGGGGGTCTATTTACTAAGCCTTGGATGTACAAAAAGTGGACTGAGATAAAGTACCAGCCAATCAGTTTCAAACTGCCATGTCACAAGCTGGGTTTGAAAAATGACAGTTATGAGCTGATTTGCTGGTACTTTGGTGGGAGTTGATCGCTCGCAAGCTAGTTTTTGCAGCCGCGTACTGGGGAGTGTATTTTAGCTTAGCAGAAGTGCAAACGCATGTTCAGCCGAACTTTGCAATAACAGTTTGTGCAGTTTCAGAGTAGCTCTGAACCTACTCAGCGCTTGCGATCACTTTAGCCTATTCGTGCCCGGATTTGACGTCATACACCCGCCCAGCGAACGCCCAGCCACGCCTGCGTTTTTTCAGACGCCACGTTAGATTTGGGTGGGGTGTGTTCAAACTGAAATCTAAATTGCAGTGTAGAAATAAAGCCGGTAGTATTTACCCTGCACAGAAACTAAATAACCCACCCAAATCTAACTCTCTCTGCAAATGTTATATCTGCCCTGGTTTTGCCCAATTGCTAATAAACTTGCTGCTGCGATCAACTCAGAATTATTATGTGCATTACCTAGTGTAATGTGTATAATGTGCTCTGCTTGGCGCAAAGTGTATAACATGCTCTACCTGGTGCAATGTCTAAAAATGTTCTTTACCTGGTGCAATGTGTATAATGTGCTCTGCCTGGCGCAATGTGTATAATGTGCTTTACCTGGTGCAATGTGTATAATGTGCTCTGCCTGGCGCAAAGTGTATACCATGCTCTACCTGGCACAAAGTGTAGAACATGCTCTATCTGGCGCAATATGTATAACATGCTCTACCTGGCGCAGTGTGTATAGGAGGTTCTACCTGGTGCAATGTGTAAAAGCGGCACTACTGTGTGGTGTAATGTGAATTGGCACTATTATGTGGCCACACCCCTTCCCCATGAAGCTACACCCCTAAAATTTTGCTGCACGCCTACATTTCATTAGGCCTTCTTAGCAATAATCCCACCCACTTCACAGACTCCACCCCCTCAACAAACCCCCCACCCCCTTCCTATTAGGGCTGCTTCAATACATTTCCTGGGCTGGTTTTTGATCCCAATCCACCCCTGTTTACCCCTGTACACAAGCGTATCATAAGGTCAAACATCGGCCTATGCTCAGATGTGCACCTTACTGCATTACACCTTTCCTGACATTATGGCATTAATTAACTTAGAAAATAGGACATTGGAGGTTTTACATCATCACAGTGAGTAGTACAGTATGTAGGACCAGCACAGGCCCTGGCAGCTCTCCCCCTCATCTCGGTTGGGGTGAGGTGGTGCAGCTTCGTCAGATCCTAGGATTGGGCGTGTCTCCCCAACATAATAGTGGCAGAGGAGATGCAGCTAACAGTCCGGGCCATGGAGACTGCCACGGAAGGGTGCTGGGCCATGTCCACTACGGGGGAAAAAATGTCTGCTTGACGGCACACACTGCAAAGGGGGACATTTATCTCTCTCAGCCGCTGGCCAGGGCCCAATTAATTAGTACACCCCCCTTCCCCCCGGTAGTCCCGCTGACAGCACAATCTTCTTCGTAACCTCTCTAGTCAGACTGCCAACCCTACACAGTCTACCCAAAAATTATGTGGAACTCAAACAATGATCCCTCTGACCCTAAACCAACATTACTGTGCGACTGGGTCAGCGGGTCGCATAACTCCAGCAAGCACTTTTTTTCCTTGTTGCTTTGTAGCTTCACCTATTGTGGCGGCACCTAACCTCATGATATCAGACTACTAGTGTCCTATACATTGTAAGCATGTGAGCAGGGCCCTCTGACCTCTTTTATCTGCTTGGTGATACTCAGTCTTGATTTATGACTGAGATTGTCCCCAGTTGTAAAGTACTGTATTGATATGAATAAATCTAAAGATAATGTTGCGTCTACCAAAACACAGGGCTGCCCTTATAACAGGATTTTGGTACTTACCGATAAATCCCTTTCTCCGATTCCACAGGGGCCACTGGAGCGTAGTTACAATTAGAGATGAGCGCCTGAAATTTTTCGGGTTTTGTGTTTTGGTTTTGGGTTCGGTTCCGCGGCCGTGTTTTGGGTTCGAACGCGTTTTGGCAAAACCTCACCGAATTTTTTTTGTCGGATTCGGGTGTGTTTTGGATTCGGGTGTTTTTTTCAAAAAACACTAAAAAACAGCTTAAATCATAGAATTTGGGGGTCATTTTGATCCCAAAGTATTATTAACCTCAAAAACCATAATTTACACTCATTTTCAGTCTATTCTGAATACCTCACACCTCACAATATTATTTTTAGTCCTAAAATTTGCACCGAGGTCGCTGTGTGAGTAAGATAAGCGACCCTAGTGGCCGACACAAACACCGGGCCCATCTAGGAGTGGCACTGCAGTGTCACGCAGGATGTCCCTTCCAAAAAACCCTCCCCAAACAGCACATGACGCAAAGAAAAAAAGAGGCGCAATGAGGTAGCTGTGTGAGTAAGATTAGCGACCCTAGTGGCCGACACAAACACCGGGCCCATCTAGGAGTGGCACTGCAGTGTCACGCAGGATGGCCCTTCCAAAAAACCCTCCCCAAACAGCACATGACGCAAAGAAAAAAAGAGGCGCAATGAGGTAGCTGTGTGAGTAAGATTAGCGACCCTAGTGGCCGACACAAACACCGGGCCCATCTAGGAGTGGCACTGCAGTGTCACGCAGGATGTCCCTTCCAAAAAACCCTCCCCAAACAGCACATGACGCAAAGAAAAAAAGAGGCGCAATGAGGTAGCTGACTGTGTGAGTAAGATTAGCGACCCTAGTGGCCGACACAAACACCGGGCCCATCTAGGAGTGGCACTGCAGTGTCACGCAGGATGTCCCTTCCAAAAAACCCTCCCCAATCAGCACATGATGCAAAGAAAAAGAAAAGAAAAAAGAGGTGCAAGATGGAATTGTCCTTGGGCCCTCCCACCCACCCTTATGTTGTATAAACAAAACAGGACATGCACACTTTAACCAACCCATCATTTCAGTGACAGGGTCTGCCACACGACTGTGACTGATATGACGGGTTGGTTTGGACCCCCCCCAAAAAAGAAGCAATTAATCTCTCCTTGCACAAACTGGCTCTACAGAGGCAAGATGTCCACCTCATCTTCACCCTCCGATATATCACCGTGTACATCCCCCTCCTCACAGATTATCAATTCGTCCCCACTGGAATCCACCATCTCAGCTCCCTGTGTACTTTGTGGAGGCAATTGCTGCTGGTCAATGTCTCCGCGGAGGAATTGATTATAATTCATTTTAATGAACATCATCTTCTCCACATTTTCTGGATGTAACCTCGTACGCCGATTGCTGACAAGGTGAGCGGCGGCACTAAACACTCTTTCGGAGTACACACTTGTGGGAGGGCAACTTAGGTAGAATAAAGCCAGTTTGTGCAAGGGCCTCCAAATTGCCTCTTTTTCCTGCCAGTATAAGTACGGACTGTGTGACGTGCCTACTTGGATGCGGTCACTCATATAATCCTCCACCATTCTATCAATGTTGAGAGAATCATATGCAGTGACAGTAGACGACATGTCCGTAATCGTTGTCAGGTCCTTCAGTCCGGACCAGATGTCAGCATCAGCAGTCGCTCCAGACTGCCCTGCATCACCGCCAGCGGGTGGGCTCGGAATTCTGAGCCTTTTCCTCGCACCCCCAGTTGCGGGAGAATGTGAAGGAGGAGATGTTGACAGGTCGCGTTCCGCTTGACTTGACAATTTTGTCACCAGCAGGTCTTTGCACCCCAGCAGACTTGTGTCTGCCGGAAAGAGAGATCCAAGGTAGGCTTTAAATCTAGGATCGAGCACGGTGGCCAAAATGTAGTGCTCTGATTTCAACAGATTGACCACCCGTGAATCCTTGTTAAGCGAATTAAGGGCTGCATCCACAAGTCCCACATGCCTAGCGGAATCGCTCCCTTTTAGCTCCTTCTTCAATGCCTCCAGCTTCTTCTGCAAAAGCCTGATGAGGGGAATGACCTGACTCAGGCTGGCAGTGTCTGAACTGACTTCACGTGTGGCAAGTTCAAAGGGCATCAGAACCTTGCACAACGTTGAAATCATTCTCCACTGCACTTGAGACAGGTGCATTCCACCTCCTATATCGTGCTCAATTGTATAGGCTTGAATGGCCTTTTGCTGCTCCTCCAACCTCTGAAGCATATAGAGGGTTGAATTCCACCTCGTTACCACTTCTTGCTTCAGATGATGGCAGGGCAGGTTCAGTAGTTTTTGGTGGTGCTCCAGTCTTCTGTACGTGGTGCCTGTACGCCGAAAGTGTCCCGCAATTTTTCTGGCCACCGACAGCATCTCTTGCACGCCCCTGTCGTTTTTTAAAAAATTCTGCACCACCAAATTCAAGGTATGTGCAAAACATGGGACGTGCTGGAATTTGCCCATATTTAATGCACACACAATATTGCTGGCGTTGTCCGATGCCACAAATCCACAGGAGAGTCCAATTGGGGTAAGCCATTCCGCGATGATCTTCCTCAGTTGCCGTAAGAGGTTTTCAGCTGTGTGCGTATTCTGGAAACCGGTGATACAAAGCGTAGCCTGCCTAGGAAAGAGTTGGCGTTTGCGAGATGCTGCTACTGGTGCCGCCGCTGCTGTTCTTGCGGCGGGAGTCCATACATCTACCCAGTGGGCTGTCACAGTCATATAGTCCTGACCCTGCCCTGCTCCACTTGTCCACATGTCCGTGGTTAAGTGGACATTGGGTACAGCTGCATTTTTTAGGACACTGGTGACTCTTTTTCTGAGGTCTGTGTACATTTTCGGTATCGCCTGCCTAGAGAAGTGGAACCTAGATGGTATTTGGTAACGGGGGCACACTGCCTCAATAAATTGTCTAGTTCCCTGTGAACTAACGGCGGATACCGGACGCACGTCTAACACCAACATAGTTGTCAAGGCCTCAGTTATCCGCTTTGCAGTAGGATGACTGCTGTGATATTTCATCTTCCTCGCAAAGGACTGTTGAACAGTCAATTGCTTACTGGAAGTAGTACAAGTGGGCTTACGACTTCCCCTCTGGGATGACCATCGACTCCCAGCGGCAACAACAGCAGCGCCAGCAGCAGTAGGCGTTACACGCAAGGATGCATCGGAGGAATCCCAGGCAGGAGAGGACTCGTCAGAATTGCCAGTGACATGGCCTGCAGGACTATTGGCATTCCTGGGGAAGGAGGAAATTGACACTGAGGGAGTTGGTGGGGTGGTTTGCGTGAGCTTGGTTACAAGAGGAAGGGATTTACTGGTCAGTGGACTGCTTCCGCTGTCACCCAAAGTTTTTGAACTTGTCACTGACTTATTATGAATGCGCTGCAGGTGACGTATAAGGGAGGATGTTCCGAGGTGGTTAACGTCCTTACCCCTACTTATTACAGCTTGACAAAGGGAACACACGGCTTGACACCTGTTGTCCGCATTTCTGGTGAAATACCTCCACACCGAAGAGCTGATTTTTTTGGTATTTTCACCTGGCATGTCAACGGCCATATTCCTCCCACGGACAACAGGTGTCTCCCCGGGTGCCTGACTTAAACAAACCACCTCACCATCAGAATCCTCCTGGTCAATTTCCTCCCCAGCGCCAGCAACACCCATATCCTCCTCATCCTGGTGTACTTCAACACTGACATCTTCAATCTGACTATCAGGAACTGGACTGCGGGTGCTCCTTCCAGCACTTGCAGGGGGCGTGCAAATGGTGGAAGGCGCATGCTCTTCACGTCCAGTGTTGGGAAGGTCAGGCATCGCAACCGACACAATTGGACTCTCCTTGTGGATTTGGGATTTCGAAGAATGCACAGTTCTTTGCTGTGCTGCTTTTGCCAGCTTGAGTCTTTTCATTTTTCTAGCGAGAGGCTGAGTGCTTCCATCCTCATGTGAAGCTGAACCACTAGCCATGAACATAGGCCAGGGCCTCAGCCGTTCCTTGCCACTCCGTGTGGTAAATGGCATATTGGCAAGTTTACGCTTCTCCTCCGACAATTTTATTTTAGGTTTTGGAGTCCTTTTTTTTCTGATATTTGGTGTTTTGGATTTGACATGCTCTGTACTATGACATTGGGCATCGGCCTTGGCAGACGACGTTGCTGGCATTTCATCGTCTCGGCCATGACTAGTGGCAGCAGCTTCAGCACGAGGTGGAAGTGGATCTTGATCTTTCCCTAATTTTGGAACCTCAACATTTTTGTTCTCCATATTTTAATAGGCACAACTAAAAGGCACCTCAGGTAAACAATGGAGATGGATACTAGTATACAATTATGGACTGCCTGCCGACTGCAGACACAGAGGTAGCCACAGCCGTGAACTACCGTACTGTACTGTGTCTGCAGCTAATATAGACTGGTTGATAAAGAGAAGATGTCTATGTAACTATGTATGTATAAAGAAGACTGAAAAAAATCCACGGTTAGGTGGTATACAATTATGGACGGACTGCCTGCCGAGTGCAGACACAGAGGTAGCCACAGCCGTGAACTACCGTACTGTACTGTGTCTGCAGCTAATATAGACTGGTTGATAAAGAGAAGATGTCTATGTAACTATGTATGTATAAAGAAGACTGAAAAAAATCCACGGTTAGGTGGTATACAATTATGGACGGACTGCCTGCCGAGTGCAGACACAGAGGTAGCCACAGCCGTGAACTACCGTACTGTACTGTGTCTGCAGCTAATATAGACTGGTTGATAAAGAGAAGATGTCTATGTAACTATGTATGTATAAAGAAGAATGAAAAAAAATCCACGGTTAGGTGGTATACAATTATGGACGGACTGCCTGCCGAGTGCAGACACAGAGGTAGCCACAGCCGTGAACTACCGTACTGTACTGTGTCTGCAGCTAATATAGACTGGTTGATAAAGAGAAGATGTCTATGTAACTATGTATATATAAAGAAGAATGAAAAAAAATCCACGGTTAGGTGGTATACAATTATGGACGGACTGCCTGCCGAGTGCAGACACAGAGGTAGCCACAGCCGTGAACTACCGTACTGTACTGTGTCTGCAGCTAATATAGACTGGTTGATAAAGAGAAGATGTCTATGTAACTATGTATGTATAAAGAAGAATGAAAAAAAACCACGGTTAGGTGGTATACAATTATGGACGGACTGCCTGCCGAGTGCAGACACAGAGGTAGCCACAGCCGTGAACTACCGTACTGTACTGTGTCTGCAGCTAATATAGACTGGTTGATAAAGAGAAGATGTCTATGTAACTATGTATGTATAAAGAAGAATGAAAAAAATCCACGGTTAGGTGGTATTACAATTATGGACGGACTGCCTGCCGAGTGCAGAGACACAGAGGTAGCCACAGCCGTGAACTACCGTACTGTGTCTGCTGCGACTGGATGATAAATGATATAAAAAATATATATATATCACTACTGCAGCCGGACAGGTATATATTATATATTATATAATGATGGACCTGCTGGACACTGTCTGTCAGCAGAATGAGTTTTATTTTTCTAGAATAAAAAAAAAAAAAACACACAAGTGAAGTCACACGACGAGTGTTTAACTTTTTCAGGCAATCACAATATAAGTATACTACTAACTATACTGGTGGTCAGTGTGGTCAGGTCACTGGTCAGTCACACTGGCAGTGGCACTCCTGCAGCAAAAGTGTGCACTGTTTAATTTTAATATAATATGTACTCCTGGCTCCTGCTATAACCTATAACTGGCACTGCAGTAGTGCTCCCCAGTCTCCCCCACAATTATAAGCTGTGTGAGCTGAGCAGTCAGACAGATATATATAATATTATATATAGATAATAGATGATGCAGCACACTGGCCTGAGCCTGAGCAGTGCACACAGATATGGTATGTGACTGACTGAGTCACTGTGTGTATCGCTTTTTTCAGGCAGAGAACGGATATATTAAATAAACTGCACTGTGTGTCTGGTGGTCACTCACTATATAATATATTATGTACTCCTGGCTCCTGCTATAACCTATAACTGGCACTGCAGTAGTGCTCCCCAGTCTCCCCCACAATTATAAGCTGTGTGAGCTGAGCAGTCAGACAGATATATATAATATTATATATAGATAATAGATGATGCAGCACACTGGCCTGAGCCTGAGCAGTGCACACAGATATGGTATGTGACTGACTGAGTCACTGTGTGTATCGCTTTTTTCAGGCAGAGAACGGATATATTAAATAAACTGCACTGTGTGTCTGGTGGTCACTCACTATATAATATATTATGTACTCCTGGCTCCTGCTATAACCTATAACTGGCACTGCAGTAGTGCTCCCCAGTCTCCCCCACAATTATAAGCTGTGTGAGCTGAGCAGTCAGACAGATATATATAATATTATATATAGATAATAGATGATGCAGCACACTGGCCTGAGCCTGAGCAGTGCACACAGATATGGTATGTGACTGACTGAGTCACTGTGTGTATCGCTTTTTTCAGGCAGAGTACGGATATATTAAATAAACTGCACTGTGTGTCTGGTGGTCACTCACTATATAATATATTATGTACTCCTGGCTCCTGCTATAACCTATAACTGGCACTGCAGTAGTGCTCCCCAGTCTCCCCCACAATTATAAGCTGTGTGAGCTGAGCAGTCAGACAGATATATATAATATTATATATAGATAATAGATGATGCAGCACACTGGCCTGAGCCTGAGCAGTGCACACAGATATGGTATGTGACTGAGTCACTGTGTGCTGTGTATCGCTTTTTTCAGGCAGAGAACGGATTATAAAGTAAACTGCACTGTCCTCACTAGTAAACTCTCTCCACTCAGTCTCTACACTTCTACAGTAACAGTACTCCTCCTAGTCAGCTCCAGTAAATCTCTCTCAGTCTCTTATAATCTAAATGGAGAGGACGCCAGCCACGTCCTCTCCCTATCAATCTCAATGCACGTGTGAAAATGGCGGCGACGCGCGGCTCCTTATATAGAATCCGAGTCTCGCGATAGAATCCGAGCCTCGCGAGAATCCGACAGCGTCATGATGACGTTCGGGCGCGCTCGGGTTAACCGAGCAAGGCGGGAAGATCCGAGTCGCTCGGACCCGTGAAAAAAAACATGAAGTTCTGGCGGGTTCGGATTCAGAGAAACCGAACCCGCTCATCTCTAGTTACAATGGGGATATAGTAGGCAGTAATTGGGAGCTGGCACTTTAAAATTCTCAACCTGTGGCTAGCTCCTCCCCTACTATCTCCCCTCCAAGCCAGTCTACGTAAAACTGTGCCCGATGAGAGATGGAATAAACCAAACCGTAAGGTAGAGGAGGTTAATGACGCCCTGTAAACCAGGATAACCTAAACCCAACCTGGAACAGAACCTGACAAAAAACCAGGCTAGCCTGAACTCAACAAGCAGTCATATATTGATCTGCAAACCTTTAGGCAAAAAACAAGGGGGAACAGCGCTGGGCGGGCGTCCAGTGGCCCCTGTGGAATCGGAGAAAGGGATTTATCGGTAAGTTCCAAAATCCTGTTTTCTCCTTCATCCACTAGGGGCCACTGGAGCGTAGTTACAATGGGGACGTCCCAGAGCTCCCAAAAACGGGCGGGAGAGCGCTGAGAGTCCTGTAAAAACTGCTCGGCCAAACTGTGATGCAGAGGCCGCAAAAGTGTCAAACTTGTAGAATTTGACAAGAGGAATGTCGGTCCGAGCAAGTAGCCACCCGACAAACTATTTATGGAGACCCCACGGGCAGCCGCCCACGAAGGTCTTACAACGCGCGTTAAGTGCGCTGAAATGGAATACGGAGGCTCCCTAGCAACCTCCAAGAAGACTGTCTGATGGTCAGATGTATCCAACGGCTCAGCGTATGTTGGGACCCCGGCTATTTAGCACGGGAGCATTGTACAGCACCAAGAAGAAAACACTTCGTCGAATAGCCGAAGACCTCTGTAGGGAGAGTCGGCGAGCCATGACAACATTCAAAGAGGACCAAAAAAACACTAGTGTCAGATTTGTCGGAAAAATGGACATCCCCTCAGGAAGAAACGACCGCTGAGACCGAAGCTCAGCCGGGGGAGATGCCATAGAGCACTCCCTGAAAAAGAGGCCGAACCTACGGCCGCTAGGCTAATCTCTTTTGGAAGAAAACCGAAAAAAACAGAGACCTAAAATTCAGGTCAGTGTGGTATGAAGCGCAGCGGAGCAAAACCTCCCAGAGAAACCAAAGATGACGGCTGAATGGTAACTGAAAGAAGGGGAAAACCCCTTTTATGCTTATTATGTCCCATACAGTTTTCCAAAAGTGGCAAAAGCGAGAAGAGGTAACAGACTTCTGAAATCGGGGCCCGGTAGGCCTAACCAACCTAGGGAACTACTCCCTTCTGAGGTCTCGTGAACAGTCACACGGTTACACGGAACCAGTGTAAGATTGAACAAGGAAAAGTTGTTGAAGTGGACAGTCCAGTCGAGGTAGTAGCCAAGGCTCCTCTACTGACAACAGGTGTATCTGTATCTTCAAGTCATCTGTGGCCCAACCAGAGCCACCGAGAGGACTAGCACGCATAATCCCCTCCTGTGTTACCGAACCGGAGGTAGAAATCAAAAAGGGAGGCAGGATAGAATAACCAGAAAACTCCCCGGAGCCCTGAGGGCCTCCTCGGCTACTGCCCGAGCTCACGCCCGAGAGTAGTAAAGGGTTAAAAAGTCAGTCAGAACGCCCTGAGGTCGATCCGAAATCTCCGCCCACAGCGGACCAGCTGACAAAACTCCGGGGAATGTTTTCTCACCCGGGAGTCTGACCTGGTGGCTTGACCCGGAAAGAAGATTGTTGTCCCCCGCTCAGAGAGGAATGTTGTCCCCCGCTCAGAGAGGAATGTTGTCCCCCGCTCAGAGAGGAATGGAGGCGACCACTCATTGCGTCGCAACTTGACTGAAGGAATAGAGTACCTGGTGCCGAGGAAGGAAAAATCCTCTGACGGACCGAGTTGAGAAACGTCTATGAGGAGCATAAATTGGATCTGTGTTGAACCAGAAGCTCCTGGATCCTCCGGATATTCAGAAGCCACCTAATGTACAGAGTGGGAAAGCAGCAGTAGATTGTCCATTTAGGGAACCAACGTCACCTTCTGCCCTTGAAAGAGAGTTATTCTGTGATCTTCCTGAACTCTGTGGTAGCGGAAGAGAGACCGAGAGGAAAGGACTGACAGTGAAAATGAGAATCCTGTAATGTGAATCTGAGAAAAGCCCGTCCAACGGAAATCAGTAAACAGGCATCTCTGAAGACAAGGGACACGTAAAAACTCCCTTTCTTGTTCAAAATAGCAATCACAGACTGAAAGGATTCTAAGGCCAGAATAGGTCTGGCCGAGCCAACTGGCTTCGGAACGTGAGAAGAAAACAAAGGCCTGAGAACTGTCCCGATTCAAATGATATGTGAAAAACAGGGATCAACACTCTTTGCGGTTAGAAGCATATGGAGCGCCGCCTGCAGTATGACTCTTGTCATTGTAAATCGGCCGACCCCTGCCGAGGGACTCCTGAGATGGTTGTACTCCGAAATCTAGTTTGTAACCGCCCAAGCCTTCTCAGTTCTTCCCATAGGACCACCGACCTGCGCCTACCCTGGGACCCTCCAGGTGGTAGGAAAGTCTGACCTGTAGTGGGTTTATAAGGATGATGCTGAACCTCTGCTTCAGCTTTTTTTTTTTTTTTTTTTTTGAGATCCCCTGGCGACTGAAATATCGCCCGTGTGGAGTCGAAAGTTTCTGAAGGGGCACGGAAAAATCTAAAGGAAAGGTCTGTCTTGGAGCTGGGGCAGTATTAGGAGAAAGCAAAGTGGACTTACCTCCAATGGTTCAAGAAATCCTGCAGAAAGTTCCTTCCCCTGAACCATCTGCCCCGTAGGATTACATGTTCACCTGTCACTGTCGCAGCCCCAGAGGTCGACGGTTTAAGACAGCCCAAGCGAAAATGCAGGGTCCGAGTCTGCAGACGTGGTGACCTTCAAAGATCATAGAGCAGAATCGTGATTCGGACCTGTACCAAAGTATCAATTGATCCTGATGTGAAACATCCTGTAACCTAGAGGACAATTGTTCCACAACCTACCTGTTCCGGACAAGGTAGAACCATGCTGCCGTATATGTCTTCGATGGGTCCCTGAACAAGGTTGCTCAGGAAAACGGCAGCTTGTTGGACCGGCGGTACATCGAGGGGTATATCCTAGAAAGGTTCTGATACCATCTCCTGCCGACTGTGGGAAGAGGGTAGGGAAAACAAACATTGTTTGATACCTGATATTGTGTATTCGGGTGTCTGACGGCCGCCTACCGGAGCCTGCCCAGCTCATCCGAGACTGGGCCAGTCGCTGTCATTTCGTCATTAGCGTCGAACCCTGATGGACTTGACGTGTCCGCCTCCTTTACCTGCAGTACCAGACGAACTGCTGTATAATGCACTGGATATTCTGAGACACTGGTTCAGACTCCACAGAAAACAGACATCATCAGTATTGTAACCTGGAAGGTTAGCAAGGTTCCTTTAGAAACCTGGAGAGGTGAAATGACGTACAAGATCTTTGGTTAATAGTGACATTACCTGTATAATCTGAGCTGTTCAAACAGGAGTGTCCTGCAGGTGCGTGGAGGGCTCTGCAGATGGCTCCACCGCATACTTCACACCTAAGAGGGAATTCTTTGACTATCCCAGGTGAGAGGAGAAAAGGTGGGTTAAAGAAACACAGCCCTATGTAAAGTCTGCACTATAATGTGTAGTGACCGACATCAAATAAACTTTCTGGAGCAGCGGAGACCTGAACCAGTAACGCCGCGCTGTGGGACAGGGGTCTTAGCCCTAGGCTATAGGGGCTCCCCTTAAAGTTTCTTTATTTTCAAACCCTGGTCCCCCTGTACAGATACCCGCTACTAGCGTACTGAGCCGCAGCGCTATTTGTCTGATGCCTTACACGCATTCCCCAAATTACAAATAGCATTAGTAACTAGCCAATGAATAATAAAGGGAAGGCAACACCCCGCCCTGTATGTAGTGTACCGCTAAATTTAGGTGCACCAGATGTTTCTCGGAGGTTCCGCTGGCTTTTCAAAATGGTGACCAGACTGTGAGAAAAGATGGGGGAAATTGTTATGTGGCAAGGAGGTATTTTGTTATTAGAAAACATTGCGGAAGTGGTTTGTTTTATCTTAAAGATGTATGTGGACACCTCTGTACAAACTACACAAAAGTAGGGCACTGGTAGGAACCAGACCCACGACCTCCATGCCGCAAGGCAGCAATGCCAAACCACCACACCATCCGCACTGCCCTATATACGGCATTGTATGCATATATCTATATACATACCTCCACACATATATATATACACATCTATATATATATATATATACACACCCACAGTGAATCCAACCCTGTATGTGAACCCATTAGGGTAGATAAATACTGTAGTATATGTAGGGTAAATAAATTGTGCACAGTAGATTTTTAATCATTATGAGATGAGCCCCAGCTCCTGTAATAGAGCAGGCTCCTGTATGAAATGCCTGTCAGAGGACTCTCCTGCAGGGAGGAATGTCAGCAACTCCCTGCACAGAAAATTTAAAAACCCCCCTGAGACAGGATTTGTGCCTAGAGGCAGTGAACGCTGCGATCCGCCGCCGGGAGCCCGCTGAGCAAAGCGGGAATAGCCTTCACCCCCACATCCTACCTTTATCCTCCCTGAACAGCCCGGAGAGGGAAGGGAGCTTGCAGCGGCCGGGGAGCGGTGTGACAGTGAAGCGGCGTGTCCTGTAGCGGCCGGGGGACGGAGCGCGCTTAGCCCGCCGAACAGAGCGGGAGTTAGCTCCGCCCCCTCCGCTTCGGCGCCAAATTCAAACCTGCTCTACCGTAAGCGGGAAGCGCCCTGTATCTCCCCGGCCGCTTGTATGCTGTGGCCGGGGAGCGTTTCATGAACCGAGCCCCATGCTTTTGTAAATAATAATCTCCAGTCCAGTATTGGATTTGAATCCAGGACCTTGTGCTAAGTATGCTCATTAGACTCTGGCATTATCCCATTGAGCTACAGCTTCTATTCTCACTGTTCTGTATCCCCCGGCTGCCTTCTGCAGCCGGGTAGTGAAGAGCGCTGAGCCCGCTTACAGAGCGGGCTGAAGCTCCGCCCCCCATATAATGGCGCCAAGTTCAAATTAGTAAGCGCCTTTGATGCACTCCAGCCTTCTATGACTGGAGTATAGGGGACCATACATATGTTGAAAAACTGAAACTGTTTAATTCTGGTCTCGCCAGGATTTAAACACAGGATAAAACATACATCAGTGAAAGGGGGGATGTTTGTACTCACCACACTTTAGGCGTACTCCAACTCGACCCCGAGGCTCCAACACACGCCGCACGCAGCGGTGTCCGGTCCCTTTTGTACTCATCTTCTGATGGAGTGGCCCCGACACGCGCCGCACGCAGCGGTGTCCGGCCATTTTTGATACTCACCGCTGCCATGCTGCCGGAATCTTCTGCTGGATGGAGTGGCTGCGACACGCGCCGCACGCAGCGGTGTCCGCCGACTCAGGAGAGCTCAGTGTCTCCCTCAGCCGGGGCCCATCCCTAGCCGCACGCAGCTGCGATGGGACCCCGCCGGCAGCTCCCACGGTGCAGACTGGCAGTGGCAGAGCTGCCAGTCTGTGAGTGTAAGAAAGAAAAATAAAATAATAAAGAAAAAAGAAAAATTTCTTCAGCTAAACCCAAGTGAACCAGCTCACATCGGGCACTAACTAAGACTGGCTTGGAGGGGAGATAGTAGGGGAGGAGCTAGCCACAGGTTGAGAATTTTAAAGTGCCAGCTCCCAATTACTGCCTACTATATCCCCATTGTAACTACGCTCCAGTGGCCCCTAGTGGATGAAGGAGAAATAAAGTTATTTTTAATATTTAATGAAGATAACCTTGTATATCTGTACTAAAAGGATGACATTTGAACTAAATTGGAGATTACATTTTGAGCAATGGCTGCAAAGTGCCCCCGGAACGGTTGGGCAAAGGCACGTGTCAGACACCACCGTCGCCCACTTCCCTCTGACTCCATAGGAGTGCGCAGGATAATTAGCGATGTCACTGTACTGCATCTAATGTGCGTAGCTGAGCACCGTGACACAGAATGTATTCTCCACACTAGAGTCCGGTGTGTGAATACAGCTGTAGAAGGAAAGACTAGTACATAAGTTACCACTTGTCCGTCATGTGGGTCGTAGAATCTCTCCAGGAGCTGGACAGTAGTACTTTTCCCGCATCCGCTGCTGCCCACTAGTGCCAGGGTTTCACCTTTCCCCACGCTGATGTCCAGTCCCTGCAGCACTGACGCCTCTGGTCTGGTCGGGTAATGAAAGTGAACTCCTCTGAACATGACGTTGCCTTCACATTTTGCCTGAAATAGATAAACGTGATTTATCAAAACAAGGGATGCTTCGATGAAAGCCTATTACTTGGTAAAGATTAGATATTGTACTTTTTGCATAGTTATTTGTCCATTAAGTGCACTATTTCTGTGGATTATAATGGCTCTTGACCTCTGGGTTGTGGGGCAGCAATGCTGACCTCTACACCAACCATGAACGGCACGGTTGGCATAGCGGTTAGCAGTACTGCCTCACAGCCCTGAGGTCATGAGCTCAGTTTCAGACCAGGAGCTATCTGTGTGGAGTGTGCATGTTCTCCCTATGTTTGTGTATATTTGTTGTGGGTACTCAGACTTCCTCCGACACTACAAAAACACAGTAGTAGGTTATTTGGCTTCTGGAAGTAAATTTACACTAGTGTTATTACCATACTTGCCTACTCTCCCTGAGCGTCCGGGAGGCTACCAAAAATCGGGTGGCGCTCCCGTCCCCCCGGGAAAGGTAGGCAAGCATCCCGGAGTCCACAGCAATTCCCCCTCACAGCGCTTGTGAAAGTGGGTGGTCTATGGAGGCCGATGACGCGATTTGCGGCAAATCGTGTCATTGTATTCCTACCCTCTGCATTGTAATGCCGGTAATGTGGGCATTACATAGTCAGGGATGTGGCAGCGATCGCATCTTCACGCCTGCTGACCGCATCCTTTTCAGAGCCCCACCACTTTTTATAGCCCCACCTTTTTATAGCCTCTACCTGTTCAGCCGACCTGGCTGCTCCGTCCTGGAGGGAGCAGTCTAAAAGTCGGCAAGCCTGGTTATTACATGTCATGTGATAGGGAAAATAGACTGCATTCTCCACTCAGGCAGGGATTTATGTGAATAACAGAAATATTCTCCGGAATGATGAATTTTCGCTGAGTGATAATAGTTTGATTCTGTTTTTCTACTTCCCGGAATAGGGATCGGTATGAAATACATCCAATCAAAATCTCAACGGTTGAAATCCCGACAGCAATTGACCGACGGTCAAAATCACGACAAGGTCAAAATCCCGACATGGACAAAATACTGACATTTAAAATACCGACAAGGTCAAAATGCCGACAGGTCAAAATACCGACTTGCGTTTTTCACTGTTTTTTGTGTGAATGTCGACATAGGTCGACATGGACACCATATAAGTGTGCCTCGGTACACTATTATATTCCCCGTCCAGGTCCACTGGGATGGTACGGTATGAACAAGTCGGTTTCAATAAAAAAATCATGAAAAACACATGTCGGCATTTTGACCTGTCGGCATTTCACATGACAGTATTTTAAATGTCGGTATTTTGTCCATGTCGGGATTTTGACCTTGTCTGGATTTTGACCGTTGGTCAATTGCTGTAGGGATTTTGACCGTCGGGATTTTGATTGCAGGTAAATTGACTGTATCCCCCCAGAATATCCTAAGCTAAATGAAACTGCTGGTAAAGACATTGGGGGTCATTCTGACCTGATCATAGCTGTATAAATTTAGCACAACTATGATCACTGACACAGACATGCGAGGGGACGACAGCACAGGGCTAGTCCGCCCTGCATGTCTGGCCCGGCCCCACCGCATAAGTACAAAAGCATTGCCCTGTGACGATTCTTTTGTACTTGAAGAGTAACTCACGGCCAGCGCAGCTACTGCAGCTGGTCGGGAGTTACTAGTCGCTGCCAGGGTCACAGCTGCTGCGTGTGACGTCACGCAGCCGCTGCGATCCCCCCGCATAGTTTGGCCACGCCTGCATTGGCCAGACCGCGCCCCTAAAATTGAGGCCAAATGCCACTGTGCCGCCCCCTCCCGCCCTGCGACCGCCTCTGCATGTCAGTCTAATTTAGTTAACTTCTACGAGGAAGTGAGAGACCAAGGAAAAGCAGTGGACGTGGCCTACTTAGACAGGGCCGTAACTAGGGGGGGCTAAGGGGGCATGCGTCCCGGGTGCAGGATTTGAGGGGGCGCCAAGGAGTTACAGAGGAGCAGGGTTTTTGGGGTTTCCCCCCCCGGCAGTGCTGTGCTGCTCCAGTGAGACAGCAGACAGCTCCCGAAGCTGGCTCTGACACTGTGCAGGTGAGCTCCAATACCTGAAATCTCTCCTCTGGCTACTGTCTTAAACTCTCTTCTTTGCCATGCAGTGCTGCGACTAGCGTGCGGTGCACCATGCAAGCTATAGAAGCGCACTGTGCTCCCAGTTAGCAGTATCAACCTCCACTTTGCCTCCCAGATGGGGGGATTTGGTGTAGCTTATAGGGGGTATGTAGTGTAGTGATGTAATGTACCATATAGGATATGTAGTGTATTAATGTATTGCAGTATATAGGGACATGTAGTGCACTGATGTGGTGTAGCTTATAATGGGATGTAGTGTAGCATATAGGGTATGTAGTGCATTGCATAGCAACATGTAGTGTAGTTATGTATCTCAGCGTGTAGGGGATGTAGTATAGTGATGTAGTGCAGTGGATAGGGGAATGTAGTGCAGTGATGAAGTGTTGTAATATAGTGTATGGGGACACACAGAGGAGCATGTAGTTGAACATGCTGGAGGGGCATGTGATGCATAGGGCATTTGAGGAACATAGGGGAATATTGTCCAATAGTATCCCCTTTTTTCTAATTTTTTTGATAATCCGGATATTGTAGTCAGTCAGAGTGTGCTTTGCTGTGTTGTGTTTTTTTTCGGGGGGGTTGCCTAATTACTGAATTGCCCCGGGTGACAAAAAGCCTAGTTTTGGCCCTGACTTAGATTTTGCAAAAGCCTTCGATACAGTGCCTCACAGGAGACTGATCATCAAATTAAAGGAGCTTGGACTAGGAAAAACTGTTTGTACATGGATAAGTAACTGGCTGGACAACAGAGTACAGCGAGTAGTGGTCAACGGGAAGTCTTCAAGCTGGACACCAGTAGTCAGCGGAATACCACAGGGGTCTGTACTCGGGCCACTACTGTTCAACATATTTAGCAATGACCTAGAAATAGGCCTGGAAAGCACAGTGTCAATCTTTGCAGATGATACTAATCTACAGAAATAGATGTGAAGTCTCTGCAGAATGATTTATCTAAACATGAAATGTGGGCGCCTAAATGCAGAATGAGGTTCAATATAGAAAAATGCAAGGTTATGCATTTCGGGACTAAAAACAAACTTGCATTCTACATATTAAACGGGAAAGTCTAGGGGTAACAGTTTTGGAAAAATATTTGGGGGTACTCATTGATAATAAGCTTAATAACCGCATACAATGTCAAAGCGCAGGAAAGAAGGCAAGTAAGGTGTTAGCATGCATAAAACGGGGAATTGATACAAGGGACGAGGATGTCATTCTGCCGCTGTACAAATCATTGGTACGTCCGCACCTGGAATATTGTGTTCAGTTTTGGGCACCACTGTATAAAAAAAGATATCGGTGAACTCAAAAGCGTTCAAAGGCGAGCTACTAAATTGATTAAAGGGCTAGAGGGACTGGATTACGACGAGAGGCTTACTAGGTTACATAGAAACATAGAATTTGACGGCAGATAAGAACCACTTGGCCCGGGTGTGGTATTGAAAGTCGACAGTAACTAGGTCGACAGGGTCAAAAGGTCGACAGGGTCAAAAGGTCGACAGGGTCAAAAGGTCGACATGAGTTTTTAATGTTATTTTGGTGTCGTTTTCTTCGTAGAGTGACGTGAACCCCAATTAGTGCACGGCGTCCCCTCGCATGGCTCGACCTTTTGACCTGTCGACCTAGAACATGTTGACCTTTTGACCCTGTCGACCTTTTGACCCTGCCGACCTAGTTACTATCGACCAATAGTGGTCGACCTAGACATTGTCGACCTAGTTACTGTCGACTTTCAATCCGGATCCCCTTGGCCCATCTAGTCTGCCCATTTTTTTTTATCCTTTAGGCAATCTCAACCCTTTTTTGAACCTTAATTCTTTGTATGGCTATTCATATGCCTATCCCAAGCATGTTTAAATTGCTCTACAGTCTTAGCCTCTACCACCTCTGATGGGAGGCTATTTCACTTATCCACTACCCTTTCGGTGAAGTAATTTTTCCTTATATTTCCCCTGAACCTCCCCCCCTCCAGTCTCAGTGTATGTCCTCGAGTTCTAATACTTCTCTTGCTTTGAAGAATGTTTCCTCCTGAACTTTGTTAAAACCCTTGATATATTTGAAAGTTTCTATCATGTCCCCCCTTTACCTTCTCTCCTCCAAACTATACATGTTAATATCTTTTAGCCTGTATAGTTTGGAGGAGAGACGTCCCTATGTACGTTCTGGAGGCAATTGCTGGCAAAGGTATTTATAATTCATTTTGATGAACATCATCTTCATCTTCTCCACCTCCTACGTCGATCGCTGACAAGGTTACCGGCTGCACTAAACACTCTTTCAGAGTACACACTGGAGGGGGGGCAACTTAGGTAAAATAAAGCCAGTTTGTGCAAGGGCATCCAAATTGCCTCTTTTTTCCTGCCAGTATACATACGGACTGTCTGACATGCCTACTAGGATGCTGTCACTCATATAATCCTCCACCATTCTTTCAATGGTGACAGAATCATATGCAGTGACAGTAAACATGTCCGTAATCGTTAGCAGGTCCTTCAGTCCGGACCAGATGTCAGCTTTTGCTCCTGACTGCCCTGCATCACCGCCAGCGGGTGGGCTAGGAAACCTTATCCTTTTCCTTGCAGCCCCAGTGGCGGGAGAAATTGAAGGATGAGCTGTTGACGGGTCACGTTCCGTTTGAGTTGACAACTTACTAACCAGCAGGTATTTGCACCTCTGCACACTTGTGTCTGCTGGAAAGAGAGATACAACATAGGCTTTAAACCTAGGATCGAGCACGGTGGGCAAAATGTAGTGCTCTGATTTCAACAGATTGACCACCCTTGAATCCTGGCAAAGGGAATGAAGGGCTCCATCCACAAGTCCCACATACTTTGCGGAATTGCTCCGTCTTAGCTCCTCCTTCAATTTCTTCAGCTGCTTCTGCAAAAGCCTGATGAGGGGAATGACCTGACTTAAGCTGGCAGTGTCTGAACTGACTTCACGTGTGGCAAGTTCGAAGGGTTGGAGAACCTTGCACAAGACGGAAATCATTCTCCACTGCGCTTGAGTCAGGTGCATTACCCCTCCTTTGCCTATATCGAAGGTGGATGTATAGGCTTGAATGGCCATTTGGTGCTCCTCCATCCTCTGAAGCATATAGGGGGTAATTCCAAGTTGATCGCAGCAGGATATTTTTTTAGCAGTTGAGCAAAACCATGTGCACTGCGGGGGGGGGGGGGGGGGAGATATAACATTTGCAGAGAGAATTAGATTTGGGTGGGTTATTTTGTTTCCGTGCGGGGTAAATACTGGCTGCTTTATTTTTACACTGTAATTTAGATTGCAGATTAAACACACCCCACCCAAATCTAACTCTCTCTGCACATGTTATATCTGCCTCCCCTGCAGTGCACATGGTTTTGCCCAACTGCTAACCAAATTCCTTCTGCGATCAACTTGGAATTATCCCCATAGAGTGTTGAATTCCACCTCGTTACAACTTCATGCTTCAGTTGATGGCAGGACAGGTTCAGGAGTGTTTGCTGGTGCTCCAGTCTTTGGCACGCAGTGGCAGAAAGCCGAAAGTGGCCTGCAATTTTTCGGGCCACCAACAGCATCTCCTGCACAACCCTGTCATTTTTCAAAAAATTCTGCACCACCGAATTAATTGTACGTGCAAAACATGGCACATGCTGGAATTTGCCCAGATGTAATGCACGCACAATATTGGTGGCGTTGTCCGATATCGCAAATCCCCAGGAGAGTCCAATTGGGGTAAGCCATTCTGTAATGATGTTCCTCAATTTCCGTAAGAGGTTGTCAGCTGTGTGCCTCCTATGGAAAGCGGTGATTCATAGCGTAGCCTGCCTAGGAACGAGTTGGTGTTTGCGAGATGCTGCTACTGGTGCCGCTTCTGTTGTTGTTGCTGCGGGAGGCCATACATCTACCCAGTGGGTGTCACAGTCATATAGTCCTTAGTCTGCCCTGTTCCACTTGTCCACATGTCTGTGGTTAAGTGGACACTGGATACAACCGCATTTTGTAGGACACTGGTGACTCTTTTTCTGATGTCTGTGTACATTCTCGGTATCGCCTGCCTAGAGAAGTGGAAACTAGATGGGATTTGATACCGGGTACACAGTACATCAAACAAGTCCCACTGAACTAATGGAGGATACCGGACGCATGTCTAACACCAACATAGCTGTCAAGGCCTCAGTTATCCACTTTGCAAAAGGATGACTGCTGTCATATTTCATCTTCCTCACAAAGGACTGTTGTACAGTCAATTGCTTACTAGAAGTAGTACAAGTGGTCTTCAGACTTCCCCTCTGAGATGACGATTGACTCCAAGCAGCAACAACAGCAGCGGCGGGAGCAACAGCAGGCGTACCACTCAAGGATCCTCCGGAGGAATCCCAGTTAGGAGAGGACTCCCCAGTCTTGACAGTGACATGGCCTGCAGGACTACTGATGTTCCTGACTGAGGAGGAAGTTGACGTTGAGGGAGTTGGTGGTGTGGCTTGCAGGAGCTTGGGTACAGGAGGAAGAAGGGATTTAGGTGTCAGTGGACTGCTTACACTCTTACCCAAAGTTTCACAACTTAACAGTGACTTATGATTAATGCACTGCAGGTGACGTATAAGGGAGGATGTTTTTTAGGTGGTTAACATCCTTACCCCTACTTATTACAGATTGACAGAGGCAACAGATGGCTTGACACCTGTTGTCCGGATTTGTGGAGAAATAATTCCACACCGAAGAGGTGGCTTTTTTGGTAGTTTGCCCAGGCATCAAAATGGGCTTCTTCATCCCATGGACAACTGGTGTCTCCCCCGGTGTCTGACTTAAACAAATGACATCACCATCAGAATCCTCATCGTCAACTTCCTTCTCAGCGCCAGCAACACCCATATCCTCATCCTGGTGTACTTCAACAGTGACATCTTCAATTTAAATATCAGGAACTGGACTGTGGGTTCTCCTTCCAGCACTTGCAGGGGGCGTGCAAATGGTGGAAGGAGCCACCTCTTCCCGTCCAGTGTTGGGAAGGTCAGGCATCGCAACCGCCGACACACTTGGACTCTCCTTGGGGATTTGTGATACCATCTCAGAACGCACAGTTTTTTCTGTGCTCTTTCTAGCTTAACTCTTTAAATTTTTCTAGCGGGAGGATAAGGGCTTCAATCGTCATGTGAAGCTGAACCACTAGCCATGAACATAGGCCAGGGCCTCGGCCGTTCCTTGCCACTCCGTGCCGTAAATGGCATATTGGCAAGTTTACGTTTCTCCTGAGATGATTAAAATTTCTTTTTTTGGTTCTTTTTACTGAACTTTGGCTTTTTGGATTTTACATGCCCTCTACTATCACATTGGGCATCGGCGTTGGCAGACGGCGTTGATGGCATTTCACTGTCTATGTCATGGCTAGTGGCAGCAGCTTCAGCACTAGAGGGAAGTGGTTCTTGATCTTTCCCTATTTTATCCTCCAAATTTTTATTCTCCATTATGTTTCTGGAGATATATAACAAAATATGTGGAACAGGAATGACTGATGGCTGATGGCCAGGACACTACCACTGGTCTGATGCAGCACAATACAACAACACTGTAAGGGACTTGTGGTTGTTGTTGTTATTATTATTGTTATTATAATACTGTAGCAGTGGACATATAGCAGCAGCGTATACCACTATGACTGCCTGGTCACTGGAATGACTGATGGACAGGATACTACCACTGGTCTGATGCAGCACAAGACAACAACACTGTAAGGGACTTGTGGTTGTTGTTGTTATTATTATAATACTGTAGCAGTGGCCATATAGCAGCAGCGTATACTACTGTGACTGCCTCGTCACTGGAATGACTGATTGACAGGACACTACCACTGGTCTGATGCAGCATAACACAACAACACTGTAAGGGACTTATACAGCGAAAGTGGATATATAGCAGCAGAGGACACCACCACTGTGACTGGTCACTGGACTGATGCACAAGAGACTTCCCCTGGTCTAATGCAGGACAACACAGCACCACTGAAAGGGACTTAAACAGCTACACTGGATATATGGCAGCAGAGGACATCACCACTGTGACTGGTCACTGGACTGATGCACAAGAGACTTTCCCTGGTCTAATGCAGGACAACACACCAAAAATGCAAGCCAGCAGCCCTGGGGACATATTGCAGCAGAGAACACCAACACTGTCACTGGCTGGACTGATGCAGCACAATACACTGACTACACTGGACTGGACAGCACAACACAGCACAAGACTCACCACCCCACTTTCTTGCCCCCACACAGACACTAAACACTGAGGACACGTCCTCTCAATACCCTCTCCGAGACTGGAGTGAAAATGGCCGCGACGTGCGGCTCCTTATATGGAATCCAAATCCTGCGAGAATCCGACAGCGGCATGTCCTCAGTGTTCAGTGTCTGTGTGTTGGGGCGGGAAAGTGGGGTGGCAAGTGTTGTCCATTCCAGTGTAGTCACTCAGTGTATTGTGCTGCATCAGTCCAGCCATTCACAGTGTTGGTGTCCTCTGCAGCCATATATCCAGTGTAGCTGTATAAAGTGGGCTGTGTTGTGCAGACCAGTGGTAGTGTCCTGTGTCATCAGTAATTCCAGTGACGATATACGCTGCTGCTATATGTCCACTGCTGCAGTATAATAAATATAACAACAACAACAACAACGTGTTGTACTGCATCAGACCAGTGGTAGTGTCCTGTGTCATCAGTAATTCCAGTGACGATACACGCTGCTGCTATATGTCCACTGCTGCAGTATATTCATTATAACAACAACAACAACGTGTTGTGCTGCATCAGACCAGTGGTAGTGTCCTGTGTCATTAGTAATTCCAGTCATTCCTGTGATGCATATTATCTCATATAACTCCCCAAAAATAATGGAGAACAAAAATTTTGAGGAGGAAATAGGGAAAGATCAAGAAGAACCACTTCCTCTTAGTGCTGAAGCTGCTGCCACTAGCCATGACATAGATGATGAAATGCCATCAACGTCGTTTGCCAAGGCCGATGCCCAATGTGATAGTAGAGTGCGTGTAAAATCCAAAAAGCCAAAGTTCAGTAAAAAGAACCAAAAAAAAAAGAAATTTAAATCGTCTGAGGAGAAACGTAAACTTGCCAATATGCCATTTACGACACGGAGTGGCAAGGAACGGCCGAGGCCCTGGCCTATGTTCATGGCTAGTGGTTCTGCTTCACATGACGATGGAAGCCCTCATCCTCCCGCTAGAAAAATTTAAAAGAGTTAAGCTGGAAAGAGCACAGGAAAGAACTGTGTGCTTTGAGATGGTATCACAAATCCCCAAGGAGAGTCCAAGTGTGTCAGCGGTTGCGATGCCTGACCTTCTCAACACTGGACGGGAAGAGGTGGCTCCTTCCACCATTTGCACGCCCCCTGCAAGTGTTGGAAGGAGCACCCACAGTCCAGTTCCTGATATTCAAATTGAAGATGTCACTGTTGAAGTACACCAGGATGAGGATATAGGTGTTGCTGGCGCTGAGGAGAAAGTTCACGATGAGGATTCTGATGGTGATGTGGTTTGTTTAAGTCAGGCACCAGGGAGACACCTGTTGTCCTTGGGATAAAGTAGCCCATTGTGATGCCTGGGCAAACTACCAAAAAAGCCACCTCTTCGGTGTGGAATTATTTCTCCACAAATCCGGACAACAGGTGTCAAGCCATCTGTTGCCTCTGTCAATCTGTAATAAGTAGGGGTAAGGATGTTAACCACCTAGGAACATCCTCCCTTATACGTCACCTGCTGCGCATTCATCAGAAGTGACTGTCAAGTTCAGAAACTTTGGGTAAGAGCGTAAGCCAGGCCTTGCCAACCTGTGGCTCTCCAGATGTTGTGAAACTACAAATCCCATCATGTCCTGCCACAGTTTTAGCATTCCCTAATAGCAAAACTGTGGAAAGGCATGATGGGACTTGTAGTTTTACAACAGCTGGAGAGCCACAGGTTGGCCAGGCCTGGCGTAAGCAGTTCACTGACACCTAAATCCCTTCTTCCTCCTGTACCCAAGCTCCTGCAATCCACACCACCAACTCCCTCAACGTCAACTTCCTCCTCAGTCAGGAACGTCCGTAGTCCTGCAGGCCATGTCACTGTCAAGACTGAGGAGTCCTCTCCTAACCGTAGGATCCTTGAGTGTTACGCCTGCTGTTGCTGCCGCTGCTGTTGTTGCTGCTGGGAGTCGATCGTAATCCCAGAGGGAAAGTCGGAAGACCACTTGTATTACTTCTAGTAAGCAATTGACTGTCCAACAGTCCTTTGTGAGGAAGATTAAATATGACAGCAGTCATCCTTTTGCAAAGTGGATAACTGAGTCCTTGACAGCTATGTTGGTGTTAGAGGGGCGTCCGGTATCCACCATTAGTTCAGTGTCACTTAAAGATTTGATGGAGATAGTGTGTCCCTAGTATCAAATCCCATCTAGGTTCCACTTCTCTAGGCAGGCGATATCGAGAATGTAAACAGACGTCAGAAAAAGAGTCACCAGTGTCCTACAAAATGCGGTTGTATCCAGTGTCCACTTAACCACGGACATGTGGACAAGTGGAACAGAGCAGACTAAGGACTACATGACTAACACTGGGTAGATGTATGGCCTCCCGCAGCGGCACCAGTAGCAGCATCTTGCAAACACCAACTCATTCCTAGGCAGGCTACGCTACAGCATGTATCACCGCTTTCCATAAGAGGCACACAGCTGACAACTTCTTATGGAAGCTGAGAAACATCATTGCAGAATGGCTTACTCCAATTGGACTCTCCTGGGGATTTGCGATATCGGACAACGCCACCAATATTGTGCGTGCATTACATCTGGGCAAATTCCAGCATGTCCCATGTTTTGCACATACAATTAATTTGGTGGTGCAGAATTTTTTTTTAAATGACAGGGGTGTGCAGGAGATGCTGTCAGTGGCCCCAAAAATTGCGGGCCACTTTCGGCATTCTGCCACTGCGTGCCGAAGACTGGAGCGCCAGCAAACACTCCTGAACCTGCCACGCCATCAACTGAAGCAAGAGGTGGTAATGAGGTGGAATTCAACACTCTATATGCTTCAGAGGATGGAGGAGCAGCAAAAGGCCATTCAAGCCTATACATCCACCTTCGATATAGGCAAAGGAGGGGTAATGCACCTGACTCAAGCGCAGTGGAGAATGATTTCCATAGTGTGCAAGGTTCTCCAACCCTTCGAACTTGCCACGCGTGAAGTCAGTTCAGACACTGCCAGCTTGAGTCAGGTTATTCCCCTCATCAGGCTTTTGCAGAAGCAGCTGGATAAATTGAAGGAGGAGCTAAGACGGAGCGCTTCCGCAAAGTATGTGGGACTTGTGGATGGAGCCCTTCATTCACTTTGCCAGGATTCAGGGGGGTCAATCTGTTGAAATCAGAGCACTACATTTTGCCCACCGTGCTCGATCCTAGGTTTAAAGCCTACGTTGTATCTCTTTCCTGCAGACACAAGTGTGCAGAGGTGCAAATACCTGCTGGTTAGTGAATTGTCAACTCAAGCCGAACGTGACCCATCAACAGCTTCAATTTCTCCCGCCGCAGGGGCTGCAAGGAAAAGGATAAGATTTCCTAGCCCACCCGCTGGCGGTGATGCAGGGCAGTCAGAAGCGAAAGCTGACATCTGGTCCGGACTGAAGGACCTGCCAACGATTACTGATATATCTACTGTCACTGCATATGATTCTGTCACCATTGAAAAAATGGTGGAGGATTATATGAGTGACAGTATCCAAGTAGGCATGTCAGACAGTCCGTACGTATACTGGCAGAAAAAAAGAGGCAATTTGGAGGCCCTTGCGCAAACTGGCTTTATTTTACCTAAGTTGCCCCCCCTCCAGTGTGTACTCCGAAAGAGTGTTTAGTGCAGCCGGTAACCTTGTCAGCGATCGGTGTAGGAGGTTACTTCCACTAAATGTGGAGAAGATGATGTTCATCAAAATTAATTATAAAGTCCTCCGGGAAGACCTTTACCAGCAATTGCCTCCAGAAAGTTCACAGGGACCTGTGATGGTGGATTCCAGTGGGGATGAATGAATGCTCAGTGAGGAGGATGTACACGGTGAAAGGGGTGAGGAATTGGAGGATGATGATGAGGTGGACATCTTGCCTCTGTAGAGCCAGTTTGTTCAAGGAGAGATTGATTGCTTCTTTTTTGGTGGGGGCCCAAACAAACCAGTCATTTCAGCCACAGTCGTGTGGCAGACCCTGTTGCTAAAATGATTGGTTTGTTAAAGTGTGCATGTCCTGTTTATACAACATAAGGGTGGGTGGGAGGGCCCAAGGACAATTCCATCTTGCACCTCTTTTTCTTCTTTGCATCATATGCTGTTTGGGGCCTATTTTTTTAAATCTGCCATCCTGTCTGCCACTGCAGTGCCACTCCTAGATGGGCCAGGTGTGTGTGCCGCACACTTGTGTCGCTTAGCTTAGTCATACAGCTACCTCATTGCACCTCTTTTTCTTCTTTGCATCATGTGCTGTTTGGGGCCTATTTTTTAAATTTGCCATCCTGTCTATAACTACAGTTCCACTCCTAGATGGGCCAGGTGTTTGTGCCGCACACTTGTGTCACTTAGCTTGGCCATCCAGCTACCTAATTGCACCTCTTTTTCTTCTTTGCATCATGTGCTGTTTGGGGACTAGTTTTTGAATAGTGCCATCTGTCTGCAACTGCAGTGCCACTCCTAGATGGGTCAGGTATTTGTGCCGCACACTTGTGTCGCTTAGCTTAGTCACACAGCCACCTTGGTACAACTTTTAGGCCTAAAAACAATATTGTGAGGTGTGCGGTGTTCAGAATAGACTGGAAATGAGTGGAAATTATTGTTATTGAGTTGAATAATACTGTAGGAGCAAAATTACCCCCACATTCTGTGATTTTAGCTATTTTTAAAAAAATAATAATCCAGATCCAAAACCAAAACACGAAAGGGTGGTTTTGGCAAAACCAAGCCAAAACCAAAACTCAAAAATGGAATTAGAACCAAAACCAAAACACATAACACGAAAAGTTAATTACCATACTGCTTCCATGTTAGCAGCAGGGATAGCTCCTCCGTTCATATCACATCAGGCCCATAGTAATTAATAGAAATAAGATTCTGTTGTCTGTACTTAGTAAAATGTCCTTTCCGCGTTACTTACAGGTTTATTCCCATCGGTGCTGTAACTGTCTATAAGGGGCTTCTTCTCCAGCAGGTGGAATATATGAGCCGCTGACAATTTAGCCTTAGCGTAGTCTGGAGCAAAGGAACTGGTCTGACCCAAAAACATTGCCCCATATACAATGGCCACAAACACCCTGAAATAAAACAACTTGTCAAAATCAATGGTGATGTTGATTCAGTAAGTTTACTGGCCACAAAGCAGTCTCATTTCTATAGAGGAGCCGTACATTATACTACACACGTATCGCTGTGCCACTTATACCGAATTCAAATTATTGCTAAATGCATTGTAAGCTTTACATTATAGACAACGCATTGACTCCAGTGATCCGCTTTGTTAATGAACAATACATACATTCATACATAAGGACAGATATAGGGAAGGGGGTGATTCAGAGGTGGATGCTACGGAGTAGCAGCTACAACTTTTGTTGCGAACATTACTGCAAAAATATGCTATCCACCCACCGGCTGCAGCTGTGATCTGCTGTTGTGCGCACAAATCACGCTCCTAAAACGTGTGCTGACTAGTGCCACCCCATTGGGGTGCATCTCAGGTGCCTGAAGTTTTACTTGCGTCCACCTTTGAATTAGGCCAATACATACATTTTTTTGTTGTGCATTAACCCCACAATGTAATAACTCCCCATACATATAAACGAGCATTGAATGAGGCACTGTTACTCAGTGCCTCCTTCAAGAAAAGGCAACAATACTTACAGAAACACGTTATCAAAAGTCATGTGACCTTCTGCCACTAGATACGCCCCAAACCGGAAATTTCCAGCATATGCAAAAAACATGATTGCCTGGGACAGCCCATAGGTGAAGCCTTGCATGTGTGCGTTCCTTATAGAATTCCTGAAACACAAGATAATGTGAATAGTATACACTCACATACAGTAAATAACAATTATACACACAGATAAGTCTGTGGACAAAAGAGGAAGAGTTAAAAGACACACACACACATGAAGCTTGATGTCTGGGAATTGTTTAGAAAATCATACAATGCATACAGTGTTTTCTAGAGATGAGCGGGTTCGGTTTCTCTGAATCCGAACCCGCCCGAACTTCATGGTTTTTTTCACGGGTCCGAGCAGACTCGGATCCTCCCGCCTTGCTCGGTTAACCCGAGCGCGCCCGAACGTCATCATGACGCTGTCGGATTCTCGCGAGACTCGGATTCTATATAAGGAGCCGCGCGTCGCCGCCATTTTCACACGTGCATTGAGATTGATAGGGAGAGGACGTGGCTGGCGTCCTCTCCATTTAGATTAGAAGAGAGAGAGAGAGAGAGATTGACCTGATTTACTGGAGCTTAGGAGTACTGTAGAAGTGTAGAGAGTGCAGAGTTTACTAGTGACTGACCACAGTGACCACCAGACAGTGCAGTTTTATTTAATATATCCGTTCTCTGCCTGAAAAAAACGATACACACAGTGACTCAGTCACATACCATATCTGTGTGCACTGCTCAGCCCAGTGTGCTGCATCATCTATGTATATATATCTGACTGTGCTCAGCTCACACAGCTTATAATTGTGGGGGAGACTGGGGAGCACTGCAGTGCCAGTTATAGGTTATAGCAGGAGCCAGGAGTACATATTATATTAAAATTAAACAGTGCACACTTTTGCTGCAGGAGTGCCACTGCCAGTGTGACTGACCAGTGACCTGACCACACTGACCACCAGTATAGTTAGTAGTATACTATATTGTGATTGCCTGAAAAAGTTAAACACTCGTCGTGTGACTTCACTTGTGTGGTGTTTTTTTTTTTATTCTATAAAAAACTCATTCTGCTGACAGACAGTGTCCAGCAGGTCCGTCATTATATAATATATACCTGTCCGGCTGCAGTAGTGATATATATATATTTTTTATATCATTATTTATCATCCAGTCGCAGCAGACACAGTACGGTAGTTCACGGCTGTAGCTACCTCTGTGTCGGCACTCAGCAGTCCATCCATAATTGTATACCACCTACCCGTGGTTTTTTTTTCTTTCTTCTTTATACATACATACTACTACATCTCTTTATCAACCAGTCTATATTAGCAGCAGACACAGTACAGTATGGTAGTCCACGGCTGTAGCTACCTCTGTGTCGGCACTCGGCAGTCCGTCCATAATTGTATACCACCTACCCGTGGTTTTTTTTTCTTTCTTCTTTATACATACATACTACTACATCTCTTTATCAACCAGTCTATATTAGCAGCAGACACAGTACAGTACGGTAGTTCACGGCTGTAGCTACCTCTGTGTCGGCACTCAGCAGTCCGTCCATAATTGTATACCACCTACCCGAGGTTTTTTTTTCTTTCTTCTTTATACATACATACTACTACATCTCTTTATCAACCAGTCTATATTAGCAGCAGACACAGTACAGTACGGTAGTTCACGGCTGTAGCTACCTCTGTGTCGGCACTCGGCAGTCCGTCCATAATTGTATACCACCTACCCGAGGTTTTTTTTTCTTTCTTCTTTATACTTACATACTACTACATCTCTTTATCAACCAGTCTATATTAGCAGCAGACACAGTACAGTACGGTAGTTCACGGCTGTAGCTACCTCTGTGTCGGCACTCGGCAGTCCGTCCATAATTGTATACCACCTACCCGAGGTTTTTTTTTCTTTCTTCTTTATACATACATACTACTACATCTCTTTATCAACCAGTCTATATTAGCAGCAGACACAGTACAGTACGGTAGTTCACGGCTGTAGCTACCTCTGTGTCGGCACTCGGCAGTCCGTCCATAATTGTATACCACCTACCCGAGGTTTTTTTTTCTTTCTTCTTTATACATACATACTACTACATCTCTTTATCAACCAGTCTATATTAGCAGCAGACACAGTACAGTACGGTAGTTCACGGCTGTAGCTACCTCTGTGTCGGCACTCGGCAGTCCATCCATAATTGTATACCACCTACCCGTGGTTTTTTTTTCTTTCTTCTTTATACTTATACATACTACTACATCTCTTTATCAACCAGTCTATATTAGCAGCAGACACAGTACAGTACGGTAGTCCACGGCTGTAGCTACCTCTGTGTCGGCACTCGGCAGTCCGTCCATAATTGTATACCACCTACCCGTGGTTTTTTTTTCTTTCTTCTTTATACTTATACATACTACTACATCTCTTTATCAACCAGTCTATATTAGCAGCAGACACAGTACAGTACGGTAGTCCACGGCTGTAGCTACCTCTGTGTCGGCACTCGGCAGTCCGTCCATAATTGTATACCACCTACCCGTGGTTTTTTTTTCTTTCTTCTTTATACATACATACTACTACATCTCTTTATCAACCAGTCTATATTAGCAGCAGACACAGTACAGTACGGTAGTTCACGGCTGTAGCTACCTCTGTGTCGGCACTCGGCAGTCCGTCCATAATTGTATACTAGTATCCATCCATCTCCATTGTTTACCTGAGGTGCCTTTTAGTTGTGCCTATTAAAATATGGAGAACAAAAATGTTGAGGTTCCAAAATTAGGGAAAGATCAAGATCCACTTCCACCTCGTGCTGAAGCTGCTGCCACTAGTCATGGCCGAGACGATGAAATGCCAGCAACGTCGTCTGCCAAGGCCGATGCCCAATGTCATAGTACAGAGCATGTCAAATCCAAAACACCAAATATCAGTAAAAAAAGGACTCCAAAACCTAAAATAAAATTGTCGGAGGAGAAGCGTAAACTTGCCAATATGCCATTTACCACACGGAGTGGCAAGGAACGGCTGAGGCCCTGGCCTATGTTCATGGCTAGTGGTTCAGCTTCACGTGAGGATGGAGGCACTCAGCCTCTCGCTAGAAAAATGAAAAGACTCAAGCTGGCAAAAGCAGTAGCACCGCAAAGAACTGTGC
Organism: Pseudophryne corroboree; assembly: GCF_028390025.1. NCBI lineage: Eukaryota > Metazoa > Chordata > Amphibia > Anura > Myobatrachidae > Pseudophryne > Pseudophryne corroboree. Next base: position 86,988,757 of record NC_086448.1, read on the forward strand.
GTTCTTCGAAATCCCAAATCCACAAGGAGAGTCCAATTGTGTCGGTTGCGATGCCTGACCTTCCCAACACTGGACGTGAAGAGCATGCGCCTTCCACCATTTGCACGCCCCCTGCAAGTGCTGGAAGGAGCACCCGCAGTCCAGTTCCTGATAGTCAGATTGAAGATGTCAGTGTTGAAGTACACCAGGATGAGGAGGATATGGGTGTTGCTGGCGCTGGGGAGGAAATTGACCAGGAGGATTCTGATGGTGAGGTGGTTTGTTTAAGTCAGGCACCCGGGGAGACACCTGTTGTCCGTGGGAGGAATATGGCCGTTGACATGCCTGGTGAAAATACCAAAAAAATCAGCTCTTCGGTGTGGAGGTATTTCAACAGAAATGCGGACAACAGGTGTCAAGCCGTGTGTTCCCTTTGTCAAGCTGTAATAAGTAGGGGTAAGGACGTTAACCACCTCGGAACATCCTCCCTTATACGTCACCTGCAGCGCATTCATAATAAGTCAGTGACAAGTTCAAAAACTTTGGGTGACAGCGGAAGCAGTCCACTGACCAGTAAATCCCTTCCTCTTGTAACCAAGCTCACGCAAACCACCCCACCAACTTCCTCAGTGTCAATTTCCTCCTTCCCCAGGAATGCCAATAGTCCTGCAGGCCATGTCACTGGCAATTCTGACGAGTCCTCTCCTGCCTGGGATTCCTCCGATGCATCCTTGCGTGTATCGCCTACTGCTGCTGGCGCTGCTGTTGTTGCTGCTGGGAGTCGATGGTCATCCCAGAGGGGAAGTCGTAAGACCACTTTTACTACTTCCACCAAGCAATTGACTGTCCAACAGTCCTTTGCGAGGAAGATGAAATATCACAGCAGTCATCCTACTGCAAAGCGGATAACTGAGGCCTTGGCATCCTGGGTGGTGAGAAACGTGGTTCCGGTATCCATCATTACTGCAGAGCCAACTAGAGACTTGTTGGAGGTACTGTGTCCCCGGTACCAAATACCATCTAGGTTCCATTTCTCTAGGCAGGCGATACCGAAAATTTACACAGACCTCAGAAAAAGAGTCACCAGTGTCCTAAAAAATGCAGCTGTACCCAATGTCCACTTAACCACGGACATGTGGACAAGTGGAGCAGGGCAGGGTCAGGACTATATGACTGTGACAGCCCACTGGGTAGATGTATGGACTCCCGCCGCAAGAACAGCAGCGGCGGCACCAGTAGCAGCATCTCGCAAACGCCAACTCTTTCCTAGGCAGGCTACACTTTGTATCACCGCCTTCCAGAATACGCACACAGCTGAAAACCTCTTACGGCAACTGAGGAAGATCATCGCGGAATGGCTTACCCCAATTGGACTCTCCTGTGGATTTGTGGCATCGGACAACGCCAGCAATATTGTGTGTGCATTAAATATGGGCAAATTCCAGCACGTCCCATGTTTTGCACATACCTTGAATTTGGTGGTGCAGAATTATTTAAAAAACGACAGGGGCGTGCAAGAGATGCTGTCGGTGGCCAGAAGAATTGCGGGACACTTTCGGCGTACAGGCACCACGTACAGAAGACTGGAGCACCACCAAAAACTACTGAACCTGCCCTGCCATCATCTGAAGCAAGAAGTGGTAACGAGGTGGAATTCAACCCTCTATATGCTTCAGAGGTTGGAGGAGCAGCAAAAGGCCATTCAAGCCTATACAATTGAGCACGATATAGGAGGTGGAATGCACCTGTCTCAAGCGCAGTGGAGAATGATTTCAACGTTGTGCAAGGTTCTGCTGCCCTTTGAACTTGCCACACGTGAAGTCAGTTCAGACACTGCCAGCCTAAGTCAGGTCATTCCCCTCATCAGGCTTTTGCAGAAGAAGCTGGAGACATTGAAGGAGGAGCTAACACGGAGCGATTCCGCTAGGCATGTGGGACTTGTGGATGGAGCCCTTAATTCGCTTAACAAGGATTCACGGGTGGTCAATCTGTTGAAATCAGAGCACTACATTTTGGCCACCATGCTCGATCCTAGATTTAAAGCCTACCTTGGATCTCTCTTTCCGGCAGACACAAGTCTGCTGGGGTTGAAAGACCTGCTGGTGAGAAAATTGTCAAGTCAAGCGGAACGCGACCTGTCAACATCTCCTCCTTCACATTCTCCCGCAACTGGGGGTGCGAGGAAAAGGCTCAGAATTCCGAGCCCACCCGCTGGCGGTGATGCAGGGCAGTCTGGAGCGACTGCTGATGCTGACATCTGGTCCGGACTGAAGGACCTGACAACGATTACGGACATGTCGTCTACTGTCACTGCATATGATTCTCTCACCATTGAAAGAATGGTGGAGGATTATATGAGTGACCGCATCCAAGTAGGCACGTCACACAGTCCATACTTATACTGGCAGGAAAAAGAGGCAATTTGGAGGCCATTGCACAAACTGGCTTTATTCTACCTAAGTTGCCCTCCCACAAGTGTGTACTCCGAAAGAGTGTTTAGTGCCGCCGCTCACCTTGTCAGCAATCGGCGTACGAGGTTACATCCAGAAAATGTGGAGAAGATGATGTTCATTAAAATGAATTATAATCAATTCCTCCGCGGAGACATTGACCAGCAGCAATTGCCTCCACAAAGTACACAGGGAGCTGAGATGGTGGATTCCAGTGGGGACGAATTGATAATCTGTGAGGAGGGGGATGTACACGGTGATATATCGGAGGATGATGATGAGGTGGACATCTTGCCTCTGTAGAGCCAGTTTGTGCAAGGAGAGATTAATTGCTTCTTTTTTGAGGGGGGCCAAACCAACCCGTCATATCAGTCACAGTCGTGTGGCAGACCCTGTCACTGAAATGATGGGTTGGTTAAAGTGTGCATGTCCTGTTTTGTTTATACAACATAAGGGTGGGTGGGAGGGCCCAAGGACAATTCCATCTTGCACCTCTTTTTTCTTTTATTTTTCTTTGCGTCATGTGCTGTTTGGGGAGGGTTTTTTGGAAGGGACATCCTGCGTGACACTGCAGTGCCACTCCTAAATGGGCCCGGTGTTTGTGTCGGCCACTAGGGTCGCTTATCTTACTCACACAGTCAGCTACCTCATTGCGCCTCTTTTTTTCTTTGCGTCATGTGCTGTTTGGGGAGGGTTTTTTGGAAGGGACATCCTGCGTGACACTGCAGTGCCACTCCTAAATGGGCCCGGTGTTTGTGTTGGCCACTAGGGTCGCTTATCTTACTCACACAGTCAGCTACCTCATTGCGCCTCTTTTTTTCTTTGCGTCATGTGCTGTTTGGGGAGGGTTCTTTGGAAGGGCCATCCTGCGTGACACTGCAGTGCCACTCCTAAATGGGCCCGGTGTTTGTGTCGGCCACTAGGGTCGCTTATCTTACTCACACAGTCAGCTACCTCATTGCGCCTCTTTTTTTCTTTGCGTCATGTGCTGTTTGGGGAGGGTTTTTTGGAAGGGCCATCCTGCGTGACACTGCAGTGCCACTCCTAGATGGGCCCGGTGTTTGTGTCGGCCACTAGGGTCGCTAATCTTACTCACACAGCTACCTCATTGCGCCTCTTTTTTTCTTTGCGTCATGTGCTGTTTGGGGAGGGTTTTTTGGAAGGGACATCCTGCGTGACACTGCAGTGCCACTCCTAAATGGGCCCGGTGTTTGTGTCGGCCACTACGGTCGCTAATCTTACTCACACAGCTACCTCATTGCGCCTCTTTTTTTCTTTGCGTCATGTGCTGTTTGGGGAGGGTTTTTTGGAAGGGACATCCTGCGTGACACTGCAGTGCCACTCCTAAATGGGCCCGGTGTTTGTGTCGGCCACTAGGGTCGCTTATCTTACTCACACAGTCAGCTACCTCATTGCGCCTCTTTTTTTCTTTGCGTCATGTGCTGTTTGGGGAGGGTTTTTTGGAAGGGACATCCTGCGTGACACTGCAGTGCCACTCCTAAATGGGCCCGGTGTTTGTGTCGGCCACTAGGGTCGCTTATCTTACTCACACAGTCAGCTACCTCATTGCGCCTCTTTTTTTCTTTGCGTCATGTGCTGTTTGGGGAGGGTTTTCTGGAAGGGCCATCCTGCGTGACACTACAGTGCCACTCCTAGATGGGCCCGGTGTTTGTGTCGGCCACTAGGGTCGCTAATCTTACTCACACAGCTACCTCATTGCGCCTCTTTTTTTCTTTGCGTCATGTGCTGTTTGGGGAGGGTTTTTTGGAAGGGACATCCTGCGTGACACTGCAGTGCCACTCCTAAATGGGCCCGGTGTTTGTGTCGGCCACTAGGGTCGCTTATCTTACTCACACAGTCAGCTACCTCATTGCGCCTCTTTTTTTCTTTGCGTCATGTGCTGTTTGGGGAGGGTTTTTTGGAAGGGCCATCCTGCGTGACACTGCAGTGCCACTCCTAGATGGGCCCGGTGTTTGTGTCGGCCACTAGGGTCGCTAATCTTACTCACACAGCTACCTCATTGCGCCTCTTTTTTTCTTTGCGTCATGTGCTGTTTGGGGAGGGTTTTTTGGAAGGGACATCCTGCGTGACACTGCAGTGCCACTCCTAGATGGGCCCGGTGTTTGTGTCGGCCACTAGGGTCGCTTAGCTTAGTCATCCAGCGACCTCGGTGCAAATTTTAGAACTAAAAATAATATTGTGAGGTGTGAGGTATTCAGAATAGACTGAAAATGAGTGGAAATTATGGTTTTTGAGGTTAATAATATGGGATCAAAATGACCCCCAAATTCTATGATTTAAGCTGTTTTTTAGGGTTTTTTGAAAAAAACACCCGAATCCAAAACACACCCGAATCCGACAAAAAAAATTCGGTGAGGTTTTGCCAAAACGCGGTCGAACCCAAAACACGGCCGCGGAACCGAACCCAAAACCAAAACACAAAACCCGAAAAATTTCAGGCGCTCATCACTAGTGTTTTCTGAGTGTAACTGCTCCCATGCTGACACAGAAGTGAATTGGGATATCTGCATTCAGCATTAATGGGGAATCCTGCATTCAGCGATAGTGGGGAGTGCTGCATTCAGTGGGCCTAATTCAGGGTCCGATTCAGACCTGATCACTGCTGTGCGTTTTTTGCACAGCAGGTGATCAGGACTGAACTGCGCGTGCGTATGCATCGCAATGCACAGGGGCACCGGGGAGTGCCAGGGAGCACTGGTCTGCGACGAAATGGTGCGGGAAAAGCGATCGCACGGATGATTGCTAGGTGACTGACAGGAAGAGGCCGTTTGTGGGTGGCAACTGACCGTTTTAGAGGAGTGTCCGGAAAAACGCAGGAGGGACCAGGCGTTTGGAGGGACTGTTTCTGACGTCAGCTCCGGCCCCGATCATCGCACTGGAAGAGTAAGTCTTGCGCTGTGCAGAGACTGCACAAAATTTGTGCAGCTCTTCTGCACAGCGATTTCCCCCTCCCCCTGTAGGCGGCAACTACCTGATCGCAGGGATGCAAAAAACGCACCCTAGCGATCAGGTCTAAATAAGGCCCTCAGATCTGGTCGCAGCAGCAAATTTGTTAGCTAATGGGCAAAACCATGGGGGTAATTGTGTGTGGAGTGCGCACGCACAGCGGTGCACTGCGCGTGCGCACCCCTTGAGCACAGTGACATGCTAACAGCATCTCACTGACTGCGATCGCCTCTGCCTGATTGACAGGGAGAGGCGGTCGCGGGGTGGGAGGGGGCGTGCCAATGGCGTTAGAATGCCGTTGTCGGGGCGCAGTCCGGACAACAGAGGTATGGGGTAGGGCCTGATATGCGGGGTGGACTAGCCCTGTGCTGGGCGTCCCACCGCATGTCAGAGTAACTGATCAACTCTAAATAATCCCCTATGTGCACTGCACTGATCAACTAGACGCCGCCTATGGGGGAGTGTATTTCTGCATAGCAGGGCTGCGAACGCTTGTGCAGCCCTGATATGCAAAAAAAGTTTCCTGTAAAAGAAGACCAGGGTAAGAGTTACTTACCCTGTGCGATCGATCCAGCGATGCAGGTCCCGGAATTGACGTCAGACATCCGCCCTCCAAATGCCTGGACACGCCTGCGTTGGACTCACCACTCCCCTAAAATGATGAGTTGCCGCCCGGATTCGCATTCCTCCTGTCAATCTTCTTGTGGCCGCCGCTGCGACCGCTTTCTTCGCTAGCTGCGTCGCTGCCTGTCGCCGTCCATCGCCGAGTAACAGCGAGCCTGTGCAATGCGGCTGCCGCGCATGCGCAGTCTGACCCGATCGCACGGCTGCAAAGAAGCGCAGCGTGCGATCGGGTCGGAATGACTCCCAATATAACCCACCCAAATCTAACTCTCTGCAAATGTTATATCTGCCCCACCTGCAGTGCACATGGTTTTGCCCATTAGCTAACAAATTTGCTGCTGTGATCAGATCTGAATTACCCCCTTGTGAATGGGGAGTGCTGCGATCAGCATCAATGGGGAGTGCTGCGTCCAGCATCAATGGGAGTGTTGCATTCAGCATCAATGGGGAGTGCCGCGTCCAGCATCAATGGGGAGTGCCGCGTCCAGCATCAATGGGGAGTGCCGCGTTCAGCATCAATGGGGAGTGCCGCGTCCAGCATCAATGGGGAGTGCCGCGTTCAGCATCAATGGGGAGTGCCGCGTTCAGCATCAATGGGGAGTGCCGCGTTCAGCATCAATGGGGAGTGCTGCGTCCAGCATCAATGGGGAGTGCTGCATCCAGCATCAATGAAGAGTGCCGTGTTCAGCATCAAAGGGGAGTGCTGTGTCCAGCATCAATGGGGAGTGCTGCGCCCAGCATCAATGGGGAGTGCTGCGTCCAGCATCAATGGGGAGTGCTGCGTTCAGCATCAATGGGGAGTGCCGCATTCAGCAAATAGAGAAAGCTGTGTCATAGATATTTCCTGCGTTATTAGCAGAATCCTAGCACGCTGTCATGTACGGGGGCTTGGCATTTTTCTACTTATCAAACTTAAATCTTTGCCAAGATTGCCTAAACAGCAGTTATTTGCAAGCGCAAAAACAATGATATCATTATTGTGAATCACAGTTAGAAGAAATGTTAATTTCTCATACGTCCTAGAGGATGCTGGGGATGCTTCAAGAACCATGGGGTATAGACGGGATTTGCAAGAGACATGGGCACTTTAAAACTTTAAATGGGTGTGAACTGGCTCCTCCCTCTATGTCCCTCCTCCAGACTCCAGTTAGATTCTGTGCCCAGGGAGACTGGTCACACTTAGGGGAGCGCTCCAGGGTTTCTCTGAAAAAAGACTTATGTTAGGTTTTTTATGTTCAGGGAGCACTGCTGGCAACAGGCTCCCTGCATCGTGGGACTGAGGGGAGAGAAGCAGGCCTACTTCTGTGAGTTCAAAGGCTTTGCTTCTTAGGCTACTGGACACCATTAGCTCCAGAGGGTCCGATCACTTGATGCGCCTAGCTGCTCGTTCCCGGAGCCGCGCCGTGACCCCTCTTGCAGAGCCAGAAGAAAGAAGCCGGGTGAGTAAAAGAAGAAAAGAAGTCTTCAGTGACGGCAGAAGTCTTCAGTGTTGAGGTACCGCACAGCTGTCGCGCTGCACGCCATGCTCCCAAACACACAGCGGCACGGACAGGGTGCAGGGCGCAGGGGGGGGGCGCCCTGGGCAGCATGAATACTGAAGTTTTGACTGGCAAATAAGTATATTAAAAGTGCCTAGGCACTAAATATAGACCCCCGCCAGTATAATTATATAGATTTGAGCGGGACTGAAGCACGCTGGTGAGGGAACGTGGCTTAGCCCTTACAGCTCTGATCAGCGCCATTTTCTCTCCACACAAGCTGCAGAGACGCTGGCCCTTACCTCCACACTGCCGTACAAGTAACGGTGCAAAACAGGGGGGGGGGGGGGGGGGGGGGGGGAGAGGCACAGGGGGGGAGAGGCACAGTAGATTTGGTGCTATTATCTTTATTATAAAAGCGCCAGCAGGTCTGCGGCATTGTATGTAAAGTCTCAGTACCGGGTTGGGCGCTGGGTTGTGAGCTGGCAAACTCCCTCTGTGTCTTTCTAACAGGCTTTGCTGTGGGTCTGTCCCGTATAGCCCAGTGTGTTTGTAGGTGTCGGTACGTGTGTGTCGACATGTCTGAGGCTGAGTGCTCTTCCCAGGAGGAGGCCGGAGTGGGGACAGAAAAGGAGGTGGGAGTGACCCTGTCGGCACCGCCGACTGCTGAGTGGGTAAATATGTGGAGTGTTTTGAATGCAAATGTGGCTCGGTTGACTAAGAGATTAGATAAATAAGAGTCTAAAAACCAGACATGGAGGAAATCCATGGAAGATGCATTGTCACAAGCTCAGACCCCTTCGGGGTCACAGAAACGTGCATTTACCCAGATATCAGATACCGATACCGACACGGACTCTGATTCCAGTGTCGACTATAGTGATGCCTGATTAAATCCTAAACTGGCTAAGAGCATTCAGTACATGATTGTGGCGATAAAAGACGTATTATATATCACAGAGGTCTGTATGTTTAAAGGAAAGAAACCTGAGATAACGTTTCCTCCCTCTCATGAACTGAACGCTCTTTTTGAAAAGGCTTGGGAAAATCCTGACAAGAAGGTACAGATTCCCAAAAGAATTCCAGTGGCATATGCGTTCCTCTCGGGGGACAGGGAAAAGTGGGAGTCAACCCACACAGTGGACAAGGCTCTATCGCGTCTGTCCAAGAAGGTGGCACTTCCGTCTCCTGACATGGCAGCCTTAAAGGATCCTGCGGATCGTAAGCAGGAAAATACCCTATAATCCATTTATGTCACTACAGGGTCGCTACTCAGACCTGCTGTTGCTTCGGCATGGGTGAGTAGCGCTATTGAAAAATGGGCAGATAACTTGTCATCTGAGATAGATACCCTGGATAGGGATAACATGCTTTTGACTCTGGGTCATATCAGGGACGCTGCAGCATATTTAAAAGAAGCTGCAAGGGATATTGGCCTTTTGGGATCAAGGGCCAATGCCATGACTGTCTCGGCTAGGAGAGCATTGTGGATTCATCAATGGAATGATGATGCTGACTCTAAGAAGGTGATGTATTCTTTATTGTTTAATGGTAGTGTCTTGCTTGGTGACGGCCTCACTGACCTGGTATCTACGGCTACCGCGGGTAAGTCGTCATTTTTACCTTATGTTCCTGCACAACAGATGCAGTCCTTTCGGACCAATACATTCAAAAAAAGGACGAGGGTCCTCCTTCCTTGCTGCGAGAGGAAGAGGAAGGGGAAAGAGGTCACAGGCTGTGGCAAGTTCCCAAGAGCAGAAGTCCTCTCCGGCTTCTACCAAATCCACCGCATGACGCTGGGGCTCCGCTGCGGGAGTCCGCACCGGTGGGGGCACGTCTCAAACTCTTCAGTCAGGTCTGGGTACACTCGGACCTGGATCCTTGGATATTGGAAATAGTAACCTAAGGGTACAAATTGGAGTTTTAAGACGTGCCCCCTCACCGATTTTTCAAATCGGCCTTGCCAGCTTCTCATCTAGAAAGGGCGGTAGTATGCGCGGCAATACTAAAGCTGTGTCAAGATCAAGTCATTGTCACGGTACCCCCGTCACAATGGGGGGAGGGTTTTTATTCGAGTCTGTTCGTGGTCCCGAAGCTGGATGGCTCAGTCAGACCGATTCTGAACCTAAAATCCCTCAATTTTTTCTAAAAAGATTAAAATTCAAGATGGAATCTCTCAGAGCAGTGATCTCCAGTCTGGAAGAGGGGGATTTTATGGTGTCGGTCGACATAAAGGATGCTCACTTACATGTTCCCATATATCCTCCACATCAGGCATACCTGAGGTTTGCTGTTCAGGATTGTCATTACCAATTTGAGACGTTGCCGTTTGGTCTGTCCACAGCACCAAGGATTTTCACCAAGGTTATGGCAGAAATGATGGTTCTCCTGCGCAAGCAGCGAATTACAATTATCCCGTACTTGGACGATCTCCTCATAAAGGCGAGATCCAGGGAGCAATTGCTGAAAAATGTTGCGCTCTCACTGACGATTCTGCAACAACATGGTCCTAAACTTGCCAAAATCACAGTTGGCTCCGACGACACGGCTGTCGTTCCTGGGTATGATTCTGGATACAGAATTACAGCGAGTTTTTCTTCCAGTGGAAAAGACTCTGGAAATACAGAATATGGTAAAACAGATTCTTAAACCGGCAAAAGTGTCAGTTCTTCAATGCACTCAGTTACTGGGGAAGATGGTGGCGGGTTCCAAGCCAGGGTGTTTCAGTGGGACCTGTTGGACAAGTGGTCCGGGTCTCACCTGCACCGGAAAATAATCCTATCTTCCAGGACCAGGATCTACCTTCTGTAGTGGCTGCACAGTTCTAACCTTCTGGAGGGATGCAGGTTCGGGATTCAGGATTGGATCCTGGTGACCATAGATGCAAGTCTCCAAGGCTGGGGAGCAGTCACACAGGGGAGAAACTTTCAGGGAAAATGGTCAAGCCAAGAAGCTTGTCTGCACATAAACATTCTGGAATTAAGGACCATTTACAACGACATTCTGCAAGCGGAACATCTTCTTCGCGGTCTGCCAGTCTTGATTCAGTCAGACAACATAACAGCAGTGGCATACATAAATCGCCAGGGCGGAACAAAGAGCAGAGCGGCGATGGCCGAGGCCACAAAAGTTCTTCGCTGGGCGGAAAGACATGCAAGCACTCTGTCAGCAGTCTTCATTCCAGGAGTGGAAAACTGGGAAGCAGACTTCCTCAGCAGACACGATCTCCATCCAGGAGAGTGGGGTCTTCATCAAGAGGTTTTTGCAGAAGTGACAAGTCATTGGGGAATTCCTCAAATAGACATGATGGCGTCCCGCCTCAACAAGAAACTTCAGAGATATTGTTCCAGGTCGAGGGACCCTCAAGCAATAGCGGTGGACGCCCTGGTGACACCATGGGTGTTTCAGTCGGTCTATGTGTTCCCTCCACTTCCACTCATTCCGAAGGTGATAAAGATCATAAGAAGAACAAAGGTTCAGGCGATCCTCATTGTTCCAGACTGGCCAAGGATGGCTTGGTATCCAGATCTTCAAGAATTACTCATAGAAGATCCCTGGCCTCTTCCTCTACGAGAGGACATGTTACAGCAAGGACTGTGCATGTATCAAGACTTACCGTGGCTGCGTTTGACGGCATGGCGGTTGAACACCAAATCCTAGCCCGAAAGGGTATTCCCAGTAAAGTCATTCCCACACTACTTCAGGCTAGAAAAGAAGTAACGGCAAAGCATTACCACCGTATTTCGAGAAAATATGTGTCTTGGTGCAGGTGTGGATGCGGGCCTAAAGTTAGGCTCCATTAAAGTACAAATTTCGGCCTTATCTATTTTATTTCAGAAAGAATTGGCCTCCCTTCCAGAAGTTCAGACCTTCGTGAAGGGCGTGCTGCACATCCAACCTCCCTTTTTGCCCCCAGTGGCACCATGGGATCTTAATGTGGTGTTGCAGTTCCTACAATCTCATTGGTTTGAACCTTTGTGTAAGGTTGATTTGAAATTCCTTACTTGGAAAGTGGTCATGCTATTGGCCTTGGCATCCGCAAGGCGGGTGTCTGAATTGACGGCTTTGTCTCACAAAAGCCCCTATTTGATCTTCCATGCAGATAGAGCGAAGTTGAGAACTCGTCAGCAATTTATGCCAAAAGTGGTTTCATCGTTTCACGTAAATCAGCCTATTGTGGTGCCAGTGGCTACTGACGCCTTGGCGGAGTCGAAGTCTCTCGATGTGGTCAGAGCTTTGAAAATCTATGTCGCCAGAACGGCTCAGATTAGGAAAACAGAGGCTCTGTTTGTCTTGTGGGCTCCCAACAAGATTGGGGCTCCTGCTTCCAAGCAGACTATTGCACGCTGGATCTGTAATACGATTCAGCAGGCTCATTCTACGGCAAGATTGCCGTTACCGAAATCGGTGAAAGCCCATTCTACCAAAAAGGTGGGCTCATCCTGGGCGGCTGCCCAAAGGGTCTCGGCATTACAGCTTTGCAGAGCTGCTACTTCGTCGGGATCAAACACCTTTGCGAAGTTTTACAAGTTTGATACCCTGGCTGAGGAGGACCTCTTGTTTGGTCAATCGGTGCTGCAGAGTCATCCGCACTCTCCCGCCCGTTCTAGAGCTTTGGTATAAACCCCATGGTTCTTGAAGCATCCCCAGCATCCTCTAGGACGTATGAGAAAATAGGATTTTAATACCTACCGGTAAATCCTTTTCTCTTAGTCCGTAGAGGATGCTGGGCGCCCGTCCCTGTGCAGACACTATCTGCAGTACTTGTATTCATAGTTATTGCTTGTGTTACACAAAGGTTGTGTTTCAGGTATGGTCAGCCTGTTGCTGATTTTGTTCATGCCGTTGACTGGACTTCTGTTTAATGCCATGTTGTACGGCGTGTTTGTGGTGTGAGCTGGTATGTATCTCACCCTTAGTTTAACAATAAATCCTTTTCCTTGAAATGTCCATCTCCCTGGGCACAGTTCCTATAACTGGAGTCTAGAGGAGGGGCATAGAGGGAGGAGCCAGGTCACACCCATTTAAAGTCTTAAAGTGCCCATGTCTCCTGCGAATCCCGTCTATACCCCATGGTTCTTAAAGCATCCCCAGCATCCTCTACGGTAGGTATTAAAATCCTATTTAAGGGGTGCGTTTTGGGGGTCATTCAGATCTGATCGCTGCTGTGCGTTTTTGCACAGCCGGCGATCAAGTACTAACAGCACAGGCGTATGCAGCAATGCATACTCACATCGGACAACAACAAAGGGCATCCCCCGCCAGCGACAGGATGGTGTGAAAATTTGAATCGTACGGGCATTTGCTAGGTGATTGACAGGAAGAGGCCGTTTGTGGGTGGTAACTGACCGTTTACTGGGAGTGTTCGGAAAAACGCAGGCGTGCCCAAGCGTTTTCAGGGAGGGTGTGTGACGTCAGCTCCAGCCTCAATCAACCTGATTCTATCGCACTGGAGGAGTAAGTCCTGGGCTGCGCAGAGACTTCACAAAGTGAATTTTAGCAGCTTGGCATACACATAGGATCGCACACTTGCATGGCGAATTTGGGGGCGGCAACTATCTGATCGCAGGACAGCAAAATTAGCAGCCCAGCAATCAGATCTGAATGACCCCTTTTGTTCAGGTTGCTTCCATGTAATAGGGAAAAATTTCTACACTAGATTTGGGGCATTATTTAATAGCCTGTAATGTGCAGGCTGTGTGGGAAGTTTTGTGACTCTGAGCGTATTTTTGAAGTGACAATGACTTCCGCTTTAAATCACACTTACCTACTTTGTGGCTGCTCCCTCCGGGAGAGAGCAGCCAGGTCACACAAGAGGGGGCGTGGAGGAGGCGGTACCGGAACGTGGTGATGTGTTTGCATCATCGTACTCACGTCACGCCCCTGCTTTGTAATGCCCACATTATTGGTATTGCAGAGCGGAGGCGGGGCTACGATGCTGCAACTTAGCGCGATCGACTCATCACCCCACCCCACCCCTTTTTATAGTAATCAGGCTGAAAGTGGTGGGGGTCGTGGGGTGCAGCGGGCGGAGTGCGGCGGAGGGAGGGGGCAAGCGGGATGCGGGAGACTTGCCCCCTTCTCCAGGGGGCCGGGAGTGCCACTCTAATTTCGGGAGCCTCCCGGCCTTTCCGGGAGAATGGGCAAGTATGCTTTGAATACTTGCAGAACTTTCCACACAGCCTCCACATCACAGGCTATTATATATTCCCCTTGGTGCTCAGCTGCAAGTCATCCCTTGTGTTTAGTAAAGCGACATGAAGCTCACTAACAAACTTTAAGTCAAAGGTACCATGTTTTAAAGGGGGTCTGAGTGTAAGCTGCGTATTATGTTATAGTATAACCTTATGTTATCCCTACTTTCCCTATTAGTACCTGTAGGGTCCCTCCAGGGTCTTTTCATAAATGGCCTCAAATTTCTTCTCCCGGGTTAAAGAAACAACTGTACGAATATTTTTAACAGCGTCAATGGCAACCTACAAATTAATGCAAATTTGAGAAAATGTAAATTAATCAGTTTATTGGATAATTAGATAATTATAATGTAATTTACACTAATAGAAGTTCATATGGGTTTCAGTTCATAACATATGTGTTACATCCACCAATTTATCTTACACCAAGATTGGTAGGAATGGGTGAAGGATATCTTTTGTAATCATAGTATATGATTCCAAATGCCACCTAATGAGCCTTACACAATCTGCAGGCAATGCCATTGTTCACATAGCTGACGATTATATGCCACTGGGCATACGAGAAAAGTTCTGAAAACCCGTATGGCGCATGCATTACACTGTGTGTGCACAAAAATGCTGTTGCCATCCATTCAGACGGTATCACGAAGATGGTGGCGTGATGGGTGTTCCTGGGCAATGACAGGGAGGTGGCTAGTAGCGTATGCAAAGAATAGTCTGTTCAGTGGGCATATTGTGGGAGTGTCGCTGGCGTGTCAATGCAAGCTGCTGCAGGACCATCTTAACATATAGGCACACTGGGCAACTCCCCAGGGCCCCACGATTCTAGGGGCCTTCGAACGCAGGTAGAGAATGCTGATTGTAAATTACACAGCTTACAGCCAGACAGTGATTGGCTGTCAGCATATTTATTTATTTATTTATTTATTGATGAGCTGTCCACCAATCAGAGTGCAACATTTTCTACCTGCCTCCCAGCCTGCAGCCAGTGAATGTGTGGAAATGTGCCCTGTACCCCAGGACACATCCCAGCAGCAGCTTGCAGGGGATCTGTGTCCCCTGCGGGAGGGCGTGTATGACAGCGCTGGGGCAGGTTGTCTGTCCCCAGCGCCTGTCAGTGTGCATGAGCGGTGGGTGTCCGGTGCAGGGATTAGACTCTTCCCTGCACCGGACCGGAGGCTGCAGGAGGTATTCAAATAGCGGAGCTGAGCCAATCGGAGAAGGGTGCGGTGAGCCAATCGGCACTAGCCGCGTCATAGGCCCCGCCCCCAGCGTATGACGTCAGACGCCAGGCGGGAGCCGAAGACGGAGAGCGCGCGGAAGAGCGCTGAAGACGGCGGGCGGGAGCCGAAGCTAGAAGAAGCCACGCCGAAGAGCGGTGAAGATTCGGGCGGCGCCAGGAGGAGGAAGACATCGCAGGAAGAGCTCTGGTGGCCCTGGAAGAGACCAGAAGATGCCCGGCTCCTGGAAGAAGATGTCCAGTGGCGGCTGGACGCACAGAGGAGACGGCGGCGGCGCTGGTCAGGACGGGCCAGCGGCAGAAGAGCCCATCCAGACCGAGAAGCGCTGCAGTGGTGGGAAGCAATTGAGCTGTGCAGTTCCCCACTGCAGCCTTCTCCACCGCAGGTAGGCCCTGCTAAGGTGCCTCCCACCTCCTCCCTAGACCACCGGGTGATCGGGCACTAGGCCCGTGAGCACAGTCGGGCCCTCCCGGCCTGTGGGCACAGTAGGTGGGCATTAGGCCCGAGGAGCAATTCAGGCAATAGGCCTGTGGGACATTAGAGGGCATTAGGCCCTAGTGTATTTTGGTGGTTTAGGGATATAAGGTGACCCAGGGCATTAGGCCCAGGTCACCCAACGGGCGACACGTTAGACGGTCGCTAGGCCCGAGGGATAAAGTCAGGCCTCTGGCCTGTGTGCAGTTAGGGGGCGTTAAGCCCAGTAGATAAGTGGTCCCCCCCAAGGTGAATAAAGGTGGCGCTGGGCACTAGGCCTAGGCCACCCCAAGGAGTATAGGTAGGCAGGCTCGCTTGGCCTGAGCCCCACATAAGAGAGGGTATAGGAGGTGGGTAGGCTGTACGGCGTCCACCCCCAAGAGTGCAGGTAGGGATATAAAGGAACAGCACCGTTTGATGTTGTACTTTGATGATGTTATGTGTGTTGTTACCGTGCAGGGCAAAGTGTTGTTTTAGAGTTTGTGCATAGTTTGTGTATCACCACCCACACTTGAGCCAGTTTGAGGGCTTTGTTTATGTAGCTAGTGTAGCGGATGCACACTAGAGTTGTTCTTGACCCTGCACGGCTGTTTCTCTCTTTGCCTCCTTACAGGGACCTGTAAGTGAAGAAGATCGGAGTACAAGACGTAGGACGGTGAGTAACATCTGTCCGTGTGTTCCTTCTGTGTTTGTCCCTATCTGTCTCCCTTCCTTCAGGGCGAACGGTGAACCTTGCACGCCGGTGCAAGGTTGAATTTCCACCTGGTGTGAGAGTGCCAATAGGTGAAATTCGGGCTCTGAGGCTGCGCGCCCAGGATGACCCTCACCTAGCCCGAAAGCGCTATTTTCCTCTGTTCCGGAGGGCATTTCGGTCCACAGTCAGGAGGACGGTACTCAGCAATCTCCTTCCTCCTAGGTCATCGTGTCCGGGTCCAGTCTGAAGATTTTCAGGTCCGTTGTAGGTTCCGGTACCTGAAGGTGGGAGAGTGCGGCGCCTGGAAAGTAGCGAAACTACACCTGCACGGCAGCAGGCACTACACGCACCGCCACCCTCTTACAAATGGCTGTCAGCGTGCTGATTGGTGGATGGGTGGAGCTATCCACCAATCAGGGACATCCACTGTATGGAAGCATGCAGATAGACGGCGCTGGACCGCAGACCTGCAGGTTTGGCAAGATTTTAATTTTTTTTTTTATTCCCATGAATGAGTGTTTTTGTCCCAGGGCCTACAATTCACTTAAGATGGCCCTGAGGTTCTCTGTTCACAGACATATATGCATATTGCCTTGAGTGAGGAAAACAACAAATGGCAACATTTGATGTAGAGTCCACCCATTGTTCATCGTCTTTTTTTAAAACTGTGCCTTGACAGACATGATTTGTGTATTCTGTATAAGTGCGTGTCTTTGCTATTTATGTTTGTGTTCATGTGAAGCCCAAATATTACTGTAATGAGAAGGCTGCAGCAAGCAGTTATTAAGGTGCCTATAAAATGGTTCTTGGTAGCAGATGCTGGAGTGCGCTCCTGCGGAAGGTGGTATGTCGGATATTTCTTTTGGTGAACCCTCCTATGTGCAGAACTACAAATATCATCGAGGTAGCACCTCTCATTACAAGCTGCTAGGGTGTGCAGTTTAGAGCCCCTCTCCCAGGTGATAACAGGACAGGTTCTCCAGGTTGTTTCAAAAGCGCTTTTACTTCTTAGGAAGCAACAGAACTGATAGATCATTTGTCTGTGGACTGTGGATAAATGTAAGAGAGTGACTTCTTTAAATGGGTAGGAGTAGGAGAATTAGGTTAAATAAAACACACTGCAGATTGTACAAGGGTCCCGCAGGGGAGCCCAGCACAGGCCCGGCGCTAACCACTCAGCAAAGGGTTGCAAAGCAGGGAGGCGCCAGGAAGGAGAGGCGCTCTCCCTGCTCTATGTCCCTGTGCTGAGCTGATGTCCCTGCTGCTCCGCCCTCTCCCCCCTGCTGCTGCCGGCTGCTGCGCCTGTCACACTACATGACAGGCAGCGGCGCCGGCAGCTACAAGCCTCCTCTCCCCCCCCCCCCCCCCCCGCCATCACAGACTCACAGTGCAGTGTGCGGACCTAAAATGGGGCGGGGTTACATGGCAATAAGGGGTGGAGGCACACAGGACCAGGCTGCAGACTGCAACACGGGATAAGCTGCCAGGCTTCCTTATGTAAGTGGCTGGAAAACAAGTGAGTGAGTGAAAGTGTGTGTGTGTGTGTGTGTGTGTGTGTGTGTGTGTGTACAGTATCTGTATATACGGTATGTCTGTGTGTGTGTGTATACAGTATCTGTGTATATGTATGTGTGACTGTGTATGTGTGTAATGTATGTACAGTGTGTGTGTGTGGCTGTGCAGAATAATGTGTGTAAGCGTCTCTGGTACAGGGTTTACTGTGTATAAACGGCACTGCTACAGGGGGCGATATGTGTGTAAGCGTCACTACTACAGGAAGCATTATGTGTATAAGCGTCACTGGTACAGGGGGCGATATGTGTGCAAGCATCACTGGTATAAAGGATGTCTTGTATAAGCATCACTGCCACAAGGGGAGTTACTTGTGTAAGCGTCACTGCTACAGGGTGCATTACGTGTGTAAGCATCACTGGTACAGGGTGCATTACGTGTGTAAGCATCACTGCGTCTTTTTACAAGTGTCACTGGTACATGGGGTGTTACTTGTGTAAGCACCACTACTACAGGGGGCGTTGTGTATAAGCGGCACTACCACAGGGGGAATTGTGAGTAAGTGGCACTACTGTAGGGAGCATTATGTGTAAAGGCATAACTGCTACAGGTGGCATTATGTGTGCTGTCCCTTTGTAAAGTATGGTAGGGCGCAAATTTATAATTTGTAGGGGGGCGCCGAACACCCTAGCACCAGCCATGGCCCAGCAATTCCAGATCATCCTCCTGCAATCAGATAGGAGAGCCTTGAGCAAGTCTGAACAGCACTTGCAGAGCATCCTGACACTGCCTTCCTGCCAATGTATACAGGCGTCTGACAGGATATAGAGGAGTCTGCAGGATATACAGTAGTCTGACAGGATGCACTGGAGTCTGCCAGGATGTACAGGAGTCTGCCAAGATGTACAGGAGTATGCCAAGATGTACAGGAGTCTGACAAGATGTACAGGAGTCTGCCAGGATCTACAGGAGTCTGAAAGGATATACAGGAGCCTGAAAGGATATACAGGAGCCTGAAAGGATATAAAGGTGTCTGACATGATGTACAGGAGTCTGACATGATGTACAGGAGTCTGACATGATGTATAGGAGTATGGCAGGATAGACAGGTGTATGACATGATGTACAGGAGTCTGACATGATGTATAGGAGTATGGCTGGATAGACAGGAGTTTGACAGGATATACAGGAGTCTGACAGGATATACAGGAGTCTGACATGATGTATAGGAGTCTGACAGGATAGACAGGAGTCTGACATGATGTACAGGAGTCTAACAGGATATACAGGAGTCTAACAGGATATACAGGAGTCTGACATGATATACAGGAGTCTGACATGACGTACAGGAGTCAGACATGACGTACAGGAGTCTGACGTGACGTACAGGAGTCTGACATGATATACTGTACAGAAGTCTGACAGGATCTTCAGGAGTCTGACAGGATCTTCAGGAGTCTGACATGATGTACAGGAGTCTGACAGGATATACAACAGTCTGACAGGATGTACAGGATTCTGACAGGTTGTACAGGAGTCTGACAGGGTGCACTGGAGTTTGCTAGGATTTACAGGAGTCTGACAGGATGTACAGGAGTCCGTCAGGATGTCATAGGAGAGCCTTGGACATGTCTGAACAGCTCTTGCAGAGCATCCTGACACCGCCTTCCTGCCAATGTATACAGGCATCTGACAGGATATAGAAGAGTCTGACAGGATATACAGGAGGCTGACAGGATGTACAGGAGTCTGACAGTATGTACAGGAGTCTGACAGGATGTACAGGAGTCTGACAGGATGTACAGGAGTCTGACAGGATGTACAGGAGTTTGACATGATGCACTGGAGTCTGACAGGAGGTACAGGAGTCTGACAGGATGTACAGGAGTCTGACATGATGTATAGGAGTATGGTAGGATAGACAGGAGTCTGGCATGATGTACAGGAGTCTGACAGGATGTACAGGAGTTTGACATGATGCAGTGGAGTCTGCCAGGATGTACAGGAGTCTGACAGGATATACAGGAGTCTGACAGGATATACAGGAGTCTGACATGATGTATAGGAGTATGGTAGGAAAGACAGGAGTCTGACATGATGTACAGGAGTCTGACAGGATATACAGGAGTTTGACATGATGTACAGGAGTCTGACAGGATATACTGTACAGAAGTCTGACAGGATCTACAGGAGTCTGACAGGATGCACTGGAGTCTGCCAGGATGTACAGGAGTCTGACAGGATATACAGGAGTTTGACAGGATGTATAGGAGTCTGACAGGATGTATAGGAGTATGGCAGGATAGACAGGAGTCTGACATGATGTACAGGAGTCTGACAGGATATACAGGAGTCTGACATAATGAACAGGATTCTGACAGGATATACTGTACAGGAGTCTGACAGGATATACAGGAGTCTGACAGGATGTATAGGAGTCTGACAGGATGTATAGGAGTATGGCAGGATAGACAGGAGTCTGACAGGATGTATAGGAGTATGGCAGGATAGACAGGAGTCTGACATGACGTACAGGAGTCTGACAGGATATACAGGAGTCTGACAGGATGCATTGGAGTCTGTCAGGATGTACAGGAGTCTGACAGGGTATACAGGAATCTGACAGGATGTACAGGAGTCAGACATGATGCATAGGAGTATCGCAGGATAGACACGAGTCTGACATGATGTACAGGAGTCTGACAGGATATACAGGAGTCTGACATGATGTACAGGAGTCTGATATGATGTACAGGAGTCTGACGTGATGTACAGGAGTCTGACAGGATATACTGTACGGGAGTCTGACAGGATCTACAGGAGTCTACCAATGATGTACAGGAGTCTGACAGGATAAACAGGAGTCTGACAGTATGTACAGGAGTCTGACAGGATGTACAGGAGTCTGACAGGATGTACAGGAGTTTGACATGATGCACTGGAGTCTGACAGGAGGTACAGCAGTCTGACAGGATATACAGGAGTCTGACAGGATGTACAGGAGTCTGACAGGATGTACAGGAGTCTGACATGATGTATAGGAGTATGGTAGGATAGACAGGAGTCTGGCATGATGTACAGGAGTCTGACAGGATGTACAGGAGTTTGACATGATGCAGTGGAGTCTGCCAGTATGTACAGGAGTCTGACAGGATATACAGGAGTCTGACAGGATATATAGGAGTCTGACATGATGTATAGGAGTATGGTAGGAAAGACAGGAGTCTGACATGATGTACAGGAGTCTGACAGGATATACAGGAGTTTGACATGATGTACAGGAGTCTGACAGGATATACTGTACAGAAGTCTGACAGGATCTACAGGAGTCTGACAGGATGCACTGGAGTCTGCCAGGATGTACAGGAGTCTGACAGGATATACAGGAGTCTGACAGGATGTACAGGAGTCTGACAGGATGTATAGGAGTATGGCAGGATAGACAGGAGTCTGACATGATGTACAGGAGTCTGACAGGATATACAGGAGTCTGACATAATGAACAGGATTCTGACAGGATATACTGTACAGGGGTCTGACAGGATCTACAGGAGTCTGACATGACGTACAGGAGTCTGACAGGATATACAGGAGTCTGACAGGATGCATTGGAGTCTGTCAGGATGTACAGGAGTCTGACAGGGTATACAGGAATCTGACAGGATGTACAGGAGTCAGACATGATGCATAGGAGTATCGCAGGATAGACACGAGTCTGACATGATGTACAGGAGTCTGACAGGATATACAGGAGTCTGACATGATGTACAGGAGTCTGATATGATGTACAGGAGTCTGACGTGATGTACAGGAGTCTGACGTGATGTACAGGAGTCTGACAGGATATACTGTACGGGAGTCTGACAGGATCTACAGGAGTCTGACATGATGTACAGGAGTCTGACAGGATAAACAGGAGTCTGACAGGATGCACTGGAGTCTGACAGGATGTACAGGAATCTGTCAGGGTGCACTGGAGTCTGCCAGGATATACAGCAGTCTGACAGGATGTACAGTGGCCTGACATGATGTACAGGAGTCCGTCAGAATATCATAGGAGAGCCTTGGGCAAGTCTTAACAGCACTTGCAGAGCATCCTGACACCGCCTTCCTGCAAATGTATACAGGCGTCTGCAGGATATAGAAGAGTCTGACAGGATATACAGGAGTCTGACAGGATGTACAGGAGTCTGACAGGATGTACAGGAGTTTGACATGATGCACTGGAGTCTGACAGGAGGTACAGCAGTCTGACAGGATATACAGGAGTCTGACAGGATGTACAGGAGTCTGACAGGATGTACAGAAGTCTGACATGATGTATAGGAGTATGGTAGGATAGACAGGAGTCTGGCATGATGTACAGGAGTCTGACAGGATGTACAGGAGTTTGACATGATGCAGTGGAGTCTGCCAGGATGTACAGGAGTCTGACAGGATATACAGGAGTCTGACAGGATATACAGGAGTCTGACATGATGTATAGGAGTATGGTAGGAAAGACAGGAGTCTGACATGATGTACAGGAGTCTGACAGGATATACAGGAGTTTGACATGATGTACAGGAGTCTGACAGGATATACTGTACAGAAGTCTGACAGGATCTACAGGAGTCTGACAGGATGCACTGGAGTCTGCCAGGATGTACAGGAGTCTGACAGGATATACAGGAGTCTGACAGGATGTACAGGAGTCTGACAGGATGTATAGGAGTATGGCAGGATAAACAGGAGTCTGACATGATGTACAGGAGTCTGACAGGATATACAGGAGTCTGACATAATGAACAGGATTCTGACAGGATATACTGTACAGGGGTCTGACAGGATCTACAGGAGTCTGACATGACGTACAGGAGTCTGACAGGATATACAGGAGTCTGACAGGATGCATTGGAGTCTGTCAGGATGTACAGGAGTCTGACAGGGTATACAGGAATCTGACAGGATGTACAGGAGTCAGACATGATGCATAGGAGTATCGCAGGATAGACACGAGTCTGACATGATGTACAGGAGTCTGACAGGATATACAGGAGTCTGACATGATGTACAGGAGTCTGATATGATGTACAGGAGTCTGACGTGATGTACAGGAGTCTGACGTGATGTACAGGAGTCTGACAGGATATACTGTACGGGAGTCTGACAGGATCTACAGGAGTCTGACATGATGTACAGGAGTCTGACAGGATAAACAGGAGTCTGACAGGATGCACTGGAGTCTGACAGGATGTACAGGAATCTGTCAGGGTGCACTGGAGTCTGCCAGGATATACAGCAGTCTGACAGGATGTACAGTGGCCTGACATGATGTACAGGAGTCCGTCAGAATATCATAGGAGAGCCTTGGGCAAGTCTTAACAGCACTTGCAGAGCATCCTGACACCGCCTTCCTGCAAATGTATACAGGCGTCTGCAGGATATAGAAGAGTCTGACAGGATATACAGGAGTCTGACAGGATGTACAGGAGTCTGACAGGATGTTCAGGAGTCTGACATGATACACAGGAGTCTGACATGATACACAGGAGTCTGACAGGATTTACAGGCGTATGGCAGAAAACGGTAAATTAATAAATGCACTGCTAGGTATAATGCAGCCAACTACTCAAAAAGGAACCTTCACAAAAATTCCAAGAGAATAGAAGTTATAAAATAGAATTGAGAAGTGGCGCAACTACCAATAGGCCTTACATGAAATATCCTTATCAATTCCAAGTATAATGAGTCCTGTGTTGTGGGGGTCCCGTTGTACGTGCAACCTTTGATCCTGTAGTTGATATCCTTGACAAACAGAAACAGATCATGGTGCAGACCAGGCGTATGGCAGGATAAACAAGAGTCTGACATGATGTACAGGAGTCTGACAGGATATATAGGAGTCTGACAGGATATACAGGAGTCTGACAGGATGTACTGTACAGAAGCCTGACAGGATGTACAGGAGTCTGACAGGATGTACAGGAGTCTGACAGGATGTACAGGAGTCTGACAAGATGTACAGGAGTCTGACAAGATGTACAGGAGTCTGCCAGGATGCACTGGAGTCTGTCAGGATGTACAGGAGTCTGCCAGGATGTACAGGAGTCTGACAGGATATACAGGAGTCTGACAAGATGTACAGGAGTCTGACAAGATGTATAGGAGTCTGAGGATGTACAGGAGTCTGACATCATACACAGGAGTCTGACAGGATTTACAGGCGTATGGCAGGATAGATAGGAGTCTGACATGATGTACAGGAGTCTGACAGGATATATAGGAGTCTGACAGGATATACAGGAGTCTGACAGGATGTACTGTACAGGAGCCTGACAGGATGTACAGGAGTCTGACAGGATATACAGGAGTATGCCAGGATGCACTGGAGTCTGCCAGGATGTACAGGAGTCTGACAGGATGTACAGGAGTCTGACAAGATGTACAGGAGTCTGCCAGGATGCACAGGAGTCTGCCAGGATGTACAGGAGTCTGACAGGATGTACAGGAGTCTGACAGGATGTACAGGAGTCTGACAAGATGTACAGGAGTCTGCCAGGATGTATAGGAGTCTGAGGATGTACAGGAGTCTGACATCATACACAGGAGTCTGACAGGATTTACAGGCGTATGGCAGGATAGATAGGAGTCTGACATGATGTACAGGAGTCTGACAGGATATATAGGAGTCTGACAGGATGTACTGTACAGGAGCCTGACAGGATGTACAGGAGCCTGACAGGATGTACAGGAGTCTGACAGGATGTACAGGAGTCTGACAGGATGTACAGGAGTCTGACAGGATGTACAGGAGTCTGACAGGATAGACAGGAGTCTGATAGGATAGACAGGAGTCTGACATGATGTACAGGAGTCTGACATGATGTACAGGAGTTTGACAGGATATACAGGAGTCTGACATGACGTACTGGAGTCTGACATGACGTACAGGAGTCTGACAGGATATACTGTACAGGAGTCTGACAGGATATACAGGAGTCTGACATGATGTACAGTGGTCTGACATGATGTACAGGAGTCCGTCAGGATGTCACCTGCCAATCCGGGGCATCCCTGTCACCGAATTGGCATGATGGCAGCAGGGGGTGAATATCTAAACTCAGTCACCGTAGAAATGACTGGAAAATATGACTTGCAATAGTCATCTGGGATTTCTGTGTGAACCTATAAAATTATCCCATGGGGGTAGCTTGTGAGAAATGATTGGGAAAGGTGGTATCTTATCTATAAAGATAAGAGAAGTTGTAGCAGCCTGACTTTAGGAGTAGTAGGTAAAATAATATATGTGATAGGAGTTGGGAAGATGGTAGAAGTAATGGGTAGAGTGTGGAGTACTTTTATAGTTTGGGAGGGGGAGAGAAAATGTCAACTTATTCTTTCACAATATTGGCCCTCATTCCGAGTTGTTCGCTCGCAAGCTGCTTTTAGCAGATTTTCTCACGCTAAGTCGCCGCCTACAGGGAGTGAATCTTAGCTTCTTAAAATTGCGACCGACGGATTCGCAATATTGCGATTAGACCTCTCTTAGCAGTTTCTGAGTAGCTCCAGACTTACTCGGCATCTGCGATCAGTTCAGTGCTTGTCGTTCCTGGTTTGACGTCACAAACACACCCAGCCTTCGCCCAGACACTCCTCCGTTTCTCCAGCCACTCCCGCGTTTTTCCCAGAAACGGTAGCGTTTTTTCACACACACCCATAAAACGGCCAGTTTCCGCCCAGTAACACCCACTTCCTGTCAATCACATTACGATCACCAGAACGATGAAAAAGCCGTGAGTAAAACACCTAACTGCATAGCAAATTTACTTGGCGCAGTCGCAGTGCGGACATTGCGCATGCGCAATAAGCGGAAAATCGCTGCGATGCGAAGAAAAATACAGAGCGAACAACTCGGAATAACCACCCTTGTGAGGTGTGAAAGCACCTGCAGCACAATGCACGAGAGGACAGAGAGTGACACTGACACACAACATGAGCGGGAGGCCTGCTTTTCGGCCTCATGGAAGCCAGAGTCATATTGCCGGCACTGGTAATCGGCAATGTGAGAATGCAGTGTACTCACTTTCCCCGCTACTTCCAAATCAGCTTTGTCTTTCTTTGCATGCCCAATGAATACTTTCATTCTGATAATGGAAGAAATTACCACGACTGGTACGATTACCAGCATCAGAAGGGTCAGCTGCCAGCCATAGATAAGAGATATAATAATGGCAGTGCCCATGTTTGCAGTGTTCTGGGCAAGCAGTGACAGCCTGGCTCCTGTTGCCTACAAAAGATAATAGAGATCGTAAAACATTCAGTTAATTTGGTTTTTAGACCATACATACATACATACATACATACATACATACATACATACATACACACACTCTATATGACCACATACACCCTACAGTCCACACTTCATATGGTAGTTCCCAACTGTCTCTGTGAAAATGGAGCATGGCCTTGCAATATGGAACAGCAACTAGCTAAGGACTGTGATTAGGGCAGATTAATGTGAACTAGACAGAGTTAAAGAAACCAAGAATATGGGCACAAGCGACCAATGGTGTCTGTAGTAAAGGAACGTAAAATTATTTTTATATAAAAAAGAGCATATTTATTTTACACGAGTAAACACACTGATATACTTTGATTAAAAAAATGCTTAAGCATAAGAAGTCATAAAAAATGCATAAAAAATACACGAACATATAAAAAGGAGAAATATCTAAAAGTACAAGGTACACATCAGTTTGTAGTAAATGTGTAGAAAGTGCTTATCTTAAGTTCAGGAGGTTGATCTGGGAAAGATCATGGAATGTCCAACGCGTTTCGTCCTTCAGGACTTCATCAAGGGTAGACAGAGTTAAAGACTGAAATGTCATCATTTTTCACAATGGTGTTGGTAAATACACCCGTTTTTAGATGGATCTTTTCCAACAAGGATCAGGCTGGAGCTAGTGCGTACTGATTATGATGGCTATGAAATTGTGTACAGGTAGGGGGTCGCAGAGATGTGTACAGCACTGTATAGGGGTGAATATATGAATTTAGGGGGTAATTCCAAGTTGATCGCAGCAGGAAATTTTTTAGCAGTTGAGCAAAACCATGTGCACTGCAGGGGAGGCAGATATAACATGTGCAGAAAGAGTTATTGGTGGTCATTCCGAGTTGTTCGCTCGTTATTTTTTTATCGCAACAGAGCGATTAGTCGCTAACGCGCATGCGCAATGTCCGCAGTGCGACTGCGCCAAGTAAATTTGCTATGCAGTTAGGAATTTTACTCACGGCATTACAAGAAATTTTCTTCGCTCTGGTGATCGTAATGTGATTGACAGGAAGTGGGTGTTTCTGGGCGGAAACTCGCCATTTTATGGGTGTGTGTGAAAAAACGCTACCGTTTCTGTGAAAAACGCGGGAGTGGCTGGAGAAACGGGGGAGTGTCTGGGCGAACGCTGGGTGTGTTTTTGACGTCAAACCAGGAACGAAACTGACTGACCTGATCGCAATGGCAGAGTAAGTCTCGAGCTACTCAGAAACTGCTAAGAGAGGTCTAATTGCAATATTGCGAATCCGTTGTTCGCAATTTTGAGAAGCTAAGATTCACTCCCAGTAGGCGGCGACTTAGCGTGTGCAAAGCTGCTAAAAGCAGCTTGCGAGCGAACAACTCGGAATGACCTCCATAGGCCCTACACACATGCCGATCTTACTGCACGATATGAACGATCTCGTTCATTAATGAACGAGATAACGTTCATATCGTGCAGTGTGAAGTCACCAGCAATGAACGATGCGCGGCCCCGCGCTCGTTCATCGCTGGTGACATGTCGGCTGTGCATGCAGGCCAATATGGACGAGATCGTCCATATTTGCCTGCAAGTCTACGGAGCCAGGTGACGGGGGGAGTGAAAAAACTTCACTCCCCCCGTCACTGCCCCCCCGCCGCCGGGTCGCCCGTCGGCCGTATCGGCGTCTGGCACCTCGGCGGCACATCGTCAAATGTGTAGGGCCCATTAGATTTGGGTCGGTTATTTTATTTCTGTGCAGGGTAAATACTGGCTGCTTTATTTTTACACTGCAAATTAGATTGCAGATTGAACACACCCCACCCAAATCTAACTCTCTCTACAAATGTTATATGTGCCTCCACTGCAGTGCACATGGTTTTGCTCAACTGCTAAAAAATGTCCTGCTGCGATCAATTTGGAATTACCCCCTTAGTTCTGTGCGGGAGCAAGTGTGGCCGATATATGTCCACTGCCTGTCAAATCACAATGTAGAAGAGACTGGCACAGATATGGCTGTGTGCACTCACCATAAAGTACATATTCCAGTGGCTACTTTGCTTTGAGATAGCATTGGGTTCACTGTACAGCAATTATCATGTTAGATATACCATGCACAAGTACTGTACTTACCCCTTGGACCTGGGAAGCGTCAGTTGCCAGTCTTGTGGCTAAAGCCCCAGTGCTGTTCCTACTGTCATCAAACCAGCCAATTTCCTGCAATGTGACACACCATTACTCAAACAGGGAACCAGCCTCTTACAAGTTGTTGGTTTATCCCAATATATATGCTATTTTCATTACATGGATCTGATTCAGATTTGGGAGTAGAGTACGGCTGGGTACACACCTGATCAACACGTCGGTGGACTCCCCGTAGTGCAGACAGAGCGGCCGATCCAGGTAAGCATACACACTTACCAATTGGTCGCTCAACGTGTCGGTCAGGAAACCCAGCTGGGCGGGTTTGAATTTGCCCGTCCAGTTGTGACGTCAGCTCCTGCTTCAAGTAAGCGGGCTGTCAGCGGACCACCTGTACACACACAGCCAGATGCACCAATATAACTTCAGATATATCGGCCACCAGCTCTGCTACATAGCCATTGTGATGTCTGTGAATGACGTCGTTCACAGACATATCGGGGGTACACACCCGCCGACAAGCTTGCAATATATCGGCCGTCCAATCGAACAAAAGCTGAAGTGTACAGTATTGCAATATAAACATAAAGTAGTCCAGCATTTATGAGCTACATGCAAAAGCAGCCAGTATTTGCCCTGCATGCAAAAAATAATTTTTTTTAAATAGTAGAAAAAATTATATATATATCTCCTATATATTAGCCCAGATCTGTGACTTTGTGACTCATTTGCTAACGCCGGGCGGAGTCACATAGCTGGGCGGAGTCAAGCCACTGGGCTAATCTGGGCTAATTATATAGGAGAGAGGATAGGAGAGATTAGGAGATAGCCATAGAAGCTGCCCTATTGTATATGTGAGCAAAGCAGCCTCACCAGCCATTGGTGGAAACTCACATGCGGACTCCCCCACCCGCAAACCATGATTAAGAGATAGCCATAGAAGCTGCCCTATTGTATATGTCAGCAGCGCAGGTTAGATCACAGCGGCCGCGATTGTGCAGAGACAACTGCACCAGCCTAAGCAAACGTGGCTTCGCCCCCCTCAACAGCCATTGGTGCACACTCCGATGCGGCCACTCCCCCTCAACAGCCATTGGTGCACACTCTGATGCGCCCCCCCCCCCTCCCCAGCCATTGGTCCAAACTCCCATGCGGCGGCATGAGAGTTTCCACCAATGGCTGGTGAGGGGGGGGGGGGTGGCCGCATCGGAGTGTGCACCAATGGCTGGTGAGGGGGGGCGGAGCCGCAACGGAGGCTTATCCTAGTGCAATTGTCTGTGCACAATCGCGGCCGCTGTGATATAACCTGCGTTGCTCACGTTGCCATACAATCTACCCTATCGTATATGTCAGCAGCGTAGGTTATATCACAGTGGCCGCGATTGTGCAGAGACAACTGCACCAGCTTAAGGCTCCGTCGCGGCTCCGCCCCCCCCTCGCCAGCCATTGGTGCACACTCAGATGCGGCCACCCCCTCACCAGTCATTGGTCCAAACTCCCATGCGGACCCCCCGGAAACCGTTTCTGGAGTCTCCCTTCGTCCAGCCCCCTGCACACTCCGACCGACATTGGCCAGACGCCGGTAGGACGCGCTGTGATTGGCAGCCTGTGCAGCTGCTACTGGAATACCTGCCTCCTGAGAAGGAACACGAGGGACAGCCTGTACGCGCCGTCAAGCCTGCAACTGAACCACACCAGGTAAGCGGTCTCATACCCGCGCCAGCACGTTACCGCGCCATCTCGGCCCCGGAGCCCTCCATTGCTTGCAGCTTCATCAAGGGCCTGACCACCGCCGCAATACTGTGCACACATATCGGCAGCCAGCATTGTCACTGGCAGCCTGTTCAGCTGCCACTTTAGTACTTGCCTCCTGCTGGGTGCCTGCTCACACAGGGAGACGCTGCCAGACACTACAATAACAAACGAGGGACAGTCTGGTAAGTTGCCTGTGCCCTCCCTCCCCTGACACTGAGCCCCCCCAGGTAGCCAGCGTCATCCCCCGGACCCACTATAACACTAGGTCATTCATCCTCCCCTGCATCCGCTCTTCACGCTGTCACAAGAGGCTACGCCCTCTTACCCATCGCACACCCTTTCCCCATACAATACGTAACGACAAACAACTTTAAGCTTAAAGGTAATACTCCATATCGTACAAATATTCGGCAAACAAAGTACGTACAGAGGTTGCAGGGGCGTAGCACCTTTCCGCCGGTGTGAAGAGCGCCCATAGGGCGCAATGAATCACCTAGTATATATATATATATATATATATATATATACACATACACACACAGACACAGTATATATATTTATTTGCAGTGCACCCCTTTCATTGCAACATGGGGCCTAATTCAGACTGGATCACTGCAGCAGCAGCCATCGCAGTCTGAATCCCTATGCCAGCGCAGTGGCGGATCCAGACAGGGCAGAAATGGCGATCGCCCACCCTACACATGCCCTCCACATGCCGGCGCCAAGACGGATGGCCGGGTCCCATTACCGGTACAGGACTTCTGCCCGGCGCATCCACAACAATCATCTGCGGCAGCTGCAGGCATCACTGACAGCTCACCGCCACTGAGAGTCTGAGAGCAACTTGCTGGGGCCGGGGCAGTGTGTCACTCACTGTCTTCTCTGCGCCCGGCTCCCATCCACTGGCCTCCTCCTCAGTGTCATCATGCCTCTGCGCGATGACATACACTGTCATGCGCAGTAGGCATTTGAGGACGCCAAGACCTGAGACTCCTTCAGGGGCAGGCGCAATTTTCACAGCAGCGGAGCAGGACCGGACCCCAGAGAGCTGTGATTGCCTTACTGATTGTGTAAGTGTTTTGGGAAGGGGAGCTGAGTGGGGATGAGTTGGTGTAGGTGTTTAGGTGACAACGAACAAACACTAATAAACACCACTTGCTATAAGTGTTGTAAGCTCAGCCATGCTCTTCTGCAGCTTAAATATGGGGAGGGCAACAAAAAGGATATACCTGTGTAAGTACGGGACACCAAGCATAAGATTAAGAGCCATCACACAGGTTTGGCTTTTGTGTGAACTTAAGCTAATAACGCCCCAGCCTGGTCAGGGTACTATATGTTGAAGTCGAAAATATTATACCCACATGCATCACGTACAAACACCCACACAGAGTGGCCTCCGTGCGTGTGCTTGTTCTGCCGTGCGTGTGCTTACTCGCACGCTGCGTACATTGGCTCGCGGGCCTTGCGTATTAGCGCATGGTATGAATAAATAAATACAGTAGCATACGCATACGCATAGAAATGCCACAAAGACATATTCTATATTTTATACACATAGGGGGTGATTCCGAGTTGTTCGCTCACTAGCTGATTTTAGCAGCATTGCAAACGCTAAGCCGCCGCTCTCTGGGCGCCAGGCAGAAGTCCTGTACCGGTAATGGGACCCGGCCATCCGTCTTAGCTTAGCAGAATAGTGAACGAAAGATTAGCAGAATTGCAAATAGAAATTTCTTAGCAGCTTCTGAGTAGCTCCAGACCTACTCACAAATAGCGATCATTTCAGTCAGTTTCGTTCCTGGTTTGACGTCACACACACGCCCAGCGTTCGCCCAGCCACTCCCCCATTTCTCCAGACACTCCCGCATTTTTCCCTGACACGCCTGCGTTTTTCCACACACTCCCAGAAAACGGCCAGTTTCCGCCCAGAAACACCCACTTCCTGTCAATCACACTCCGATCACTTCAAAGATGAAAAAAATAAGAATTTACTTACCGATAATTCTATTTCTCGGAGTCCGTAGTGGATGCTGGGGTTCCTGAAAGGACCATGGGGAATAGCGGCTCCGCAGGAGACAGGGCACAAAAGTAAAGCTTTTCCGATCAGGTGGTGTGCACTGGCTCCTCCCCCCATGACCCTCCTCCAGACTCCAGTTAGGTACTGTGCCCGGACGAGCGTACACAATAAGGGAGGAATTTTGAATCCCGGGTAAGACTCATACCAGCCACACCAATCACACCGTACAACTTGTGATCTAAACCCAGTTAACAGTATGATAACAAAAGGAGCCTCTGAAAGACGGCTTCCTACAACAATAACCCGATTTTTGTAACAATAACTATGTACAAGTATTGCAGAATAATCCGCACTTGGGATGGGCGCCCAGCATCCACTACGGACTCCGAGAAATAGAATTATCGGTAAGTAAATTCTTATTTTCTCTATCGTCCTAGTGGATGCTGGGGTTCCTGAAAGGACCATGGGGATTATACCAAAGCTCCCAAACGGGCGGGAGAGTGCGGATGACTCTGCAGCACCGAATGAGAGAACTCCAGGTCCTCTTTTTGCCAGGGTATCAAATTTGTAGAATTTTACAAACGTGTTCTCCCCCGACCACGTAGCTGCTCGGCAGAGTTGTAATGCCGAGACCCCTCGGGCAGCCGCCCAAGATGAGCCCACCTTCCTTGTGGAATGGGCATTTACATATTTTTTGCTGTGGCAAGCCTGCCACAGAATGTGCAAGCTGAATTGTACTACAAATCCAACGAGCAATAGTCTGCTTAGAAGCAGGAGCACCCAGCTTGTTGGGTGCATACAGGATAAACAGCAAGTCAGATTTCCTGACTCCAGCCGACCTGGAAACTATATTTTCAGGGCCCTGACAACATCCAGCAACTTGGAATCCTCCAAGTCCCTAGTAGCCGCAGGTACCACAATAAGCTGGTTCAGGTGAAACGCTGACACCACCTTAGGGAGAAACTGGGGACGAGTCCACAGCTTTGCTCTGTCCGAATGGACAATCAGATATGGCTTTGTGAGATAAAGCCGCCAATTCTGACACTCGCCTGGCCGAGGCCAGGACCAACAGCATGGTCGCTTTCCATGTGAGATATATCAAATCCACAGATTTGAGTTGTTTAAACCAATGTGATTTTAGGAATCCCAAACTACGTTGAGATCGCCCAGTGCCACTGGAGACATCAAAAGGGGGTTGTATATGCAGTACTCCCTTAACAACTTCTGGACTTCAGGAACTGAAGCCAATTTCTTTCTGGAAGAAAATCGACCGGTCGAAATTTGAACCTTAATGGACCCCAATTTGAGACCCATATACACTCCTGTTTGCAGGAAATGTAGGAATTAACCTAGTTGAAATTCTTCCGTGGAGCCTTCCTGGCCTCACACCATGGAACACATTTTCACCTAAGCAGTGATAATGTTGTGCGGTCACCTCCTTCCTGGCTCTGACCAGGGTAGGGATGACCTCTTCCGGAATGCCTTTTTCCCTTAGGATCCGGCGTTCACCCGTCAACGCGGCTGCGGTAAGTCATGGAACAGACATGATTCTTGCTGAATCAAGATCCTTTCTAGTATCTCTTGAAGTTCCGGGTACCAAGTTCTTCTTGGCCAAACCGGAGCCACGAGTATAGTTCTTACTCCTCTCCTTCCTATCATTCTCCCTACACTGGGTATGAAAGGCAGAGGAGGGAACACATACACCGACTGGTACACCCACGGTGTTACCAGAGCGTCCCAGCTATTGCCTGAGGGTCTCTAGACCTGGCGCTTCATGTGGGACGCCATCATAACCACCTTTGGTCTTTCCCAACGGTTTACAAACATGTGGAAACTTCCAGATGAAGTTCCCACTTTTCCGGGTGGAATTCTAGTTGTCCACTCCCGGAATGAACACTGCTGACAGTGTTATCACATGATTTTTCGCCCAGCGAAGAATCCATGCTGTCATTGCCCTCCTGCTTCTTGTGCCGCCCCGTCTGTTTACGTGGGCGACTGCCATGATGATGTCCTACTGGATCAGCACCGGTTGACTTTGAAGCAGAGGTCTTCCTAGGCTCAGAGCATCGTAAATTGCCCTTAGCTCCAGTATATTCATGTGGAGAGAAATCTCCAGACTTGACCACACTTCCTTGGAAATTTCTTCCCTGTGTGACTGTTCCCCAGCCTCTCAGGCTGGCATCCGTGGTGACCAGAACACAGTCCTGAATGCTGAATGTGCTGCCCTCTAGAAGATGAGCACTCTGCAGCCCCCACAGAAGAGACACCCTTGTCCTTGGAGACAGGGTTATCCGCTGATGCATCTGAAGATGCGATCCGGACCATTCGTCCCGCAAATCCCCCTGAAAAGTTTTTGCGTGAGATCTGCCGAATGGAATCGCTTCGTAAGAAGCCACCATTTTTCCCAGGACTCCTGTGCATTGATGCACTGATACTTGGCCTGGTTTTAGGAGGTTTCTGACTAGGTCGGATAACTCCCTGGCTTTCCCCTCCAGGAGAAATACCTCTTTCTGGACTATGCCCAGAATCATTCCTAGGAACAGCAGACGTATCATCGGAAAACAGCTGCGATTTTTGGAATATTTAGAATCCACTCGTGCTGTCGTAGAACTACTTTAGATAGTTCTTTTCCGACCTCCAACTGTTCTCTGGAAACTTGCCCCTTTCAGGATATCGTCCAAGTAAGGGATAATTAAGATGCCTTTCTTCTTTTAAGAATCATCTTTTCGGCCATTACCTTGGTAAAGGCCCGGGGTGCCGTGGATAATTCAACGGCAGCGTCTGAAACTGATATTGACAGTTCTGTATCACGAACCAGAGGTACCCTTGTTGAGAAGGGCAAATTTGGACATGGAGGTAATCCGTGATGTCCAGGGACACCATATAGTCCCCTTTTTTCCGGTTCTCTATCACTGCTCTGAGTGACTCCATCTTGATTTGAACCTTTTTATGTAAGTGTTCAAAGATTTCAGATTTAGACTATGTCTCACCAAGCCGTCTGGCTTCAGTACCACAATATAGTGTGGAAGACTAATACCCTTTTCCTTGTTGTAGGAGGGGTACTTTGATTATCACCTGCTGGAAATACAGCTTGTGAATTTTTTCCCAATACTGCCTCCCTGTCGGAGGGAGCCGTTGGTAAAGCAGGCTTCAGGAACCTGCGAGGAAAAAATGTCTCGACTCTCCAATCTGTACCCCTGGGATAATACTTGTACGATCTAGGGGTCAACTTGCGAGTGATCCCACTGCGCGCTGAGACTCTTGAGACTACCCCCCCACCTCACCTGAGTCCGCTTGCACGGCCCCAGCGTCACGCTGAGGACTTGGCAGACGCGGTGGAGGGCTTCTTTTCCTGGGAAGGGGCTGCCTGCTGCAGTCTACTTCCCTTTCCTCTATGTCTGGGCAGATATGACTGGCCTTTTGCCCGCTTGCCCACATGGGAAACGGAAGGATTGAGGCTGAAAAGACAGTGTCTTTTTCTGCTGAGATGTAACTTGGGGTAAAAAGGTTGGATTTCCCAGCTGTAGCCGTGGCCCCCAGGTCCGATGGACCGACCCCAAATAACTCCTTCCCTTTATACGGCAATACTTCCATGTGCCGTATGGGATCTGTATCACCTGACCACTGTCGTGTCCATGACATCTTCTGGGAGATATGGACAACGCACTTATCTTGATGCCAGAGTGCAAATATCCCTCTGTGCATCTCGCATACATATATATAGAATGCATCCTATTAAATGCTCTATATCAATAAAATATTTTTAGTCAGGGAATTCGACCAAGCCAACCCAGCACTGCATCTCCAGGCTGATGGCGATCGCTGGTCGCAGTATAACCACCGTATGTGTGTATATACTTTTTAGGATATTTTTCCAGCTGCCTATCAGCTGGCTCCTTGAGGGCGGCCGTATCTGGAGACGGTAACGCCACTTGATAAGCGTGTGAGCGCCTTATCCACCCTAAGGGGTGTTTCCCAACGCGCCCTAACTTCTGGCGGGAAAGGGTATAACGCCAATATTTGCTATCGGGGTAAACCCACGCATCATCACACACTTCATTTTATTTTATCTGATTCAGGAAAAACTACAGGTAGTTTTTTCACTCCCACATAATACCCTTTTTTGTGGTACTTGTAGTATCAGAAATATGTAACACCTCCTTCATTGCCCTTAACGTGTGGCCCTAATGAGGAATACGTTTGTTTATTCACCGTCGACACTGGATTCAGTGTCCGTGTCTGTGTCTGTGTCGACCGACTGAGGTAATTGGGCGTTTTTTTAAAAACCCCTGACGGTGTTTCTGAGACGCCTGGACCGGAAC
Source organism: Pseudophryne corroboree (assembly GCF_028390025.1). Classification (NCBI taxonomy): domain Eukaryota; kingdom Metazoa; phylum Chordata; class Amphibia; order Anura; family Myobatrachidae; genus Pseudophryne; species Pseudophryne corroboree. The sequence goes on from NC_086448.1 coordinate 87,024,879, forward strand.
TAATTGTTTGTCGGCCGTCTCATGTCGTCAACCGACCTTGCAGCGTGTTGACATTCTCACGTAATTCCCTAAATAAGCCATCCATTCCGGTGTCGACTCCCTAGAGAGTGACATCACCATTACAGGCAATTTCTCCGCCTCCTCCAACATCGTCCTCATACATGTCGACACACACGTACCGACACACAGCACACACACCTGGAATGCTCTGACAGAGGACAGGACCCCACTAGCCCTTTGGAGAGACAGAGGGAGAGTTTGCCAGCACACACCAAAAAACGCTATAATTACATAGGGACAACCTTATATAAGTGTTTCTCCCTAATAGCATCTTTATATATATATTTATATCGCCAATTAGTGCCCCCCTCTCTGTTTAAACCCTGTTTCTGTAGTGCAGTGCAGGGGAGAGCCTGGGAGCCTTCTCTCCAGCCTTTCTGTGAGAGAAAAAATGGCGCTGTGTGCTGAGGAGATAGGCCCCGCCCCTTTTCCGGCGGGCTCGTCTCCCGCTCTTTAGTGAAGTTTGGCAGGGGTTAAATATCTCCATATAGCCTCTGGGGGCTATATGTGAGGTATTTTTAGCCAGTATATAGGTTTACATTTGCCTCCCAGGGCGCCCCCCCCCAGCGCCCTGCACCCTCAGTGACAGCGTGTGAAGTGTGCTGAGAGGAAAATGGCGCACAGCTGCAGTGCTGTGCGCTACCTTTAGAAGACTGTCAGAGTCTTCAGCCGCCGATTCTGGACCTCTTCTAACTTCAGCATCTGCAAGGGGGCCGGCGGCGCGGCTCCGGTGACCATCCAGGCTGTACCTGTGATCGTCCCTCTGGAGCTGATGTCCAGTAGCCAAGAAGCCAATCCATCCTGCACGCAGGTGAGTTCACTTCTTCTCCCCTCAGTCCCTCGTTGCAGTGATCCTGTTGCCAGCAGGACTCACTGTAAAATAAAAAACCTAAGCTAAACTTTCTCTAAGCAGCTCTTTAGGAGAGCCACCTAGAATTGCACCCTTCTCGGCCGGGCACAAAAATCTAACTGGAGTCTGGAGGAGGGTCATGGGGGGAGGAGCCAGTGCACACCACCTGATCGGAAAAGCTTTACTTTTGTGCCCTGTCTCCTGCGGAGCCGCTATTCCCCATGGTCCTTTCAGGAACCCCAGCATCCACTAGGACGATAGAGAAACTTTGTTCTGCCGTGAGTAAATCTACTAAGTTTTGAGCTAAAATACTAACCGCATGCGCACTGCGAACCATGCGCATGCACATTTTTGCCTTAATCGCTCCATTGCGAAAATCGGCAACGAGCGAACAACTCGGAATGACCCCCATAGTGCATTATTTACACTATACACACCAGCAACATACACTTGCTTAGAATGTATAACAATGGAGGTATTCAACTTTACAGGATGTGATGGGACAGAAATAGGTCAGAACATAATGTTTGGTTTCCACATGTACAGTAATTCAAGGGCAATATTCCGATCGCAGTTTGCAGATAATCACATGCTCCTGCGCCAATATTCTTATCTCACTGTATGTACTGTACTCCATGATATTCAGCGGGAACCCAGCGGCGGACACCAGCAAGTACATCTGGACCAAGCATCGCCCACCTATTCAAACCAACCTATGACCCCTCACGTACTGTAAATGACCTGCCCCTTGACCCCAGGGCCGGTGCAAGTTTTCTCGGCACCCTAAGCAAAACTTCAGCCTACCCTCCCCCCCTTCCCCCATACAATAATACAATACAAACATATATACCATGTCAAAGTCAGAAAAATATCATGATGCACACTGCCATATTTGCACCTCATCCATGTCCGCGCTGCGCATGCGTACGCTCTCCCGTGCGTGCGCATACCCGCTGTTACGTGCACCCGCAGGCGCACGGTATGCGCATTTACGGTAGAGTTTATGTGCGCCTAGCGTGCGACTCAATCGTTGCATATTTTTACCATATAATGTATTTTGTAGATTATGGTCCCTTTGATAGAACCTGAAAGTTTAGTTAATGTAGCATGTTCATAGACAAAGAGATCCCTCTTTGTTTGATACGAAGGGTCAGACATGGGTTATACAGTGGTGTTTAGTATCCATCGGAAGAGTATTTAATTAGCAATATTCCGGTGTTGGTCTGAAGCGGATTAATCGCTCGTGCGAATAGTTATGGACATGAGAAGTTTATGTACTTCTACTATTATTTGCACTCACTTATCCATGCGGCGGGAAACCTAGTTTCCCACCCACCTGAGCAGTTGGAAATAGTCACAGCCCACCTGTATGAATCAACCTATGACCTTTTGTTATAATGCGAAGACGAATTCCTGTGTCCAATGAACAATGAGATTGTAGGGACCATTGTATTGTATTGTGTGTGGTGCATAAATAGACAAGCCGATCTGATCCAACTCACTCTCTTCAACGGTTCTAATCACTGATAATCGGGAGCTGGATATTCAGAAAGGCGCATGCGATTGTTTCCTTTGTGCGTAAATTTTCTCCGCAATCATATTGTCTTTATTGTTAATGTGAGCCATATCTCTCTCTCTCTTCTCCTCTTTCTCTCTCTTTTCCTCTTAAAGTGTTATTGTACTGTTATTGTATTTCATGTGTAGTTATCTGGTTAGTTAGTCTATGTTATATTGGTAGTGTATGACTTGTATTGTATTATTCTTTTGCAAATAGAACGTTCATATAAGGTGTTAGAACCTAAGATCGGTATCTATGTATTTCTTATATTTTTAAGTATTCTCAGACGCTCGAACAGCTTTTAAGTTAATAAGGTTACACTGTGTTACATTTACACCCTATCACTACACCAAGGTTTACTGCATAATACACTGTTTTATGGTATAGTTATAAAGGTTTTACACTGTGAGCGTCTGCGCCGCTGGTGATCTCCTCGTGGTCTCAAGCGTCCGCTACGCTGATAGCGTATCATTACGTTAGTCGGCAGCCAATAGCGTGCCTGCCTGTGATCCCTTGGCCGTGAGCGAACGTGACGCTTGAGCGTCTCGACTACGGCTAAGCGATTGTTACGCAACGTGCGTACCCTTACGGTATTCCATACGCCAATAGCGTACTGTGTTCTTTGACCTCTTAAAGGGTTTTAAGTAAGATAAATATTTAGCTTTATCAATTGGCTGCTCGTCCGTCCTTCACATATCTGTACTAGGTAATTTCAGCAGACATTATCCATCAGCAAAGGGCGGGAGATCATATTCCTCGTAGTGCTGCCTGGATAAGCGTCTGCTTCGCTTAGTAAAGGGTGCTGAGGGAATCCGGAACCGGAGGTAAGAACAACACGCTAGTGTCTTTTAAAACTGTTTATTTCTGTCTTGCGTACGCACGCACATATATCTGCATTTCTTTTCATTCGTGTGTTTTCATATCACTCTCCTGTTTGCCATTTTATAATTGATAAACGTGCTAAGAGAGATTTGTCGCTATTAACAGTTAAAAAAAAAAAAGTAAAAGTAATACATTAAGGGGTAAATTGTAAAGCACGCACACAGCTTTGCCTAAAGATACAAGGAGAGATCTGTGTGGTGCTCGGTAGATGATTGAGAATCATCTACATTGATAAACGTGTTAATTGTGTTACGGTGGATATCTGCTTTGCGTACACGTGTCTTTAACAAAAGGCTGAGACTCGCGTACGCAACCCAAAGGCCGACGCACGCAGCGTATATTACGCAACGGAGCGTCCGGGTACGCCCACATAACTCAAATCACACGATAGTATTATTTTAACAGGCGAAAAGGTGACAACGCGATAAATAGCGCAAGTCAATTTTAGTGTCCGAAATTTAAGCTAATAGATCCTTCTCCAATTTACAACTCATCTGGTCTAAAGGAAAGAAATTTCTGCGCAGAAATAGAAAGAAATAGAAACAAAAGAAAAGTGTACATGTGGTGAGTGAGTGTTTGCATATATAAGTTCTACAATTTTTGAGGTTGAACCACAAGAAGTCGAGTTCTGGTGAGGTACATACATGTAAGTGACGTGCATAGTGGCTAGGGAGGCATCCCTTGTTAAACATAAAAAAGAGCATTAGAGTATAGCAGACCAGGAGGTCATACTGTAGCACAGACCAGGAGGTCCAGAACAGACCAGGAGGTCCAGGTACAGCAGACAAGGAAGTCCGCTATAAATAGAGAAAAGAGCACAACCCAGGGGGTTGGTGCAGAACCCATATAGGCCAGTAAAAGCTCATGCTGAAGGAATTCGCAGCCGCAATTTTCGATTCCGTTGGTCGCTCCGCACATAAGATTAGTTGCTTATGTGCTGAACGATTGTACCGCACGTAATTGTGTGCATTAGTTAGTAATCTGACCCAGTGCCATTTGTGTACGAAAGGGGTCATAAACACTATTTGTACATTCTAACGTGATTTGTGTAATTTTTTTTATTTTAAGGGAAGTTCGCTGGTCACTAAGGAACTATCCAGCAACCAATAGTTACTGGAAAGAGTAAGTGCTCTGCGGATCACCCTCGCATGTTCCAGTAAATAGAGGTTCAGGTCGCAGGGGCCCTGGGTCGAGTACGCCAGCGCTAGAGCAGTGTGTGGGCGTATTGGTCGAAGTGGGCGAGTGAGTGGGGTACTCGGTAAACCGCCACCGTTGGCCTATCTTGAACATTTTGGTTTTTGTAAGGGTTCGCTGAAGACCCTGATTGAAGGTCAGAGGTAGTGAAAGCAACACCTGCAAGTTATGGGGGCCAGTTGTTCGGGTAGGGGACGATCAACCTCGGTTCGGGTTGATTCAGTAAACCGACCAATCGGGTCGGCAAGGTATGTAATGTGTGAAAAATACGGTTCACACACAGAGGGTTTATGTGATGAATGGGAGAGAATGACTGTACATGACGGGGAGAAGTTCCCAAGAGTAGGCAGCTTTAGCCCAGATGTGTTACTAAATCTAAGGAGAAGGATATGTCTCATTAAATCAACAAAGAGACGGATCAAACATTATGATTATTTGCAGTTATGGGAACAGGAGGGTGAAATACAGAGAGGATTGGCTCAGGCGGCGGGATCTAACCCTATCAGGAAACTGATAGCCACGGCACCGCCGCCACCATATATATCAGGAGAGAAATTGGTTGCGGAGAATGACGCACTAGGGTGTAACAAACAAACACTTAGCAACTGTATAAATGTTAAGGATAATGTTAATAAGTTAACTAATGCAAATATTAACCCGTGCAAGTTGTACCCTGTTTTAAACTTTCCCCAGGAGTGTGATCAAGAGGACGAATCGGCAACAATATCGGCGCTCTCTCTAGCAGCCACCTTATCAGAAACAACAGTAGGCACGGCCCAACACTTAAGATTAGTATCAAAGGCCCCTAGCGGAGGGACAGGTGAGGTCGTATCAACGGGTTGCCTTATTGACAGATGGGAAGGACCATACCAAGTCTTATTGACTAGCACTACAGCATTGAAGGTTGCCGAGAGAGAGACTTGGGTTCATTCGTCCCATTGTAAGAAGGTTGCTGATCCAGAGAGTTCCCGTGATAAAGAACAGACGGTAGAGGAAGTTGTATCACTGGAGTGTCTGTTTCAGGAGGACTGAGGCGGCACCTGAGCATTGAAAATCATAAGATCAAAAGCAGTTGTCGATTCCCTGTTCCCTTTTATTGTTTTTCTCCACCTCCCATCCCCTCTCCCTCGAATTATTTCTTTCCCCCTTCTCATTCTTCTCCGTTTCCTCCTATAAGATGGACTTGCCCCAAGAGACTGTGATCCGGATTTTCCTGTTGACCATGATGTTGATCAGAGCAGTCTGTTCCGGCGAGAGTACCATGGAGGTCGAGAGAGGTTCTGGAATGGGTTCTGATGACAAAGATGGAGGCGTAGTTTTCCAAGAGCAACTTAATCAACAAGTAAAGGCGAGTATCAGAAAACGATCCGATAGCATTGACAATAGAAGGAATTGTGAAGGATTGTTAGCTGAGGAAAACTGTATCTGTAGGCTCTGTGACAATGTAGTTGAGGATGGGTGCATCAAGAAATGTCAGTCCAGTTTTAATATCCACATGGACCGGCATCCATTGAGTGACTATCACTCCTTAGTGGGTAATGTGTTAAATCAGACAGATTGTTGGGTATGCTCTCAAGTTCCTCAAGGCCATAGCAAATCAGGGCTAGTACCATTTCCTTTAACGATAGGGGAGGTACTTGAGCTAAAGGGTGGGAGACCGGTGGACAGGAGGTTTAATATCTCCAGCCCTCCTAGTTTGAAGCTCCACCAATATCAAGTGGATAGATCCCTAATATGTTTTAACATTTCCAATCCCCGAAAGCCGGGAAATTGGGAAGTGTCATGGAGTAACCAAACCATGATCTTTTCATATAGAGCAGATAGAATGCCTACAGATACAGAGCTTTTACGCCACATAGCCAGTAGAGAAAAAAAATTCCGATACAGGTATACCCTAGGAAATAGGATCATGAGAGTTGGAGAGGTATCACCAGGATACTGTGCACATATCATACAAACGGATACGTGTACTAGACAGATGGGAGAATTAGGGTTAGGAGATTTCACATGGAAGATGTGTAATATGGTTATGTCTTACTCCGTCCCATATGTTCTCCCCGATGATGCATATTTCATATGCGGGAGGAAGGCGTATAAGTGGCTTGCCCCAAACTCTGAAGGATTGTGTTATATTGGAAAAGTACTGCCTGAGGTAATGACTGTATCACATGCCAAAATGAAAGATATACACCGTGGTGCCCAAGCTCCTTATACTCACACTCATTACGAGCACGTCGTTAAAAGGCAACTGACAGAAAGGACGAAGCATCCGGCCTCTGATCTGATCCATGAATCCACCGGGATTCAGGTTCTACTTGCGTTAGATTTCACTCGCACCGCCAGAGGAGTGTTGAACTATAGATACATATCAGCGCTTGCAAATTTATTAGACAATATCACAGAAATTTATGATGACACTTTTAGGTATACCGGAAGGGAGCTCCAAGCTTATAAAACAGAACTGGTTCAGCATAGAATGGTTCTTAATTATCTCACAGTAGTGACAGGTGGATATTGTGTCACACTGGCAACGCAGTACGGCGTGAAATGCTGCACTTATATTACGAATAGCACCGAGGACCCGGTCGAGGTCATAGACCAAAAGATGGACGACATTCTCCAATTAAAGTGGGAATTTCGCAGGAGACACAATCTCACCCTTGCTGCTGTGGGTAATGAGCTGACTGGTTGGGTGTCATGGTTGAACCCGCGAAATTGGTTCTCTGGTTTAAGAGAATGGGCTCAAGGAGTCATAATGGATGTAGGGAAGTTTCTTCTATGTATCTTAGGTGTTGTCATATCGATTGGCTTGATATTTAGATGCGGTCAGGCTTTAACGAAGTGCAAACGTAGTACCAGGGTAATGAGTCTAAGGAGTGAGGAAATTGTAATTCCAATGGATTTGATTTATGACCCAACGTTAGAGACAATGATGTGATGAAAATGTGATTCTACGGTCCGTTTCTTTCACCCGTTTCTCCTTTGTTTTTCTCCAAGGTAAAAAGACCCACTTGGAAGAGGAATTTGGCGATCCTGTATACAGACAACAGATGGATTAAAGAAGAAGTTTTGACAACCTTGTACACAGATAATTGATGAACTATGCCATAGACCCCCAGTTTCCCTAGAAATTTTAAATTTACGCTAGCCCAACACTTTTGTAAGTCTATGGACATTGACAAAGCTTTTTGCTCGCACTTTTTGGCAAAAGCCCAAAGAAGACTGCATTCAACAGACACCAGACAAGACTTCAACCGACAAATGTTCATTAACCTGACATAGAATACCACTGCATTTACCATAATTGTTTCTTATCTTCATCTCTACAACCTTCAGGTAAAGCACACACATAGTCGATAGGGAATACAGGCACAGATATCAGCACTCACATATTCCCCCATTCATGTATCATCAACTAAAATGTGCTCCCCCATTTTGTTGCAACTAAAAGCCGAAAAGAGCTCGGTAAAGTTTGACAGCCCATCTACAGACCCTTAATATGGGATAAGAAGGAATTCAAATGTATACTTCGCAATACCTCGAAGCTTGATTTAAAACACGTACGGCACGGTGATACATGACCCCCCAAACATGGATTCATACACACATGCTTCTGCTATCTCACTAGGTCATACCCTTTTCACACCTTCTTCTCTCCTCCCTTACCCAACCATGGAAATGTATTTACACATGACATATATTTTTCTCTTTTTGAAATGTTTTAGGAAGTGGCAGTTATTGGTGACTGCCAAAGGGTGGACTGTCAAAGTCAGAAAAATATCATGATGCACACTGCCATATTTGCACCTCATACATGTCCGCGCTGCGCATGCGTACTCTCTCCCGTGCGTGCGCATACCCGCTGTTACGTGCACTCGCAGGCGCACGGTATGCGCATTTACGGTAGAGTTTATGTGCGCCTAGCGTGCGACTCAATCGTTGCATATTTTTACCATATAATGTATTTTGTAGATTATGGTCCCTTTGATAGAACCTGAAAGTTTAGTTAATGTAGCATGTTCATAGACAAAGAGATCCCTCTTTGTTTGATACGAAGGGTCAGACATGGGTTATACAGTGGTGTTTAGTATCCATCGGAAGAGTATTTAATTAGCAATATTCCGGTGTTGGTCTGAAGCGGATTAATCGCTCGTGCGAATAGTTATGGACATGAGAAGTTTATGTACTTCTACTATTATTTGCACTCACTTATCCATGCGGCGGGAAACCTAGTTTCCCACCCACCTGAGCAGTTGGAAATAGTCACAGCCCACCTGTATGAATCAACCTATGACCTTTTGTTATAATGCGAAGACGAATTCCTGTGTCCAATGAACAATGAGATTGTAGGGACCATTGTATTGTATTGTGTGTGGTGCATAAATAGACAAGCCGATCTGATCCAACTCACTCTCTTCAACGGTTCTAATCACTGATAATCGGGAGCTGGATATTCAGAAAGGCGCATGCGATTGTTTCCTTTGTGCGTAAATTTTCTCCGCAATCATATTGTCTTTATTGTTAATGTGAGCCATATCTCTCTCTCTCTTCTCCTCTTTCTCTCTCTTTTCCTCTTAAAGTGTTATTGTACTGTTATTGTATTTCATGTGTAGTTATCTGGTTAGTTAGTCTATGTTATATTGGTAGTGTATGACTTGTATTGTATTATTCTTTTGCAAATAGAACGTTCATATAAGGTGTTAGAACCTAAGATCGGTATCTATGTATTTCTTATATTTTTAAGTATTCTCAGACGCTCGAACAGCTTTTAAGTTAATAAGGTTACACTGTGTTACATTTACACCCTATCACTACACCAAGGTTTACTGCATAATACACTGTTTTATGGTATAGTTATAAAGGTTTTACACTGTGAGCGTCTGCGCCGCTGGTGATCTCCTCGTGGTCTCAAGCGTCCGCTACGCTGATAGCGTATCATTACGTTAGTCGGCAGCCAATAGCGTGCCTGCCTGTGATCCCTTGGCCGTGAGCGAACGTGACGCTTGAGCGTCTCGACTACGGCTAAGCGATTGTTACGCAACGTGCGTACCCTTACGGTATTCCATACGCCAATAGCGTACTGTGTTCTTTGACCTCTTAAAGGGTTTTAAGTAAGATAAATATTTAGCTTTATCAATTGGCTGCTCGTCCGTCCTTCACATATCTGTACTAGGTAATTTCAGCAGACATTATCCATCAGCAAAGGGCGGGAGATCATATTCCTCGTAGTGCTGCCTGGATAAGCGTCTGCTTCGCTTAGTAAAGGGTGCTGAGGGAATCCGGAACCGGAGGTAAGAACAACACGCTAGTGTCTTTTAAAACTGTTTATTTCTGTCTTGCGTACGCACGCACATATATCTGCATTTCTTTTCATTCGTGTGTTTTCATATCACTCTCCTGTTTGCCATTTTATAATTGATAAACGTGCTAAGAGAGATTTGTCGCTATTAACAGTTAAAAAAAAAAAAGTAAAAGTAATACATTAAGGGGTAAATTGTAAAGCACGCACACAGCTTTGCCTAAAGATACAAGGAGAGATCTGTGTGGTGCTCGGTAGATGATTGAGAATCATCTACATTGATAAACGTGTTAATTGTGTTACGGTGGATATCTGCTTTGCGTACACGTGTCTTTAACAAAAGGCTGAGACTCGCGTACGCAACCCAAAGGCCGACGCACGCAGCGTATATTACGCAACGGAGCGTCCGGGTACGCCCACATAACTCAAATCACACGATAGTATTATTTTAACAGGCGAAAAGGTGACAACGCGATAAATAGCGCAAGTCAATTTTAGTGTCCGAAATTTAAGCTAATAGATCCTTCTCCAATTTACAACTCATCTGGTCTAAAGGAAAGAAATTTCTGCGCAGAAATAGAAAGAAATAGAAACAAAAGAAAAGTGTACATGTGGTGAGTGAGTGTTTGCATATATAAGTTCTACAATTTTTGAGGTTGAACCACAAGAAGTCGAGTTCTGGTGAGGTACATACATGTAAGTGACGTGCATAGTGGCTAGGGAGGCATCCCTTGTTAAACATAAAAAAGAGCATTAGAGTATAGCAGACCAGGAGGTCATACTGTAGCACAGACCAGGAGGTCCAGAACAGACCAGGAGGTCCAGGTACAGCAGACAAGGAAGTCCGCTATAAATAGAGAAAAGAGCACAACCCAGGGGGTTGGTGCAGAACCCATATAGGCCAGTAAAAGCTCATGCTGAAGGAATTCGCAGCCGCAATTTTCGATTCCGTTGGTCGCTCCGCACATAAGATTAGTTGCTTATGTGCTGAACGATTGTACCGCACGTAATTGTGTGCATTAGTTAGTAATCTGACCCAGTGCCATTTGTGTACGAAAGGGGTCATAAACACTATTTGTACATTCTAACGTGATTTGTGTAATTTTTTTTATTTTAAGGGAAGTTCGCTGGTCACTAAGGAACTATCCAGCAACCAATAGTTACTGGAAAGAGTAAGTGCTCTGCGGATCACCCTCGCATGTTCCAGTAAATAGAGGTTCAGGTCGCAGGGGCCCTGGGTCGAGTACGCCAGCGCTAGAGCAGTGTGTGGGCGTATTGGTCGAAGTGGGCGAGTGAGTGGGGTACTCGGTAAACCGCCACCGTTGGCCTATCTTGAACATTTTGGTTTTTGTAAGGGTTCGCTGAAGACCCTGATTGAAGGTCAGAGGTAGTGAAAGCAACACCTGCAAGTTATGGGGGCCAGTTGTTCGGGTAGGGGACGATCAACCTCGGTTCGGGTTGATTCAGTAAACCGACCAATCGGGTCGGCAAGGTATGTAATGTGTGAAAAATACGGTTCACACACAGAGGGTTTATGTGATGAATGGGAGAGAATGACTGTACATGACGGGGAGAAGTTCCCAAGAGTAGGCAGCTTTAGCCCAGATGTGTTACTAAATCTAAGGAGAAGGATATGTCTCATTAAATCAACAAAGAGACGGATCAAACATTATGATTATTTGCAGTTATGGGAACAGGAGGGTGAAATACAGAGAGGATTGGCTCAGGCGGCGGGATCTAACCCTATCAGGAAACTGATAGCCACGGCACCGCCGCCACCATATATATCAGGAGAGAAATTGGTTGCGGAGAATGACGCACTAGGGTGTAACAAACAAACACTTAGCAACTGTATAAATGTTAAGGATAATGTTAATAAGTTAACTAATGCAAATATTAACCCGTGCAAGTTGTACCCTGTTTTAAACTTTCCCCAGGAGTGTGATCAAGAGGACGAATCGGCAACAATATCGGCGCTCTCTCTAGCAGCCACCTTATCAGAAACAACAGTAGGCACGGCCCAACACTTAAGATTAGTATCAAAGGCCCCTAGCGGAGGGACAGGTGAGGTCGTATCAACGGGTTGCCTTATTGACAGATGGGAAGGACCATACCAAGTCTTATTGACTAGCACTACAGCATTGAAGGTTGCCGAGAGAGAGACTTGGGTTCATTCGTCCCATTGTAAGAAGGTTGCTGATCCAGAGAGTTCCCGTGATAAAGAACAGACGGTAGAGGAAGTTGTATCACTGGAGTGTCTGTTTCAGGAGGACTGAGGCGGCACCTGAGCATTGAAAATCATAAGATCAAAAGCAGTTGTCGATTCCCTGTTCCCTTTTATTGTTTTTCTCCACCTCCCATCCCCTCTCCCTCGAATTATTTCTTTCCCCCTTCTCATTCTTCTCCGTTTCCTCCTATAAGATGGACTTGCCCCAAGAGACTGTGATCCGGATTTTCCTGTTGACCATGATGTTGATCAGAGCAGTCTGTTCCGGCGAGAGTACCATGGAGGTCGAGAGAGGTTCTGGAATGGGTTCTGATGACAAAGATGGAGGCGTAGTTTTCCAAGAGCAACTTAATCAACAAGTAAAGGCGAGTATCAGAAAACGATCCGATAGCATTGACAATAGAAGGAATTGTGAAGGATTGTTAGCTGAGGAAAACTGTATCTGTAGGCTCTGTGACAATGTAGTTGAGGATGGGTGCATCAAGAAATGTCAGTCCAGTTTTAATATCCACATGGACCGGCATCCATTGAGTGACTATCACTCCTTAGTGGGTAATGTGTTAAATCAGACAGATTGTTGGGTATGCTCTCAAGTTCCTCAAGGCCATAGCAAATCAGGGCTAGTACCATTTCCTTTAACGATAGGGGAGGTACTTGAGCTAAAGGGTGGGAGACCGGTGGACAGGAGGTTTAATATCTCCAGCCCTCCTAGTTTGAAGCTCCACCAATATCAAGTGGATAGATCCCTAATATGTTTTAACATTTCCAATCCCCGAAAGCCGGGAAATTGGGAAGTGTCATGGAGTAACCAAACCATGATCTTTTCATATAGAGCAGATAGAATGCCTACAGATACAGAGCTTTTACGCCACATAGCCAGTAGAGAAAAAAAATTCCGATACAGGTATACCCTAGGAAATAGGATCATGAGAGTTGGAGAGGTATCACCAGGATACTGTGCACATATCATACAAACGGATACGTGTACTAGACAGATGGGAGAATTAGGGTTAGGAGATTTCACATGGAAGATGTGTAATATGGTTATGTCTTACTCCGTCCCATATGTTCTCCCCGATGATGCATATTTCATATGCGGGAGGAAGGCGTATAAGTGGCTTGCCCCAAACTCTGAAGGATTGTGTTATATTGGAAAAGTACTGCCTGAGGTAATGACTGTATCACATGCCAAAATGAAAGATATACACCGTGGTGCCCAAGCTCCTTATACTCACACTCATTACGAGCACGTCGTTAAAAGGCAACTGACAGAAAGGACGAAGCATCCGGCCTCTGATCTGATCCATGAATCCACCGGGATTCAGGTTCTACTTGCGTTAGATTTCACTCGCACCGCCAGAGGAGTGTTGAACTATAGATACATATCAGCGCTTGCAAATTTATTAGACAATATCACAGAAATTTATGATGACACTTTTAGGTATACCGGAAGGGAGCTCCAAGCTTATAAAACAGAACTGGTTCAGCATAGAATGGTTCTTAATTATCTCACAGTAGTGACAGGTGGATATTGTGTCACACTGGCAACGCAGTACGGCGTGAAATGCTGCACTTATATTACGAATAGCACCGAGGACCCGGTCGAGGTCATAGACCAAAAGATGGACGACATTCTCCAATTAAAGTGGGAATTTCGCAGGAGACACAATCTCACCCTTGCTGCTGTGGGTAATGAGCTGACTGGTTGGGTGTCATGGTTGAACCCGCGAAATTGGTTCTCTGGTTTAAGAGAATGGGCTCAAGGAGTCATAATGGATGTAGGGAAGTTTCTTCTATGTATCTTAGGTGTTGTCATATCGATTGGCTTGATATTTAGATGCGGTCAGGCTTTAACGAAGTGCAAACGTAGTACCAGGGTAATGAGTCTAAGGAGTGAGGAAATTGTAATTCCAATGGATTTGATTTATGACCCAACGTTAGAGACAATGATGTGATGAAAATGTGATTCTACGGTCCGTTTCTTTCACCCGTTTCTCCTTTGTTTTTCTCCAAGGTAAAAAGACCCACTTGGAAGAGGAATTTGGCGATCCTGTATACAGACAACAGATGGATTAAAGAAGAAGTTTTGACAACCTTGTACACAGATAATTGATGAACTATGCCATAGACCCCCAGTTTCCCTAGAAATTTTAAATTTACGCTAGCCCAACACTTTTGTAAGTCTATGGACATTGACAAAGCTTTTTGCTCGCACTTTTTGGCAAAAGCCCAAAGAAGACTGCATTCAACAGACACCAGACAAGACTTCAACCGACAAATGTTCATTAACCTGACATAGAATACCACTGCATTTACCATAATTGTTTCTTATCTTCATCTCTACAACCTTCAGGTAAAGCACACACATAGTCGATAGGGAATACAGGCACAGATATCAGCACTCACATATTCCCCCATTCATGTATCATCAACTAAAATGTGCTCCCCCATTTTGTTGCAACTAAAAGCCGAAAAGAGCTCGGTAAAGTTTGACAGCCCATCTACAGACCCTTAATATGGGATAAGAAGGAATTCAAATGTATACTTCGCAATACCTCGAAGCTTGATTTAAAACACGTACGGCACGGTGATACATGACCCCCCAAACATGGATTCATACACACATGCTTCTGCTATCTCACTAGGTCATACCCTTTTCACACCTTCTTCTCTCCTCCCTTACCCAACCATGGAAATGTATTTACACATGACATATATTTTTCTCTTTTTGAAATGTTTTAGGAAGTGGCAGTTATTGGTGACTGCCAAAGGGTGGACTGTCAAAGTCAGAAAAATATCATGATGCACACTGCCATATTTGCACCTCATACATGTCCGCGCTGCGCATGCGTACTCTCTCCCGTGCGTGCGCATACCCGCTGTTACGTGCACTCGCAGGCGCACGGTATGCGCATTTACGGTAGAGTTTATGTGCGCCTAGCGTGCGACTCAATCGTTACATATTTTTACCATATAATGTATTTTGTAGATTATGGTCCCTTTGATAGAACCTGAAAGTTTAGTTAATGTAGCATGTTCATAGACAAAGAGATCCCTCTTTGTTTGATACGAACGTTCATATAAAGTGTTAGAACCTAAGATCGGTATCTGTGTATTTCTTATATTTTTAAGTATTCTCAGAGCGTCGGAGACGCTCGAACAGCTTTTAAGTTAATAAGGTTACACTGTGTTACATTTACACCCTATCACTACACCAAGGTTTACTGCATAATACACTGTTTTATGGTATAGTTATAAAGGTTTTACACTGTGAGCGTCTGCGCCGCTGGTGATCTCCTCGTGGTCTCAAGCGTCCGCTACGCTGATAGCGTATCATTACGTTAGTCGGCAGCCAATAGCGTGCCTGCCTGTGATCCCTTGGCCGTGAGCGAACGTGACGCTTGAGCGTCTCGACTACGGCTAAGCGATTGTTACGCAACGTGCGTACCCTTACGGTATTCCATACGCCAATAGCGTACTGTGTTCTTTGACCTCTTAAAGGGTTTTAAGTAAGATAAATATTTAGCTTTATCAACCAAAACAAAAATGACAAGAAAAACAAAAAACACAAAATTATGTCTTTTGGGGGCCCCTGTTAGTGGGCCCCCAAAAGACAATTTATACAAACATATCACCAAAAGTGCTCAGTGTATCGCCTTATAGTGTTCACTCTAGAAGTGAAAAGGGGCAGGGTGCCGGACTCCGGGGGCACATGAGTGCGCGTCCGAAACGGGGCGCGACCACGCAAATTAGGGAGCGTGGCCACGCCTACGTCATCTTAGGGGGCGGTGCGGCCCACAGACGCTACTATAGAGAGCCTCTGTGGCCGGCGATGTCACTGTTGGGGGCGTGCCCAGCACCTCCGTCGGTGCTGGGCTTCCCCCAGCCCTCTCCCAATGCGTGAATGGATGCCGCGCGCATCCATTGTAGTAGAACCCCTTATACTATCTAGTACTGGTGCCCCTTTCACCTTATAGCACACGGTACGAGCCGAAATTCACATTGTAGCACACTGAATGAGACAGTCACATTGTAGCACACAGAATGAGACAGTCACATTGTAGCACACTGAATGAGCCGAAATTCACCTTGTAGCACACTGAATGAGCCGAAATTCACATTGTAGCACACTGAATGAGCCGATATTCACATTGTAGCACACTGAATGAGCCGAAATTCACATTGTAGCACACTGAATGAGCCGATATTCACATTGTAGCACACTGAATGAGCCGAAATTCACCTTGTAGCACACTGAATGAGACGAAATTCACATTGTAGCACACTGAATGAGCCGAAATTCACATTGTAGCACACTGAATGAGCCGATATTCACATTGTAGTACACTGAATGAGCCGAAATTCACATTGTAGCACACTGAATGAGCCGATATTCACATTGTAGCACACTGAATGAGCCGATATTCACATTGTAGCACACTGAATGAGCCGATATTCACATTGTAGTACACTGAATGAGCCGATATTCACATTGTAGCACACTGACTGAGCCAAAATTCACATTGTAGCACACTGAATGAGCCGACATTCACATTGTAGCACACTGAATGAGCTGAAATTGTGACAGCAGGGACAGCCAGAGTGACGACAGGGAGAGAGAGAGTGTCGACAGGGAGAGAGAGAGTGACGACAGGGAGAGGGAGAGAGAGAGTGAGTGACGACAGGGAGAGAGGATAACGACAGGGAGGGAGAGTGACGACAGGTAGGGAGAGTGACGACAGGGAGAGAGAGTGACGACGGAGAGAGAGTGACAACAGTAACGACAGGGAGAGAGAGTGACGACAGGGAGAGAGAGTGACGACAGTGATGACAGGGAGAGAGAGTGACGACAGGGAGAGAGAGTGACGACAGGGAGAGAGAGTGACGACAGGGAGGGAGAGTGACGACAGGGAGAGAGAGTGACGACAGGGAGAGAGAGTGACAACAGTAACGACAGGGAGAGAGAGTGACGACAGGGAGAGAGAGTGACGACAGGGAGAGAGAGTGACGAAAGGGGGAGAGAGTGACGACAGTGTGAGAGAGTGACGACAGGGAGAGAGTGACGACAGGGAGAGTGATGACAGTGACGACAGGGAGAGAGAGAGTGATGACAGTGACGGCAGGGAGAGTGATGACAGGGAGAGAGAGTGATGACAGTGACAGCAGGGAGAGAGAGTGACGACAGTGACAGCAGGGAGAGAGAAAGTGATGACAGTGACAGCAGGGAGAGAGAGAGTGACAGTAGGGATAGGGACGGTAACGACAGGGAGAGAGGTGACAGCAGGGGAACATTACCTCAATTGTTGCTGGTGGCTGGCAGCGGTGAGCGGTGGGCTGGCGGCGGTGAGCGGTGGGCGGCTGGTGGCGGCTTGCGGTGGGCGGCTGGCAGCGGTGAGCGGCTGGTGGCGGTGAGCTAATACAGTGCTCTACACAGCCGCCGCCCGCCGCGCAGGGACGGGGAGCACCATGTGCAGCAGGATGGCCACTTCCCTCGCCTCCTGCTGCACTTTCAGTTCCGCATTTCCGGATCAGTGCAAGAAGTGGCGGTATACCATACCGCCGTATACTGCCCCACTTTGACCACTGTGTAGATATATATATATATATATATATATATATATATACACACAATATACACACACACAGTGTGTGTATATATATATATATATGTGTGTTAGGGTTAGGTTACGAGGGGTGGGAGGTTAGGGTTAAGCAGTGGACAAAGGAGGTTAGGTTTAGGCGCCACTGGGGGAGGTTAGGTTTAGGCAGCGGGGTGGGTGGTTAGGGTTAGGCAGCGGGGTGGGTGGTTAGGGTTAGGCAGGGTTAGGCAGCGGGGTAGGTGGTTAGGGCTAGGCAGCGGGGTGGGTGGTTAGGGTTAGGCAGCGGGGTGGGTGGTTAGGGTTAGGCACCACTGAGGGGAGCTTAGGGATAGGGGGCAGGGGTTAGCATACTAAATTCACCCGTCAGGATTTCAAACTTTGGGCATCCTGTCCTTCGTTCATCCATACCGAACCCGCTAAATGTGTACCACTTTTGGTCTCCTATGCATAGTAGAGAAGGAATGATATAAATGATAGTACAAGCAGAGAAGAATATAACAATGGTTAGGTTACCTTAATGTATTGTCACATTGTACTGCTGCAGCATAATATATTCAGCATGTTTATATACCACGGAGCTGGGTGTAACAAATGAGCGGCATGCCCAGGATCAATGTTACCATGTGCACGCTCGCAGCAGCAATGGCGGAAGCAGTGAACCAGTAGTGCTCACCAATGTGTGATGAGCCCGGGCAGAAGCTGTCATCCGCAGGGGCTACCTGTATGTGTCCAGCGCTAGATCAGGAAAACGTCTGGTAGCTGCGGCTAGCATGATGGCTGCTCTGCGGCTAGGGGAAGCAGCTCCGCTCTTCAAGATCAGCCACTGCAACAGACGGGGGAGAGACAGGAAACTGTCGGCTGGGAGGGCGCACGGAGGATATCCCAGTGCTGCTGTGTTCACTCAAGCACTAGAGCTTGGATTCAAACAGGCAGCCCAGGCAGACAGACCAATGCACTGCTGGGGTTGAGGTGAGTGACAGCTGGACCCTCGCCGCCTCCGCCGCTAGGCTAACCTAGTAACATTTTTTTTTTTTTGTAAAATGGATTCAATGGGAGCATGCCGCCCTCCAGTGGCCAGCGCCCAAAGGCAGCTGCCTAAAGCTGCCTAATGGTGGCGCCGGCCCTGCTTGACCTATGGATGAAGAGATTACAGTTTCCTTTGTTTCATGCTTTGAACTATTGTATAAAAGCCAAGCCTCCTGGCCGGCCTAGTCTATTCTCTGAAGGTCATCTTTCCAGATTGACTGAGGACCGGATCTGGGTGGCGCAGGCGAACAAATGTATGTATCCATTGGTTGTAGCTTCTTCTCTGTAATAGTGTTGTATATTCTGTGTTTACCCCTTTTAAGTAAATATTTGTTGCTGCGTTGGACCACAACATAACATACACTACTGGTGTCGCATTCCATTTCTGTTAAAGGTTTAAAGTGTATTTCAGCCACACGTGTAGCTGCATTGTGCTCACAGCGTGTCAGCGTGTGTACGCAAAGTGTGGACGTATTACGCCCATTCGGCGTGAGTATGCAAAGTGCGTACACAGTACGGGTCTGTGTATGCAAAGTGTGTAAACGGTACAGAGGTTACGGATTGCATTCTGCGGCCGCAGCGGCCCCAGCCACTGTGCAATAAGGTATTGTTTTTTCTTGAAAGTTAATCAAACTTAACATATATGAAATACTTGACTGCTTGTTGCGTATATAGGGGGTAAATCTGAGTTGATCGCAGCAGGATTTTTGTTAGCAGTTGGGCAAAAGCATGTGCACTGCAGGGGAGGCAGATATAACATTTGCAGAAAGAGTTAGATTTGGGTCGGTTATATTGTTTCTGTGCAGGGTAAATACTGGCTGCTTTATTTTTACACTGCAAATTAGATTGCAGATTGAACACACCATACCCAAATCTAACTCTCTCTGCACATGTTAAATCTGCCTCCCCTGCAGTGCACATGGTTTTGCCCAACTGCTAACAAAATTTCTGCTGCGATCAACTTGGAATTACCCCCATAATTGTGGCTAGCGTGGCAGGGTGGTGATTCTTGGGGGTAAATTTACTAAAGTTTCTAAAACAGAGAATTGGTGATGTTGCCCATAGCAACCAATCAGATGCTGTCTATCATTTTGTAAAAGGCAATAGAGAAATTATAGACAGCATGTGATTGATTGCTATGGGCAACATCACCAATTCTCTGTTTTAGAAGCTTTAGTAAATGTACCTGTTGGTGTGCATTTAGCAAGAGTTTTCAGTTACTAAAACAACTCAAGTTAATATTTAATGAGCAATAGTATCTACGCTGCTGTGTAAATGGAACGCCAAGGAAAACCCATCATCAGCAAAGGGCACCAGCAGGAGAAAGCACATGCTCCACAATATTGCAGTTATATGATTAAACCTAAAAGTTTGTGTGCTAAAGGCTTTTTTTTTTTTTTTCAATTAGTCCATAATTATATCCTAATGCAGTTTCCGTTCATCTGCAAGAACTCTGCTGCTGTTGAACTACAAGTTTCAGCATGCCACGCCTTACGGTAATAGCAGCTGTAGAGCGTCAGGTTGCTACTGTAGACAGTTGTGGTTCTGGAATGTTTGTTGCACGCATTGGGGGTAATTCCAAGTTGATCGCAGCAGGATTTTTGTTAGCAATTGGGCAAAACCATGTGCACTGCAGGGGAGGCAGATATAACATGTGCAGAGAGAGTTAGATTTGGGTGTGGTGTGTTCAATCTGCAATCTAATTTGCAGTGTAAAAATAAAGCAGCCAGTATTTACCCTGCACAGAAACAAAATAACCCACCCAAATCTAACTCTTTCTGCACATGTTATATCTGCCTCCCCTGCAGTGCACATGGGCCCTCATTCCGAGTTGTTCGCTCGCAAGGCGATTTTAGCAGAGTTGCTCACGCTAAGCCTACGCCTACTGGGAGTGTATCTTAGCATCTTAAAATTGTGAACGATGTATTCGCAATATTGCGATTACAAACTTCTTAGCAGTTTCAGAGTAGCTTCAGACTTACTCGGCATCTGCGATCAGTTCAGTGCTTGTCGTTCCTGGTTTGACGTCACAAACACACCCAGCGTTCGCCCAGACACTCCCCCGTTTCTCCGGCCACTCCTGCGTTTTTTCCGGAAACGGTAGCGTTTTTTCCCACACGCCCATAAAACGGCCTGTTTCCGCCCAGTAACACCCATTTCCTGTCAATCACACTACGATCGCCGGAGCGATGAAAAAGCCGTGAGTAAAAATACTAACTTCATAGCAAATTTACTTGGCGCAGTTGCAGTGCGGACATTGCGCATGCGCACTAAGCGGAAAATCGTAGCGATGCGATGAAATTTACCGAGCGAACGACTCGGAATGAGGGCCATGGTTCTGCCCAATTGCTAAAAAAAAATCCTGCTGCGATCAACTTGGAATTACCCGCATTGTGTTTTTCTGCTTGTTGACGATTCAGCGCAGAGCAGGAGAGGTTGGGGCTGCAGTTTGAGGACAAGTGCGGCCAGGGGTTCTTTTAATGTAAATGTGTGTACATGACGTAGTTAATACAGATTGTTAGCTTCACTGGGGCAGGGACTAATGTGAATCATGGGGAAGGGGCACCCAGGCAACTGTCCCCCCCCCCCCCCCCTCCGCCATAATTATCTGGCTTTTCCCAGCTGGAGGATGGGGATCAGAGGCAATGGGGAGGTGGCCAGGCCTAAGCACCAGACTCTGGTGGCAGCAGCCTGTATCCAGCTTCCGCCACCAGCAGCTGCTGCCACTTGGACATCCTACCTGCCCGCGACCACGGTCTGTACTTCTCGCTTCTGCCATGCACAGAGTACTGGGACCCAGAGGGTGGCAGCCTGAACACCTGTAGTGGGACACCATCCAGGACAGTGTCCTGGGCACTAAGGGGTGGTCCATGTTTCATGGTTCCATGTCACCCACTGCCTCCCCAGTTAACTACTGCCTCCATGTCACCCTCTACCTCTCCCTGTCACCCACTGCCTCCTTGTCACCTACTGCCTCCCCAGTCTCCCACTATCTCCTTGTCACCCTCCTCCTCTCCCTGTTAACCTTGCACTCTCTCTGCCACCCACTGCCTCTGTCACCCACTGCCTCCATGTCACCCCTTGCCTCACTGTCACCCACTACCTCTCCAGTCACCACTATTTCCCTGTCAGCCTTTGTCTCTCCCTAACCACCCATGTCTCTGTCACTTACTGCCTGCATGTCACCCCCTTACCTCCCCAGTAACTCCATTTCCCTGTCACTTATTGCATTTACTCATCACCATTTCCTGTCATTCGCTGCCTCTTCTGCTCCCACTATCTCTCTTTGTCACCTCTCTTTCTTGTCACCCACAGCCTCTCACCATCTTCCTTAACATCACCATCTGTCTCCCTCTGGTGTCACCCACTACCTCCCCTCAGTCACCCATTCCCTGGCATTATCCACTACCTCCCCCAGTCACCTATTCCCTGGCGCATTATCCACTGCCTCCCCCTGTCACCAATTCCATGGCATTACCCACTGCCTGCCCCTTGTCACCCATTCCCTGGCATCATCCACTGCATCCCCGTCACCCATTCCCTGACATCACGCACTGCCTCTTACTGTCACCCTCTCCCTCTCCGTCTCCCACTGTCTCTCCCCATCACCTACTGCCTCATCTTCTGCCTCTCAACAGCGTCACTATCTCCTCATCACCCTCACTCCTGTCACCCGTCACGCATCCAAGAAACCACCCTCTTCCCATCATAAGGATACGGCATTCCTTTTGAGGTCACAGGCTTGTTGTGAGGGGGGGTGTATTGTGTGTTTGGGGGTCAGGAGACCAGCGGACAGCATACCTCCGTCGTAATCCTGGCAGCGGAATGAGGACGCTGGGAGGGTGGGGGAGGCGCGAGTGCAACAAGCCCCTTGTGGGATTGGTTCCATTCCCACTCTATGGGTGTCATGGACATCCACGAGTGGGAATAGTCCCTCTTGGGCATGCATACTGTCGTGATTCTCAAGGGGTGGGATGTAGGGGGAGGTAATGTGACCGACAGTCTCCTGACCACTGGTCACATAACTAGATCCTGTTGTGAGGCTACACCCACTTTCCCAGGGGCAAGAGCAAATAACACCCCCCATCCTTCCCCTGTCATTGTGCCCCCCATCATTTAGTTCTGGATGCACCCCTACATACTATGGGTGTGTTATGGGAGTGTCATGCCGCTGACTGATTGCATACACAGATATAGAATTGTTCATAAAGGAGGCCATATTTAGATGGATAATTTGCACCTGCAATAAGGCTGATGTAAGTTTTGATGGAGCGTCCAATGATGCATCTAAAAATGCAGTGGGCGTCTCAGTCCTTGCACATTCAGAAGCACGCTTGTACACAGGAAAGGGCATGTAGCGACATTTACATATATGTGCAGAAGCAATGTTGGCCCAGTTGGACAGATGCTTGTACACAGGAAAGGGGATGTAGCGACATTTACATATATGTGAAGAAGCAATGTTGGCCCAGTTGTACAGATGCTTGTACACCAGGGAAGGGCAAGTAGCAGCATTTGTATATAGGAGCAGAAGCAATACAGGCAAATGATGTAGACAGTAATTACATTGCAGAAATCTGAGTGACAAACCTGTCTCAAAATTGCTTTGAAAGTCAGAAGTCTTATTCTCTTTGTTAGGATCTCCCCAGCTTTTCCAAAGGTGTATCCCTGGCAGACGGTGAAGACAAATATCAACACATCAGTAATATTCCAATGTTTTCAAGACATATGGTAGTAGTAATACTACTACTACTACTACTACTACTACTACTACTACTACTACTACTACTACTACTACTACTATACTACTACTACTATACTACTACTACTATAATACTACTACTACTACTACTATTATACTACTACTACTATACTACTACTACTACTACTACTACTATACTACTACTACTACTAATAATAATAATAATAATAAAGGGGCTAATTCAGACCTGATCTCTGATGTGCGTTTTCGCACAGCGAGCAATCAGGTCTGCACTGTGCATGCTCAGGCGCCACAGTGCGCCAGCGCATGCCAGAGATACGATCAGCATCTCTGCCCAGCAATCGCCTCTGCCTAATTGACAGGCAGAGGCGTTCGCTGGGCAGGAGAGGGCGGGTCAATGGCGTTGGGCCGCCATTTTGGGGGCGCGGTCCGGGCAATGCAGGCTTGCCCCAAGACCATGCAGGGGGTGGGCCATGGCTGTGTGACATCACACGCAGCTTCTGCGACCCTGAGAGCGACGGGTAGCTCCCTGCCAGTGCGTAGGAGCTGCGCTGATAGGGAGCTAGTCTTCAGGTACAAAAGTATCGCTGTGATAATGTCAATTATTATCTTTAAACATAAAGCTATACCTTCAACTACACTTTTACCATTGAGCCGCTGCGGCCGCTAGACTGAATACGCACGCTATGTACTGTGTACGCTATTTGCGTACAGAGTCTTTTAGCTTACGGATTTAGCGTACAAGACGCCGCACCGGGAGTACAAAGTACACACCGCGCGCACACAATCAGATGATAGATTTTAAACCTTGTTAGTGATAAAATGCAACGATATGTTATACTGTAAACCTTATGCAGCAAAGCACTGCAATGATGATACACTTTAAACTTGGTGCAGCGCTGTCGGTATAAAGTACTCACAGAGCGTACACTTTACCAATACACGTTAAAACCTTATGCAGTTTGTGAATATAATACTCTTTAACCCCTAGCAGAGAAATGAGGACACAACACCGATATGGGGTAAAACCACAGGGTTCTAAGGCCACTGCGGATTAATTAGAAAAACAGTACAATTTATACAATACAGGCTAAAAAGATATCTAAACAGAATAATGGCTACAGTCAATGTACATACGTGAAAATCGTTCGCAGGCGCAACCTAGGCCAGTCCTCTACTATCAGGTTGAAAGCGTTCAGAGTCTTCTGACTGGCCCAGCAAGAACAGGCTTTTTATATACAACTTACATTCACAATACAATGGCTACTGTAAACGCATTTTCCATTGGACACAGAGATGCGTCTCCACATTACAGGTAAGGTCATAGGTTGATTTGAAAAGGTGGGCGATGTCTTTCTCCAACTGCTATGGTGGGTGGTATCCTCTGGATTCCCGCCGCATACATAATATACAATAAACACAGTTTGTAACTATATTCTACTTTTGCACATAACTATACGCTGGGACATGTGATCTTCCTCTAACCAACACCGGAATATTACTCTTGAAATACCCTACAGCTGGATACTAGACATCACCTTCTAACCTTAGTCTGACCCTTCCTATCATGCAAAGGCGAATCCCTCAGTCCAGGAATCATTTAAACTGGTGATACTTGCTGATGTGGTGCGATGGGGTTATGTCTAAATAGTGTGCTATTTGGGTTAAATATGTAATGTTCTAATAACCCTCTACGCGCTCACAAACTCCGCCGTAAATACTCATATCACGTGCAGGAACGCAGGAGCGATCATACGCAAATTGCGGCTATGTGCACGCACGGCGGACTGAGTGCACGCGCAGCGGGCATGTGCATGGCGTTAGTACAGTGTGTGTGCATCACAATATTTTTTGACTTTGACAGTCCACCCTTTGGCAGTCAACAATAACTGCCACTATCTAAACATTAAACAAAAAAATATACACTACAATACAAATTACCTACAGATAATCGGATGGAAGGAGGAGAGGTGTAGGTGGGAAATGTATGACCTAGTGGGATAGTAAAAAGCATGTATGTATGAATCCATGTTTGAGGGGCATGTATCATCGTGCCGTATATGTTCTAAATAAGCTTTGAGGTATTGCGAAGTATACACTAAATCCTTCTTATCCCATATTAAGGGTCTGTAAATGGGCTAACAAACTCTACCGAGCTCTTTTCAGCTTCTGGTTACAACAAATGGGGTGCACATTTAGTTGATGATACATGGAGAGGGAACATATGTGAATGCTAATATATGTGGATATCACCTTTCGACTATGTGTGACACTACCTGAAGGTTGTAGAGATGAAGATAAGACACGTATCACAAATACATTTACATAACATTTGTGCAGTTGTTCTTTGGTGTTGATTGAAGTCTTGTCCGTGTGGGTGTATCTTTGCTGTGAGTGTCCATCAAAGTCTTTAGAGTGTCCATTAAAAGTCTTTAGAGTGTCCATTAAAATCTTTAGAGTGTCCATTAAAATCTTTTCCGGATGGATGTATCTTTGTTTCAAGTGTTCATCAAAAGTCTTTTCTGGATGGATGAATTTTCGCTGAGGGAAAACAAAGGAGAAACGGGTGAAAGAAACGGATCGTGGAATCATATCTTATCACAACATTGTCTCTATTGATGGATCATAAATTAAATCAGTTGTTGTAACAATGCCCCCGCTCCTCAAACTCATCACTTTGGTACCGTGCTTGCGCCGCGTTAGAATTCGAACACACTTAAATATCAAGCCAATGAGTACGATGATTCCCAGAATACACAGGAGGAACTTTCCTATGCTCATAATACCATTCTGAGCCCAATCTCCTAAACCTGAGAACCAATTGCGTGGGTTCAGCCATGAGACCCAGCCAGTCAGCTCATTACCCACAGCAGTAAGGGTAAGGTTGTGTCTTCTTCGGAACTCCCACTTCAGCTGCAAGATATCGTCCATCTTTTGATCTATGACCTCGGTTGGGTCATCAGTGCTGTTTGTAATATACGTACAGCACTTCATACCATACTGAGTTGCCAAAGTGACACAGTACCCGCCTGTCACCGCTGTGATATAATTGAGGACCATCCTGTGCTGTATCAGTTCTGTTTTGTAAGCTTGCAATTCCCTTCCTGTATACCTGAAAGTGTCATCATACATCTCGGTGATATTATCTATCAGGTTTGCTAGCGCATGAATATACCTATAATTTATAATTCCTCTGGCGGTAGGGGTGATGTCTATCGCGAGTAGGAATTGAATCCCTGTGGATTCATTGATCAAATCAGAGGCTGTGTGCTCTGTCCTATCTATAAGGTGCCTCTTAACGATGTGTTCGTAGTGAGTATGAGTATAAGGAGCTTGAGCACTGCGATGAACGTCTTTCATCTTATCATGAGTTATGGTCATAACCTCTGGCAACACTCTTCCAATATAACACAATCCCTCTGAGTTTGGGGCAAGCCACTTATAT
The DNA here is from genome assembly GCF_028390025.1 of Pseudophryne corroboree. Classification (NCBI taxonomy): domain Eukaryota; kingdom Metazoa; phylum Chordata; class Amphibia; order Anura; family Myobatrachidae; genus Pseudophryne; species Pseudophryne corroboree. Next base: position 87,051,743 of record NC_086448.1, read on the forward strand.
GCCTTCCTCCCACATATGAAATAAGCATCATCGGGGAGAACATATGGGACAGAATATGACATTACCATATTGCAAACCTTCCAAGTAAAAAATCCTATCCCTATTTTTCTCATCTGTTCAGTACACGTATCAGGCTGTATGATATGCGCACAGTACCCTGGTGATACTTCTCCAACTCGCATGGTCTTACTTCCTAGAGTATACCTATACCGAAAATACCTTCCACTATTGGTTATCTGGCGTATAAGTTCAGAATCTACGGGTGTCCTATCAGCTCTGTGCGAAAATGTCATGGTTTGGTTGTTCCATGTCATTTCCCAATTTCCCGGCTTTCGGGAATTGGAAATGTTGAAACACACTAAGGATCTATCCACATGATATTGGTGGAGCTTCAAACTAGGGGGCTTAGAAATATTAAATTTCTTGTCCACCGGTCTCCCACCCCGTAATTCGAGTACCTCATCTATTGCTAAAGGGTACGGTACTAGTCCTGACTTGCGCTGACCTTGAGGTACTTGTGAACACACCCAGCATTCTGTCTGGTTTAAGACCTTACCCACTAACGAGTGATAATCACTCAATGGATGACGGTCCATGTTGATATTAAGGCTGGACTGACATCTCTGTATGCACCCATCCTCAACTATGTTTTCACAGTTCCTACAAATACAATTTTCCTCAGCTAACAACCCTTCACAGTGCCTTCTAGTTTCATGACTACCAGATCGTTTTCTGATACTCGCCTTTGCTCGATGGTTGTGTTGCTCTTGGAATTCTACAAATCCATCCTTGCCATCACAACCCATTCCAGATCCTTTCTCGACCTCTCTGGTACTCTCACCGAAACAGACTGCTCTGGTCAACAACAGGGTCAACAGGAAAACCCGGAACACAGTCTCTTGGGGTAAGTCCATCTTATTAAAGGAAGAGGAAAAGAATAAGAAGGGGGAGAAAAGGAGGGGAATGGGAGGTGGAGAAAATAATAAAAGGGAAGAAGAAAACTGGTGCGACAACCGCCTCCGGTCTTATTGTTCTCAGTGCTCAGGTGCCGTCTCAACCTTCCCGGAACAGACACTCCAATGATACGATGTTCTCTACAGTCTGCTCTTTGTCACTGGATCTCTCTGGGTCAGTGACCTTCTTACAGTGGGACGAATGGAACCAAGTCTCTCTCTTGGCAACCTTCAATGCTGTAGTGCTGGTCAGTAAGACTTGGTACGGTCCTTCCCACCTGTCGATGAGGCAACCTGAGCGTAGAAAATTTCTAATCATTACATAATCCCCAGGTTCAATGTCATGACAATTACTGTCTGGTAGGTCAGGAATCACCAGCTTTAGATTTCTATTCTGATTCCTCAGCTGCTGGCTCATCCTAACCAAATATTTCACAGTCACTTCATTATTGCATTTCAAATCATCCTGGGGGTCAATCATTACATGGGGTTGTTGACCAAAAAGAATCTCAAAGGGTGATAGATTAAGGGGGGACCTGGGAGTGGTTCTGATGCTGTACAATACAAGCGGCAAAGCTTCTGGCCACAACAATCCAGTCTCAGCCATCACTTTGCTCAGCTTGTTCTTAATAGTGCTGTTTACTCTTTCCACCTTCGCACTCGCCTGTGGGCGGTACGGAGTATGCAGCTTGCTATTAATTCCCATCAGTTTGCACATAACTTGAAAGACTTCACCTGTAAAATGAATACCCCTATCACTCTCAATTATCCTAGTGATAGCATATCTGCACACAAATTCCTGCACAATTTTCTTTGCCGTAAATGTAGCTGTATTTGTGGCAGACGGAAATGCTTCTACCCAATTTGAAAACACATCAATACAGACTAACACATATTTTAAATTTCTGCAGGGTGGTAACTGTATGAAATAAATTTGTATTACCTGAAAAGGGCCGTCTGTTGGCGGGATATGGGATGGTTCTGTTGGTATTGACTTTCCAATATTCTTTCTCAAGCAGATAAGACATGTCATTGCCGCATGAGAAGAGAATCCTGGCGCACACCAGTAGGCTCTTACCAGTTTACACATTCCCTCTTTGCCAAGATGAGTCAGACCATGTGCCACCTCAGCTAAGCTTGGAAGATATGCTCTGGGGGCTACTGGCTTACCTTGTCCATCTGTCCAGAGTCCTGAGGACTCCTGGCCATACCCTTTTGACCTCCAGACTGCCTTTTCCTGTGGAGAACACAAATTTTGCATTTCACTTAATTTTTGTGTATTCACAGTGTTGAATACCATCAGTGATGTGATATCTGTTCGTATGGGGGTGCTGGCTGCTGATTTAGCAGCTTCGTCTGCTCGGCTGTTACCAAGTGACACTGGGTCTTGACTGTAAGTGTGGGCTTTGCACTTGATAACAGCCACTCTGTCAGGTTCTTGTATCGCTGTTAGAAGCCTTTTTATGTGGGATGCATGCGCTACAGGTGTGCCAGCTGCCGTCATGAAATTTCTGAGGTGCCATAGGGCCCCGAAATCATGCACTACTCCAAAAGCATACCTAGAATCTGTATATATATTGGCTGACTTACCCTTAGCCAATTCACACGCTCTAGTTAGGGCTATCAGCTCAGCGACTTGTGCTGAGTGCGATGGGCCCAGGGGTTCTGCTTCTATGGTACCTCTGTCATCTACGACTGCGTATCCAGTACACAAGTCTCCCGAGTCCGTCTGTCTGTGGCAACTACCGTCAGTGTAAAAAGTAAAATGTACGCCTTCCAGTGGGTTGTCACTAATGTCGGGTCTTGCAGTGAAAGTTTGGTTCAGATATTCCATACAATCATGTGTGTCAGTGTCTATACTAAATCCTGCACCATCATTCTCATCCTCCACCATTTGTGCCTGTCCAGGCACACCTGGGGAATAAGTTGCAGGATTCAGTGTGCTGCATCTCTTTATGGTGATGTTTACAGGGGCCATTAGTGCTAATTCCCACCTTGTAAACCGTGCTGATGAGACATGTCTGGTTTGGCAGAATTCAGTAAGGCTGACACTGCATGGGGTGTATGGATTGTCAGGTTCTGTCCTAGCACTACATCTTCGCTTTTACTCACTAGCAAAGCTATCGCTGCAACACTTCGCAAGCATGTGGGGAGAGACCGCGCTACGGTGTCCAACTGTGCTCTGTACTAAGCTACCGGCCTGCTGGCATCACCATGTTTCTGATTTAAGACACCTGCCGCACACCCAGCACTTTCCGTACCGTATAACTCAAAGGGTTTCCCATATTCTGGCATGCCTAATGCAGGCGCTTGTGATAAGCATTGTTTAAGTCTCTCAAATGCCAGTTCAGACTCCTCTGTGTGAGAGATCCGATATGGTTTGTTCGTGGAGACCATTTCTTGTAAAGGTAAAGCCAGTATGGAGAACCCTGGGATCCAGTTTCGACAGTACCCACACATTCCAAGGAAAGTGCAGATCTGCTGCTTGGTCTGTGGCAGAGTCATGTCGCGAATCGCCTGTATTCGATCAGCGGTGAGGTGTCTGAGTCCTTGTGTCAAGCAATGTCCCAAATATTTTACCTTGGTCTGGCATAACTGCAACTTGTCCTTTGAAACCTTGTGTCCCATATCAGAAAGGTGAAACAGAAGCTGTTTCGTGTCTCTCAAGGACGATTCGAGTGAATCAGAACACAGCAGTAAGTCATCTACATACTGTATTAATACTGATCCGCTTTCAGGTTGAAAGGACTGTAAACAGTCATGCAAAGCCTGGGAGAAAATAATTGGGCTGTCAATGAAACCTTGGGGGAGACGAGTCCAGGTGTACTGTACTCCCCTGTATGTGAATGCAAACAGATATTGGCTGTCAGGGTGCAGAGGGACCGAAAAGAAAGCGGAGCAGAGGTCAATGACAGTGAAAATTTTTGCAGTAGGGGGAATTTGCATAAGGATGACAGCTGGATTTGGCACTATGGGGAATTGGCTCTCAACTATTTTGTTTATCCCCCTTAGATCCTGCACTAGCCTGTAACCCCTCCCCCCACTCTTTTTCACAGGGAAGATGGGACTATTGGCAGTGCTGGACATCCTAACTAGGATGCCCTGTTGTAGCAAACGCTCTATGACTGGGTACACTCCTAATTCCACCTCTGGCTTCAGAGGATACTGTGGGATTTTTGGAGCTATCCTACCATCTTTTACTTGCACTACTACAGGAGCTACATTTGCCATTAATCCAGCGTCTTGTCCATCTTTGGTCCAGAGGGATTCCGGTATCTGGGAGATCATTTCCTCTACCTTGGATGGACACTTGTCTATAACAGCAGAGTGTGACATTAACCTTTGTGGGGAGTCTAACATATCCTGCACTTCCTAAACGTGATTCTCGGGTATATCTAAGAAAACACCTTCAGGAGTACAATATATGACACACCTCATCTTACACAATAAATCTCTACCAAGTAGATTAGTCGGAGCCGATGCTGCTAGCAAGAAGGAATGCTTAGTCTGCAAAGGCCCTATCATAATCTCCGCTGGTCTACTTAAAGGGTAGTGTTGCACTATTCCTGTTACTCCCATTGCTGAAATTGTGTTATCCATGGTTTTCATACCTACCGTTGAATTTAACACTGACCTGGCCGCCCCTGTATCTACAAGAAAAGGTAGTGATCTACCAGCTACATCAACTGTGACCTCAGGTTCACTACCAAGGCTAGCAATTAACTTCACTGGCTGCAGACTACAGGTGTGGCCCCACCCCTATTGTATGTGGTGACCCTCCCGCAGCGCGCTGGCAGCTACAATATGTGAGGGAGGTAACTGCGAATTTTCAGAGACCTGCCAGTCCCTCTTTGGTGGGTACCTCTTTGTTTCCCCTGCATGCGGTTCATAACTTCTCCTCTGCGATCCCTGATCCCAATTACGTGTATCATAATGTGGTTCGTGTTCTGGTCTAGGGGGTCGATATACCTTATGTGTGCTTACAGACCTACAATTTCGTGCAAAATGACATTCCTTCTGGCATTTATAACATTTTACTACATACGACTTACCATCAGGGGTCTGGGGTTTCGGCTGATGCGGCCTTGTTGTAAGGGCTTGTATACTTACTGTCAACAGCTTATCCCCCTGTTACTCCCTGTGTTTAATGATGTTCCGATCGTGCTCAATAGCGGACTCTCTTAAGGCAGCCACGAGATACCTCTCCAGCCAGGTTGAGTGGTTTGTACCCTGGTTCTTAATGTTTCTTTTAACCCGTCCATTAATACGGACACAGCTACCTCCCTATGATGTACATTATCTTTAATGTCTTTGATCCCAGTGTATCTAGCCATTTCCTGCAGTGCTCGATGGAAATATTCAGATGCAGTTTCACCTTCTTTTTGTCTAATGGAAAAGATTTTATTCCACTTGACAACAGTAGGGAAATATACACCTAATTGCAGGTTGATCTGTCGCACATTCTCCTGATTGTATTCATCAGTGAGAGGTACTTCTGCGTCTAATTTACAATCAGCAATGAATTTCACGGGGTCAATATTGGAGGGTAAACATGCCCTTAACACTGTTTGCCAATCTTTGTTTGTAGGTTCGGTGGAGTTACCTAATTCTCTAATAAACCTCTGACATGCGGCTAGATCCTTTCTGGGATCGGGAAATTCAGACATAATTGTTCTCAATTCTGTCCGGGACCAGGGACAATGCATAGCACTGTTTCTGATGGGAGTGTCTCCCTGAGCGTCAGTCTTCCCATTGGGGACTGCGATCACCCTGAGAGGATTTAGTTCAATTACATCGTTTTGTATTGACTCTACAATGTGAGGTGCTATTGTTTCTGCATAATGTACAGTACCGTACTTACCTGTGGACACGACCTCACCTGTCCCTCCACTAGGGGCCTTTGCTACTGCTCTTACTGGTTGGGCCGTGCCCACTTGAGTGTCTTGTATGGTGGCTGCTAGAGAGAGTGACGATATCGTGCTGGGCTCATCTTCTTGTTCGTAGTCCTGAGGGAGGTTTAAAATGGGGTACAACTTGCACGGGTTAGCATTAGTATTAATACATTTATCAAGTTCACTCTTATCATATACTAGTATGCCATTGTCTGTAGCCACTTTCTCCTCTGCAATATACGGTGGTGGTGGTGCTGTTGCCATCAGTTTTCTGCTAGGTTTAGAACCGGCTGTGTGAGCTAGTTCCCTCTGTATATCACCCTCTTGTTTCCATAAATGTAAACAGTTTGAGTGTCTGATCCTTTCTTTTCTGGATTTTAACAGACATATCCTAATCCTTAAATTCTGCAACACCTCTGGTTCAAAACTGCCTACCTTAGGGAATGGTACCCTATCTTCCGCAGTCATACGTTCCCATTCATTGCATAAAACCTCTGTGTGTGATCCATATTTCTCACACATTATGTACCTCGCTGACCCTTTAGGCCGCGGAATATCAACCTGAACCCTGGTTGATCATCCCTTACTTGAGCAACTGGCCCCCATATTTGCAGGTATTGCCTTCTCAGCTAATTCCTACAAAAACCAAAATACTCAGTGGTAAGGCAACGGTGAAAGTTCAACGAGTGCTCTCACCCACTCACGCCCACGTTGGCCAATACACCTAAACACTGCCGTCAGCGCCGGTCGTATACAACCTAGGGCCCCTGTGGAACCTTTATATACTGAGATTATATTGGAGTGACTTACCCTTCCCAGCAAATATTGGTCGTTAGAGATTTCCTGAGTGACCAGCGAAAACTCCCTTAAAATAAAAAAAGTTACACAAATCACGCTTGCGTATGCTTCACTCGGCGCCTATGATCCCGTGATTTTTACGCAAAGCTTGTAAAAGGGTATCAAGTTGCACTAAGTATTGCACACACGAACGTGCGGTACAATCACACTGCGTATAAGTAACTGTTACTTATCCGCCGTACGACCAACGGAATCGATTGTTTAAGCTGCCAATCCTCAGCCGGAGCGTATCTAAAATTGGCCTACTGTATATGGGTTTCTTCGCTAACCACTTTGGCTACGGTATCTACACAAACACCCCGCTGACCTCCTAGTCTGCTGTATTCAGAGCTTCGCTGATCTTGTCAGCAGCTTTCTGACTTCACTGACCTACTGGTCTGTGGTAACTTGCTACCTTGCTCCTTTGTACTCTTTACGCTCGTTCAATCATATACACTTTGGTTTTTCTGTACAGAAAATTTACTTTCATTCAGGTAAAACAGCCTTAGTACCAGAGGTAAAACGGTAATAAGGTTTTTAAACTAAATATTGGAAACTGATCAATTTGTGCTATTATCGCGTGGCTACCGTTTCGTGCCTAAACTAAACAATGCTATTGTGTAATTTGTACTTAGCGGGAGTACTCTTACGCAAGTTGCGTAAACACGCCACGTGTGTATGTTCGTACGTTGCGCTATGCAGTCCCGAACTTTTGTCCGAGACACGTGTACAAAAGACTGTACGTCCGCAGTAATACAAATACCACACTTTTATAAATGTAAGCGATATTACCTACAATCGCTCACTTAACACTACACACAGTTACTTCTGTATAAACCTTTATAACTAGGCCAGGCTGCGTGTGTGTTTTACACGTACTCCCTTAAATATTACTCTATATTTTAACTAAATAGCAACAAATTTCTCAGCACGGGTCAAAATGGATCTAGTAATCAATGCTAATGGCAACAAGCGAGTAGATATACAAAGTACAAAATACAGGTGTGTGCGTGTGTTGCGTGCGCAATTGGCGCCAAACAGAAATTTCACAGATTTTAAAAATAGCTTTACGTTCTTACCTTTCGGATCCCACCAGCATCCCTACAAACCATGCAGATCAGACGCTTATCTTATCAGCACTAATGTAGGATACCTTTCCGCTATTTGCTGATAGATAAAGTCTGCCTTGACCTGCTAGGCTGCGGGTATGAGGAGGAACCGGACGAGCTCCCAATTGATAATGTCAATTATTATCTTTAAACATAAAGCTATACCTTCAACTACACTTTTACCATTGAGCCGCTGCGGCCGCTAGACTGAATACGCACGCTACGTACTGTGTACGCTATTTGCGTACAGAGTCCTTTAGCTTACGGATTTAGCGTACAAGACGCCGCGCCGGGAGTACAAAGTACATACTGCGCGCATACAATCAGATGAGAGATTTTAAACCTTGTTAGTGATAAAATGCAACGATATGTTATACTGTAAACCTTATGCAGCAAAGCACTGCAATGATAATACACTTTAAACCTGGTGCAGCGCTGTCGGTACAAAGTACTCGCAGAGCGTACACTTTACCAATACACATTAAAACCTTATGCAGTTTGTGAATATAATACTCTTTAACAGGGCTTAAAGTGGTCCTGGAGAGGTGGGGGAACTCATCTCCTACATCACCCACACGCTGCAGGTGCACGCTGCAAAAGAGGAGTGGCCTCACTAAGAAGGGGCGTGGCCACACAATAGTATCCCCAAATCAAAATCAGCTCTACCGCACATAATTACATCACTGTTACTGTGAAGTTAATGAAAGAACTGATCCAGCCGAAAACTACTTTATACCTGCAACCTGGAAAACATGTGACACAATGCACAGTCAACATGGGGAATAGGGGACCCCAGCTGGATACATAGATATAGGAGGGATACATACTTCTCTGTATCACTATATACATAGTAAGGGGGTCTCAGCCCCGGTACTCACACAAAGACCCTGAACAGCAGGTCACGGACTCCAAGCTCCTGTAGCAGCATCCTCATCCTCCACCGGCATCAGAGGGATGGGGAGAGACAGAGGCAGTGCACTGGGTGCAGGCGGCGAGGAGGTGTCTATCCCGGGGACACTGCTAGACATGGGAGAGAGGAGGGAGCACACCTTTGTCTTTGCTGGGAGTGGGACAGAGGAGGAGCAGGGAGCGTTGGCTGGGTCCCAGCTGTAGTGCAGTTTGAAGTTGTCAGCGGCCGTCAGCCGTTCCAAACAAGATGCTCCTTGATCTGTGATCTTGTGCACCAATCACGGCTGGCGAACTGCTAGCCAATGAGAAGCTGACAGCTTCTCATTGGCTGGCGGCGTGCGAGTCGTAATTGGCTCACGGACTCACCCAATTAATAAAAAAAAAAGCCTTGCCTTCTTTTAATTGGCAGCCGGTACGCCCATGAGCCAGGATTGGCTGGTGGCTACTGCAAGCTTTAAAGTGCAGTGAAGCCGGGATCAGATGCTAGTGGCCAGACAGAGGCGGAACTGGATCCGCCTTCAATTTTAAGTGACGGAACGCAGTTCCGCCCCATTCCAGACTACTTTAACCACTGCCTTTAGGGACTACTAAAACTATAGGGGCTGTACTAGGGAAGCAAGTCCCACCCCTGTTTTCTAATCCTGGGATTGAAAAAAATCTCAACCCCAAAATTGAAGCGCATGCTCTAAAAAAGACCGAGCTGTTTCTATCTCATGCAACTCTCCCTCCTAGCATAGTTTATCCTTTATGGTTGTGTCTATGTTACCTTCATGCTCAGGACCTGGAAGTGGCAAAACGAGAGGGCAGGAGAGAACTTCCGCCCTTACAGCACCAAAATGTTTTGTTTTGTTTTCCGTTTGTTTGGGGTAATTTTTTTTTCTATGCAGCATTGGACTCTCGCCACGCTTCTGGCTCGGTGTCTGGCTTTGCTCGCCACACTTTACTTTTCCAAATAGATTGTGACATGGACCCAGGGGGTTATGGGAAAGTTCCTCTCCACGAAGGTAAATTAAACGCTACCATCCCTTATGCAACTCTTCCCCCAGTTTATCCATCACGCAGTTATCTCCATGACACATCATTACCTTCACAAAGCTCCAACAAATTTTATCCCCAATACTGCTCTCCCCTAGCACATGTTATCCCTGCCAGTCCTCCCCCACCAGCAAAATGTATCCCCGCAACAGCTCTCCTCCTCACACAGCTCTCTGACACACCTTATCCTTCACAAAGCATCCTCCCCGACACATTTTATCCCTGACACAACCCCCCCAGAACATTTAATTACATAAACAGCTCTCTCCCCCCAAGAACATTTCATTCCATACACAGCTCTCCCCCCTAGAGCATTTCATTCCATACACAGCTCTCCCTCCTAGAGCATTTCATTCCATACACAGCTCCCCCCCCCAGAGCATTTCATTCCATACACAGCTCTCACCCCCCAAGAACATTTCATTCCATACACAGCCCCCCGAGCATTTCATTCCATACACAGCTCTCCCCCCGCAAGAACATTTAATTCCATACACAGCTCCCCTTCCCCCAAGAACATTACACGCCATACACAGCTCTCCCCCCCAGAACATTTCATTCCATACACAGCTCTCCCCCTCCCCCAGAACATTTCATTCCATACACAGCACTCCCCCAAGAACGTTTCATTCCATACACAGCTCTCCCCCCACCCCCAGAACATTTCACTCCATACACAGCTCTCCCCCTCCCAGAACATTTCATTCCATACACAGCTCTCCCCCCTGCACATTTTATCCATGACAGTTCCCTCCCCCAGCACATATAATCCCACACACAGCTCCTTTACCCGAGCACATACAGTATAATCACTGACACAGCGAACATCATCCCCCCTGTGCAGCTCCTTCCTACCTCTTTCTCCGGTACTCCAGTATTCTCACTGCTCCCCTGCCACTAACAGCGTCATTGTGGGTCCTCCTGTTTCTGGGCTCTGGCTGGCCGCTGGCAGCGCCTCCTCTTTACGCGGTAAAAGAGATGGACGCGCAGTGATGGCACTGCATCGTCTCGTTTCCGCCGCCACGGCCCATAACATCAGAAGAGGACTGTTAGAGGCGGGCTAAGAGAGACACTGTCTATCATTGCCCGTGACCACCCACCCACCCAATCTGTTAATGTTGGAGGCATAATGTACAGTGGCAGGAACAAGGACAGTCTAATTAGATTCAGGCAGCAGCACTTCATGTACAGAATCCCATGGCTGGGCAAAGTGGATTGGAGGTGGAGGAACTGGTTTCTCCTCCTAATACAACTGACAGAACGCAGTTCCACCCTGTTCCGGCCCACTTTAACCCCTGCTCTTTAACCCCTAGCAGAGAAATGAGGACACAACACCGATATGGGGTAAAACCACAGGGTTCTAAGGCCCCTGCGGATTAATTAGAAAAAGGGAAAAACAGTACGATTTATACACTACAGGCTAACAAGATATCTAAACAGAATAATGGCTACAGTCAATGTACATACGTGAAAGTCGTTCGCAGGCGCAACCTAGGCCAGTCCTCCGCTATCAGGTAGAAAGCGTTCAGAGTCTTCTGACCGGCCCAGCAAGAACAGGCTTTTTATACACAACTTACATACACAATACAATGGCTACTGTAAACGCATTTTCCATTGGACACAGAGATGCATCTCCACATTACAGGTGAGGTCATAGGTTGATTTGAAAAGGTGGGCGATGTCTTTCTCCAACTGCTATGGTGGGTGGTATCTTCTGGATTCCCGCCGCATACATAATATACAATAAACACAGTTTGTAACTATATTCTACTTTTGCACATAACTATACGCTGGGACATGCGATCTTCCTCTAACCAACACCGGAATATTACTCTTGAAATACCCTACAGCTGGGTACTAGACATCACCTTCTAACCTTAGTCTGACCCTTCCTATCATGCAAAGGCGAATCCCTCAGTCCAGGAATCATTTAAACTGGTGATACTTGCTGATGTGGTGCGATGGGGTTATGTCTAAATAGTGTGCTATTTGGGTTAAATATGTAATGTTCTAATAACCCTCTACGCGCTCACAAACTCCGCCGTAAATACTCATATCACGCGCAGGAAAGCGGGAGCGATCATACGCAAATTGCGGATATGTGCACGCACGGCGGGAATGTGCATGGGGTTAGTACAGTGTGTGTGCATCACAATATTTTTCGACTTTGACAGCTGCCATGCAATGCTTTTGCACCAGTGCGGCACGGGGAGGGCCAGACATGCAGGGCGGACTAGCCCTGTGCTGGGTGTCCCCCCGCATGCCAGGGTGGCTGATCGTAGTCGTGCAAAAGGTCTGAATTAGGCTTAAAATGTCTGATAAGGATCATAGAGAGTAACACAGCATCTGTTTAACACTCATCATAGATATTTACATTAACAAACCAGTAATGCGAACATGCAGATGACCTAATCTTCTTCGCCCATTCACAGACACATACAGGGCCTGCATCAGAGACACACACAGCTGAGCGCTACTGCACATGAGTGACAAGTACTGAAACCCCCTACAGTGCATGTGTTACACAGAGTGTATACACACACACACAAAATCTATTGTGACCATGACAGATGGGATCAGAAAAGGGGCGGCAAAGTGATGGGTGTTCCTGAACGGTGACTAGGAGGTGGCCTGAAGTGAACTAAAAAAAGTCGGTTTCATGGGCGTGTTATGGGATTGGCAAGGGTGTGTCAGTGAAAGCGCCACAGGAGCCATGTTCAGACGGAAAAACTGCATCTTGCAGAGTGCTGGTGCATGCAATCAGGTATCACTGCGGTGTTACAGAGTACATGGATGCATACTGTAACACCGCAGGCTACTACCCCAGGGAAAGGCTACAGATGCTGGAGCCAATGCAGCAGTATCCACATCTGAATCCTGCCCAAACACTGGGTCTATTCACTAAGCCGTGTATGGAGATTAAATGGATAGAGATAAAGTACCAGCCAATCAGCTTCTAACTGACATTTTTAAAACACAGCTTGTGACATGGCAGTTAGGTGATTGGCTGGTACTTTGGGCGGGATGTACTAACCTCCGCCGCAGGGATAAGTTACGTTTTCTCTGCAATCTCATCTAACCGCTCCGCTGGCTGCCATTTTCCCTTAGCTCCCCTGTCTGCATTCTTTCTCCTCTCCCTCCTGATCACCGCCGCGCCCACTGAAGTTCTCATATCGCTGCGCTCCCCCTGGCCGATGGCATATGCGCACATCTCAACAAGTCCAACAAGCCTGTGTGCGCATGCCCGGAAAACCAGTGAGCTGTGCGCATGCGCCAATGGAGGATGAGGAGGGAGAGGAGAGAGAATGCAGACGGGGGAGCTAAGGGGAAGCAGCGTCCAGCGGAGCGGTTAGATGAGATCGCAGAGAAAACGTAACTTAATGCTGCGGCGGAGGTTAGTACATCCCACCCTTTATCTCCTTCCACTTTATCTCCGTCCAAGGCTTAGTAAATAGACCTTAGTAACAGTTACCTTTGGCAGTTATGTAACGACCGCCGGTATACCGAAAAGTATTCTCCCTCTTGGGGTGTCCACGACACCCCTGGAGGGAGTATATAAATAGCGAGGTGCACATGGCGCGTGCTGCAGCGTGGCGAGCGCAGCATGACGAGCACAGCAAGCACACAAGATGTTTTTTTTTCTGGTGGTCGGGATCCCGGCGCTGGTATGCTGGACGCCGGGATCCCAAGTGCCGGGGAAACATACCACACCCATGTAACAGCTATTTCTATATCTCACCCAATGCACAGCATTTAAAGAGGATAGTTTAGTTATACACATCTGTCCCTGCCCCAGTGGAGATTACAGTCTATTGGGTCGATGTATCAAGCAGCGAAAACAGTGGAGTAGTTGCACATACAGTAGCATCCAATCAGCTTTGAGGAAGCATTTATCAAGTTCACTCTATAACATGGTAGGTAGATGCTGATTGGTTGCCAGTGCCACATGTATGCACACATATACACATTGGTTCATTTTTTGTCAGAAATCAGTTAATCAGCAGATATATTTTGGGGTGTCTGAGGAAACTGGAGTATCTAGAGGAAACGCTGTCCACCATGTCTGGCCAACCCATGACAATGATTCGCACAGACAACCCACCAGCTTACCATTATCACACCCCAATCTCATAGACTTTGCCTTTTCTGCCGATTGAAAATTGGGACAGTTTTACCAACAAATGGGACTGTTGAAGACTTTGGTATTCTTATTAACATTGGGAAAGTAGTATTGAGGACAAGTGTTTTCCTTAAATAACTGTATAAAAGGTAAATACATTAAAATAAACCATTTTTATTAAACACTCACCTGAAGGGAAATGGTGATAAAAAACAATACTCCAAGTCCCAAAAAGAGCAAAGAAAACATGTTACTTCTGGACCTGATCTCATCGGCCTGCCCTGCGAATACCTGGGGGATAAGAGATAGCACATTGCTGTTACTAAGGGTAGAACTAGAAGGCATTTTTATACGACGCATGAACTGGTATCAATGCAGCGCTGCTGTCACTGTCTGCAGGTAGTAGCCGTGATTAGCATCGCACGATGGGCGCATTCATTTGTTGTTCCATCTATAACATAGGACAGTGGTTCTCAAACTTTCTTGAATCATGGCGTACTAAAATATAAGCATTTTTATCACGGCAACCCTCGGATAAATGTTTATTATTTGGAAGAAAAATATTACATTAAGTAGATTGTGCCTTCCTGTCATTCTTAGGGTCAGTTATGTGGTGGTGCACAGTTGTGCTTCTTTTTGTCCGCATGTTTTATGATTGGCAGTCACCAAACCTGGTTTTGCCTATCACTTTGACCATAAATAATTTGATTTGTTTCTAATCTTGACCACCAACCCAAGGCACCCCTGCAAGAGCCTTGCGGCACCCTGGCACACAGTTTGAGAACCACTGATAAAGAGGTAATTTAGGACAGTACGGATGGTGTAATGGTTAGCATTACTGCCTCACAGCACTGAGGTCATGGTTTTGATTCCCACCATGGCCCTAACTGTGTGGAGTTTGTATATTCTCCCCATCCCTGTGTGGGTTTCCTCCGGGTACTCCAGTTTCCTCCCACAATCCAAAAATATACTAATAGGTTAATTGGCTCCCAACAAAATTAACCCGTGCGTGTACATGTGATAGGGAATATAGATTGTAAGCTCCACTGGGGCAGGGACTGATGTGAACAAGCAAATATTCTCTGTAAAGTGCTGCAGAATATGTGTGCGCTATATAAATAACTGGTAATAAATAATAAAATGAGCACCGAATGCAAAATGCCTTGACTCTCCATAGGTGCGCCAGGGAGGCCCATGCAGCTAAATGAAAGGACACCACAGCTGTCTTTATTATATATGACAATTTTGTACATGATCATTTTTGGGGGGATGAGACCCAAAGACTGTCAGCTTTTGTATTATGCAAATTTCAAGTCATTCAGCGGAATGAAAGGCTTCGTGGGCTGTGGAAATAAAACCCATAGACAGCCTTTTCATCATTCTATCTCGTTTCAGTGATCTTGCACTGCAAAATCTCCTATCTGTACTGCTGCGCAACACTAGGTGCACTGATGTGCCAACTGTATTTTCCAAAGAGCGCTCTCATGCTGCTCAACCCGCCTCACTGCTGGTTAATGGTCCAGCACCTCCACATGCCACCATATCGCTCCATAAGCTCATTGGGTGAAATCTACTAGGCGTGCTTGCGTATCAGTAGCGCATGCAGGGGGGGTTTCCAAGTACCCAGAAACCCCCCCTGACGGACCAAATTCTTTTTTTCAGAGACAGAGACAACCTTGTCTCCGTCTCTTCACTAGCTGCGCACCCTCACCCCAGTGCTACTGGCCGGCCACCGCCGGTTCAGCTGTAACCGCTTCCAAGTCAGGAGTCTTTCATATCCATTCCACCTGCTCCGGCGCCCATCACTGCCAGGCAGTCACGGAGGAGCACCTGCAGTAATCTACAGTACGTGTGAAGTATGGGGGAAAGGTGTGTGTGTGTGTGTGTGTGTGTGTGTGTGTGTGTGTGTGTGTGTGTGTGCGTGCACAGTTGTTTTTTTAATCACGGTGTGTGTGTGACTGCTACATGTATGTGTGCATATGATGTGTGTGTGTGTGTACTGTATGCATGCGGTGTGCCACACATATACTCTGCCTCTCTCACTATATATATATATATATATATATATACACACATATACACATAGATAAATCCGGCACTCTGAATAAATGGATAAATGTCCGGGTGCCCTCCTGGAAATAATGCAGCAGTGGTATCCTTACCCACCTATGGCTCAGGTGCTAGCGGCGAAGGAATAAAGGCGGCACTCCTTGGACTTACCACTGCTATATATATATATATATATATATATATATATATACGATGTATACTCGGATCGGCACTCTCCCTGTGGATTCAATGGTGCTCCGGTGCCATCTGGAAGATGCATGCATATGCTTTCAGAATAGAGCAATCAGCGGCACTCAGAGACTGCAAAAGCCAAGAATAAAGTGCAAGTGCTTTTAATCCATTTTAGCAAAACAGGGGTGATCCAACGTTTCGGGGCGCGAACGTCCCTTTGTCAAGGTGAACTCTGTGTTTGTTCACCTTGACAAAGGGACGTTCGCGCCCCGAAACGTTGGATCACCCCTGTTTTGCTAAAATGGATTAAAAGCACTTGCACTTTATTCTTGGCTTTTGCAGTCTCTGAGTGCCGCTGATTGCTCTTTTCTGAAAGCATATATATATATATATATATATATATATATACATGCATAGATGTGTATGTGTGTGTATATATATATATATATATATATATATATATTTTGAACAGAGGGCGGCACTCAATGGTCTTAAACAGCATACCAGAATAACTCAATACTCCATCATTTCAACGTTTCGGGTTTATTCCAACTAGTCGTCAGGATAGAGCTGCTGTATCCTGACGACGGGTTGGAGTAAACCCGAAACGTTGAAGTTATGGAGTATTGAGTTATTCTGGTATGCTGTTGTAAGACCATTGAGTGCCGCCTTCTGTTCATTTTGTAAATGCTGCTCTGACTGGCACCTTTGAAAGCTGTGGGACTCAGGGAGTGGCGACCATCTGGAATCTGTGTGTGTCTATATATATATATATATATATATATATATATTAGTGATGTGCACCGGAAATTTTTCAGGTTATGTGTTTTGGTTTTGGGTTCGGTTCCGCGGCCGTGTTTTGGGTTCGAACGCGTTTTGGCAAAACCTCACCGAATTTTTTTTGTTGGATTCGGGTGTTTTTTTTGAAAAACCCTGAAAAACTGCTTAAATCATAGAATTTGGGGGTCATTTTGATCCCATAGTATTATTAACCTCAATAACCATAATTTCCACTCATTTTCAGTCTATTCTGAACACCTCACACCTCACAATATTATTTTTAGTCCTAAAATTTGCACCGAGGTAGCTGTGTGACTAAGATAAGCGACCCAAGTGGCCGACACAAACACCTGGCCCATCTAGGAGTGGCACTGCAGTGTCACGCAGGATGGCCCTTCAAAAAAATACTCCCCAAACAGCACATGACGCAAAGAAAAAAAGAGGCGCAATGAGGTAGCTGTGTGACTAAGCTAAGCGACCCTAGTGGCCGACACAAACACCTGGCCCATCTAGGAGTGGCACTGCAGTGTCACGCAGGATGGCCCTTCAAAAAAATACTCCCCAAACAGCACATGACGCAAAGAAAAAAAGAGGCGCAATGAGGTAGCTGTGTGACTAAGCTCAGCGACCCAAGTGGCCGACACAAACACCTGGCCCATCTAGGAGTGGCACTGCAGTGTCAGACAGGATGGCCCTTCAAAAAAATACTCCCCAAACAGCACATGACGCAAAGAAAAAAAGAGGCGCAATGAGGTAGCTGTGTGACTAAGCTAAGCGACCCTAGTGGCCGACACAAACACCTGGCCCATCTAGGAGTGTCACTGCAGTGTCACGCAGGATGGCCCTTCAAAAAAATACTCCCCAAACAGCACATGACACAAAGAAAAAAAAAGGCGCAATGAGGTAGCTGTGTGACTAAGCTCAGCAACCCAAGTGGCCGACACAAACACCTGACCCATCTAGGAGTGGCACTGCAGTGTCTGACAGGATGGCCCTTCAAAAAAATACTCCCCAAACAGCACATGACGCAAAGAAAAAAAGAGGCGCAATGAGGTAGCTGTGTGACTAAGCTAAGCGACCCTAGTGGCCGACACAAACACCTGGCCCATCTAGGAGTGGCACTGCAGTGTCACGCAGGATGGCCCTTCAAAAAAATACTCCCCAAACAGCACATGACGCAAAGAATAAAAGAGGCGCAATGAGGTAGCTGTGTGACTAAGCTAAGCGACCCTAGTGGCTGACACAAACACCTGGCCCATCTAGGAGTGGCACTGCAGTGTCACGCAGGATGACCCTTCAAAAAAATACTCCCCAAACAGCACATGACGCAAAGAAAAATGAAAGAAAAAAGAGGTGCAAGATGGAATTGTCCTTGGGCCCTCCCACCCACCCTTATGTTGTATAAACAGGACATGCACACTTTAACGAACCCATCATTTCAGCGACAGGGTCTGCCACACGACTGTGACTGAAATGACTGGTTGGTTTGGGCCCCCACCAAAAAAGAAGCAATAAATCTCTCCTTGCACAAACTGGCTCTACAGAGGCAAGATGTCCACCTCATCAGCATCGTCCGATTCATCACCCCTTTCACTGTGTACATCCCCCTCCTCACAGATTATTAATTCGTCCCCACTGGAATCCACCATCCCAGGACCCCGTGTACTTTCTGGAGGCAATTGCTGCTGGTGAATGTCTCCACAGAGGAATTGATTATAATTCATTTTAATGAACATAATCTTCTCCACATTTTCTGGAAGTAACCTCGTACGCCGATTGCTGACAAGGTGAGTGGCGGCACTAAACACTCTTTCGGAGTACACACTGGAGGGAGGGCAACTTAGGTAGAATAAAGCCAGTTTGTGCAAGGGCCTCCAAATTGCTTCTTTTTCCTGCCAGTATACGTACGGATTGTCTGACGTGCCTACTTGGATGCGGTCACTCATATAATCCTCCACCATTCTTTCAATGGTGAGAGAATCATATACAGTGACAGTAGACGACATGTCAGTAATCGTTGGCAGGTCCTTCAGTCCGGACCAGATATCAGCATCAGCAGTCGCTCCAGACTGCCCTGCATCACCGCCAGCGGGTGGGCTCGGAATTCGTAGCCTTTTCCTCGCACCCCCAGTTGCGGGAGAATGTGAAGGAGGAGATGTTGACGGGTCGCGTTCCGCTTGACTTGACAATTTTCTCACCAGCAGGTCTTTGAACCTCTGCAGACTTGTGTCTGCCGGAAAGAGAGATCCAACGTAGGTTTTAAATCTAGGATCGAGCACGGTGGCCAAAATGTAGTGCTCTGATTTCAACAGATTGACCACCCGTGAATCCTGGTTAAGCGAATTAAGGGCTCCATCCACAAGTCCCACATGCCTAGCGGAATCGCTCTGTTTTAGCTCCTCCTTCAATGCCTCCAGCTTCTTCCGCAAAATCCTGATGAGGGGAATGACCTGACTCAGGCTGGCAGTGTCTGAACTGACTTCACGTGTGGCAAGTTCAAAAGGTTGCAGAACCTTGCACAACGTTGAAATCATTCTCCACTGCGCTTGAGACAGGTGCATTCCACCTCCTTTGCCTATATCGTGGCCAGATGTATAGGCTTGAATGGCCTTTTGCTGCTCCTCCATCCTCTGAAGCATATAGAGGGTTGAATCCCACCTCGTTACCACCTCTTGCTTCAGATGATGGCAGGGCAGGTTCAGGTGTTTTTGGTGGTGCTCCAGTCTTCTGTACGCGGTGCCTGTACGCCGAAAGTGGCCCGCAATTCTTCTGGCCACCGACAGCATCTCTTGCACGCCCCTGTCGTTTTTTAAATAATTCTGCACCACCAAATTCAAGGTATGTGCAAAACATGGGACGTGCTGGAATTTGCCCAGATGTAATGCACGCACAATATTGGTGGCGTTGTCCGATGCCACAAATCCCCAGGAGAGTCCAATTGGGGTAAGCCATTCTGCGATGATCTTCCTAAGTTGCCGTAAGAGGTTTTCAGCTGTGTGCGTATTCTGGAAAGCGGTGATACAAAGCGTAGCCTGCCTAGGAACGAGTTGGCGTTTGCGAGATGCTGCTACTGGTGTCGCCGCTGCTGTTCTTGCAGCGAGAGGCAATACATCTACCCAGTGGGCTGTCACAGTCATATAGTCCTGAGTCTGCCCTGCTCCACTTGTCCACATGTCCGTGGTTAAGTGGACATTGGGTACAACTGCATTTTTTTGGACACTGGTGAGTCTTTTTCTGACGTCCGTGTACATTCTCGGTATCGCCTGCCTAGAGAAGTGGAACCTAGATGGTATTTGGTAACGGGGGCACACTATCTCAAGCAATTCTCTAGTTCCCCGAGAACTAACGGCGGATACTGGACGCACGTCTAACACCAACATAGTTGTCAAGGCCTCAGTTATCCGCTTTGCAAAAGGATGACTGCTGTGATATTTCATCTTCCTCACAAAGGACTGTTGGACAGTCAATTGCTTACTGGAAGTAGTACAAGTGGTCTTACGACTTCCCCTCTGGGATGACGATCCACTCCCAGCAGCAACAACAGCAGCAGCAGCGCCAGCAGCAGCAGGCATTACACTCAAGGATGCATCGGAGGAATCCCAGGCAGGAGAGGACTCGTCAGACTTGCCAGTGACATGGCCTGCAGGACTATTGGCTTTCCTGGGTAAGGAGGAAATTGACACTGAGGGAGTTGGTGGGGTGGTTTGCGTGAGCTTGGTTACATGAGGAAGGGATTTACTGGCCAGTGGACTGCTTCCGCTGTCGCCCAAAGTTTTTGAACTTGTCACTGACTTATTATGAATGCGCTGCAGGTGACATATAAGGGAGGATGTCCCGAGGTGGTTAACGTCCTTACCCCTACTTATTACAGCTTGACAAAGGCAACACACGGCTTGACACCAGTTGTCCGCATTTCTGTTTAAATAATTCCACACTGAAGAGCTGATTTTTTTTGTATTTTGACCAGGCATGTCAATGGCCATATTCCTCCCACGGACAACAGGTGTCTCCCCGGGTGCCTGCCTTAAACAAACCACATCACCATCAGAATCCTCCTTGTCAAGGTGGAAGGCGCAAGCTCTTCCCGTCCAGTGTTGGGAAGGTCAGGCATCGCAACCGACACAATTGGACTCTCCTTGGGGATTTGTGATTTCGAAGAACGCACAGTTCTTTGCTGTGCTTTTGCCAGCTTAAGTCTTTTATTTTTTCTAGGGAGAGGATGAGTGCTTCCATCCTCATGTGAAGCTGAACCACTAGCCATGAACATAGGCCAGGGCCTCAGCCGTTCCTTGCCACTCCGTGTCGTAAATGGCATATTGGCAAGTTTACGCTTCTCCTCAGATGCTTTTAATTTTGATTTTTGGGTCATTTTACTGATCTTTTTTGTTTTGGATTTTACATGCTCTGTACTATGACATTGGGCATCGGCCTTGGCAGACGACGTTGATGGCATTTCATCGTCTCGGCCATGACTAGTGGCAGCAGCTTCAGCACGAGGTGGAAGTGGATCTTGATCTTTCCCTATTTTTTTAACCTCTACATTTTTGTTCTCCATATTTTAATGCGCACAACTAAAAGCCACCACAGGTATACAATGTAGATGGATGGATAGTATAGTATTACATTACTTATGGACGACGAGTGCACTGACGACACAGAGGTAGGTACAGCCGTGGCCAACCGTACTGCTATATATATATATATATATATACTGTATAATAATAATAACAGACCTGGTGGACACTGTCAGCAGACTGCTAAACTAGTATGAAGAAAAAAAAAGCCACCACAGGTATACAATGTAGATGGATGGATACTATAGTATAGTATTATATTACTTATGGTTGACGAGTGCACTGACAACACAGAGGTAGGTACAGCCGTGGCCTACCGTACTGCTATATATATATATAATATACTGTAAAATAATAATAACGGACCTGGTGGAGACTGTCAGCAGACTGCTAAACTAGTATGAAGAAAACAAAAACCACCACAGGTATACAATGTAGATGGATGGATAGTATAGTATTATATTACTTATGGACGACGAGTGCACTGACGACACAGAGGTAGGTACAGCCGTGGCCTACCGTACTGCTATATATATATATATATATATATATATATATAATATACTGTATAATAATAATAACGGACCTGGTGGACACTGTCAGCAGACTGCTAAACTAGTATGAAGGAAAAAAAAGCCACCACAGGTATACAATGTAGATGGATGGATACTATAGTATAGCATTATATTACTTATGGACGACGAGTGCACTGACGACACAGAGGTAGGTACAGCCGTGGCCTACCGTACTGCTATATGTATATATAATATACTGTATAATAATAACGGACCTGGTTGACACTGTCAGCAGACTGCTAAACTAGTATGAAGAAAAAAAAACCCACCACAGGAGTGTTTTTCAGGCAGACAAACGTATACTGGACTGGTGGTCACTGTCAGCAAAACTGTGCACTGTACTCCTGCTATAACTGCTCCCCAGTCCCCACAATTAGGCAGTGTGAGCAGTGCACTCAGCACAGATATATGCAGCAGTGCAGCACACTGAGTGAGCCCAGATATGGTGTAGCATTTTTTTCAGGCAGAGAAACAACGGATTAAACTCACTGGTGGCACCCTGCACTGTACTCCCTAACAGCTGCTCCCCGTCCCCAATCCTCCCCAAAATTATAACTAAGTCACTCAGTCTTTTCTACTATAACGGAGAGGACGCCAGCCACGTCCTCTCCCTATCAATCTCAATGCACGTGTGAAAATGGCGGCGACGCGCGGCTCCTTATATAGAATCCGAATCTCGCGAGAATCCGACAGCGGGATGATGACGTTTGGGTGTGCTCGGGTTAACCGAGCAAGGCGGGAGGATCCGAGTCGCTCGGACCCGTGAAAAAAAAAGTGAAGTTCGGGCGGGTTCGGATCCCGAGGATCCGAACCCACTCATCACTAATATATATATATATATACGGAAATACCCCTCTGAAAATCCTGCGTTTGCCCCTGCGTATATCAGAGTGCTTGGTGGGTCCAAGACTTGGTAAATGACTGCATTGAAAGCAGGGGCTAGTTTAATTAAAATATCACTCTTATTTATTTTGCCCCCCCTCCTTTCCCCCAACATACAGTTACTTAAGTTGCCAGTTGCACGATGTGGAAAAGGCAGTCTCGCCCATAACAGCCAATCACATTATGTAATTTTTCTAGTGCATCTTAGAATGCAAAAGCAAAATTCTGATTGGTTTCCATCTGTTCTGCACACATTTCTATAGGTCGCCACTGTATTTAGGTGCTGTTTGTATGAGACATGAACATTATCAGTTATTATAACATGGTTATTATAGCAATAAACTATTTTGCAATAAGACATGTCTAGTAATAAAAGCTTGAAGCCATACTCCGATAATCCTGGAAAATATAATGGAAAAGGCGGGTCTGGTGCCACCGTTGATTATTGCGCAGATGAGTCCCACCACAAAGTACGGCCATTCGGATTTATTCAGCTTCAGGACCTTGAAAAATGAAACTGGAGGAGGCTCTTCATTCTGTGAAACATGAAAAGTAAGAATTATAATAGAAGTTTCAGTAAAGGGGGACGTAGTCTGGGCTATGCATGGAAATTGAAAGTCAGGAATGGTCCTGTATATACAGTGAAGGGCAACAAAAAATACATACGACACAGAACCCTGGCAATAAAAAATATATAACAACAATTGACTAAAGTACTAGGGTCCTACAGCAACAAGAGGGAATTAAAAAAGAAGAAGAACTTAGTGGACATTTACCTTAGTAACACTGTACAATAAAGAAGCAATTACATATTTTTATTGATATAAAGAAACTCGTAGAGTATGCAGTATAGTTAGTATCTGAGGCATTAATATTAACTACGCTTCTTTGCTGCTGTTAAAATAAAAATAGACGTTATGGTAAGAACTTACCGTTGATAACGTGATTTCTATTATGTCCACAGGTATCCACAGGATAACATTGGGATATGGTTGAGCGACAGCAGAAATGGCACCAACACGGTCACGAGCTTTCTGGCCTCCCAGGATGCATCGGGGCCTCACCATATAGTCCCACCCACTGACTCAGTCAAATCAGTTCTTTCCACAGTGATTTAGGCAGGAGCATCAGGTAGAAACCTATTTAGGCGATAAGAACACACATGCACACCCTTCCATACAAGAGGGAAGAGGTTTAGTGATTGTCAAGATCCTCAAATCAGGTGCATCAGGGTGGGATACCTGTGGACATAATAGAAATCACGTTATCAACGGTAAGTTCTTACCATAACGTCTATTTCTCTGGCTGGGTCCACAGGATTATCCATAGGATAACAATGGGATTCCCAATGCCAATTTTAGTGGTGGGGACGCTCCTGATTACACAGGAGGATCTTTCGCCCGAAGTCTGCATCATGAGAGGCAAAAGTATCCAAGGCATAATGTCTAATGAATGTGTTTATGGAAGACTATGTGATTGCCTTACATATCTGTTCTGCTGAAGCACCCTGTTGTGCTGCCCATGAAGGACCTACCTTACGTGTAGAGTGTGCAGAGACATTAGCCGGAGTAGGGAGATCTGCATGAGAATAAGCATCTGATATTACCATTCTGAGCCATCTTGCGAGCGTCTGTTTACTAGCAGGCCATCCTCTTCTATGAAATCCGTAGAGGTTGAAGAGAGAATCTGTTTTCCTGATGGCACTAGTACAATCTATGTAGATTCTTAAAGCTTGGATTACGTCCAGCGACGCTTCTCCCGCAGAAAGTCCCGATACCTGAAAAGCTGGGACTACATTCTCTTCATTAAGGTGAAACTTTGACACCACCTTTGGAAGATAACCAGATCTAGTTCTGAGAACTGCTCTGTCTGGAAAAAAACTTAGGAAAGGAGACTTACACGATAACGCTCCTAAATCAGACACTCTCCTGGCTGACGCCATTGCCAGTAGAAAAAGTACTTTAGCCGTTAACCATTTAAGATCTGCTATCTTAAGTGGTTCAAACGGAGGACCCTGGAGGAATTTAAGAACTAAATTCAAATTCCAAGGAGCTGCAGGAGGAACAAATGGAGGTTGAATATGTACAACTCCCTAAAAGAAAGTACGTACATCCTGTAATTCAGCAATCTTTCGCTGAAACCATACAGTCAATGCTGATACTTGAACTCTCAAGGAAGCTACCTCCAGACCTTTATTCAATCCTGCTTGAAGGAAATCCAAAATCCTGGATACTTTGAAAGATCTTGGATTCAAACTTTTCTCAGTACACCAATGAATATAGGCTTGCCATATTCTATGATACACACGAGCTGAAGAAGGCTTTCTTGCTCTAAGCAAAGTTTGGATTACTTGTTTCGAAAATCCTCTAGCTTTTAAGATAGAGGTTTCAACAGCCACGCCGTCAAAGACAGGCGATCCAGATGGTTGTGACAACAAGGACCCTGTATTAGCAGATCTGGACGTTGAGGGAGCAGAATTGGTGCTTCCACGGACATCCTCAATAGATCTGTGTACCAATGCCTTCTTGGCCAAGTTGGAGCTATTAGAATTATTGCTCCCTTTGCTTGCTTTATCTTTCTCACTACTCTGGGTAACTGAGATATCGGAGGGAACAGATACGCCAGATGAAATTTCCATTCTACTGACAGTGCGTCTACAAGGACCGCTCCGGGATCCTTTGTTCTTAAACCGTATCTCAGAACTTTGTTGTTTAGACAAGACGCCATAAGGTCTATCTCTGGTAGACCCCATCTGTTCACTCTTGTCTGGAACACTTCTGGGTGTAATGTCCATTCGGTTTACTGAATGGTGTGTCGACTGAGAAAATCCGCTTCCCAGTTCAGAACACCTGGGACAAACACTGCTGACAATGCTGGGAGATGGAGCTCTGCCCATCTTAGAATGGGAGTTACTTCCTCCATCAATCTTTTGCTGCGAATTCCTCCTTGATGATTGAGGTACGCTACTGCTGTCACATTGTCTGAGCGGATCTGGACTGGTCTTCCTTGCAGACTGTCCTTTACCTGAACTAGAGCCATGTAAATGGCCCTTATTTCCAACAGATTTATTGGCAGGCGACTTTCCCTTGTGAGCCATTTTCCCTGGAACCACAGGCTTCCGATTACGGCACCCCAGCCTTGCAGGCTGGCATCTGTTGTCAGGACTTGCCACTCTTTTATCCAAAAGGCTCTCCCCTTGTTTAAATGGTCTGTCTGTAGCCACCACGCTAGAGACCTTTTTACATTTACTGGGAAACTTTATCATCTACTTTTTTATCGTCTGATGATTTTTGTTCCATTTGGTCAGAATAAGGTGCTGCAATGGTCCGGAGTGGAATTGCGCATATTCCACCATGTCGAAGGTTGATACCATCAGACCCAACAGTCGCATTGCTGCATGGACTGACATTGTCTGGGCGTGCAATGCTTCTTGAGCCATGACCTGCACCTTGACTATCTTTTTCTCTGGTAAGAGAACTTTCTATAGGTCTGAATCCAATATGGCCCCCAAATGAACCATCCGCTGTGACGGATTCAGAGACGACTTTTCCCAGTTTATGAGCCACCTGTGTCTCTGTAAACAAACTATTGTCTGTTGAAGATGGCTCAAAAGTAAATCTTGCGAATGTGCTAAGATTAACAGGTCATCGAGGTATGGGAATATTCTTATCCCCTGTTTGCGCAGACAAGCTGCCATAACCACCATAATCTTGGTAAACACCGTGGGTGCTGTTGCAAGCCCGAAGGGCAAAGCTTGGAACTGAAAATGTTCCTGGAGGATGGCAAACCTGAGGTAACACTGATGTACAGTGCTATAGGCACATGTAGGTAAGCATCCCGTACATCCAGAGATACCATGTAATCTCCCGGTTCCATAGCCAACATTATGGAGCGTAATGTCTCCATGTGGAACTTTGGGATCCAAATGTATTTGTTTAACATTTTCAGATTGAGAATTGGTCGATATGACCCATTTGGCTTCTGGATCAGAAATAGATTGGAGTAAAACCCCTGTCCCCTTTGTGATGGAGGTACTGGGACAATTGCACCTGACTGCAGTAATTTTTGGACTGCTTCTTGCAGGGCATTGGCCTTTGACTCTATACGAGACGGGCTGGTGCAAAAAAATCTTTGAGGAGGCTGCCTCCTGAATGGGAACGCATACCCCTGAGATATCACCTTCTGCACCCAAGCATCTGTTGTTGACTGCTGCCATATGTGTGCAAAATGAAGGAGTCGGCCCCCAACCCTGGAATCCTCCAGGCGGAGGCCCGTTTCTTCAGGCTGATGGTTTCTGTTCAGGCTTGGAAGCTGGATTTTTGCTAGCCCACTGCTTCATACCCCTGGTTCTGAACTGGGATTGCTTAGGCTCCTCTTTAGCTTTCGCCTTGCCTTGCCAACAAAATGAGCAAAACTTTGAACCCTTAGACTTAGGGTTATAAGTAGCCGGAAATCTGACCTTCTTTGATTCAGCCTCTGATTCTAGGATATCCGATAATGGTTTCCCAAACAATATATTACCCACGAAAGGCAATGCTTCCAATTCCTTCTTGGATTCCGCATCTGCCTTCCAGGTACGTAGCCAAACCGCTCTGCGAGCGGCTATTGTCAAGGCTGAAGCTTTAGAAGCAACTGTACCCATATCAATTGCTGCTTCTTCCAAGTATTGGGCAGATTGTCTTAAACGGCTTAAATGATACTCTTGTTCCCTATTAGGAGAGGGGAGGTCATTCTCTAGTTCCTCTATCCATTCGCCCATTGCCTTTGCTACCCAGGCCGAAGCCATAGCAGGTCTTACCACTGCTCCTACTAGAAAAAATATATTTTTCAAGAAACTATCTACCTTTCTGTCTGTGACGTCATTTAGTGAGGCAGATGACAGTGGTAAAGCAGATTTGTGCACCAGTCGCAGTACATGTGCATCTACTTTTGGAGGAACTTCTCTTTTCGAACAAACCGCAGCTGGAAATGGATAATAAGAATTCCATCTTTTCGGAATCTTGTACCTGTCAGCTCATCTGATGCTGGGAATTCAGCTTTAACTGATTTTGTTCGTTTAAACACAGGTGCTTTAGATTTTAACACTGTTTTGGATGGCTCTTCCAAAGAGAGAACCGCCTTCACAGCATCAATAAGTTCAGCAACATCCTCTGAACTAAAACTCTGCGACTGATCATCATACGGAGTATTTGAATATACTGTATCATCATCTGTTGTATCATCTTGTGTAGTCTGCCACATAGACGCATCTGTCTTAGTATTACCTGTCCCTTGGTTACTTGTAGAGGCTACTGGAACCAAGCTGTAGGGAGGGAGCTGCATGTATGGGTTAATAGTGTAACCTAACCCTTGAGGTGGTGCTACCGGAGTTAACCTGTCCGCTATTGAAGATAAAGTCTTTGCGAACATATTCCATGGTGGCTCTGTTGGTGGTTGAACCAACTCCTGTTTTTTACTTTGCTGAAAAGCAAAACAGTTTGCACACAACCCCTCATAAGTGACCAATTGGTCCATACCAATTAACCCTGTCTTACAAGATAAGCATGTTAGGGATGTAGGAGTGCCTGATAAATTCTCCTCGTCACTTTTGCCGCTCACAGACATGGTAATAATATAATAAATGACTACACAATTTGTGAATGAAAATCACCTATATATGAGTATATATAGAAGTGAGATCAATCTGACCACAGCCGTGCACCTGAATTGAGGGTCAGAACAGGACTAACGTTACATAGAAAAGTCAGCACACATACTAGCAGTCAGTCACATGTTAAGGTATTAGACATTGTCATATGAGAATACAAACCCCATAACAATTTACAAGTAAGTAGGAAAATTGTACTTCTGTTTTTAACTGGTTCTTTTTTCAACATAACATGCAGAAAACACAGTAATACACAGATCTCATATGTAATATGTACTAAAAATTAACAATTCATACTAACAAGTAGAGAGAATTTTTAGTACTGTATACCCTTCCTCCGGAGAGCGGGATACAGGGAGACTCACCACACTTCCATATCCAAGCAAATGCGCTCGTAAGACGCTGAGTGGATTCAGACGCTACTGATGTACACAACCGCTCTTGATAACTGATAACGGACACAGTCGCTCACTGACGGACGCCCAGCGACTTCCACGTGTATGTAGACGCTAAGGCCTGCGACTCGGTCTAGGCGGGATCTCTAGTGTACACAACCGCAGCGTCTAAGCTGCGACCGAGAACCCTCGTGGTAGCGTCTGAGACGGAAGTGAGGTCATTCAGTTCATGGACGGGAGACGCGCGGAAACTGGTCATGAACTCGGAGGAGGGGCGGCCAGGAGAGCGTCTGAATCCCCCTGTTGACTTAAACTCTAATGATCACGGCCTCTACCTAGTCCTGGCGCCTATGATCCAAAGAGCATAGCGCTGTCGCACTCGAGATGTTCGGCACATCA
The DNA here is from genome assembly GCF_028390025.1 of Pseudophryne corroboree. NCBI lineage: Eukaryota > Metazoa > Chordata > Amphibia > Anura > Myobatrachidae > Pseudophryne > Pseudophryne corroboree. Next base: position 87,081,091 of record NC_086448.1, read on the forward strand.
ACACACTGTTTGTAGTCTCCACCAATACAGTGTAGCTGTGTCACCTAGTAAGAGGAAATCCATAGACTTACCGTCCCCCCATGCTCCGGCCACAGCCTGATTACGTCTGCTGGACCTGCTAGAACATCCGACACAGACGCCCGTCGAGACAGCACTATACCGCGAAGGTAAGCGTTGTTTGCGACCCGGTGGGGAGTTGTCGGAGCGACTCTTTCCAATATGCGTTTAAGACGCTGTTAAGATAAGTCGCTCAAAAAAACATAGTAAGTCTATAAAAATAAAATAATAAAAGCTTCAGGCTGCTTTATCTCAGCAGCCCTGTGACCATTGGTCCGGCTTCCTGCCGTACCAAGCAAAAAACTGATTTGACTGAGTCAGTGGGCGGGACTATATGGTGAGGCTTGATGCATCCTGGGAGGCCAGAAAGCTCGTGACCGTGTTGGTGCCATTTCCGTTGTCGCTCAACCATATCTCAATGTTATCCTGTGGATAATCCTGTGGACCCAGCCAGAGAAAGTTTCAGTCGGTTCTCTCCTCATAAAGTATGGCGTTCCCCTGCCAGTAGTGATGACATGATTATCTACCCAGATGAGTCAAATGTGTAAAGTTGGAAGGAGAATTTAACACCAGGAAGTCGGTTTGTGGTGTATATGAGTTTGTTTTGTTTCCCTGCCCATTGTTTAGTCCACCACCATATATAATTATTGTATTACCATTCTAACTAATTGTCATTTATTGTCAAATACATTTTAATGGGTTTAGTATGAAATACCTACAATCATAGGTGGTCATTCCGAGTTGTTCGCTCGTTGCCGTTTTTTGAAACGGATCGATTAGGTGGAAAATGCGCATGCGCATGGTACGCAGCGCGCATGCGTTGAGTAATTTAACACAAAACTTTGGAGATTTGCACAAGCTCGAGCGACGTTTTTTCATCGCTCGAGAGATCGTAGTGTGATTGGCAGGAAGTGGGTGTTTCTGGGCGGAAACTGGCCGTTTTCAGTGAGTGAAATTACATTTGATTAGAGAGAATTTTGGTGATTTTATACACACATACTCCTGAGAATGAACGCAACAGGTGTTCTACAGGTGTTTATACTAATGATAAACTTGGTTTCCCTTTAAATATGGAGACCTGGAAGAGCATAATCACTTCAACCCTCTGAGGAAACGACCAGTGTTTGTCGCGTCAGGGCTCAAAGGATCCAAGCACTCGTTAGTCCTACGATTTTATCTATCTGCACCTCCAATCTCTGCCGTAATCGATCTACCTGATCTAAAGCCACCTGCATTGGTCCCGCTTGCTATACGGGGACCGTGGCTTTCAGTCGATTTATCTGGAATCCATAGTGCTTAACCATCAATAGCACCACCGATCTATTTGGAGGCGGCAGTGAACGAGTCATCCTGCCACGTTGGTCCGGCAGGAGAATGGGAGGTTGAGCCACTAGAACGAGCGGCGCCCGGTTCATGGTCAGTGCCGCTGAGACATTCGTGGAAACGGTAAGCAATTCAGCTCCGGCTTACGGTCACAGTGAGAGAGTGACAGACTGAGCATATGCACTTTACTTCACCTTAATTCCAGCATGATACCTTCGTTGAGACGGTTTATTTATCAGTAAGAATACAATTGTTACATAGATCAAAGGAAATCATTCACTTTGGAACTGTTACTAAAGTGTTATATGAAAATTCTGTATTAAATCATCAGCCGCTAACATCCATAAAGAGTCTGAAGGATCATTGGTTTTATTCATATACCGGTTACTGTGTCATCCACTAGTGCACTAGTATTGTGGCACTATTAAATTTCATGCCGAGTGTGGATTCTTTGTTGAATTGAATTCATTGAATATATCATTAGTTACAATTAATTCAACTTTTTAACTTGATTGTGACCTAGTATATTTTATGAATACATTTGTTTAATATTTGTCTAGTCTGCTTGCGCTCTCTTTTTCTCTTTTCTCACAATTGATCAGGGTGTGCTAATACCCTTTTCCCTCGAGAGCAGCAGGCAGCATTTCAACATAGGCTCAGTGGGGCGCTTTTTCTTTGGGGTTTTTTGTCGGATTTTTGACCATCGGGATTTTGATTGTAGGCAAATTTACTGCATCCCATTTTAACCCAATTTAAACCCCACACAGTTGTCTGTCATTATTTATTGATGCACGGGGCTCATTGGATGATCAGCCATTAGGGAATTTATGCAGTTTGGGACAAGCGATCCATGTAACTGTTATGCCTCTAGCTTCACGGTGTCATTGTTATCCAACGCACAATCATATACTTGACCACAAGCTCGCTGCCTAGGTGTCATCCTTGACTCTGATCTGTCCTTTGTTCCCCACATTCAATCTGTCTCAAGATCATGTTACATGCATCTAAAAAACATATCCAAAATACGACCATACCTTACACAAGACACTGCTAAAACTCTAATCCACGCTCTCATTATCTCCCGCATTGATTATTGCAATAGTCTCCTAACTGGTCTTCCCAAAACGAGACTCTCACCACTACAATCCATTCTGAATGCAGCGGCGAGGCTTATCTTCCTCGCTAGACGTTCATCGTCTGCAGATCCACTCTGTCAGTCCCTCCATTGGTTACCTGTACTCTAACGCATTCAATATAAAATACTTTTACTCACACACAAGGCCATTAACCAACCTACACCAACGTACATCACTTCGCTTATCACAAAATATCTCCCAACCCGACCTCTTCGCTCTTCACAAGACCTGAGTCTCTCATCCACACTCATTACTCGCTCCCACTCACGACTGCAGGACTTTCATCAGGCTGCACCCACTCTGTGGAATGCCCTACCACGCACAATAAGACTCTCCTCTAGTCTCCAAACCTTCAAGCGTTCCCTCAAAACTTACCTCTTTAGGCAAGCATATCAAATTCCTGAACCGCCCACATAACTTTCATAAACCTTCCTATCAAATTGCATCCACTCTGTACAGTCCACACATATCCTCACATGTCTTCTCATTCTATGCAATAGATAGCACCTTTCTTTGTGTACATATGCCTATTTCCCTATAGATTGTAAGCTTGCGAGCAGGGCCTTCCTACCTCTATGACTGTTATCATCCAGTTTGTTATTGTTATTTCAAGTTGTAAAGCGCAACGGAATTTGCTGCGCTATATAAGAAACTGTTAATAAATAATAAATAAATAAAGTGACCACATTACTCACCACATATTTATTCTTCTCATCCTCTTCCTTGTCTTGTCTTGCTAATGTTTTCTTGAAGCTGTGTCGTCTTGACAGTCTCCGCACTAACTTGGCCAATGTGTTATTCATATCTGATAAGGTTTCATTTGCCTGACTTTTTCGGTCTTCGTTGTCACCCTGACCCTCCACAGTCTGCAGAGATAAGTGACAGGTTACTAGGCAAATCAACAAGCAGAGTATCATTATACATGCTAGTCTTTCCCGTGATGTTTTACACCACTATTAAACTACAAGATGACCACCGGAGACCGCACCTACACTACCAATAAGGGATGTAATTATTAGGTCGGCAATACCAATGTTGACATTCATTGGGGTAAATTTACTAAGATGGGAGTTCTAATTAAGATGGGATGTTGTCCATAGCAACCAGTCAGATTCTACTTCTCATTTACCTAGCATCTTCAAGAATATTAATCCTGGAATCTGATTGGTTGCTATGGGCAACATCTCATCTTAAATAGAACTCCAATCTTAGTAAATTTACCCCACAATGTCAACACATCAATGTTGACATTTGTTATGTTGACTTTCTTAAAATGTAGACAGGCAATGTGTCAACGTTCTCACGTGAAATGCCGACATTGTCATAATGTCGACATCGGGGTTAACCTGTGGGATGGGAGGGTTAGGGATAGGCAATAGGGGTAGGTTAGGTTTAGGCTACAGGGGGTGAAGCCAGGGTTAGACACTAGAGGGGGGATTAAGGGTAAGGATTAGGGTTTGGGGCATTGTACTTACTGGACTGCTGGGGCATCAGAGAACTCTTAAGGAAATGATAGACATATGACCACTGGGACTCGGAAGCCAATGCTGGAGACTCCGCTGCCGCAGGGACCAGGTATGCGTACAATATGTCGGCATTTTATTATGTTGACATTTCATCAATGTCTACAGTGTCTACATGATGACTTGCGACATATCATACCTAACACTACCAATAATAAATAACCATGATAAGTGCTTTCACCCATAAAGGAAGATGAAACGGGTTGAATCGATTTCTTCTGTAACGCAGAGCAATAATGACGGGGGAATAAGGAGGTGCCTGATATATACGTTTTGGGCTGTAATATGGTGAATACTTGAATTGGATATTATTAGTATAATAGGCTGGATAGCTGCAGTTGTATTGTATGCCGGTTGTTCATACAGTATAGTATACATCAGTGGCGGAACTAGCGAGCGGTGGGCCCAGGTGCTACAAAATGCTTTGGGCCCCCCTCCTCCTCATCCCATCCAAGTCCACCCCCTCACCCCTGGAGAGGATCTGGTGAGGGGGACCTGCTCAGGACCAGAGAAATGGATACCTAGCAACAGTGCTGTAACTAGACATTTTAGCACTGTGTGCAAAAAACGTCAAAACAGGGGCAGTGCGCACCGTAGGCGGGTGCAAAAATACATAGGGGCGTGGCTTCATGGGGAAGGGGTGTGGCCACAAAATAATACCAATTCATAAAACGGTGCACAGTAGTCTCCGTTATTCAAATTACGCCGCACAGTAGCACCACTACACCAGGTAGAGACCCTTTTACACATTACAGCAGACAGCGTCCCCCTTTTTACACATAACGGCAGACAGCATGCCCTTTTTACACATAGCGGCAGACAGCGTGCACTTTTTTTTACTCATAACGGCAGACAGCATCCCCTTTTTACACATTACGGCAGACAGCGTGCCCTTTTTACACATTACGGCAGACAGCGTGCCCTTGTTACACATTACGGCAGACAGCGTGCCCTTGTTACACATTATGGCAGACAGCGTCCCCCTCTTTACACATTACGGCAGGCAGATTCCCCCTTTTTACACATAGCGGCAGACAGCGTGCACTTTTTACACTTAACGGCAGACAGCATCCCCTTTTTACACATAACGGCAGACAGCGTGCCCTTGTTACACATTACGGCAGACAGCATCCCCTTTTTACACATTACGGCAGACAGCGTGCCCTTGTTACACATTACGGCAGACAGCGTGCCCTTGTTACACATTACGGCAGACAGCGTCCCTCTCTTTACACATTACGGCAGGCAGATTCCCCCTTTTTACACATAGCGGCAGACAGCGTGCACTTTTTACACATAACGACAGACAGCATCCCCTTTAAACACATAACGGCAGACAGCACGCCCTTGTTACACATAGCGGCAGACAGCGTACACTTTTTACACATAACGGCAGACAGCGTCTCCTTTTTACACATAACGGCAGACAGCATGCCCTTGTTACACATTACGGCAGACAGCGTCCCCATTTTACACAGTACGGCAGGCAAGTGTCCCCATTTTACACAGTGCGGCAGGCAAGTGTCCCCATTTTACACAGTATGGCAGGCAAGTGTCCCCATTTTAAACAGCACAGCAGGCAGGTGTCCCCATTTTAAACAGCGCGGCAGGCAAGTGTCCCCATTTTAAACAGCGCGGCAGTCAGGTGTCCCCATTTTAAACAGTGCGGCAGGCAGGTGTCCCCATTTTACACAGCGCGGCAGGCAGGTGTCCCCATTTTACAAAGTGCGACAGGCAGGTGTCCCCATTTTAAACAGTGCGGCAGGCAGGTGTCCCCATTTTAAACAGTGCGGCAGGCAGGTGTCCCCATTTTACACAGTGCGGCAGGCAGGTGTCAAGTGAGGGGGAAGGAAGGGAGAGGGGAGCGAGAAAGAGAGAGAGAGAGAGACTACTTACATAGAGGATCTTCCCGCTCTTCGGGTCGGGATGCCTCACCTCCCTCGCGCCGGCCGCCTTCTCCTTCCAGCTTGTCTGCTCCTCCTCCCTCTTGACTTCACGACGCAAACGCGTCATTCCGCGAAACTCCGCCCCCCGAGCAGGAGTGCTCGGGAAGAGGGGTAGATAAGGACACGCTAAGTGCCACGGCAGGTGCCCCGTGCAGTTGCACGGCTCTCCCGCCGCTAGAAATGGCACTGGCTGTGTGCTGCGGGCAGCGGTTGCCTGCAGCACACAGCGGCATGTAATGAGTCAGTTTGACTCATTACATGCTTTGGGCCCCTGGACAGAGGCGGGCCCCAGTGCAACGCACTGGTTGCACTGGCAGTAGTTCCGCCTCTGGTATACATGGGTTTTATTACAGATAATTATTACTATTATTTTTTATTTATATGGTGCCACACAGAGTCTGCAGCACCTTACAAAGTACATAAATAGGAAGAGTGTAAACAAGACAAGAAAAACACATAAAAGACTTACAGTACAAAATATTGGTGAACATGGGATACAAGCTACATAAACATTATACCCACAAAAGCATCTCAACATACAGTACAAATGAATTATTGTCATAATGAATGTCTTCAAAATTCAAATATGCATTATAAAAGCAAATGATGCGTTACAAATAAAGAGGACATGGAATAAATATTTACCTGCATGGTGACCAGTTTGTAGTAGATCCCTTTCCTTTTCATGAGTTCGCTGTGACTTCCCTGCTCAGCAATTACTCCATTGTCGATTCCAGCAATACTGTCCACATTTCTGATTGTAGACAAACGATGGGCGACGATGATGGTGGTCCGGCCCTCCCTGGCCTAGACATAAAAGAGAAACAATAGTCCATGGTCATCATCATTATCAGTGCTCCTTGCACGAACCATGTCTTTGGTGCAAGGGATCCATATCGGAAACTGGGTTATAATACAGGGAGTCCAGAGAGTTCATCCGCAGTGACTGAGTGTTAACCAAGTCTCCCCGCAGAGAATGTGTTCTGAGTAATGTGACAACATAATTGTTTTCTCTAACGTCCTAAGTGGATGCTGGGGACTCCATAAGGACCATGGGGAATAGCAGCTCCGCAGGAGACTGGGCACAACTAAAGAAAGTTTTAGGACTACCTGGTGTGCACTGGCTCCTCCCCCTATGACCCTCCTCCAGACGTCAGTTAGAATCTTGTGCCCGGCCGAGCTGGATGCACACTAGGAGGCTCTCCTGAGCTCCTAGAAAGAAAGTAATAGTTTAGGTTTTTTATTTTCAGTGAGATCTGCTGGCCACAGACTCACTGCTACGCGGGACTAAGGGGAGAAGAAGCGAACCTACCTGCTTGCAGCTAGCTTGGGCTTCTTAGGCTACTGGACACCATTAGCTCCAGAGGGATCGAACACAGGGCCCGACCTCGATCATACGGTCCCGGAGCCGCGCCGCCGTCCCCCTTACAGAGCCAGAAGCAAGAAGTTGGTCCGGAAAATCGTCGGCAGAAGACTTCGGTCTTCAACAAGGTAGCGCACAGTACTGCAGCTGTGCGCCATTGCTTCTCATGCACACCTCACACTCCGGTCACTGATGGGTGCAGGGTGCTGGGGGGGGGGGGGGGGGGGGCCTGAGCAGCAATATAATATACCTTGGCTGGCAAATCTACACCATTTATAGTCAGGAAGGTTATATAGGTGTAAAAATACCCCTGCCAGAGATCCAGTAAAAGCGGAGAAAGTCAGTTGAAATAAGGGCGGGGCTTCTCCCTCAGCACACTGGCGCCATTTTCTCTTCACAGTGCAGCTGGAAGACAGCTCCCCAGGCTCTCCCCTGTAGTTTTCAGGCTCAAAGGGTTAAAAAGAGAGGGGGGGCACTAAATTTAGGCGCAGTATTACATATATATAAGCAGCTATAGGGGAAAAATCACTCAGTTATAGTGTTAATCCCTGTGTTATATAGCGCTCTGGTGTGTGCTGGCATACTCTCCCTCTGTCTCCCCAAAGGGCTTTTGTGGGGTCCTGTCCTCAGTCAGAGCATTCCCTGTGTGTGTGTGTGTGTGGTGTGTCGGTACGGCTGTGTCGACATGTTTGATGAGGAGGCTTATGTGGAGGCGGAGCAGGTGCCGATAAATGTGATGTCACCCCCTGCGGGGCCGACACCTGAATGGATGGTAATGTGGAAGGAATTACGTGACAGTGTCGACTCTTTACATAAGAGATTTGATGACATAACAGATGTGGGACAGCCGGCTTCTCAGCTCGTGCCTGCCCATGCGTCTCAAAAGCCATCAGGGGATCTAAAACGCCCGCTACCTCAGATGGCAGACACAGACGTCGACACGGATACCGACTCAAGTGTCGATGACGAGGAGACTACTGTACATTCCAATAGAGCCACCCGTTATATGATTGCGGCAATGAAAAATGTCTTGCACATTTCTGATGTTACCCCAGGTACCACAAAAAAGGGTATAATGTTTGGGGAGAAAAAACTACCAGTGGTTTTTCCCCCATCTGATGAATTAAATGAAGTGTGTGAAGAAGCGTGGGCTTCCCCTGATAAGAAACTGGTAATTTCTAAAAAGTTACTAATGGCGTACCCTTTCCCGCCAGAGGACAGGTTACGCTGGGAGACACCCCCTAGGGTGGATAAAGCGCTCACACGACTATCAAAGAAGGTGGCACTGCCGTCTCCGGACACAGCTCCCTCAAGGAACCTGCCGATAGAAAGCAGGAGGCTATCCTGAAGTCTGTTTTTACACACTCAGGCATTATACTGCGACAGCTATTGCTTCAGCATGGATGTGCAGTGCTGCAGCTGCGTGGTCAGATTCCCTGTCAAAAAATATTGATACCTTAGGCAGGGACACTATATTGCTAACCATAGAGCATATAAAAGACGCGGTTCTGTATATGAGAGATGCACAGAGGGATATTTGCCGGCTGGCATCTAAAATAAATGCACTTTCCATTTCTGCCAGAAGGGGTTTATGGACCCGGCAGTGGACAGGGGATGCAGATTCTAAAAGGCACATGGAAGTTTTGCCTTACAAGGGTGAGGAGTTATTTTGGGATGGTCTCTCGGACCTAGTTTCCACAGCGACAGCTGGAAAATCAGCATTTTTACCCCATGTCCCCTCACAACAAAAGAAAGCACCGTATTATCGGCCCCAGAAAGGCAAGCGGGTTAAAGGCGCGTCCTTTCTGCCCAGAGGCAGAGGTAGAGGGAAAAAGCTGCAAAATACAGCCAGTTCCCAGGAACAAAAGTCCTCCCCCGCTTCCGCTAAGTCCACAGCATGACGCTGGGGCTCCACTGGCGGAGCCAGGTGCGGTGGGGGCCCGTCTCAAGTGCTTCAGCGATCAGTGGGCTTGCTCACAGGTGGATCCCTGGATTCTACAAGTAGTGTCTCAGGGATACAAGCTGGAATTCGAGACGTCTCCCCCTCGCCGTTTCCTAAAATCTGCCTTGCCAACGTCTCCCTTGGACAGGGAGGCTGTGATAGAGGCAATTCACAAGCTGTATTCGCAGCAGGTGATAGTCAAGGTACCCCTCCTTCAACAAGGAAGGGGTTACTATTCCACAATGTTTGTGGTACCGAAACCGGACGGTTCGGTGAGACCCATTTTAAATTTAAAATCTTTGAACACGTATATAAAACGGTTCAAGTTCAAGATGGAATCGCTCAGGGCGGTTATTTCAAGCCTGGAGGAAGGGGATTACATGGTATCACTGGACATCAAGGATGCTTACCTGCATGTCCCCATTTACCCTCCTCACCAGGAGTACCTCAGATTTGTGGTACAGGGCTGTCATTACCAATTCCAGACGCTGCCGTTTGGTGTGTCCACGGCACCGAGTGTGTTTACCAAGGTAATGGCCGAGATGATGATACTCCTGCGAAAAAAGGGAGTTATAATTATCCCGTACTTGGACGATCTCCTGATAAAGGCGAGGTCCAAGGAACAGTTGTTGATCGGAGTAGCACTTGCTCGGCAGGTGCTACAACAGCACGGCTGGATCCTGAATATTCCAAAGTCGCAGCTGGTTCTTGCAACACGTCTATTGTTCCTGGGGATGGTTCTGGACACAGAACAGAAAAGGATGTTTCTCCCGGAGGAGAAGGCCAAGGAGTTGTCATAGCTAGTCAGAGACCTCCTAAGACCAAAACAGGTGTCGGTGCACCACTGCACGCGAGTCCTGGGAAAGATGGTAGCTTCTTACGAAGCAATTTCGTTCGGAAGGTTCCATGCATGGATCTTTCAGTGGAATCTGTTGGACAAGTGGTCTGGATCGCATCTTCAGATGCATCAGAGGATAACCCTGTCTGCAAGGACAAGGGTGTCTCTACTGTGGTGGCTGCAGAGTGCTCATCTGGAGGGCCGCATATTCGGCATACAGGACTGGGTCCTGGTGTCACAACTGAGGGCCTGAGCTGACGGGAGGCAGCCTCAGTTGTAGGGGCTGAGATGTACCGGAACCTGGGAGGTTGTATCAGACCCCTGGACATGTAAGTAACATGAATAATAACTGCCCGAAGGCGTGACCACGACAACTTGGATAAAAGTCAATGATGTTTATTGTGACAACTCCGCAACACAGCAGCAGTAAAAGAAAACGTAAAATTCAGCAAAGAATAAATACAGTTCCTGGGTACTACAGGATGGCAGGAGCCACAGGGCACTGGTAGTGTGAGATAGTTCTTATGATCTTCTAGATGGAAAGTCCTTACCAGGCCCGACTGTAGCAATGGAGATAACCCAGGATTGTGCCAGCTGGTGTTCCAGGAAAAGCTGGGTTGCTGAAGATAAAACAGCTGCTGTGGATACTGGCTGGAACCAGACTGTTGTTAGCACGGAGTGGATACTGGCTGGAACCAGTCAAATAATAAATGAACTTGGGAGCGATGAAATATGAACTGAAATGTAGAACTTGAGAGCGGAGAAATAATAATACCGGTGGAGAGTGGTAAAGTGTAGAAAGGACACCGGCCCTTTAAGGGAAGCTGTACTCTGCTGGAAGCTGAGCTGGAAGCAGGTAATGTTGTAGCTGGAAACAGATGAATCCACAATGGATTGGAGAGTCAGGCTACACCGCAGGTGGAATGCTGGTGCGGGTCTCTATGGTGGAAGTCTTGAGACAGGAGCTGGAACCTGGAAGACAATCACAGGAGAGAGACAAACAGGAACTAGGTTTGACAACCAAAGCACTGACGCCTTCCTTGCTCAGGCACAGTGTATTTATACCTGCAGCAAGGAAGGGATTGGCTTGGCAATTATGCAGATTAAAAATACTGACAACAGATTGGAGGAAATGATCAGCTGACAGAATCCAAGATGGCTGCGCCCATGCAGACACTTGGAGGGAAGTTTGGTTTGTAATCCATGTGGTAATGAAAACAGTAATGGCGGCGCCGGCCACTGGAGACAGGAGACGCCAGGCTGACAAGTGCACATCCAACCACGCGGACACAGCGGAGGCCGCGGCTGACGTAATCGCCACTCTGACACTCTGCATGCAGAAGCTCAGGGACGGCGGCGGAGGCCGCGGGAGACGCCATGCCAGATGTAATAAGGCGTTACTGTGACAGCGTCTCAGAGAGACAGGAGAGGATGCAGGAATGTGAACATTAGGATAACAGATGGGATCCGGTCCTGGAGCGCTGAGCCAGCCTTAGGAGGCATCTGATGGGTAAGAAATGGCGTCCAGATACCCGGATCGTGACAGCACCCCCCCTTTAGGAGTGGCCCCAGGACACTTCTTTGGCTTTTGAGGAAACTTGGAATGGAATCTCCGGACCAAGGCAGGAGCATGGACATCAGAAGCATTGGTCCATGAACGTTCCTCAGGGCCGTAACCCTTCCAGTCAATAAGATACTGTAGTTGACCGTAACGGTGACGTGAGTCCAGGATCTTGGCCACTTCATACTCAACGCCTCGTTGAGTTTGGACTTTCGGAGTTGGAGGAAGTGAGGAATGAAACCGATTCAAGATCAGCGGTTTCAACAGGGAAACATGGAATGTCCTGGGTATTCTTAAGAAGGGAGGCAACTGAAGTCTGTAAGCAACAGGATTGATGACTTGTTCAATCTTGAAAGGACCGATATAGCGAGGTGCAAACTTCATACTGGGAACTCTTAACCTCAAATTCTTCGTGGATAACCATACCCGATCACCCACCTTGAGAGCAGGAACTGCTCGACGCTTCTTATCCGCAAACTTCTTGTACCTGAACGATGCCTTGAGCAGAGCTGATCGTACGCTCTTCCAGATATTGGCAAACTGATGCAAGGTGATATCCACTGCGGGAACAGAAGTTGCTGGAAGCGGTTGGAACTCAGGGACTTTAGGGTGGAATCCAAAGTTAGTGAAGAATGGTGTTGAAGCAGATGAAGAATGATACTGGTTGTTATGACAGAACTCGGCCCAGGGAAGTAATTGAACCCAGTCATCTTGAGAGGAGGACACATAGATGCGGAGGAAGGCCTCCAAGTCCTGATTCACCCTCTCGGTTTGACCATTGGTCTGAGGATGGTAAGCCGTGGAAAACTTTAGCTTGACTTGAAGGACTTGACATAAACTTCGCCAGAATTTGGCTGTGAATTGAACTCCTCGATCTGAGATAATTTCTTCAGGAAGACCGTGGAGTCGGAAGATCTCTTGTATGAATACTTGAGCCAACTTGGAAGCTGACGGAAGACCGGTGAGAGGAATGAAGTGTGCCATCTTGGTGAACCGGTCAACTACCACCCAGATGGTATTGAACTTGTTGCACATGGGTAAGTCTGTAATGAAATCCATTGACAAGTGGGTCCATGGTCGACGGGGAACGGATAGTGGAACCAGTTGCCCCGCAGGCGACTGGCGGGATACTTTATGTTGGGCACACTTTGGGCAAGATGCAATAAACTCCAAGACGTCCTTTTTCAGAGTTGGCCACCAATAGGACCTAGAGATAAACTCCAGGGTTTTTTGGATACCTGTATGTCCGGCAAAACGGGAAGCATGGGCCCAATGCATGAGCTTCTTCCTTAGCATCGGCTTCACAAAACTTTTCCCTGATGGGGGCGTAGAGTCCATCCCTACCGTGGAGAATGCCAACGGATTTATAATAGGATGCTTGTCTGAAGACTCTGACTCATTTTCTTGCTCCCATGAGCGGGAAAGGGCATCGGCCTTGCGATTCTGAGAGCCCGGACAGAACTGGAGTTTAAAGTCGAACCTGGAAAAGAAAAGTGCCCATCTGGCCTGACGAGGGTTGAGACATTGTGCGCCCTTCAGGTATAAAAGGTTCTTGTGGTCTGTAAGTATGGTGATTGAATGAGAAGCTCCCTCCAACAGATACCTCCACTCTTCTAGAGCGAGCTTGATGGCTAGCAACTCCTGGTCGCCAATGGCATAGTTGCGCTCAGCTGGGGAGAACTTCCGGGAGAAGAAACTGCAAGGGTGTAAATGGCCATCTTTAGCCCTCTGAGATAACACCGCTCCTACTCCAACGGAGGAGGCATCCACCTCTAAGATGAAAGGAGAGTCGATGTCAGGCTGTTTCAGAACAGGCGCAGAGATGAACCTTTGTTTTAAAAGATGAAATGCTTGCATGGCTTCTTCAGACCACTTGGACGGGTTAGCACCCTTCTTAGTGAAAGCAGTAATAGGCGCCACAATGGTGGAAAAGTCTCGTATAAACTTTCGGTAATAGTTGGCGAACCCTAAGAACCTCTGGACCCCTTTGAGGGTTAAGGGTACCGGCCAATTTTGGATTGCTTGTAGTTTCTCAGGATCCATCTCTAGTCCGGAACCGGACACAATGTACCCTAGAAACGGAATGGACTTGACTTCAAAGACGCATTTTTCTAATTTGCAATAGAGATGATTGACACGGAGACGGGACAGAACCTCTTTAACCCAAAAACGATGTTCCTCTAAATCGTTGGCAAAAATGAGGATATCGTCTAGATAGACCACGACATGACGGTATAGAATGTCTCTGAAGATCTCATTGACAAAATGCTGGAAGACAGCTGGAGCATTGCTCAATCCGAAGGGCATGACGAGGTACTCATAATGTCCGTCACGGGTGTTAAAGGCGGTCTTCCACTCGTCACCCTCACGGATCCGGATGAGATTGTATGCACCTCGCAAGTCCAGCTTTGTAAAGATGGTAGCTCCGCTAACTCTGTCAAAGAGCTCAGTAATCAGGGGTAAAGGATAACGGTTCTTGATGGTAATGTCGTTCAAACCTCTGTAGTCGATGCACGGCCGCAGACCACCATCTTTCTTTTTTACAAAAAAGAAGCCTGCGCCGGCTGGAGAAGAAGAAGGTCGAATGAACCCCTTTGCTAGGTTCTCTTTAATATATTCCTCCATAGAATGCGTCTCAGGCAGAGACAACGGATAAGTTCGGCCTCGAGGTGGAACCTTCCCTGGAACGAGATCAATCGGACAGTCCCATTCTCTATGAGGAGGAAGGATATCAGCAGAAGCTTTACTGAACACATCCGTGAAATCTTGATATGGAGGAGGTGGAACATCAGACGACCTGGGGGAGGAAGAACAGACAGGCAATACTTTAAACAAACATGTCTCAGCACAGGAGGAACCCCATGCCAGGATTTGCGTAGTCGTCCAATCAATTGTAGGATTGTGAAGACGGAGCCATGGAAGGCCCAGGACCACAGGATGTGTGGCTCTTGGAATCACTAAAAAAGAAATAAGTTCGGAATGAAGAACTCCCACTCTCAGACGAACTGGTAGAGTCCTTAAAGAAATAACTGCATCAAAAATTTTGCTGCCATCCACGGCAGTTAAAGAAATGGACGAAGGAAGTCTCTCGGTGGGTAGGGACCACCGTTTAACATAGGCTTCGGTAATAAAATTCCCAGCTGCTCCGGAATCAAGGAGGGCAATGACGTTCCGATAACGTTGAGCAACTTGAAGCGAGACTGGGAGATTACAATCTTGAGGAGATGGAGAGGAGATCATTACTCCTAGCCGGCCCTCTCCTTGGCGAGCTAGGATTTGGAGTTTCCCGGACGTTTGGGACAGGCATTAATGGTGTGAGACGGAGCTGCACAATAGAGACAGAGAAACTCGGAGAGGCGTCTTCGGCGCTCAGCAGGAGTTAAACGGGAACGGCCAAGTTGCATGGGCTCATCTTTAGATGGTGACAGTTGACGAGGAGGAGGAGCAGAAGATTTTGGAGCAGATGATCTTCCACGCTCAGTTGCTCTCTCTCTGAAACGTAAATCAACTTTCGTGCAGAGTGAGATTAGCTCATCTAACTTAGAAGGTAAGTCTCTGGTAGCTAACTCATCTTTAATACGCTCAGATAAGCCATGCCAGAATGCAGCATACAGGGCCTCGTCGTTCCATGCCAGTTCGGATGCCAGGATCTGGAACTGTATCAGATATTGTCCTACAGTACGTGACCCCTGGCGTAAACTGAGAATCTCGGATGAAGCTGAGGTTACCCGGCCTGGCTCGTCGAAGATGCGCCTGAATGTTGACACGAAGGCAGTGTAGGAAGATAGCAGGGTGTCGGACCTCTCCCATAACGGTGATGCCCAATCAAGGGCTGAGCCACTGAGAAGAGAAATAATGTAGGCAATTTTTGTACGGTCACTGGGAAAATTGCCAGGTTGTAGCTCAAACTGAATCTCACACTGGTTGAGAAATCCCCTGCAAAATCTTGGAGATCCGTCAAATTTTGCGTTGGAAGATGAAGACGTGGAGCAGAAATGGGTAAGGTGGGTGGGGTTATAGCTGGAGTCACTGTGGTTGACGCACCAGACGCGCCTGATCCACGGAGAGTTGTCTGAATCCCATCCAGCCGAGTAGAGAGATCCTGGAGACAGCGGATGATGTGGCCCTGTGCAGCCTCCTGATGTTCTAGTCGGGCTGCCAGTTCTTGCATCGGCCTGGCCGCTTGATCCTGGTCTCCGGCTGGATTCATTAGGTCAGTGCTTACTGTCACAACTGAGGGCCTGAGCTGACGGGAGGCAGCCTCAGTTGTAGGGGCTGAGATGTACCGGAACCTGGGAGGTTGTATCAGACCCCTGGACATGTAAGTAACATGAATAATAACTGCCCGAAGGCGTGACCACGACAACTTGGATAAAAGTCAATGATGTTTATTATGACAACTCCGCAACACAGCAGCAGTAAAAGAAAACGTAAAAGTCAGCAAAGAATAAATACAGTTCCTGGGTACTACAGGATGGCAGGAGCCACAGGGCACTGGTAGTGTGAGATAGTTCTTATGATCTTCTAGATGGAAAGTCTTTACCAGGCCCGACTGTAGCAATGGAGATAACCCAGGATTGTGCCAGCTGGTGTTCCAGGAAAAGCTGGGTTGCTGAAGATAAAACAGCTGCTGTGGATACTGGCTGGAACCAGACTGTTGTTAGCACGGAGTGGATACTGGCTGGAACCAGTCAAATAATAAATGAACTTGGGAGCGATGAAATATGAACTGAAATGTAGAACTTGAGAGCGGAGAAATAATAATACCGGTGGAGAGTGGTAAAGTGTAGAAAGGACACCGGCCCTTTAAGGGAAGCTGTACTCTGCTGGAAGCTGAGCTGGAAGCAGGTAATGTTGTAGCTGGAAACAGATGAATCCACAATGGATTGGAGAGTCAGGCTACACCGCAGGTGGAATGCTGGTGCGGGTCTCTATGGTGGAAGTCTTGAGACAGGAGCTGGAACCTGGAAGACAATCACAGGAGAGAGACAAACAGGAACTAGGTTTGACAACCAAAGCACTGACGCCTTCCTTGCTCAGGCACAGTGTATTTATACCTGCAGCAAGGAAGGGATTGGCTTGGCAATTATGCAGATTAAAAATACTGACAACAGATTGGAGGAAATGATCAGCTGACAGAATCCAAGATGGCTGCGCCCATGCAGACACTTGGAGGGAAGTTTGGTTTGTAATCCATGTGGTAATGAAAACAGTAATGGCGGCGCCGGCCACTGGAGACAGGAGACGCCAGGCTGACAAGTGCACATCCAACCACGCGGACACAGCGGAGGCCGCGGCTGACGTAATCGCCACTCTGACACTCTGCATGCAGAAGCTCAGGGACGGCGGCGGAGGCCGCGGGAGACGCCATGCCAGATGTAATAAGGCGTTACTGTGACAGCGTCTCAGAGAGACAGGAGAGGATGCAGGAATGTGAACATTAGGATAACAGATGGGATCCGGTCCTGGAGCGCTGAGCCAGCCTTAGGAGGCATCTGATGGGTAAGAAATGGCGTCCAGATACCCGGATCGTGACACCTGGTAACCATGGACGCCAGCCTTCGAGGCAGGGGAGCAGTCACACAGGGAAGAAATTTCCAGGGACTATGGTCAAGCCAGGAAATGTCCCTACACATAAATATTCTGGTACTAAAAGCCATTTACAATGCCCTAAGTCAGGCAAGACCCCTGCTTCAAAGTCAGCCAGTACTGATTCAGTCAGACAACATCACGGCGGTCACCCATGTAAACCGACAGGGCGGCACGAGAAGCAGGATGGCGATGGCAGAAGCCACGAGGATTCTCAGATGGGCGGAAAATCACGTGTTAGCACTGTCGGCAGTGTTTATTCCGGGAGTGGACAACTGGGAAGCAGACTTCCTCAGCAGACAGGACCTCCACCCGGGAGAGTGGGGACTTCATCCAGAAGTCTTCCGGCTGATTACAAACCGATGGGAATGGCCACAGAAGATAACTATTGCGCCAGGTCAAGGGACCCTCAGGCGATAGCGGTGGACGCTCTAGTGACACCGTGGGTGTACCGGTCGGTTTATGTGTTTCCTCCTCTTCCTCTCATACCAAGGGTGCTGAGGATAATAAGAAGGAGAAGAGTAAGAACTATTCTCATTGTTCCGGATTGGTCAAGAAGAGCTTGGTACCCAGAACTTCAAGAAATTATCTCAGAGGACCCATGGCCTCTACCGCTCAGACAAGACCTGCTGCAGCAGGGGCCTCGTCTGTTCCAAGACTTACCGCGGCTGCGTTTGACGGCATGGCGGTTGAACACCGGATCCTGAAGGAAAAGGGCATTCCGGAGGAAGTCATTCCTACGCTGATCAAAGCTAGGAAGGACGTGACCGCAAAACATTATCACCGCATATGGCGAAAATATGTTGCTTGGTGTGAGGCCAGGAAGGCCCCAACGGAGGAATTTCAACTGGGTCGATTCCTGCACTTCCTACAGTCAGGGGTGACTATGGGCCTCAAATTGGGGTCCATTAAGGTCCAGATTTCGGCTCTGTCGATTTTCTTCCAAAAAGAACTGGCTTCCCTGCCGGAAGTTCAGACTTTTGTTAAAGGAGTGCTGCATATTCAGCCTCCTTTTGTGCCTCCAGGGGCACCTTGGGATCTCAACGTGGTGTTGGATTTCCTTAAATCACATTGGTTTGAGCCACTTAAAACCGTGGAGTTAAAATATCTCACGTGGAAAGTGGTCATGCTATTGGCCCCGGCTTCGTCCAGGCGTGTGTCAGAGTAGGCGGCTTTGTCATGTAAAAGCCTTATCTGATTTTCCATATGGATAGGGCGGAATTGAGGACTCGTCCCCAATTTCTGCCTAAGGTGGTTTCAGCGTTTCATTTGAACCAACCTATTGTGGTGCCTGCGGCTACTCGGGACTTGGAGGATTCCAAGTTGCTGGATGTAGTCAGGGCCCTGAAAATGTATGTTTCCAGAGCGGCTGGAGTCAGGAAAACTGACTCGCTGCTTATGCTCTACGCACCAAACAAGATGGGTGCTCCTGCTTCAAAGCAGACTATTGCTCGCTGGATATGTAGCACAATTCAGCTTGCACATTCTGCGGCGGGACTGCCGCATCCTAGATCAGTAAAAGCCCATTCCACGAGGAAGGTGGGCTCTTCTTGGGCGGCTGCCCGAGGGGTCTCGGCTTTACACATTTGCCGAGCTGCTACTTGGTCGGTGTCAAACACATTTGCAAGATTTTACAAGTTTGACACCCTCGCTGAGGAGGACCTGGAGTTCGCTCATTCGGTGCTGCAGAGTCATCCGCACTCTCCCGCCTGTTTGGGAGCTTTGGTATAATCCCCATGGTCCTTACGGAGTCCCCAGCATCCACTTAGGACGTTAGAGAAAATAAGATTTTACTCACCGGTAAATCTATTTCTCGTAGTCCGTAGTGGATGCTGGGCGCCCATCCCAAGTGCGGATTGTCTGCAATACTTGTACATAGTTATTGTTAACAAAAGGGTTATTGTTGAGAGCCATCTATGCAGAGGCTCCGTTGTTGTCATACTGTTAACTGGGTATAATATCACGAGTTGTACGGTGTGATTGGTGTGGCTGTTATGAGTCTTACCCGGGATTCAAAATCCTTCCTTATTGTGTTAGCTCTTCCGGGCACAGTATCCTAACTGACGTCTGGAGGAGGGTCATGGGGGGAGGAGCCAGTGCACACCAGGTAGTCCTAAAGCTTTCTTTAGTTGTGCCCAGTCTCCTGCGGAGCTGCTATTCCCCATGGTCCTTACGGAGTCCCCAGCATCCACTACGGACTACGAGAAATAGATTTACCGGTGAGTAAAATCTTATTTTTAAATATTTCATTTACATGATATAAAAGAGAAATTGTTACAGTAGGTAACTTATCTACATTAAGTGTTGTCCCTCTCTGACCTCCCACAGATGCAGAGGAGATCTGCAGCCAGAGACAGTGCTCACTATGGAGGGATTTTCCAATCTCCCTATGTTAAATGCAAAACCAGTAGTGGCAGAATTGCAACAAGTAGCAATTTTGAAAAGCTTCCACTTAGTACTTCCACCAAGACTCATTTCTTTCTTTTTTTTAAATATTTGTTTATTAGGCAGATGAGATACAAACAGGAACAGACATTAGCGTTGTATCAGATTGTACGTACAGAGTCATAAATACATGTTAAGCATACCCTTAAGGGTAATCAAGAACTGACATAGACAAAGTAGTGTGAGCCTAATTTCTATCTAGATAAAGCTTATACTCATCACATTTTTTTTTATTTAAGGCATTATGAAACAATATAAGAATAAATAAATCAGCAGAGGGGGAAAAAGAAGAGGGAAGAAATAGAGACACACGATCAGAAACCAGGGGTGGGGAAGAAAAGTATGAACGGTGAAGGGTAGGGTGACCGACCGGTCCCGCCCAGAGGAAAGAAACCGAAAAAGAAAACGGTATATGAGGATGCACATTGTTTGGAGCTTACAATAGGGTCAAGCCCCACTAGCGAAAGGGGGGAGAGGTTTTAAAAAAGGGCATCCACGGGTCCCAGATCCTAAGAAAGGTCTCCGAAGAGCCCTTCAAGATACTAGTGATATGTTCCATAGTATAGATGTGCCATATTTTCCCCACAATTTCTCCCTGAGTAGGAGCCTCTGTGGATTTCCAGGTCGATGCAATGGCACATCTAGCTGCCAGGACCATATGGGTGAACAATTTTGACTGACATCGCGAGGCCCCAGGGATTGACACAGAGAGGAGGAAGTGCTTAGGGTAAAAGGGGATGTAGATCTCCAGGATCGAACTGAAAAGAGATCTCAATTCCCTCCAGAGAGGGAGGAGTCTAGGACATTCCCACCAAATGTGCAAGAACGTACCATCCATTGCTTTACATCTCCAACAGAGTGGAGAAGTGTCTGGAAACATCCTGGCAAGTCGGGTGGGAACATAATACCATCTATAGAAGAGCTTGTATGCATTTTCCTTCGCTCGCACACAAATAGAGCTAGATGCTAAGCTAGCGTAGATATCTGTCCACTCCTCAGAGTCAAATGTTTCTCCCAGATCCGACTCCCACGCCCTTTCATGCGGCTCCTTATCTAATTGCCCCGGGGGAACCAGTGATCTATAGATAGTGGAAATAAGTCCCTTAGTCGAATTCGTGCGCGTTGCATGAACTTCCAAAGAAGTCAACGGCCTATGATTAATCTGTGTGAGAAGCGTGGAGTGGAAGTGACGAATTTGCAGGTATTGGAAGAAGAGTGAATGAGGCAGCGCATATTTAGATTGTAATTCTGCAAAGGTTGGGAACACTGAATCTGATGTCAGATCATTTAATAACATGATCCCCTCCTCTCGTCAATGGGGCAAGGCATTGGGGTGACGGCCTGGCCGAAACAAAGGATTATCAAATATCGGGACCAGAGGACTAGGGGGCGGTGCCAACTGGAATTACGATTAGCTGAATCCCAGACGTCTAGGGAGTGAGATACTACTGGGTGTGATTTGACGGAGCGGGGGCGTGTCGAAGGGGGAAGCCACAATAAAGAGGAGAGATAATTCAAATTAAGAGAGTCGGCCTCTATTGAGACCCATACCCTCTCCACTTTCGGAGTATTCCATAGAGTACATTGTGCTAGGGTGGCCGCTATGTAATAGGCCTTGAAGTCTGGGACTCCTAGGCCGCCCTCCGAGGTGTGTTTTTGTAGTGTAATGCGTTTCACTCTGGGCTTCTTTTTGGACCAGATGAATTGGGACGAGGCGTGTTGGAGGTTTTTAAAGACATAAGGGGGTACTCGGACGGGGAGAGGTTGAAACAAATAGAGGAGTCTGGGCAACAGGTTCATTTTAACGGCGTTGATACGACCGATCCAAGAGATATACTGGCTACCCCAGTGTTCAAGGTCTTTTTGAAGTCGGTCGATCAGGTTAGGGAAATTGGCCTGAAAAAGGTGAGAGTAATTTTTGGTTATAGCAACTCCCAGGTACGTAATTTTCTTTGCATTCCAGTGAAAATTGAACCTGTGTGTTAAATTATCCTTCATATCTTGCGGGATGTAAAAGTCTAAGACCTCAGTCTTATCAGTATTAATTTTATAGCCAGAGTGCGCACCAAACTCCTCTATTTCACGAAAGAGATGGGGCAATGAATGTACAGGGTCAGAGATCGTAAGCAACACATCATCTGCATATAATGCAATTTTGTGCTCAACAGCACCCACCTTTATCCCTTTACTGAGTGGATTGGCTCGAATCCGCGCAGCAAAGGGTTCTATAGTTAAAGCGAATATCAAAGGAGAGAGCGGACAGCCTTGCCGCGTGCCATTAGCTATCCGAAAAGGGGAAGACATCACTCCATTGGCAAGTACAGCCGCCCTGGGGTTGTTATATAATGCTGTCACTCCTTGATAAAAACGGCCCGAAATCCCCACCTGTTGTATCGTGTGGAACATAAACGGCCATTGAATCCGATCGAATGCCTTTTCGGCAGCTAAACCTAGGACCATAGCCGGCTGTTTTTGTTTGTGTATTTCATGTATCAGATCCACTGTTCTACGCGTGTTATCTAAGGCTTGGCGCCCAGGTATAAAACCGACTTGATCAGGATGGATCAGTTGAGGAAGCAAGGGCCCCAGCCTATTAGCCAGTAATTTTGCGTAGATCTTAATGTCAACATTTAAGAGTGATATGGGTCTATAATTAGTAATCAGCTCCGGATCTCGACCAGGTTTAGGGATCACAACTATACTCGCCAAAGAAGTCAAGACATCAAAAGAAGCACCGCGCAATATATCGTTAAAAAATTTAGAGAGAAAGGGAGTAAGTTCCGTCGCACATTTTTTATAGTATATAGGGGAAAAACCGTCCAGGTGAGGGCAGCAGACACTTTAAGAGTCTTAATGGCACTTAGAATTTCTATATCCGTAAAGTCAGCGTTTAGGTCCAAGAGGTGCTGGTCAGAAACACGAGGGAGTATTATATTATTGAAAAAGGAGGAAAGAGAAGGTGTATCCCGCATGTCGTGTTGGGGTGTGGTAGTAGGCAGATTATAAAGTGTTTCATAGTAGGTTTGAAATTCCCGAACAATTGTCTCTGGGTCATATGTGACGGTCCCTGTATGAGGAGACCTCAATTTATTAATTAAATTTGAGGCCTTTTTTTCCCGTAGCTTGTTAGCTAAAACAGAATCAGCTTTATCTGCCTCATCGTAGTATTTCTGTTGCAGCCGTCGTAAGATAAAGGCCGATCTACGGGACAGTATAGTGTTGAGTCTGCCTCTTAGCGTGTTTATTTGAGAAAGTAAGGTTGAGGAGGGGTGTAATTGGTGTTTGAGCAATAGGGACGTTATTTCAGTTTCTAAAGAAGAAATTTCACTTTGGGTCTGCTTTCGGCGATGAGAAGCTGCGCTAATGAGTTTACCACGAATCGTGTCTTTATGAGCCACCCAAACAATACTATGAGCTATCTCATCGGATACGTTAATGTCAAAGTATTTCGATATGGCAGATCTAACGTCCCGGAGAGTAGACGGATCTAATAATAGGCTATCATCCAACCTCCAGGACCCAGACCTACCACCGGAACTACCGAGTTCAAACAGGAGGACAGTTCCTGAGTGGTCCGTCCAAGAGATGGGCTTTATACCTGCATAAGTGACCATCGGTGCTAAGGAATGGGAGACTAGTATCATATCGATTCTGGCATATATTTGGTAAGGAGCAGAGTAATGGGTATAGTCCCTAGCCATAGAATTTTTGAGGCGCCAGGAATCTAGCAACATCATCCTATTAATACCGACTCCCAAGACCTGCGCCATTCGCAGTACCTCGGGGGAGTGTTTAATTAGCGTGGGGGCCTTTTTATCAAGGGACGGGTCGAGCACTGCATTAAAGTCCCCACCAATAAGAATATGGCCTTGTGAGAACCGCTCAATATGCCGAAATGTACTCCGGAAGAATCGGGCTTGGCCAGTATTTGGAGCATACAGATTAACTAGTGTGAACAGCTTAGCTCCAATGGTGCCCAACAGCATAAGAAATCTGCCTTCCGGGTCTATCAGGGATTTAGAAAGAGTAAAGGGAACCTTCTTAGAAATCAAAATAGCAACCACTCTTTTTTTGCATGGGGCAGAAGCAAAATAGGATTGAGGAAAGCGCCTACCTCGTAATTGAGAATGAGTGCCAGTCATGTGGGTTTCCTGGAGCATCACAATGTCAGCTTTTTCTCGCCTACACGTATCCAGGACCATCGTACGCCGCCTAGGGGAATTGGGACCATTGACATTCAAAGAGAAGACCTTCAGACCCATGGGGGAGGCCAGACACGAAAAGCTCTTACGTTCTGGTTAGAGAACCTTGAAAAATTGAACAGGGCCGGTCGAGTCAGGGGAAGAAAGGAGGAAGAGGGAAAAAAGTAAAGGAGAGAAAGGAGGGGAAAGGAGAAGGACAGGAGAACAAGGAAAATAAGAAAAACAAGAACAGAAGGCCTAAACAGGCCAAAACCCCTTATAAAGTAAGCCCGAACAATAGGGCCATTCATAATGACAGAAAGACACACACTAGAATAAAGAAGGGGAAAAAAGAGAACACTAGATAAACAGTTACTATAACAATATCCTCCAGAGGTGGAGGGGAGAAAATTTAGGGCCGGTGAGACACTGTGGGCCCCCAAACCAATCAAAAGACCTCCCAGAAGGGGAGGAGTAAAAGAGGTGGATCCGTGATGTATACACCATAATATAAAATGGTTACTAACACCTAAAACAAACAAACAAACAAACAAACAAACAGGGTTGTACAAAAATCAGGATAATATACAAAAATATGCAACTAACAGGAAACTTAAAATAAAAATAAAAAAAGGGAAGGGGGGGGAATGTCAAACAACCTTTAACATGTAATGGAAAAGAAGCTACTCTTGACACGGTATCTTCTCAAAGTAGGACAGCAACTTATAAGTAATTTGTCCCGTGTCCGTCTCCGGACGGAATATCAGACCAGGCGAACAGTAGTCCCAACTCAAGGCGGGGCCGAATCATTTTTCGAGCCATTCCGAACTTGCTGCCAAGACACCTGAGGGGGTCGAGTACATTGCGGTTTAGGAGAACTTGGTGGGCCAGGGCCAGTATTAGGATCAGGGAGCAAATCTAAGTCCTCAAGTAACTTCTGTCCTTGCTCCAGTGTCTTGGCCGTGCGCACCATGTTATCTGCTAAAACTTGTAGTTGGAAGGGAAAGTTCCATCTATATTTTATATCATGCTGGCGCAGGATTCTAGTGATAGGCTGGAGGTCCCTCCTTTTCTGTATGGTAGAAGGTGCCAAATCCTGAAATAATTGGACCTGTGTGTCTCGAAATGTAATGGTCGGCGTATCTTTAGTTGCAACAACAAGCCTCTCCTTCGTCTGGTAGTAGTGCAGGCGGGTGATAATATCTCGAGGCTGTTGGCCCGGGGGGGGGGGGGGCGGGCCTGGCTCTGAGCGCCCGATGTGCCCTATCGAGGAGAAGGTCATTATCTTTGAGACCGGGAGAATATGTCTGAAGAGGTCCTTGAGAAATGCCGGTATAGACGGAGCAGAAATAGTCTCAGGGACACCCCGGATCCGCAGGTTATTCCTACGCGACCTGTTCTCCATTTCCTCTTGTTTCTCCTTAAGGTCGGCAATTTCAGATCTGAGGAGGGAAAGCTCCCGCTCCACTGAGCCTTGGTATTGGCATATTTCGTCCGTTTTGGACTCCAGGGCGTCCGTTCTTGTACCAAGAGATATCAATTCAGGCTTGAAGTCGTCCACCGCCCGCTTGAGTTCTTGTTGAAACGTCAGCTTGATACCGTCTACCAGAGTGGTAAGGACTGAGTGTATAGACGGGTCTATGTCCAGGTCTGCTGGGGAATCGGGGGGAGATGATCCCGCATGATATGTATTCTGCGGTGGCGCCTTAGATTTAGGTGTAAACATTGAAGGAGTGGCCGCAGCTGACGCCTTCCGGTTCTTGTTAGACATATTAAAAACCGGTGTTGATAGTTAAAAAAAAATATTCAATATACACGGATCCACGGATCGAATGAGAGAATCTGGGTGAGGGGGCCACACTATGACGTTGTTAGAGCATCTCTTGGTTGGCCGGGATGAGGGCCATCCCCAGGTGGCGCAATATCACTCTTGAGACCGGGAAGGCTTATATCACCGGGCAGGGGTGTCGGGAGGGATGAGATGTGAATCTATTACCTCAGGCCGCTACCAGGTTCAAGGAGGGGGGGGGGGGTGACTGAGCCCCTGGACACAAAGAAATATCCTCTGCAGCAGAGCATGCCTACCGGGAGGCAGATAGGGAGAGAGAGGACCAGCTTATAAATATATGTACTGCCAGAAGTGCAGCAGTCAGATTATGGCATCAGATAGGAGATGGTGACAGCCAAGCTAAGGTGAGCACATACAGCTTACCCATCCAGACTTCCAGGTCCGTGCCGTGCGGCAAGCACTCACCTCCACCACCAGCAGGCTCTCAGTAAGCAGGGACCGGGGACCATCCGCGGCTCTCACTTCCGGCGGGGGATGCAGGTGCCGCTCGCGGGGACGAACGCTATCCTTTCCGGGGTTCTCCTGTTCTGTGCTGCGGCGGCAGGCCGTGCAGTGCTCCGGGCACGCAGACAGGGCTCCGTGCGGTCACGATCCCCCGGAATCAGCGCGTCCGGGTCTCTCGCGACTACTTCCGTTACGGACCTCGGGACACTCGAGACCCCGGCTTCCAACCCGGCGCAGGCCACAACCCACACGGGCACCTAGAGTGTCCGCCGGCTCCACAGCAGGCACCGGGTGGTCGCTAAGGGGTATGAGAGGCAGGGAGCCGAGCTGGAGGGTCCCGTAGGGTAGCCTAAAGGGGGTTAGCAGCTTTAAAAAGCAGGAGCCTAAAGGGGGTTAGCAGCTTTAAAAAGCATGCCTCCCGGTAGGCATGCTGTGTGGCCACACGTCCGGCACTGTGCACATCCAGCCACACCACCCCACCAAGACTCATTTCAGAGTCATTGTCCCCATAATAATTTGAATACACAGACATAAGTAACCACTATAATTTTCTTCCCTGATCCTTTAAAACAGGTGGGATCAAGGAAGAACTTGATGATGATGATTGATGACGACGACGACGGTTGCATCTTTACTGTGGACATATCTGTAGTGTTCACTGAATCTTATGAATTAAGCAATTCCATAATGTGTGGTTAGAGTCCCCCCCTGTGTTCAGTACTGGTGCTCAAAGGCAAAAAGTTTGAATGATTTTCAGAAGCTGTTATGGTAATGTGAGGTATAATGCACTTCATTTGTGACTTGTCCGGTGTCTCTTAGATATTTTCATGGCTCATGTAGAGTAGTGCTGGAGGGATGGTGCAACGAGAAGCAATGATGAGGAGAACGGGCCTAATTCAGACATGATCCCAGCAGCAAAATTGTTCCCTAATGGGCAAAACCATGTTAACTGCAGATGGGGGAGATGTAACATGTGCAGAGAGATTTAGATCTGGGTGGGGTGTGTTCAAACTGAAATGTAAATTGCAGTGTAAAAATAAAGCAGCCAGTATTTACTCTGCACAGAAACAATATACCCCACCCAAATCTAACTCTCTCTGTACATGTTATATCTGCCCCACCTGCAGTGCACATGGTTTTGCCCAGAGAACAATTTTGCTGCTGCTATCAGGTCTGAATTAGGCCCAATGATTGGAAGCACTGGCAAGCTGCTGCTGATAGGCTGATTCCTTCTGGAGCCCTCCCACTAATAGTACTTAATTAATTAGCTGTTATAAGAAGTACCAGGCATCACATTACTAACATTTCCATTTGGACTGCGGCAGCAAAGAAGATTCTAATTTGATTTTCAATTGGAAAACTTTACATTCTTGATTAACACTGGGGCACTAATTACACACACTCCTACATCTATATGTCTGAATATACCTGGTGGAACATCAGGGTATTTACCCTACAATAATGCAGATTTTTAGAAACCATTACTTTTAATATTTTCTGCATTTATCTCAAGCATCTATTGTCTAATCATCTATTGAGTCAGTCAAGCAGCTGCACAGTAAGAGCTAGAAGGAGGCTCTTCACCTTACAGCTCTCATTGGCTGCCCGAGATGCAGCCTTTCTCAGACTGAACAGTGTAGATGCACAGGACTGTTCCCAGAGTCCTCTCCATGCCTGGAGCTGCTGAGCTCCCCCGTCACACAACACTTCATGGAAGGAAAACAGGGTGAGAAGAGCGACAGAGATGAAAAAGACAGGAAGGACTACGGTATCCGAGATGAGATAGAGGGGAGGTGGAGAGGGGAGATGGATGAAAAATAGAGACAGACACAGGCGCAGACGGAAAGGAGGGACAGAGATGAGAGAGACTGAAAAGGTGGACAGAGATGGGAAGATTGGGAAAGACACCTGTCAGCACCTTGAGCCAGCGATCTCCCCCTGCTCTACCCCTTGTGACCACCCCCTTCACAAGTGAATTCTGCCCCAGATAGGGACAGGAGGGACAGAGATCCGAGAGTGGGTGATGAGGTGGAGAGGAACAGAGATGAAAGAGAGAGAAACAGATGGGGTAGGATTACAGAGATGAAAGAGAGAGACAGGCAGATAAGGAAAGGTGAGAAAGGAGCAACAGAGATGAGAGAGACAGGTAGGAGGGGCAAAGATGGAAAGGTGGGGTAAGGCACAATAGCTAGTGGCCCAGCGGATGAAGGGTCCAAAAGGAGGATTTTGGTACTTACTGATAAATCCTTTTTTCGGAAGCCATAGGGGATACTAGCAAAACTTCAAGACAGTGGGGTGATGATGGTGGGTTAAAAGGAGCTGGCCTTTAAATAATCCAAGAAGTGAAACAGGCTCCTCCCCCTCTATCCACCACTATCCCTCAGTTATGAATTAGCCGAGAGGAGACGGGAACAAGAGATCAGAACTATACGGGGGAAGAGAGAACATAACAATCACAATCAAAATGAACAGAACAACAATGAAGGCAAGAGAACAGCGATGGGCAGGCGGCCAGTGTCCCCTATGGCTTCCGATAAAGGGATTTATTGGTAAGTACCAAAATCCTCCTTTTTCTGTTAGCCACTAGGGGACAATGGTACAAATTCAAGACCGTGGGGACGTCCCAAAGTTTCCCCCCTGGGTGGGAGATCGCTGAGGAGTTTGCAAAACAAGATGGCTAACTGTGAAGATGAAGCCGTAAAAGTATCAAACTTGTAGAACTTGGCAAATGTACGAATACTGGACCAAGTGGCTGATCTACAGAGTTGAGACGTGCTAGCCCCCCTACTAGCGGCCCAGGAAGACCCAACTGAGCATGTAGAGTGGGCCGAAAAGGATAATGCAGGTCCCCTAGATGGGTGTAGATAGGCATGACGAAGTCAACCGAATTCACCGGGCCAAGGTCTGCTTAGTAGCAGACCACCCTCGCCGCGGAAGATCATAAGCACGAATAAAGAATCAGTCTTTCATAAGTGTGCTGTCCAGTCCACATAAACCTTCAATTTTCTCACTACATCCAGAGAAGCAGATGTCCTTGAGTCCTCCTGTAAGGACGGTACCACAATCGGCTGATTGATATGAAAAGCTGATACGACCTTGGGAATAAAGGAAGCATGTGTTCTCAACTCAGCCCTATCAGGATGAAAAATCAAGTAGGGAGGCATACAAGATAAGGCACTTAATTCAGGTATCCTCTGGGCTGAAGCTATGGCTAAAAGAAAATCAGTCTTCCAAGCAAGATAGTTAATATCTGTGTCTTCCAAGGGTTCAAAACAGGGTGACTGCAGATAATCCAGCACCAGATTCAAGTCCCAAGGAGCTGTAGGGGGAACAAATGGGGGTTGTACCCGAAGGACCCCTTGTAGGAAAGTTTGCACATCTGGTAGGAGGGCCAGGCGTCTCTGAAAGAAAATCGATAAGGCAGATACGTGAACTTTCAGTGATCCTACACGAAGTCCGGAATCTAAAACTGCCTAAAGAAAGAGCAAGAACTGCGAGAGAAGAAAATAATGATTGAAACCCTTTTCGGTCACACCAAGGGATATAAGAACGTCAGATTCGATGGTAATGGGCTGCCAGAACAGGTTTTCGTGCACGCAACATCGTGGGAATCACACTTTCCAGAATCCCTTTGTGTTTTAGGATGACTGCCTCAAGAGCCATCCCGTTAAACGTAGTCGTGGTAAATCTGTATACACAAAGGGCCCTTGTTGGAGTATATCCATTCACAGAAGTAGAGGACAAGGATCGTTTGCTAGCAGAAGGCACAAGTCTGAAAACCAAGCTCTCTGAGGCAAATCTGGTGCTACCAAGATCCCCATGATTGACTCCCGTTTGATTCTCTTGAGAATTTGAGACAATAGAGGAAACGGAGGAAACACGTATACTAGGTCGTATGGCCAAGTCACGGCCAGAGTGTCTACAGCTTCCACCTGAGGATCCAGTGTTCTGGAGATGTATCGAAGAAGCTGATGATTGTGACAGGATGCCATGAGATCCACCTCCGGATACCCCCAGCGCTGTGTCAGAGAGTCGAACACCTCTGGGTGAAGTGCCCATTTTCCCGGATGTAGATCCTGATGGCTGAGGTAGTCTGCTTCCCAATTGTCTACTCCTGGAATGAATACTGCTGAGAGGGCTAGAGCGTTGCGCTCGGGCCACTGGAGAATGCGTGTCACCTCTTACATCACTTGGTGACTGCGAGTTCCTCCCTGTTTGTTTACGTACGCGTTGTCCGATTGAGCCTTTAACGTCCTGGATCGAGGAACTTAAGCAGCTTTGACCAGCGCATTGTAGATCGCTCTCAGTTCCAACACATTTATTGGCAACAGTGATTCCTGTGGAGACCAATGGCCCTGAAGATGGAAGTCCAACACAACTGCGCCCTATCCCCTGAGGCTGGCATCTGTTGTTAAGAACGTCCAGTCCCATACACCGAACCGCCTGCCCGCAGTGAGATCATGCAGTTGGAGCCACCAAAAAAGCAAAAGTCGCGTCTCCAGAGTCAGTCGAACTAACTGTTGAAGGTGTAGATGCGACCCCGACCAATTATGTAACAGATCCAGCTGGAAAGGAGGTGAATGAAAACGGCCGAACTCCAGAGTTTCGAAAGCTGCTACCATTTCCCCAAGCAAACAAATGCATAAATGGACTGATACCAGCCTTGGCTTGAGGACAGCTTGGATCAGTTTCTGTATACTCAGAGCTTTGTCTTGAGGCAGAAAAACTTTCTGGATGTTGGTGTCCAGAATCACACCGAGAAACTGGATACTCTGTGACTGCTGAAGGTTGGATTTCCAAAAATTGATTATCCATCGTGTTCCACTAACACATTGTATGTTAATAGAGCATGCTCCTGGAGAATGAGATCTGATGGAGCTTTGAGGAGGAGGTCATCTAGGTATGATATTATTGTGACTTCCAATGATCTGAGATGAGCAATCATCACCGACATAACCTTGGTAAACACCTTGGGGGCTGTGGACAGACCGAATGGTAAGGCTCTGAACTAAAAATGATCCTGTTGAATCACGAACCTGAGAAAAAGCTTGGTGTAGTTATGTGGAGATATGCATCCTTGATGTCCAGAGATATCACAAATTCCTTGGGTTCAGGCTCGAGATCACTGAGTTGAGCGACTCCATCTTGAACCGGTAATAATACAGATTTCAGATTCAGAATTGGTCGTACAGTACCATCTGGTTTTGGTACTACGAAAAGATTGGAATAGTAACCCTTCTTTTGTTGAAGCAGTGGTGCCGATTGTACCAAGGACTGTACTGCACCTTGAAGGGCCAAATGTTTGTCCAAAAGAAGTGGAAGACTTAAAAATATTTTTTTGGCGCCAAAAATTTGAAATCTAACTTGTACCCTTGGGAAATTATATTGTGAATCCATGTATTCTCTGATATCTTGAACCAGGCATCCTGAAAATTTCCAAGCTGTGCTCCCACCGTACTTGGGTCCCGGTGGGAGGGGAGACCATCATGTCATGGTCTTTTCTGAAGGCTTTGAGTCTTGACGACAAGCAGCGACTGGTTGCTTGCCGCGACCTCTACCTCGCAAGGGTGTAGCTCTTCTGTGTCCTCTAAAAGGCTGAGTGGAACGAAAGGACCAAAAGGAAATTCCAGTATAAGAGAGCTTAGGTGGTGGCAGAAGGTTTGGTAAAAAGGTAGATTTACCACCGGTAGCCTGAGAAATTAACTAGTCTAGTTCTTTTCCAAAAAGAATGTCACCTGTAAACAGAAGTGCTTTCGCCGCTCTTTTTGACTCCGCGTCAACTTGCCATGATCGAAGCCAAAGAACTCTTCTGGCTTCAATAGTTGCTGCTGAAATTCTCGAGTTAACTTGTCTATCTCTAGCCACTTCTCTTAGGTATATAGCTCCCTCTTGTACGTCCTTTATCAATTTTGTGGCCCAATGCTCCACTGCCTTGTTCACCCAGGAACTCACTAAGGTTGGTCTAAGTGAGACACCTGCGGCTGAATAGCTGGACTTCAACATGGTGTCCAGCTTCCGGTCAGATGGGTCTTTCAATGAAGTTGCTCCCAGAACAGGTAATGCAATCTTTTTGGACAACCTTGATAGAGTGGAGTCCACTCTAGGTTACATCTCCCATTTGTCAGTCATAGTTGATGGAAATGGATAAATACTTAGAAAACTTTTAGGCATCTGAAACCCCTTGTTCGGGTGTTTCCAAGCCTCCGTCTGCTGATCATCCAGTTTCTATGAAAAAGGATAAGTGATCGATGAAAGATGCTTTCTACCAAATAAAGCAGTATATGGTGAATCCGGTGTCGTAGTCCCGGAAGCGTTCAAAACTTATAGCTAAAATACAAGGTTCAACCCCCTGAGAAGGTTCCTGTGGAACTTCTTCGTCTGGGTCAGTAATTTCGCCCAACTCACAATCATCCTCTTCGGCTTCGTCCTCAGAGAGAAGACCTGCCACCCAGGGTGGTTCTGTAGCAATAGAAAGTACATCATTTTGAGGAATCTCATTAACCGTCTTTCTTAAAGCAGACACCTCATTATGTAATTATGAGATGGTTCCTGTGAGCGCTACCACCCAGGGGGGAAAATTAGCATCTTGGGACACATGCTTCATTTTTTTTTTTTTACAATTAGCACAGATAGATAGATTTTGGTGATGCCTTATTAGCTGGTCCCTTGTCTGCCGTTGTGACGGAGAGAGTGGAGACACATACAATTCACACCAGCACTCTCAATAATACAGAGAGAGAGAGGGGGGGGGGGGGGGGGGAATAGATGAAGGTATAATACTTGTACTACTCCCCTATTCTCACTCCCTCTGCCACCAGCCTGTATTTTATGTGCAGGATTTCAGGTTTCTGAATGTCCGTTTGACGCAGGCAATCACCCCTGGCAGCCTCCCGGGGCCAGGATCACCCAAGATACATCGTATGCTGTCCTTTTGCATACGATGCATCTTGGGCGTTCCTGGCCGATCCCAGCAATACCTGCGGGGTCGGACCAGATTGAATGTGCAGCACATTCAATCTGGGGGATCCAATGCTCACGGGAACGCGCTTCGGATCGGATCAGAAACGCCTCCAAAATGCCCAATTTAATTTGATATATCAGGCCGAATGCCCGAAATCGGATGAAATCAGGCATTATCGTCCTAG
This sequence comes from Pseudophryne corroboree, assembly GCF_028390025.1. Lineage (NCBI taxonomy): Eukaryota > Metazoa > Chordata > Amphibia > Anura > Myobatrachidae > Pseudophryne > Pseudophryne corroboree. The sequence continues at coordinate 87,114,433 of NC_086448.1, forward strand.
TGTATGGGGCCCTTAACAGTACTGATTCCTGAGGAGAGAAGAAACATTGGCCCTCATGATCGCTCGGTAGCTGTTTTTAGCAGCATAGTCGCCGCCCACGGGGGAGTGTATTTTCGCTTTGCAAGTGTGCGATCGCCTTTGCAGCCGAGCTCTGCAAAAACATTTGGTGCCGTTTCAGAGTAGGTCTGAACTTACTCAGCCCTTGCGATCACTTCAGTCTTTTTGGTGCCGGAATTGACGTCACACACCCGCCCTCCAAACACGCCTGCGTTTTCCCTACCACTCCCAGAAAACGGTCAGTTGACACCCATAAACGCCCTCTTTCTGTCAATCTTCTTGCGATCGGCTGTGTGCATGGATTCTTTGTTGAATGCATAGCTCAGCAACGAGCTGCACTGTACCCATACGACATGCATGGTGCATATGCATGCGCAGTAGAGACCTGATCGCAGCGCAGCGAAAATCAGCGGCATGCGATCAACTCGGAATGACACCCCCCCCCCCCCCATTGTTGCTATTCATGAGCTGCCTAGCTGAGGAAGGCGCCTTTTTCTGTGATTGACAGTTTGAAAACCTGCCAACTCCGTCCCCATTTGCACAAGCACCCATCTCAACCAGGTCCCTAAGCGCCATTTTGAGTGGGTGCCGTACACAATTAAAATCAGCCTTTGGCTGCACCCAACTCACAAGGTGCTCCAGATGCTGTCTGACTTCTAGTTAAATGCCCTGCGCCTTAGCCCTCAGATCCGCTGCTTACTGCGGATCCGCTCCACTAACCTCCGCTGTAAACTCCCTCTGTCCTGCACTGAGTGAGCTATGCTGTCACGCTGTGTACGGTCAGCACGGCAGTGCAGTGGAGACCACGCCGCGGTCATTCGCGCAAAGTGCCCCACACAAGGAGACTCACTCACCCACACTGCCATGCTGTGTAATGTCAGCACGGCAGTGTAGTGGAGACCGCGCCGCTGCCACGGCCAGTCATAGCTAACAGGGAGATGAGGGGAGGGAATGTGGGGGACGCCGCTACGCTGGACGCAGGCGCCGCACAGTGCCTCACACAAGGAGGCTCAGCCACCCAACTGGAGCCTCAGGATGCAGCTGTCTCAGGAGGAACAGTGCTTCTCAGGATAAGTGCTGTTCTCCTTGTGCAGCTTGACGCTGCTAGTGTGTAACCCGGACCCCACTTCTCTCATATTATACCCCTTTTACACTCGCAGGAAAATCCCGGGATATTGCACGTGAACGCGCATCATCCCGGGATTCTTCTCAGTGTAAATGGGTACATGGACAATTTCCCGGGACGAGCATCCCGGGATTTCATCCCAGGTCAAAAGCAGGGTTGAACCCGGGACCGTCCCGGGAAGCTGTGTAGTGTGAAAGGGTCCGTCCCGGGATTCACTATCCCGGGACTGTTAAAAGGACTTGGATTGGAGCTTTCTTGGGCTCAGAAAAGCTGATGTCATCTTTTCTGAGCCCAAGGCCATTTCTAATGACATACTAATGCATTTGCAGGGATATCCCGGGATCAGTGTAAATGGGGCTGTCCCGGGTTGATCCCAGGTCTTAATGCAGTGTGAAAGGGGTCAGTCCCGGGAATGCATCCCGGGATGCATCCCGGGAAGCATCCCGGGAGTGACCCGGGAGTGCGAGTGTAAAAGTGGTATAAGTGGCAAAGGATTTCAAAGGCTGAGGGAACTACTGTAAGTCCCATGAATAAAAAAGCTAAATAAATTAAATAAATGAAAACAAATATAGACTGAGCTAGAGCTCCGTCAGCAGTGACCGGCTCCCTCGGCACAAATTCAAAACTGAAATTATTTAAAGCCAGCTCCCTGTTAGGCACCACCATCACCTCACGGTCTTAAAGTTGTGCCAGTGTTCCCTAGTGGCTGACCGGAAAATCTCCTATATAATAGCCCAGATCTGTGCCTCTGTGCCTGGGCCTCTAACTCTGGACAGAGTCACAGGCATACATGGCGGGATGTACTAACCTCCGCCGCCACGTTAAGTGCCATTTTCTCTGCGATCTCAGTCACTGTACCTTCCCCTTAGCTCCCCCGTCTGCTTTCTTATCTCCTCTCCCTCCTCATCACCGCCGCGGCCACTGAGTTCTCATATCGCTGCGCCCCCCCTGGCCGTTGGTGCATGCACACATATGACTGTTTTTCCGGGCATGCGCACGCATATGAGAAATCAGTGGCCGCAGCGGTGATGAGGAGGGAGAGGAGATGAGAAAGCAGACGGGGGAGCTAAGGGGAAGTGGCGGGCAGCGGAGCAGTGAGTGCGATCGCAGAGAAAATGGCACTTAATGCGGCGGCGGAGGTTAGTACATCCCGCCCACAGTCACAGATCTGCTCAAACATATAGGAGAGATGGCTGGATGCAGGCCATGATGATTTGCCTGTCTGGTGAGTAGTTGATGCAGTGTCTATGGACCCCATCCCCCATCCGTGGTATCCCAGCACCTGCTACTGCCCCACTCGTTTCAACCCCGCTCCTCCTTCACCCGCTGCACCTCCCAACCGCCGCACCCGCCCCTTCTCCAATGGAGGATCCGGCACCCGGGCTGGCTGCGCTGTGAGCAGCCAGTGACACACAGGAGCGCGGGGCCAGCAGAGCGCGGAACAGCAGCGTCTCCCGCACCCGGTCTGGCAGCGCTGTGCGCAGCCAGTGACATTCAGGAGCGGCGGAGCTAGCAGAGCGTGGCGCAGCGTAGTCTCCGGCCCCCGGGCTGGCTGCACTGTGAGCAACCAGTGACACACAGGAGCGGCGGGGCCAGCAGATATTGGATTTCTCCAGCCACTCCCGGGAGAAACTGCTGCAGCAGAGGGGGAAGATGTTCTCTAAGCTGACGCTCATCCTGCAGCAGGCAGTAGAGGCGGTGAGTGCTGGGGGACACCAGAGTCAGCTAGGCTGCAGCAATGGCACTGTTCTGTGTAGGGACCGGAGGCTGGCCTGCGGGGGAAAGACGGGGGGCAGCAGGGAGTGATGATGATGCCTGAACTCCTCATCCTGGGCCCGCCGCTGCCGATTCCTATCTCACCCCCCTGATTAGATACCGGAGAGTGTATTACACAGCACACACATATACACCCCTATATATACTACACAGCGCACAAATATATACACCATTATATACAGTACTACACACCACACACATACATCCCTATATACTACACAGCGCACACATACACATCCCTATATACTACACACCACACAAATATACACCACTATGGGGGTCATTCCGAGTTGTTCGCTCGTTGATGATTTTCGCAACAGAGCGATTAAGGCGAAAATGCGCATGGTTCGCAGTGCACATGCGGTTAGTATTTTAGCACAAAACTTAGTAGATTTACTCACATCCGAACAAAGAATTTCCATCGTTGAAGTGATCGGAGTGTGACTGACAGGAAGTGGGTGTTTCTGGGCGGAAACTGACCGTTTTCTGGGAGTGTGCGGAAAAACGCAGGCGTGCCAGGAAAAAACGCGGCAGTGTCTGGAGAAAGGGGGGAGTGGCTGGCCGAACGCAGGGCGTGTTTATGACGTCAAACCAGGAACGAAACGGGCTGAACTGATCGCAATATAGGAGTAAGTCTCGAGCTACTCAGAAACTGCTAAGAATTTTCTATTTGCAATTCTGCTAATCTTTCGTTCGCAATTCTGCTATGCTAAGATACACTCCCAGAGGGCGGCGGCCTAGCGTGTGCAATGCTGCTACAATCTGCTAGCGAGCGAACAACTCGGAATGACCCCCCTATATACTACACCCCACACACATACATCCCTATATACTACATAGCGCACACATATATACACCTATATATACAGTACTACACACCACACACATAAATCCCTATATACTACACACCACACACATACATCCCTATATACTACATAGCGCACACATATATACACCTATATATACAGTACTACACACCACACACATAAATCCCTATATACTACACACCACACATATATACAACCCTATATACTACACACCACACACATATATACACTATTATATACAGTACTACACACCACACACATACATCCCTATATACTACACACGACACATATATACACCCCTATATACTACACAGCACACATATATACACTATTATATACATTACTACACACCACACACATACATCCCTATATACTACACACCATACACATATACACCCCTATATACTACACACCACACACATATACACCCCTATATACTACACACCATACACATACATCCCTATATACTACGCAGCGCACACATATACACCCCTATATACTACACAGCGCACACATATACACCCCTATATACTACACACATATACACCGCTATATACACTAAACACCACACACATATACACCCCTAATACTGCACACCACACACATACACCCCTATATACTACACAGCGTTCACATATACAACCCTATATATTACACACCACACACATATACACCCCTATATACTACACAGCGCACAAATATATACACCATTACATACAGTACTACACACCACACACATACATCCCTATATACTACACACCACACACATATTCATTCCTATATACTACACACCACATACATATACGCCCCTATATACTACACACCATACACATATACATCCCTATATACTACACACCACACACACATACACCCCTATATACTACACAGCACACACATATATACACCATTATATACTGTACTACACACCACACACATATACACCCCTATATACTACACACCACACACATATACACTCCTATATACTACACACCACACACATACACCCCTATATACTACACAACGCACACATATACACCCCTATATACTACACATCACACACATGCACCCCTATATACTACACAGCACACACATACATATATACACCATTATATACTGTACTACACACCACACACATATACACCCCTATATACTACACAGAACACACTTATACATTCCTGTATACTACACAGCACACACATGTACACCCCTATATACTACATAGCACACACACATATACACCCCTATATATTACACAGCACACACATACACCCCTATATACTACACAGCGCACACATATACACCCTTATATACTACACACCACACACATATACACCCCTATATACTATACAGCGCACATATATACACCGCTAGATACTACACAACACACATACACCCCTAAATATACTACACACATATAGGCTGGAGGCTGGATGTGCAGAACCACTTTCAAAAAGTTCTGAACCTTAGGAAGAACAGCCAATTGTTTTTGGAAGAAGATGGACAAAGATCTGGTGTTCAACCACCATGCCGTCAAACGTAGCCGCGGTAAGTCTTGATAAGCAAACAGCCCCTGCAGAAGCAGATCCTCCTGAAGAGGTAAAGGCCGTGGATCTTCCAGCAGAAGATCCAGCAGATCCGCGTACCAAGTCCTCCTTGGCCAGTCCGGAGCAATGAGGATTGCCAGAACCTTTGAAGAACCTTTGGTATCAGAGGAAGTGGAGGGAACACATACACTGACTTGAACACCCACGGTGTTACCAGTGCGTCCACCGCCACTGCCTGTGGGTCTCTTGACCTGGAACAATACCTCCGTAGCTTCTTGTTGAGGCGTGAGGCCATCATGTCTATGTGGGGAACCCCCCCACCAACCGGTTACCTCCTCAAACACCTCCGGATGGAGGCCCCACTCCCCTGAATGAAGATTGCCGACATCGCCACCACATGCCTTTCTGCCCAGCTGAGGACGTTTGACACCTCTGCCATGGCAGCTCTGCTCTTCATTCCGCCTTGACGATTTATGTAGGCCACTGTGGTCACATTGTCCGACTGCACCTGAACAGCCTGATGCTGTAGAAGCATCAGGGCATTGAAGGGCATTGTACACGGCCCTGAGTTTCAGGATATTTATTGGGAAGAGTGACTTCTGATCCGACCATCGTCCCTGGAAGGTTTCTCCCAGAGCGACTGCTCAACAACCTCTTAGACTTGCATCTGTGGTTAAAAGGATCCAGTCTTGAATGCCGAACCTTCACCCTTCCAGAAGGTGTGGAAGTTGCAGCCACCAGAGAAGTGAAATCCTGGCTTTCGGGGACAGGCGAATCCTCTTGTGCATGTGTAGGTGAGAGCCCGACCACTGTTCCAAGAGGTCCAGTTGAAAAGGTCAAGCATGAATCCTGCCGTACTGCAGAGCCTCGTAGACGGCAACCATCTTCCCCAGAAGGCGTATGCATTGATGAATCGATACCTGGGTAGGCCTTAAGACATCCCGGGCCATTGTTTGAATCACCAACGCTTTTTTCACCGGGAGAAATACCCTCTGCACTTCCGTGACGAGGATCATTCCCAGGAATGACAGCCGCCTTGTCGGCTGCAGACGAGACTTTGGAAGGTTCAGGATCCAACCGTGCTTCCTGAGCAGTTGTGTCGTGAGCACGATGGACCGCAACAACCTCTCCCTGGATGACGCCTTGATCAGGAGATCGTCCAGATATGGAATTATGTTCACCCCTTGTTTGCGGAGGAGAACCGTCATCTCCGCCATTACCTTGGTGAAGATCTTCGGTGCCGTAGAGAGGCCAAACTGCAGCGCCTGGAACTGATAGTGATCGTCCATCAGTGCAAATCTGAGATATGCTTGATGCGGCGCCCAAATGGGAATGTGAAGGTAAGCATCCTTGATGTCCAGAGACACCAGGAAGTCGCCCTCCGTCAGTCCTGAGATGACAACTCTCAGAGATTCCATCTTGAATTTGAACTCCCTGAGGTAAGGGTTCAAAGACTTTAAGTTTAGAATAGGCCGTACCGAACCATCCGGTTTTGGTACCACAAAAAGGTTTGAACAATAACCCTTGTTCCACTGTTGAGGTGGAACCGGAACAATGACCTCTGACACCACCAATTTCTTGATGGCCTCGAGAAGAATTGTCCTGTCTGCCAGCAGGGCTGGCAAGCCTGACTTGAAGAAATGGTGAGGCGGGGGATCTTGAAACTCCAGTCTGTACCCTCTGGACACTATATCCAAAACCCAGGGGTCCAGACCCGATGACACCCAGACGTGGCTGAACTGCCGGTGTCTTGCCCCCACCTGACCTTCCACCAGACCTAGCTGTCCACCGTAATGCGGAGGATTTAAGGGTATCAGAAGTGGGCTTCTGGGTCTGGGAACCTGTGGGAGCAGGTTTCTTTCCCTTGGCATGATCACCTCTGAAGAAGGTGTTCGAAGGCTTATTCTTCCTAAGCCTTGTGGGCCGAAAGGACTGTGATGTGGAAGATGAAGAAGGCTTCTTCGTAGCCGGTGCAGCTGAGGGGAGAAAAGGAGACTTACCCGTGGTAGCCGTGGCAATCCACGCATCCAGTGCCTCCCCAAAGAGAGCCTGACCCTTGTATGGTAGGCCCTCCACACACTTCCTGGATTCCGCGTCCGCAGACCAGTTGCGCAGCCAGAGACCCCTGCAAGCCGAGACATACATGGAGGAGATCCCGGCAGCCATGGAATCCAGGTTTTTCATGGAATCCACCAGGTACCCTGCAGAATCCTGAATATTACGTAAAAATAAATCAATGTCACCTTTGTCCAGCGTAGACGACTCCTCCTGTAGAGTGATTGACCACCTGGCAATAGTTTTAGGAATCCAAGCACAGGCTATAGTAGGCCACAATATGGCCCCTGAAGCCGTGTAAATGGATTTCAGCGTAACATCCACCTTGTGATCTGCCGGCTCCTTTAACACGGTAGACCCCAGGACCGTTAATACCACCTGTTTGGACAGCCTGGAGACAGAGGCGTCTACGATCGGCGGGGACTCCCATCTCTTTCTATCTTCCTCAGGGAAGGATAAGCCACCAAGACCCTCTTGGGAATCTGGAATTTCTTTTACGGAGTTTCCCATGCCTTTTCAAAGATAGCATTTAATTCTTTGGATGCCGGGAAAGTGAGGGGGGGCTTCTTATTATCTGTAAAGAAGGCCTCCTCCACCTGTTCCGGAACTGTGTCCCAAATGTGTAAAACATCCCTAACAGCCTCAATCATCAACTGCACCCCCTTAGCAAGGGATGCTGTCCCCCTCAATACATCCCCATCACCGTCTGCAGCGTCAGAGTCGGTGTCCGTGTCATCCTGCATAATTGCAAGTGCATGTTTGTGAGAATGTACCACAGGGGACCCCAAGGTGGCAGTATCAGACCATACAACCATAGAGGTCTGGAGGACCTGAGTGACATGCTCAGTCCTAGCCACCCTATCAGAAATCTGAGAAATAGTCCCCCTCAGAGAGACTATCCATTCTGGCTCTCTAGTGCAATCCTGATTACATGGTATGGAGTCTTCCTGGGAAGACAAATCCTCTGCAGCATATGAAACAGTGCCCTAGACATGTTGTCACACACCCTCAAACACCCCACAAACACACAGGGTATTATGTAGAGAGAGTTTCCCCCAAGAGTGGCAGAGAGACACAGAGATTGGAGCCAACCAACACACAGCGCTTTTTGAGTATAGGGAGACCCAGGGCCGCCATCAAGGGGGTGGCCTGTGTACAGTTGTCCCGGGCCCGGCCACTCTGACAGAGTGGAGGGCCCGGGCTGCACACACAGCCTGCCGTGGATATTCCCGGTGGCAGCTGCCGCTGCAGACAGTGAGTCACAGTGACTCACTGTCTACAGCAGCGGTGACCAGCAAGCGGCTCAATCCGCTCCCGGCCACCGCTGCCCGGCGCGCACTGACGTCTCCGGCGGCAGTGACTATCTTAAATTTGGCGCCGTCCCGTGAGACAATCAGAGCTTGCGGACTGGCAGCTGAGGCTCCTGATTGGCTGCCGGACCGCGAGCTCTGATTGGCTCATGGGCCGGCGGCGAATTGAAGATAGACGTCACCGCTGGAGACAGAGGGGTAGAAGAGGTGCACGCTGCGCTCTCCTCCCCTCACAGCAGCAGGTGAGAAGCGGAGGGGGGGCGCACTGTGGGGGCATGTGTATTGGCACTTGGGGCATATCTGCCACTGTGGGAGGCATTGTGGGGGGCATGTGTATCAGCACTTGGGGCATATCTGGCACTGTGGGGGCATGTGTATCAGCACTTGGGGCATATCTGGCACTGTGGGGGCATGTGTATCAGCACTGCGGGCATATCTGGCACTGTGGGAGGCACTGTGGGGGCATGTGTATCAGCACTGGGGGTATATCTGGCACTGTGGGAGACATGGTGGGGGCATGTGTATCAGCACTGGGGGCATATCTGGCACTGTGGGGGCATGTGTATCTGCACTGGGGGCATATCTGACACTGTGGGGGCATGTGTATCTGCACTGGGGGCATATCTGGCACTGTGGGGGCATGTGTATCAGCACTGGGGGCATATCTGGCACTGTGGGAGGCACTGTGGGGGCATGTGTATCAGCACTGGGGGTATATCTGGCACTGTGGGAGCATGTGTATCAGCACTGGGGGCATATCTGACACTGTGGGAGGCACTGTGGGGGCATGTGTATCAGCACTGGGGGTATATCTGGCACTGTGGGAGGCACTGTGGGGGCATGTGTATCAGCGCCGGGGCATATCTGGCACTGTGGGAGGCACTGTGGGGGCATGTGTATCAGCACTGGGGGTATATCTGGCACTGTGGGAGGCACGGTGGGGGCATGTGTATCAGCACTGGGGGCATATCTGGCACTGTGGGGATATGTGTATCTGCACTGGGGGCATAACTGGCACTGTGGGGGCATGTGTATCAGCACTCAGGCATATCTGGCACTGTGGGGATATATGTATCTGCACTGGGGGCATAACTGGCACTGTGGGGGCATGTGTATCAGCACTGGGGCATATCTGGTACTGTGGGGATATGTGTATCTGCACAGGGGGCATAACTGGCACTGTGGGGGCATGTGTATCAGCACTGGGGCATATCTGGCACTGTGGGGATATATGTATCTGCACTGGGGCATATCTGGCACTGTGGGGATATATGTATCTGCACTGGGGGCATAACTGGCACTGTGGGGGCATGTGTATCAGCACTGGGGCATATCTGGCACTGTGGGGATATACGAATCTGCATTGGGGGCATATATGGCACTGGGGGGACATGTATACCTGGCACTGGGGGGGACATGTGTATCTGGCACTGGGGCATATCTGACACTGAGGGCGTATCTGGCACTGGGGGGACATGTGTATCTGGTACTGGGGGCATTTCTGTATCTGGCACTGGGGTCATATCTGGCACTGTGGGGGCATTTCTGTATCTGGCACTGGGGGGCAATGTATATCTGACATAGTGGGGGCATTTGTGTATCTGGCACTGTGGGGCAATGTGTAGCTGGCACTGTGAGGCAATGTATATCTGGCACTATGGGAGCATTTGTGTATCTGGCACAGTGAGGCAATGTATATCTGGCACTGTGGGGCAATGTATATCTGGCACTGTGGGGCAACGTGTATCTGGCACTATTGGGGTCATATGTGTATCTGCCCCTCCCCCCATATATGTATCACGCCCACATTTTCATTGCCCGCCTATTTTTTGGTGCGCGCGCCGAAGGGGGGGCGGGGACCTGCCTGTTTTTTTCAGTCCCGGGCCCGACAATTTCTGGTGGCAGCCCTGGGGAGACCCTAATCCCGCTCTGGTTGTATCCCTTAATAGGGGACACAGCCTATAATATATCCTCCCCCCCCCCTTCTACAACCCCCTGGTGCCGTACGGATAGCTGGAGATTGCTCTGGAGGGACCTGGATCCACTTGGCAGTGAGTGCTCAGTGCAGGCAGGAAAAATGGCGCTGAACGCTGCTGGGTCCGCTCTGAGGAGAAGCTCTGCCCCCACAATGGCGCTGTATTCCCGCCCTCTGAATGATTATACTGGCCGGAGGAATTGTGCTGGCCTGAATCCGCAGACCCCGACAGGCATGATGTGACCAGTGTAGGGTCCGGAGCTGGCTCAGGGCCCCCCCCCCCCCCCCAACGCCGCACCGCAGTACCGCTGAGCCTTCTAGGAGCACGGTTAAGACCGTGCTCCTACCCTCTAGCCGCCTTCTTCACACTGTCCCCCCACTTGCAAGGGGTGACAGTGACTCAATCGCCACTTCTTCAGCACCTGAGGGGGTGGTGGCTGGCTGCCGGGGCGAGCGTCCCCTGTGGCGGGGCGCTATCAGACCCCTCTGGAGCTCACGTCCAGTCAGCTCAAGACCCCGCAGGGCAGACATTGCTCCCCCTTCCCCCAGTCCCTTGCGGGAGGGAGGCTGTCGCCAGCAGCCTCCATGTAAAATAACAAAACCTGAAAAGAAATAAAAAACTCTTTTCTAAGAGAACTCTGTAGAGCTCCCCTAGCTGTGACCGACTCCTCCAGGCACATTTTCTAAACTGAGACTGGTAGGAGGGGCATAGAGGGAGGAGCCAGCCCACACTATTAAACTCTTAAAGTGCCAATGGCTCCTGGTGGACCCGTCTATACCCCATGGTACTAATATGGACCCCAGCATCCTCTAGGACGTAAGAGAAAACTAGATAAACAATAAAAATTGTAAGGTATAGGGGAGCAAAAATAAGAATTTACTTACCGATAATTCTATTTCTCGTAGTCCGTAGTGGATGCTGGGAACTCCGTAAGGACCATGGGGAACAGCGGCTCCGCAGGAGACTGGGCACAAAAGTAAAGCTTTAGGACTACCTGGTGTGCACTGGCTCCTCCCCCTATGACCCTCCTCCAAGCCTCAGTTAGGATACTGTGCCCGGACGAGCGTACACAATAAGGAAGGATTTATGAATCCCGGGTAAGACTCATACCAGCCACACCAATCACACCGTACAACCTGTGATCTGAACCCAGTTAACAGCATGATAACAGAGGAGCCTCTGGATAGATGGCTCACAACAACAATAACCCGATTTAGTTAACAATAACTATGTACAAGTATTGCAGACAATCCGCACTTGGGATGGGCGCCCAGCATCCACTACGGACTACGAGAAATAGAATTATCGGTAAGAAAATTCTTATTTTCTCTGACGTCCTAGTGGATGCTGGGAACTCCGTAAGGACCATGGAGATTATACCAAAGCTCCCAAACGGGCGGGAGAGTGCGGATGACTCTGCAGCACCGAATGAGAGAACTCCAGGTCCTCCTCAGCCAGGGTATCAAATTTGTAGAATTTAGCAAACGTGTTTGCCCCTGACCAAAAAGCTGCTCGGCAAAGTTGTAAAGCCGAGACCCCTCGGGCAGCCGCCCAAGATGAGCCCACCTTCCTTGTGGAATGGGCTTTTACAGATTTTGGCTGTGGCAGGCCTGCCACAGAATGTGCAAGCTGAATTGTATTACAAATCCAACGAGCAATAGTCTGCTTAGAAGCAGGAGCACCCAGCTTGTTGGGTGCATACAGGATAAACAGCGAGTCAGATTTTCTGACTCCAGCCGTCCTGGAAACATATATTTTCAGGGCCCTGACTATGTCCAACAACTTGGAGTCCTCCAAGTCACTAGTAGCCGCAGGTACCACAATAGGTTGGTTCAGATGAAACGCTGAAACCACCTTAGGGAGAAAATGAGGACGAGTCCTCAATTCCGCCCTGTCTGAATGGAAGATCAGATAAGGGCTTTTACAGGATAAAGCCGCCAATTCTGACACGCGCCTGGCCGAGGCCAGGGCCAACAGCATGACCACTTTGCATGTGAGATATTTTAACTCCACAGATTCAAGTGGTTCAAACCATTGTGACTTTAGGAACCCCAAAACTACATTGAGATCCCAAAGTGCCACTGGAGGCACAAAAGGAGGCTGTATATGCAGTACCCCTTTTACAAACGTCTGAACTTCAGGAACTGGAGCTAGTTCTTTCTGGAAGAAAATTGACAGGGCCGAAATTTGAACCTTAATGGACCCCAATTTTAGGCCCATAGACACTCCTGTTTGCAGGAAATGCAGGAATCGACCTAGTTGAAATTCCTCCATCGGGGCCTTACTGGCCTCACACCACGCAACATATTTTCGCCTAATGCGGTGATAATGCTTTGCGGTTACATCCTTCCTGGCTTTGATCAGGGTAGGGATGACTTCATCCGGAATGCCTTTTTCCTTCAGGATCCGGCGATCAACCGCCCTGCCGTCAAACGCAGCCGCGGTAAGTCTTGGAATAGATAGGGTCCTTGCTGGAGCAGGTCCCTTCTTAGAGGTAGAGGTCACGGGTCCTCCGTGAGCATCTCTTGAAGTTCCGGGTACCAAGTCCTTCTTGGCCAATCCGGAGCCACGAGTATAGTTCTTACTCCCCTCCGTCTTATAATTCTCAATACTTTTGGTAAGAGAGGAAGAGGAGGGAACACATACACTGACTGGTACACCCACGGTGTTACCAGAGCGTCCACAGCTATTGCCTGAGGGTCCCTTGACCTGGCGCAATACCTGTCCAATTTTTTGTTTAGGCGGGACGCCATCATGTCCACCTTTGGATTTTCCCAACGGTTTACAATCATGTGGAAAACTTCTGCTGAGGAAGTCTGTTTCCCAGTTGTCCACTCCCGGAATGAACACTGCTGACAATGCTATCACATGATTTTCCGCCCAGCGAAAAATCCTTGCAGCTTCTGCCATTGCCCTCCTGCTTCTTGTGCCGCCCTGTCTGTCTACGTGGGCGACTGCCGTGATGTTGTCCGACTGGATCAGCACCGGCTGACCTTGAAGCAGAGGTCTTGCTTGGCTTAGGGCATTGTAAATGGCCCTTAGCTCCAAGATATTTATGTGAAGTGATGTCTCCAGGCTTGACCACAAGCCCTGGAAATTTCTTCCCTGTGTGACTGCTCCCCAGCCTCGCAGGCTGGCATCCGTGGTCACCAGGACCCAGTCCTGAATGCCGAATCTGCGCCCTCTAGAAGATGAGCACTCTGCAACCACCACAGGAGAGACACCCTTGTCTTTGGTGACAGGGTTATCCGCTGATGCATCTGAAGATGCGATCCGGACCACTTTTCCAGCAGGTCCCACTGGAAAGTTCTTGCGTGGAATCTGCCGAATGGAATTGCTTCGTAGGAAAGCACCATTTTTCCCAGGACCCTTGTGCACTGATGCACTGACACTTGGCCTGGTTTTAGGAGGTTTCTGACTAGTTCGGATAACTCCCTGGCTTTCTCCTCCTGGAGAAACACCTTTTTCTGGACTGTGTCCAGGATCATCCTTAGGAATAGAAGACGTGTCGTCGGGATCAGCTGCGATTTTGGAATATTAAGAATCCAACCGTGCTGCCGCAACACTACTTGAGATCGTGCTACCCCGACTACCAACTGTTCCCTGGATCTTGCCCTTATCCAGAGATCGTCCAAGTAAGGGATAATTAAAACTCCTTTCCTTCGAAGGAGTATCATCATTTCGGCCATTACTTTGGTAAAGACCCGGGGTGCCGTGGACAAACCAAACGGCAGCGTCTGAAACTGATAGTGACAGTTCTGTACCACAAACCTGAGGTACCCTTGGTGAGAAGGGTAAATTGGGACATGGAGATAAGCATCCTTGATGTCCAGAGACACCATATTATCCCCTTCTTCCAGGTTTGCCATCACCGCTCTGAGTGACTCCATCTTGAATTTGAACCTTTGTATGTAAGTGTTCAAGGATTTCAGATTTAAATTAGGTCTCACCGAGCCGTCCGGTTTCGGTACCGCAAACAGCGTGGAATAATACCCCTTTCCCTGTTGTAGGAGGGGTACCTTGATTATCACCTGCTGGGAATACAGCTTGTGAATGGCTTCCCATACCGCCTCCCTGTCGGAGGGAGACGTCGGTAAAGCAGACTTTAGGAAAACGGCGAAGGGGAGACGTCTCGAATTCCAATTTGTACCCCTGAGATACCACCTGAAGGATCCAGGGGTCCACCTGTGAGTGAGCCCACTGCACGCTGAAATTTTTGAGAGGGGCCCCCACCGTGCCTGAGTCCGCTTGTAAAGCCCCAGCGTCATGCTGAGGACTTGGCAGAAAACGGGAGAGGGCTTCTGTTCCTGGGAACTGGCTGTTTGCTGCAGCCTTTTTCCTCTCCCTCTGCCATGGGGCAGAAATGAGGAGCCTTTTGCCCGCTTGCCCTTATGGAGCCCAAAGGACTGCGCCTGATAATACGGCGTCTTCTTATGTTGAGAGGCTACCTGGGGTAAAAATGTGGATTTCCCAGCCGTTGCCGTGGCCACCAGGTCTGTTAGACCTACCCCAAATAACTCCTCCCTTTTATAAGGCGATACTTCCATATGCCTTTTGGAATCAGCATCACCTGACCACTGTCTTGTCCATAACCCTCTTCTTGCAGAAATGGACAGCGCACTTACTCTTGATGCCAGTCGGCAAATATCCCTCTGTGCATCACGCATATATCGAAATGCATCTTTTAAATGCTCTATAGTCAGTAATATACTGTCCCTATCTAGGGTATCAATATTGTCAGTCAGGGAATCCGACCAAGCCACCCCAGCACTGCACATCCAGGCTGAGGTGATTGCTGGTCGCAGTATCACACCCGTGTGAGTGTATATACATTTTAGGATATTTTACTGCTTTCTGTCAGCAGGTTCCTTAAGGGCGGCCGTATCCGGGGACGGTAGTGCCACCTGTTTAGACAAGCGTGTGAGCGCTTTATTCACCCTAGGGGGTGTTTCCCAACGTGCCCTATCCTCTGGCGGGAAGGGGTATGATGCTAATAACTTTTTAGGAATTAACAGTTTTTATCGGGGGAAACCCACGCATCATCACACACTTCATTTAATTCCTCAGATGCAGGAAAAACTACAGGCAGTTTTTTCTCACCCAACATAATACCCTTTTTAGTGGTACTGGTATTATCAGAAATGTGTAAAAACATTTTCCATAGCCTCAATCATGTAACGTGTGGCCCTACTGGAAGTCACATTCGTCTCTTAATCGTCGACACTGGAGTCAGTATCCGTGTCGGCATCTGTATCTGCCATCTGCGGTAACGGGTGTTTTAGAGCCCCTGATGGCTTTTGAGACACCTGGACAGGCACAGGCTGAGTCGCCGGCTGTCTCATGTCATCAATCTTTTGTAAAGAGCTGACACTGTCACATAATTCCTTCCATAAGCTCATCCACTCAGGTGTCGACTCCCTAGGGGGTGACATCTCTGTTACAGGCAATTGCTCCGCCTCCACCTCATTTTCCTCCTCATACATGTCAACACAACGTACCGACACACAGCACACACACAGGGAATGCTCTGATAGAGGACAGGACCCCACTAGCCCTTTGGGGAGACAGAGGGAGAGTATGCCAGCACACACCAGAGCGCTATATATATACAGGGATAACCTTATATAAGTGTTTTTCCCCTTATAGCTGCTGTATTGTTATACTGCGCCTAATTAGTGCCCCCCTCTCTTTTTTAACCCCTTTCTGTAGTGTAGTAACTGCAGGGGAGAGCCAGGGAGCTTCCCTCCAACGGAGCTGTGAGAGAAAATGGTGCCAGTGTGCTGAGGAGATAGGCTCCGCCCCCTTCTCGGCGGCCTTTTCTCCCGTTTTTCTGTGGAATCTGGCAGGGGGCTATATGTGATGTATTTTCGCCAGCCAAGGTGTTTTTATTGCTGCTCAGGGCGCCCCCCCCTAGCGCCCTGCACCCTCAGTGACCGAAGTGTGAAGTGTGCTGAGGAGCAATGGCGCACAGCTGCAGTGCTGTGCGCTACCTTGGAGAAGACAGGATGTCTTCTGCCGCCGATTTTCCGGACCTCTTCTTGCTTCTGGCTCTGTAAGGGGGCCGGCTGCGCGGCTCTGGGACCGGACTCAGAGGCTGGGCCTGTGTTCGGTCCCTCTGGAGCTAATGGTGTCCAGTAGCCTAAGAAGCCCAATCCACTCTGCACGCAGGTGAGTTCGCTTCTTCTCCCCTTAGTCCCTCGATGCAGTGAGCCTGTTGCCAGCAGGTCTCACTGAAAATAAAAAACCTAAAACTAAACTTTCACTAAGAAGCTCAGGAGAGCCCCTAGTGTGCACCCTTCTCGGCCGGGCACACAAATCTAACTGAGGCTTGGAGGAGGGTCATAGGGGGAGGAGCCAGTGCACACCAGGTAGTCCTAAAGCTTTACTTTTGTGCCCAGTCTCCTGCGGAGCCGCTGTTCCCCATGGTCCTTACGGAGTTCCCAGCATCCACTAGGACGTCAGAGAAATGTGTATTTTGGTTATTGTGGCAGTAGAACAGTGCTGTATATACCATAAGGTCATCTTAGATATTACGTCATATTTTAATTGACCTTTTTTTGCACATAATATGTCTTGTAAAGCTACCTGCTGTTTTCCACTAAAAAGACTATGAGAAGTTACTTTGCATTATGTATTAGTTACCTTATCCAGGGCTGCCTGGACAACCGCTTCACTCTCAGAGTCCAGCGCAGAAGTGGCCTCATCAAGGAGGAGAATTTTGGGGTCGCGAACCAGTGCCCGTGCGATAGCGATCCTCTGCTTCTGGCCTCCACTCAGCTGCGCTCCTCTCTCTCCCACCAGGGTGTCAAATTTCTGGAATGACATACAGTATATTTAAATACTGTAGCGATTGCTAACATTCTCAAGACATGATTCTCTTTTGTGTATAAGAATTACATTATAATGTGTACTAATAGGGTAATGGGGCTTTTGCATATACTGTTATGTTAACCCTGCTAAACTACTGTATACCTCTGTGCTATCACTGGGCATACGTGATTTATATGCATTGTATGTCCATTGTATGCCTGGCATAGAAATACCGCTGTTTTGAGTTGGGCATAGCTTGCGATAAATCTAATTCAACATACACAGGTAAGTATTACATTTTCGAGACAGAATTTTACGTTTGTACATTCAGGCACGATGCGCACTAAAGGCCCCATACACTACTACGACATGTCGGTCCCTCATTTCGCAGGCGATCACCCTTGAACCGCCTGGCAGCCTCCTAAGCAGCAGGATCGCATAAGAAACATTGTATGCGGTCTTTTACTTACGATGTATCTTATGCGATCCCAACCAAGCCTGCGGGGTCTGACATATCACGAGTGCAGCACAGTCAGGGGATACGATCCTGTACTCACGGGACCGTGCATCGGTTCGGACGTAAAACACATCCGATATGCCCAAATAGCCGAAATCGGTTGAAATCGGGTATTATCGTTGTAGTGTATGGGGCCCTCAAGATAAGTCAGCAACACAAATTGTAGCAATTACAGTTTTGATGTTGATCTAACACAGGAGCAGCACTTTTTGACCAGGGCGCCGCAGTTCTGAGGGCGCTGCCGCCGCTGCTGCCGCTACTGCCGCCTGACCCTCCCACATGCTGCTGTGCTCACCACAATGCCACGCACTGCATAATTGACCTCTAGTGTCTGTCCAGCGCTATGGGAGAGACGTCATGATGTCTCTCCCATAGATTCGAGGAGCGGTGGCTGGAGACGGAGAACAGCAGCAGCGGCCGGGAAGCAGGAGCGGGGCTGGTGAGCTTTTGTTTTTTTTTGTAAGCGGTGCTACTAGGGGCATAACTACAGAGGCACATCTACAGGGGGCACAGCTACAGGGGGCACCAACTACTGAGGGCACAGCTACAGGGGGCAAAACTACAGGGGGCACAACTACTGAGGGCACAACTACAGGGGGAAAAACTACTGGGGGCACATCTCTACTGGGGATGCAACACTACTGGGAGCACAACTACAGGGGGTACAGCTACAGGGGGCACAACTACAGGGGGTATAACTGTGGCCATGCCCCTTCCCTATATTTTGCTGCGCAGCTACGGCGTGCACTGTCCCTGTTTTGCCTGTCGGTAGGGGGCGCCAAAGGAAACTTTTGCCCTGTGCACCACAAGGTCTAGAATCGGTCCTGATCAAACGTTAACATTTGATATGTAATATGTAATGGGAGAAAACTACAGTAATTACAGTGATGTATTTATAAATTATTTCCTGATTTTACTAACGTCTGGAAACTCCATGATGAAGCTGTAGGCATTGGACTTCTTGGTGGCCTGTTCTATTTCCTGCATTGAGACATCTTCTCGGCCAAAACGGATATTCTCAGCGATCGTGGTATCAAAGAGAACCGGTTCCTGACTTACCACACCGATCACTTCTCTTAGATATCGGACATTGAGGCTACGGATGTCTTGTCCATCAATTGTGATCTATAAAATCAGGATTAATAAGCAGTTGTTCAGGGCTGGTGGTAGCTCTGTGTGTGCCCTAGGTGGCATCTCTCCTTCCCTATCACAAAGTAAGCTCCCCTTCTGCTCTCTGAAGTGGGTCCCATCCTACCATGATCATTGCAGTAACACACCTGATTCATCTTACGGAATTTGCTCCTCAGCCTGAAGGGGGGAGAGGGGGGGGGGGCTGTCACATGACAGACCAGTGCTACACTACCAGATTACCACTTTAGTCACGGAGCGTCAGCTGACCACTTCACAGGTAAGGAACTGCTGGCTGCTACTTCTCTAAACTTCTCTAAGTCATTAAGCAATACATGGAAAGTGGGCAATATTCATGTCCCTTGTTATATATACAGTACTAGTCATTCACCAGGTTGCTGGCTATTATGACCAGCATTGCCCCATTTCCCACCACCATGGTGTCTCTCCTCCCTTTTTCTTATGTACTGTGCAATATATATTTGTAAAGGCATAAAAGTCCTGCATTGTAGGCATAGGAAATGAGGGGTCTATTTACTAAGCTTTGGATGGACATAAAGCGGACAGAGATACAGTACCAGCCAATCAGCTCCTAACTGTCATGTCACAGGCTGTGTTGAAAAAATGATAGGTTCTGGTTGGCTGGTACTTTATCTCCGTCCACTTTATCTCCATCCAAGGCTTAGTAAATACACCACTGGGTCTTTATGTCAGACTGCTCTCTGATAGATTCAACTGTATTTTTCTTTTGCTAACAGAGATTTTTGATCATTCAACATTTTAAACATTTTGACTAATTTTCACAGTTATTAGAGGCATTGTACATAAACCAACATCTGGAGCACAGTCAGTGGCGCATGCAGGGGGGAGGGTTTTTTTTCTTTTATAGAGAGACAGCTGTCTCCGTCTCATCACCGTCCATGATCAACAGACCTTCCTGCATACAGAATGTCCGGGGGAAGCTGCTGCGCCAATCTACTCTAAGCCCCATAGGTGCAGGAAGTGCAGCTGCTATGGGGCCCAGAGCTGAGAGGGTCCACTTTCCCTGTCACAGTTACATGTGTTATATACAAGGGCGTAGCTACCATAGGTGCAGGGAGTGCAGCTGCTATGGGGCCCAGAGCTGAGAGGGGCCACCTTCCCTGTCACAGTTACATGTGTTATATACAAGGGCGTAGCTACCATAGGTGCAGGGAGTGCAGCTGCTATGGGGCCCAGAGCTGAGAGGGGCCACCTTCCCTGTCACAGTTACATGTGTTATATACATTTTCACCATGGGGTAGTACATGGGGGCCTTACAAACTTTTGCCTTGGGGCCTGCAATATATCTAGGTATGCCTCTGGACGCAAAGCAATCTTCCAGCGGGTTATGGATCAATGGGTCGACAGTCAGAAGACTGACAATGTCTAGGTCGACACCATATGATCACCATGCACACGATCGACATGGTCAAAAGGTCGACAGGTCATGAGGCCAATAGTCGACACATGGAAAGTTTGCTCATGAGTTTTTAATTTTTTTTGGGTGTCAAAATTTCCTTTTCAGCACGTGGATCCCCAATTAGTGCACCGCGTCACCAATAGTAGTGCACGTGAATGGTAAAGTATGAAAAAGTCCTGAAAAGAAAAAAAATCCCCAAAAACTCATGTCAACCTTTCATGTGTCAACCAATGACATGTAGACCTTTTGACCAGTTGACTATATGCATGTCGACCATTTGGTATCAACCTATTGCTTGTCAACCTTATCACTGTCAACCTATCATCCATATACCATTCCAGCAGCAGGCATGCTCAGGACTCTGCAGTGCTCTGCAGCCCCCTCCAATCCCCGGCAGCCACCTCTGATTCCCCACAGCCCCCTCCTGTCTCCCTGGGCACATCATGTGTGCTGTTAGTGTCCACTGCGACTTAGGAGACTGTGCCGGCCCTGCAGTTCCCTCTGATCCCTTTCAGCCACTTCTCGTCCCCCACAGACTCCTCCTCTTACCCTGGGCACAGCGTGAGGATCGCAGCTATGGCTGCGGGAAGACAGTCTTCCTGCATCACGACTTCACTCAGTGCATTCAGACAGCAGACCCCAGCTGCAGAGGCATCAGGGAGGCCGGAGTGTGGTGACCTGCAGGGTGGGGGCAATTACATGGGGGCAGTACACAGTAGAGAGTGGTGGTACCTGTACCCAGCATGCAACTCAACTCAATCCTGAATCCGGGGATTGAAAAAATGATTGATCTCTCTACATGGAAATACAATAGAATATTTGGCAGAACCTATCATCCCTACAGAACAAAGCCACTAGACCTCCCTTCCCAAGTCCCCCCTTACCAAGCCAGCTTCCGGATCATAGAACCTCTGAATGAGCTGGACTGCTGTACTCTTACCACAACCACTGCTCCCTACTAGAGCCACCGATTGACCACTATGAATCTTCAGGTCCAAACCTTTCAAGACCTGTAAAAAATGAACCAATGGTGATTTGTGCTGCAACTAGCAATGAGGATGAGTAAACCTCCACATTTGCTACAATCAAGGTTATTTACATACAGAGGTCAAAGTGGAAATCTAGAAGTGGCGATATGGAGAATGATTTGGTAGAATTGGATGTGACAGTTTATACCGCCGTACATTGCCTGCATTGGGGATGATACCCTGCACTGACTGCAGCTATACTAATCCCTACTGCTCACCCTCAAACTATAGGGGATACTCAGGCCGCAGCGTTAAGCCCACAAAAACCCTGTCCTCTACGGTACCTGCGCGGCCACTGAATGTGTTCGGGTCACAGAGGGTGTGAACCAGGGATGTGCGGTGGAGTAAATGACTCAGGAGGCACTGGCTAGCACCAGAGCCAGATTTACACACAATATATGGGCACAAGGATTTATGTGAGCATTATACACAGGTGCAGCAGTATAAACTCAGGGAAATTTGGTGAGTTTTGGTCAGAGATGAGTGGAAAGATAGACGGGGGGAGGGCACTGCCTCGCCTGCCATAGACTTTTTACTGCAGAGTTTTGGCTATAATAATGATTAGAATAACACAAAGCAGATATTTAAAAAACAAACATATACTTTATACAGCCAACAGTCTAGCGTAAACGTCAGGATGAAAAGAAAGGCTCTGCCTCAGCTGCCTCACCCCACTGCACGTTACTGGCTAGTGTGAACGCCTCTGCCTGATGGTTTTTGGGGTGGCTGCGTGACATCACACGCAGCTGCTCCGATGAGGAAAAATGGCGGCTGACCGCCTGCATACACAGCCTAGCTGCGGCTGCAAGGTGTCGTCCACAATTGCTGCGACCACAATGTAAACTGCAGTCGCAGCTGGTGGCCGACATTTAGCATACTGGGCAGCTTTGCCCTGCGATGGGCGGCCCCCAGCATGTAAAAGAATGTATTGCAAATTCTGTAGGTTATCCCGATGGTTTATGTACATCTCCAGTGGTGGGGTGCATTTAGAAGCTTTAGTAAATCCTATCTCAGTAGGACCTCGGGCTATTTAGAGGTGAGCGTATGCAGAGATCAATCTGACCTCAGACAGATGTCATGCAGAGCGGATGGAGCCTAGTGCGAACGCACGCTTATGATAATGATGATGACTACGGTACTTCCACCAGCAGATGGATGTAGATGCGTGGTCACATAGACGCAGCTAAAGCGGCCGTAACTCAGAATCAGGCTCTTTGCAGTTTCAGTACTGTTGAATCACTGATGTTTTTGTTGTTGTATTCTTGTAACAGCCTACTCTAATTATTTATTAATGATGTCAGTAGTACGATGTATGCAATGTCTAACCTGGATATCCGGTCTGGATGGGTAAGTAAACTTTACATTTCTGAATTCTATGTCTCCTTTTATCTTCTCAGGTTTAAATCCTGCTGTAGAAAAACTGTCAATTTTGGGCTCCTAAAGGAAATGAAATGCTTGGTTAGTCATCAACTGAAGATGGTTATTTATGTGACTTACAGTATATAGGGCCTACTTCAAGGTTGATTGCAAAACAAAATTTTCCTCTAATGTGCAAAACCATGTGCACTGCAGGTGGGGCAGATGTAACATATAGTTACATAGGTGGTCATTCTGAGTTGATCATAGCCAGCACCTCTTTGCTGCTGCTGCAATCAACTAGTCTACACCTATGGGAGAGTGTATTTTAGCTTAGCAGGGCTGCGATCACTTGTGCAGTCCTGCTAAGATAAAAAAATTTCAAGCAAAACATGACTAGCCCTGGACATACTTACCCTGTGCGACGATCTATGCGATGCTGGAGCCGGCTTTGACGTCAAACATCCGACCTCCGTTCTGCTGGACACGCCTGCCTTTTCCTTACCACTCCCCGAAAAAGTCAGCCAACAGTCCGGATCCACCCAGAAACGCCTTCTTTCTGTCAATCTTCTTGCGGTCAACTCTGCGACCGCTTTCTTCGTAGGACGCGACGTAACCTGGCGACACCTGTCGCTGGGAAACGATGCACATGCGCAGTGCGCCTGCCGCGCATGCACATTCCAGACCCGTTTGCACCGCAGCGACAAATCGCTGCGTGCGAACGGGTCGAAATGACCCCCATAGTTGTTGAGGTTGAAAAAAGACAGATGTCCATCGGGTTCATCCTGTATAATAAATTTTTTTTTTATTTTTTTATTTTGTAATCTTAATTAAATGCTGTATGCTTGGATATGTTTTTATGCTAAGAATTTATCTAATCCAGTTTGTGTCCTCGTGTCCTATGTAGTATTTTTTTGATAAATAAATTGTTTGATAAATCCTTGTATTGTACCTTAATGTATTTATAAATATTAATAATGTCCCCTCTCAGTCGCCTCTTTTCCAGTGTAAACAAATTTAACCTTTTAAGTCTTTTCTCATAATCCAGTGCCTCTATCCCCTTAACCCAGTGGTTTCCAAACTTTTTTGAATCACGGCGCCCTAGAATATCACTTTTTTTTTCACGGCACCCCTAGGCCAAAAATTTCTTATTGAGAAATTTAGAAAGAAATATTACATTAAGTAGATCGCGTTTATATGTCATCCTTAGGGTCAGTTGTGTGGTGAGGGACAAGATTTGCTTCTGTTTGGCCACATATTTTATGACTGACAGCCACCAGCACTGGTTTTGCCTATTATATTGACCATGAATAATTTTAATTGGTCCTGGACCACCAACCCAAGGCACTCCTGCAAGTGTCCCGAGGCACCCCAGGGAGCCACGGCACACAGTTTGGGAAC
The DNA here is from genome assembly GCF_028390025.1 of Pseudophryne corroboree. Taxonomy (NCBI): domain Eukaryota; kingdom Metazoa; phylum Chordata; class Amphibia; order Anura; family Myobatrachidae; genus Pseudophryne; species Pseudophryne corroboree. Next base: position 87,138,785 of record NC_086448.1, read on the forward strand.
CTCTGCCTTAACCAGTTTGGTAGCTTGCCTCTGAACCTTTTCGAGTTCCAAGATATCTTTTTTATAGTGAGGTGCCCAGAAATGTACACAATATTCCAGGTGTGGCCGCACCAATGATTTATACAGTGGCAGGATTACACTCTCATTCCTTGTCTCCATTCCCTGTTTAATGCATGCTAACACCTCATTTGCTTTAGTTGCTGCATTTTGACATTGCATACTGCTACCAAGTTTATTGTCGATGAGCACCCCCAAATCTTTTTCAGCTACTGTTACCCCTACATTTTCCCCATTTAGTTTATAGGCTGCTTGATTGTTCTTAGTCCCAAAGTGCATAACTTTACATTTGTCTGTATTGAACCTCATTCTCCATCTATCCGCCCAGACCTCAAGTCTAGATAAGTCATTCTGAAGAGACTCAACAGCCTTGTCTGAATTAATTACTCTACATAACTTAGTATCATCTGCGAAAATTGATACTGTGTTTTCCAATCCTACTCCTAAGTCATTAATGAATATATTGAACAACAATGGTCCGAGTACTGAACCCTGTGGTATTCCACTGAGCACTGGAGCCCATTCAGAGTACATCCCATTAATCCCCACTCGCTGTTCCCTATTGAACATACAATTATTCACCCAGTACAAATAGTGTCCCCTACCCCAAGCTCCCTTAATTTGAGAATTAGTCACTTATGTGGAACTTTGTCAAAGGCCTTAGCGATGTCCAAAAAGATCACATCCACTGCATGACCCTGATCAATATTATCGCTCACTTTCTCGTAGAAGCTTATTAAGTTAGTATGACAGGATCTGTCCTTCACAAAACCCTGCTGATTCCTAGTAATAACCTTGGAGGTATCCAAGTACTGAAGTATGCTGTCCCTTAATATACCTTCCAGTAATTTCCCCACTATAGATGTCACACTTACCGGTCTATAGTTACATGGGTGAGTTTAAATACCCTTTTTAAATATTGGGACTACCTCTGCTATACGCCAGTCCTTTGGTATCGCTCCTGATCTAATTGACTCTCTGAAAATCAAATATAGGGGTCTCGATATCTCTACATTAAGTTGCAAAAGAACCCTGGGGTGCAGTCCATCCGGCCCAGGAGTTTTATTTATCTTAATTTTACTTAGTCTCTCATGGACTACATCCTCGTTTAACTAATTTCCTAAAATCGGGTCTTTTCGTAGATTATATTATACTCTACTCCCGTCATCCTGTCCTCATTCGTGAATACTGATGAAAATAATTTATTAAATAAATCTGCTTTATCCCTATCATCATTAATCAAGACATTGAACTCGCCCTTTAAAGGCCCAATATTCTCCCTTTTTAACCTTTTTCCATTTATGTATTTAAAGAACTTTTTTGGGTTTGTTATACTCTCCCTTGCGATTTGTTTTTCGTTTTCTATTTTTGCTGCTCTGATTTCTTTTTTGAATTTTTTGTTACATTCCTTGTAGAACTGGAATGATTCCACCGTTCTGTCAGACTTAAATGCTTTGAAAGTACGCCTCTTTTTTATCCATTTGTTCCTTGACCCTCTTATTAAGTCACATCAGTTTGAAGTTCCTACTCCTGTTTTTGTTGACTTTGGGAATACACAAATGAGTGTACTTATTGAGCATAGTTGTAAAAACATTCCATATTTCATCAGTATTCTTACCTTGCAATACAATTTCCCAATTGATGTACCTCATTGCTTGTTTTAGCAAAATGAAATTGGCTTTCTTAAAGTTAAAAGTTTTAGCTAGACCCTTGTATTGTTGTTTTTGAAAGCTGACTTCGAATGTGATCATATTGTGATCGCTATTTCCTAAGGTCTCACCTACTTTAGTATTGGATATTATTTCCTCATTATTAGTTAGTACTAGGTCCAGTATAGCCCTATGCCTTTATGGTTCACTGATTACCTGAGACAAGTAGTGATTTTTAAGCATGTTTAAGAACCTATTACCCCTAGTTGTATTTACTGTTTCAGTGTTCCAGTTTATGTCTGGGTAATTAAAGTCCCCAACCATAAAGACATCCCCCATACCTGCAGCTTTTTCGATTTGCTGCCAGAGTAGTAATTCGTCAGACACACTTATATCTGGCGGTTTATAGCATGTCCCTATTAGAAGTTTTTTTATATCTTTACCCCCACTTGAAATGACTCCATGTTATCTCCAGTCCCCTCCTAAGTGACTTCCTTTAAATACGGTTTTAAGAAAGGTTTAACAAAAAGACAAACACCCCCTCCCTTTTTATTAGCCCTATCTCTCCTGAAGAGGGTGAACCCATCCATGTTTGCCGCCCAGTCGTGGGAATTGTCCCACCATGTCTCTGTAATGCCTATTATATCATATTGGTCATTAAGTGCAATTGTTTCTAATTCCCCTATTTTACTGGTTAGGCTTCTTGCATTTGTAATCATACACTTTAGTTTGGTAATTCCCTGGTCCGTGAGTTTTGTTGTGGATAAATTTTCCTTAGGACTCTGAGTTTCCCTTAAATTACCATCGCTGACTATTTTTCTCCTTCCCCCCTCTCCACCCTCATTATACTTTATACATCCCATTTTCCTTTACTCTCTAGTTGTCCGACTAATTCTTTCTAATCCCTCCCCCCAGGCACCTAGTTTAAAATCTCCTCCAATCTTCTAACCATCCTTCCCCCAGCACCGCTGCCCCCTCCTCATTCAGGTGCAATCCATCATGACAAAAAAGATGGCGCCTGACTGAGAAGTCTGCCCAGTGTTCTAAGAACACAAACCTTCCTACACCAGTCTCTAAGCCACACATTTACCTCCCTAATCTTCCTCTGCCTTCCTGGACTAGCGCATGGCACAGGTAATATTTCAGAAAATATTACCTTAGATGTCCTTGCCTTTAATTTTGGGCCTAGATCCCTATAATCTTTCTTAAGCACATCCCACCTACCACTTACTTTGTCATTGGTGTCTACGTGCACCAAGACCGACGGGTCATTCCCGTCCCCTCCCAACAATCTTTCTACCCGGTCCGCGATGTGCCGTACCCGAGCACCCAGGAGACAACAGACTGTACGACGATCACGTCCCGATAGCAGATTGCCCTGTCTGTTCTCTTGATAAAAGAATCCCCTACCACCACAATCTGACTAGGTACTTTGCTTTCTTTTGTTCCCTTTGTCCTGGAGGGACCGCTCCTCTGGTTGCTAGAGGGAACGGTCTCCTCAAGTGCCGGCATTTCCTCACTGTCCTCCCCATATTCTTCGTCCAATCGGGCGAATTTATTGGGGTTTGGCAGATCGGAGATGTCCTGTCTCCCCCTCTTCTTCTTCCGTCTAACTGTGACCCAGCTAGCTACCTGATTATCCTCATCTACCGGTGGTCCCCCCCCTGCAACTCCTCCTCTATTCTATCTAAGCTCCGCTCGAGATTGTGAATCTCCCTCAGTCGCGTAACGGTTTGCTCCATATCAGTTACCAGGGCTTCCAGGGCAATTGTTCGCATACACCTCGCGCAGATGTATTTACACTGGGCCGGTTGCTCCAGGCAGTGGCGGAACTACCGCCAGTGCAGGCAATGCCTTGCACTGGGGCCGCCACTGTCCAGGGGCCCAAAGCCAGAGCGGCATGTAATGAGGCAAACTGACTCATTACATGCCGTCTTGCTGCCGCTGTGTGCCGCCGCCGAGGAGAGGAGCACACCGATTACTAAGGGGGGGTGAAGAAGGAGGAGGCAGGTGGAGGAGGGAGCTGCAGCAGCGTTGTGTAATTGGTGGAGGCGCTGCTGCTACTGGCCCTCTCCTTCACCATAGGCTGCCCTCCGCCGCTGTGATGGCTGGTATGCGCTTGCCAGCATTCACAGTAATGTGTAAAAAAGGGGACGCTGTCTGCCGTAATGTGTAAAAAAAAGGGACGCTGTCTGCCGTAATGTGTAAAAAAGGGGATGCTGTTTGCCGTAATGTGTAAGAAAGGGGACGCTGTCTGCCGTAATGTGAAAAAAGGGGACGCTGTCTGCCATAATGTGTAAAAAAGGGGGTCACTGTCTGCCATAATGTGTAAAAAAGGGGGACTCTGTCGCACATGGGCCCATCGCTTGCAAGTTCCGCCACTGGCTCCAGGTGTGCATACATCTTGCATGACATGCACTGAATGAGTTCCTCAATCACGGCCACCCCCATTTTGTTTAAAGGGGGGGGAAAAGAAGAAAAAACTCTGACTCCCTGTACCTTTAGAAAAACAATACAGTACAATACAATGATACAGACTATGCAAGACGATACAAACAGTACAGACTATGCTACACAATATGATACTATAGCCTAGCTGTGGAGGGAAACAATTTACAACACAGTAAAGTAAGTGGCAATGCAATGTATAAAAGATGTATCAATAGAAGACAGTCAATACTAACTATAATAGACAATACAGTACTATTGCCTAGCTGTGAAGAAAAACAATGATCATGACAGTACTATTACCTAGCTGTGAAGAAAAACATTGATCACGACAGTACAATTGCAATTACAGAACAGTAATTGGTAATTTAAATCAAGGTCCGAGGGAGAGCGGAAAATAAGAAAAGCACTTATGTACTATACAATGGTGGCCATTCCGAGTCGTTCGCTCGGTAAATTTCATCGCATCGCAGCGATTTTCCGCTTAGTGCGCATGCGCAATGTCCGCACTGCGACTGCGCCAAGTAATTTTGCTATGAAGTTAGTATTTTTACTCACGGCTTTTTCATCGCTCAGGCGATCGTAGTGTGATTGACAGGAAATGGGTGTTTCTGGGCGGAAACAGGCCGTTTTATGGGCGTGTGGGAAAAAACGCTACCGTTTCCGGAAAAAACGCAGGAGTGGCTGGAGAAACGGGGGAGTGTCTGGGCGAACGCTGGGTGTGTTTGTGACGTCAAACCAGGAACGACAAGCACTGAACTGATCGCAGATGCCGAGTAAGTCTGAAGCTACTCTGAAACTGCTAAGAAGTTTGTAACCGCAATATTGCAAATACATCGTTCGCAATTTTAAGATGCTAAGATTCACTCCCAGTAGGCGGCAGCTTAGCGTGAGCAACTCTGCTAAAATCGCCTTGCGAGCGAACAACTCGGAATGACCACCAATATACAGTAATTCTAAAACAGTAATATAATAAATTAGGTAATATGATACTTATCTGTGGGGGCCCTCTCTTGCGGCACCCCTGTACCTCCTCCCTTCTCCTCTTAACGATAGGTCAGCTGTCCTTTTATGCAGCAGGCTTCCACAGCACAGACACTCACACTCCAGTGAGTGAATGGATCCCTAGTTTCACACACACACCGTCACGCTTCGGGGGGTCAGCAGTTCCCCAGCTGACACACACCCACTCTCTTACTCCTACTGCTCTATAGCTCCCGCTCCACACACCACTACTGCCTGTTCGCTAATGCTAAGCGGCTCCCTCACACACACCCCGGAGCTGCAGCACCACTTGCACTAGCTACCTGCTCCGTACAGCGGCTCTCACAGACACTCGCACGGAGCAGCAGTGATCGCTCCTGCCGTCTGCTTCGCTTCACAGCCCCACTTTCACACTGTTCTTCGCGGCACACAAGCTGCCGTGTCCTCTCTCGCTCCCTCACCTGCACCGCACCGCTCACAGACTCACAGACCACTCACGGACTTCCGACTTCCGGTTCCGCAAATGCTGTAGCTTGCTGTAGTCTGCCTACAGCAACATGTGCAGAGAGAGTTGATATTGGGAGGAGGTAAGAGGATCCCCCAGGCAGGATCCGCCATTAAATCGCGTTCCGATCGCATGTCTAGGGAGACGGACTGCAATGCTGGTGTGGACACTGTCACCGAGCAGGGACCCCACTATATCCGCCAGGGCATAGGAGTACAGGTGGGGTGTACTAACGCCCCTGTTAATAAGGCTCCGTAGTACCAGTGGTGAGGCCCAGCATAGGGAAGATGGCGCTTGATCTGTAGCTCCTCCCTGGCCCATTAGAGGAAAATTTTATTTTGTAATAAACCTTGAATTCGGCCCTTAATGTACTAGTTAAACTGACCAGGTGTTGCCTGGAATATATTCTATATAATGAAAGGTGGTTTAAGGGAATCTGTACTTTATTCTGAAGAGATTTGCTCATAAAATGTCAGGAAAGACAACGGGTATAATGACTTCCTCCCACCCTGATATAAACAAAAGCGCTTCTTCATAACCGGGCAGAACCACCAGGCACCATACTGATAATGCTTTCAGGTATATTACTTACAGTATCAATAATGCTGAATATTGTGTACGCTGCACCTCTCGCAGTGGCGAAGGCTTCTATACTGTTAGCTGCATGGCCGAAGCTGAAGGAAGCAACAGTGACGGCAAGAAATATCTGACGGCAAAGAGACACAAGTCATCAACACAACAGAAACCAAACAGGAAGCCATACCCTTCAAATAGAGAAATGTCCATACAGATATATAGGTGGTCATTCCGAGTTGTTCTTCGCTCTGTATTTTTCTTCGCATCGCAGCGATTTTCCGCTTATTGCGCATGCGCAATGTCTGCACTGCGACTGCGCCAAGTAAATTTGCTATGCAGTTAGGAATTTTACTCACGGCTTTTTCATCGTTCTGGTGATCGTAATGTGATTGACAGGAAGTAGGTGTTACTGGGCGGAAACTGGCCGTTTTATGGGTGTGTGTGAAAAAACGCTACCGTTTCTGGGAAAAACGCGGGAGTGGCCGGAGAAACGGGGGAGTGTCTGGGCGAACGCTGGGTGTGTTTGTGACGTCAAACCAGGAACGACAAGCACTGAACTGATCGCAGATGCCGAGTAAGTCTGGAGCTACTCAGAAACTGCTAAGAGAGGTGTAATCGCAATATTGCGAATACGTCGTTCGCAATTTTAAGAAGCTAAGATTCACTCCCAGTAGGCGGCGACTTAGCGTGAGCAAATCTGCTAAAAGCAGCTTGCGAGCGAACAACTCGGAATGAGGGCCTTAGTTACCAAGAAACTCTGCACTTACTGTTAGAATGTCTCCAACTGAATAGTTTTCATCGATGACAAGGGTGGTCCCATACCAGAAGGCCAGTGCGTACGCAGAATATATTGTTAGGTAGGAAAACCCAAAGAAAAAATTTGCTGTGATCGCCTTTTTGATTCCTATTTTCTTTGCATCTTCTAAGTTCCTTTCATACCTGTGGAGATGGGTTGGTCTTTAAAAAGACTGAACAAATAAACAGATTCAAACTCCCGATTACAACATCTCTGGCACTTGGCTCACTCCAGGCTAGAGAATATTCAGCATTAGGTTTTGGATGGGAGAGTCTCTGGATTTCAGGCTACTTGTAATGAAGGATTACAGAATTGTCCAAATTTATGGGGGGTACACACGGGAGTGGGCTGAGTGATCTAGCACAGAACACTCAGCACACATCTGTCCTCCTGCTCAGCACACATCTGTCCTCCCGCTCAGCACACATCTGTCCTCCCGCTCAGCACACATCCCAGCTCAGCACACATCTGTCCTCCCGCTCAGCACGCATCTGTCCTCCCGCTCAGCACACATCTGTCCTCCTGCTCAGCACACATCTGTCCTCCCGCTCAGCACACATCTGTCCTCCCGCTCAGCACACATCCCAGCTCAGCACACATCTGTCCTCCCGCTCAGCACGCATCTGTCCTCCAGCTCAGCACACATCTGTCCTCCTGCTCAGCACACATCTGTCCTCCCGCTCAGCACACATCTGTCCTCCCAGCTCAGCACACATCTGTCCTCCCGCTCAGCACACATCTGTCCTCCCGCTCAGCACACATCTGTCCTCCCGCTCAGCACACATCTGTCCTCCCGCTCAGCACACATCTGTCCTCCCGCTCAGCACACATCTGTCCTCCCGCTCAGCACACATCTGTCCTCCCGCTCAGCACACATCTGTCCTCCCAGCTCAGCACACATCCCCGCTCAGCACACATCTGTCCTCCCGCTCAGCACACATCTGTCCTCCCGCTCAGCACACATCTGTCCTCCCGCTCAGCACACATCTGTCCTCCCGCTCAGCACACATCCCAGCTCAGCACACATCTGTCCTCCCGCTCAGCACACATCTGTCCTCCCGCTCAGCACACATCTGTCCTCCCGCTCAGCACACAGCGCAATGTGTGCTGCGAAAGCGGGGGAATTGGGGATGCTCACTTCACCTGAAGTGAGTGATCTAACTAGTTTTGGCATGCATGCATGCCAAATCTAGAGCCGGCGATAGTGACGCGCAAGACCGCGCATCGCTGTCGCCGGCACCCTACACACGGAGCGATGTGTGCTTAATTTCTAAGCAATCTGGTCTCATTGCTTGGAAATTAAGTTTCTCTTACGTTCTAGAGGATGCTGGGGACTCCAAAAGGACCATGGGGTATAGACGGGATCCGCAGGAGTTTGGGCACACTTAAAAGACTTAATCTGGGTGGGACTGTCGACGCAGCCGACACCTGATTTACTCGCATTGCTCAGTACGATAAATTCGAATGTTGCTTCTTTATCAAAGAGGTTAGATAAGTCTGAGTCACAGACGCAGGTGTGGAAAAAGTCCATGGAAGAGGCTTTGTCTCAGGTTCAGACCCCATCCGGGTCGCAAAAGCGGCCATTTACTCAGGTGGTAGATACTGATACCGACACGGACTCTGATTCCGAGGTCGATTTCACTGAGGCTGCTTTACATCCATGCAGTGGCGTAAGTTTGTCCTGGTCGCCCGGAAGCAAGAAAAATATTGGTGCCCCCCCCCCCCCCCTCATATATATATATTTGCTCCTGCATAGCAATCATGCAGATTCTAACTATGTGAAACTACTACAAAACCATTGCAACTAGGAAGATCTATGTAGGGGTCCAGCCACACACCACATAGATCTGCTCAGTCACTCACAATGCTGATTATTTCTCTGACAATTAATTTGCAAGTGTCATAACTAGTGATGAGCGGGTTCGGTTCCTCGGAAACCGAACCCCCACGAACTTCACCCATTTTACACGGGTCCGAGGCATACTCGGATTCTCCCATATGGCTCGGTCAACTCGATCGCGCCCGAACCTCATCATCCCGATGTCGGATTCTCACGAGATTCGGATTCTATATAAGGAGCCGCGCGTCGCCCCCATTTTCACTCGTGCATTGGAAATGTTAGGGAGAGGACGTGGCTGGCGTCCTCTCCGTTTATTATTGTTGCTGCAAATATTTGTGCTTATTGCTTAATGTGGGGACTGGGGAGCAGCTGTGTAATATAGGAGGAGTACAGTGCAGAGTTTTGCTGATCAGTGACCACCAGTTTTATCCGTTCTCTGCCTTAAAAATGCTCCATATCTGTGCTCAGTGTGCTGCATATATCTGTGCTCACACTGCTTTATTGTGGGGACTAGGGACCAGCAGTATTATATAGGAGGAGTACAGTGCAGAGTTTTGCTGATCAGTGACCACCAGTTTTATCCGTTCTCTGCCTGAAAAACGCTCCATATCTGTGCTCAGTGTGCTGCATATATCTGTGCTCACACCTCTTTATTGTGGGGACTGGGGACCACCAGTATTATATAGTAGGAGGACAGTGCAGAGTTTTGCTGACCAGTGACCACCAGTATTATACGTTGTCTGCCTGAAAAACGCTCCATATCTGTGCTCAGTGTGCTGCATATATCTGTGCTCACACTGCTTTATTGTGGGGACTGGGGACCACCAGTATTATATAGGAGGAGTACAGTGCAGAGTTTTGCTGACAGTGACCACCAGTATATATAGCAATACGGTACGGAAGGCCACTGCTCTACCTACCTCTGTGTCGTCAAGTATACTATCCATCTAGATTCTATACCTGTGGTGCATTTTAGTTTTGCAGTTTGCTGACAGTGACCACCAGTATATATAGCAGTACGGTACGGAAGGCCACTGCTCTACCTACCTCTGTGTCGTCAAGTATACTATCCATCCATACCTGTGGTGCATTTCAGTTGTGCGCAGTATATATAGTAGTAGGCCATTGCTATTGATACTGGCATATAATTCCACACATTAAAAAATGGAGAACAAAAATGTGGAGGTTAAAATAGGGAAAGATCAAGATCCAATTCCACCTCGTGCTGAAGCTGCTGCCACTAGTCATGGCCGAGACGATGAAATGCCATCAACGTCGTCTGCCAAGGCCGATGCCCAATGTCGTAGTAGAGAGCATGTAAAATCCAAAAAACAAAAGTTCAGTAAAATGACCCAAAAATCAAAATTGAAAGCGTCTGATGAGAAGCGTAAACTTGCCAATATGCCATTGACGACACGGAGTGGCAAGGAACGGCTGAGGCCCTGGCCTATGTTCACGGCTAGTGGTTCAACTTCACATGAGGATGGAAGCACTAATCCTCTCGCTACAAAACTGCAGTGCCACTCCTAGATGGGCCAGGTGTTTGTGTCAGCCACTTGTATCGCTTAGCTTAGTCACACAGCAACCTTGGTGCACCTCTTTTTTTCTTTGCATCATGTGCTGTTTGGAGACAATTTTTTTAAGTGCCATCCTGCCTGACACTGCAGTGCCACTCCTAGATGGGCCAGGTGTTTGTGTCGGCCACTTGTGTCGCTTAGCTTAGTCACACAGCGACCTTGGTGCGCCTCTTTTTTTCTTTGCATCATGTGCTGTTTGGGGACTATTTTTCGGAAGTGCCATCCTGCCTGACACTGCAGTGCCACTCCTAGATGGGCCAGGTGTTTGTGTCGGCCACTTGTGTCGCTTAGCTTAGTCACACAGCGACCTTGGTGCGCCTCTTTTTTTCTTTGCATCATGTGCTGTTTGGGGACTATTTTTTTAAGTGCCATCCTGCCTGACACTGCAGTGCCACTCCTAGATGAGCCAGGTGTTTGTGTCGGCCACTTGTGTCGCTTAGCTTAGCCATCCAGCGACCTCGGTGCAAATTTTAGGACTAAAAATAATATTGTGAGGTGGGAGGTGTTCAGAATAGACTGAAAATTAATGGAAATTATGGTTATTGAGGTTAATAATACTATGGGATCAAAATGACCCCCAAATTCTATGATTTAAACTGTTTTTGAGGGTTTTTTGTAAAAAAAACACCTAAATCCAAAACACACCCGAATCCGCCAAAAAATTTTCAGGGAGGTTTTGCCAAAAAGCGTGCGAATCCAAAACACGGCCGCGGAACCGAATCCAAAACACAAAACCCGAAAAATTTTCGGTGCACATCACTAGACCAGGATTAGAACCCACAACCTATTACACTGGAAGCAGGCACCTTACTGATGGAGATATCTGCTGTTGCATAGGAAGAATGAGAATTATAACTATATGTTACTTGTAATTGTCAGAGAAATAATTTCATATAGTTAAAATTCTCATGATTCCTTTATAGGAGCAAACAGCTTCATTAGTAAGGTGTCTGCTTCCAGTATATCTATAATAAAGAGGGTGTGATTTGTAAGGTGTAGTGGCTAGTGGGGAAGTCAGCTACAGAAAAGTTACCGGCTGCTGTCGATTAACTTAATTGATTAATGTCGCTGAACATAAGGAACAGGAGGAGAGGTGCCCCCCTTCAAAGCAGGAGCCCGGCGGCAGCTGACTCCGTTGCCTCCCAGAGTTCTGCCTTTGCATCCACGGTTAGTTAAGAGTATTCAGTACATGATTGTGGCTATAAAAGATGTTTTACACATTTCTGATGAACCTGCGGTACAGGAAACAAGGATTTGCTTGTTCAAGGAAAAAAAACTTGAGGTGAAGTTTCCCCCCTCTCATGAAATGAATACTCTTTGTGAAAAGGCTTGGGAGTCGCCGGGTAAGAGGTGGCAGATTCCCAAGAGAATTTACATGGCGTATCCTTTCCCCTCTGATGACAGGGAAAAATGGGAGGCGTCTCCAAATGTTGACAAAGCTCTCTCTCGTTTGTCTAAGAAAGTGGCACTTCCATCTCCTGACACGGCAGCTCTCAAGGATCCGGCGGATCGCAAGCTGGAGACGTCTCTGAAGTCCATTTTCGCTAATTCGGGTGCATTGCTCAGACCTGCTGTGGCGTCGGTACGGGTGAGTAGTGCTATTGCTAAATGGGCTGAGAATTTAGCTAATGATATGGATACCCTTGATAAAGATAATGTCCTTTTGACTCTTGGTTATATCAAGGACGCTGCAGATTACCTGAAGGATGCGGCGAGGGACGTCTGTCTCTTGGGTTCAAGAACCAATGCCATGTCGATATCAGCCAGGAGGGCGTTGTGGATCCATCAATGGAACGCTGATGCAGACTCCAAGAGGGCTATGGAAGCGTTACCCTTCAAAGGTACTGTCTTGTTTGGGGACGGCTTGGCTGACCTGGTCTCGACCGCGACTGCGGGTAAGTCCTCTTTTCTTCCTTATATTCCCACGCAACAGAAAAAGGCACCACATCAGCAAATGCAGTCCTTTCGTCACAATAAATACAGGCGTGGAAAAGGTTAGTCTTTCCTCGCTTCAAAAGGTAGAGGAAGGGGAAGGAAACCTCCTGCAGGCTCAGGCGCCCAGGACCAAAAGTCCTCCCCTGCTGCTACCAAGTCCACCGCATGACGCTGGGGCTTCCCTGGGGGAGTCCGGACCGATGGGGGGCTGTCTACGAATATTCAGTCAGGTCTGGGTTCATTCAGACCTGGATGCTTGGGTCCTAGAGATTGTGTCTCAGGGATACAAACTGGAGTTTGTATCCCTGAGATACAAACCGGTTCTTCATTTCGGCATTACCAGTAGCTCTTCCGGACAGGGTGGTGGTGCTGGCAGCGATTCAAAAATTGTGTCTACAGAGGGTCATTCTTCCCGTTCCCTCATCCCAGCGGGGGGAGGGGTTCTACTCGAACCTCTTTGTTGTGCCGAAACCGGACGGTTCGGTCAGACCAATTCTAAATCTAAAATCCCTCAATCCATACTTGAAAGTTTTCAAGTTCAAGATGGAATCCCTTCGAGCGGTAATTGCCAGCTTGGAAGGGGGGGATTTTATGGTGTCAGTTGACATAAAGGATGCCTACTTACATGTCCCGTAATATCCTTCGCATCAGACCTTCCTCAGGTTTGCGATACAGGATTCTCATTACCAATTTCAGACGTTGCCGTTTGTGTTCTCCACGGCTCCGAGGATTTTCACCAAAGTCATGGCGGAAATGATGGTTCTCCTTTGCAAACAAGGGGTTACAATTATCCCGTACTTAGACGATCTCCTGATAAAGGCAAGGTCCAAGGAACGGTTGCTAAGAAGTGTAGATTTGTCACTGTCGGTTCTACGACAGCACGGCTGGGTACTCAATTTGCCAAAATCTCAGTTGATTCCGACCACTCTGCTTCCTTTTCTGGTCATGATTCTGGACACGGATTTACAGAAAGTATTTCTTCTAGAAGAAAAGGCTCTGGAACTGCAGGCGATTGTCAGGGAACTTCTGAGGCCGACGAGTGTGTCAATCCATCACTGTACTCAGGTTCTGGGGAAGACGGTTGCGGCGTATGAAGCCATTCCATTTGGCAGGTTTCATGCCCGGATGTTTCAGTGGGACTTGCTGAGCAAATGGTCCGGGTCTCACCTGCACATGCACCGGAAGATAAGTCTATCTCCCGGAGCCAGAATTTCTCTCCTGTGGTGGCTACAAGATCATCACCTCCTAGGGGGACGCCAGTTCGGTATCCAGGATTGGGAGCTTCTAACAACAGATGCAAGTCTCCGGTGGCTGGGACGCAGTCACCGAAGGAAGAAACTTCCAGGGGAAATGGTCGCTCCAGGAAGCCTGTCTCCACATAAATGTTCTCGAGTTAAGAGCCATTTACAACGG